>NW_026442087.1:1200000-2400000 GCF_026898425.1 Galleria mellonella
TCATAGTTAAATTTTATGGAATTCGCCACGATAGGCTAACTGACTTGCTTCATTCACACAGCTGATTGGCGACAGAAACACAACTGGGATAAAGATACCCCATGATTTTCTATGGTTTTCCTCTTGAAAACATTGGAATAACTCTTTCATTCACAATTTTGTATAACATTCCAAATAGCTGAACGAAGTTGTATGCAAAATGTAGTGCATAATTCGCAAGTGTAGAGGCTGCCATATCTAAAATTCCATTATGCGGCTGACATGACTACTCGAGTGGTTTACTTCTGTGTGTTATCTAGTTGAATACTCTTAGGTACTATCAACTTCACTACCTACAGATAAGATAGATAGATAGATAAACTTTTTATTTGAGCCATTTATGACACACGTAAATTTACAAATGAGTTTATACAATAAAATTGTTTACACTTTTCAAAATATACAAAATATTAAAATATGGTTGTCCATGTGTATCGCAGTGACCCAAATAGGCTACAGCTCAGTGATGATTTTGCTTTAAAGCAAAGCACTGATTTTCAGCTGCAGCCTGAAGTTAGGCTACACGGACGCGTACAACAAACCTAGAGTGTAACCTGTGTAACAGCCAAAGATAAAATTGTATTATATAGATACATACTTATATAAATGATGCATAAATAATATATTTATTATTACAAGACTTATAAGTATTTATTCATAAGGCATTAAAAATAAAAAAATATATATTTTGTTACTTTTGATGATTAAATAAAACTGTATATGTAGTTACGGTCCTGATCCACCTGCATCCACTGACTCCCAACAATGCATTTGAACTCGTCACTCCATCTACTGGGAGGGTCGTGTTATACTGCGTTTGCTCGTACGAGGTCGCCACTCAAGAACCTTATGTCTATAGGCGACGGTTACCACTTTCCATCAGGTGGACCGTCAGCTTGTTTGCCATTCTAAGTTGTATAAAAAGAAAACTTTCTTCCCATCGGTTGTCGGTTCTTTGAGCTATGTGACCAACCCATTGCCTTTAGTTCTTTTGCCGATATCCTTGTTTCGGATTCTATCACGCAGAAACTCCCAGCATAGTCCTCTCCATAGTTCGCTGAGTAAATTGAAGCTTTTGCATATGGGCAATCGTGTAGGACCATGTTTCGCTTCCATAAGTAATCACTAGCAACACGCACTGATTAAAATGCTGAGGCTTTCCTTATGACAGTCTGTGGGGGAGGCTTATGTCCAGCAGGGGATAGATAATGGCTGAAATGATGATGATATAGTTTTTTTTTTTATAATTTCTAATGAGAATGAGACATTTTAGCATTGTAAAAAAATATCCTTTGTGACCAAAATACTGAGTCATCGCCGTAGAAAATTTTATCAAAATACGTTTGGTAGTTATTGAAAGATGTATGCAACAGAAATTATTCTTATAATAGTACCGACGATACCACAACGAGGAAAAAGGATAAGGTATATGCTTGCTCTGGGGATTACCATCCCCGAGCAGTAAACCTTTAAATGCACTGATCCATACAACCCTCTTTCGCCTTTACTCGCATTCATCAAATTCTAAAATATGTCTGTAAAAAATACGCAATAATATTTCATAATTATTTTATTTTACTTTAAAATGTTTAAAAACAACGATAAACGGGCGCAGTTAAATTGATAATTGTACAATATAATATAATTTATGTACAAACATTCAAAATACAATTTTAGCACAATTATAAAAATATTAAAAATTTAACGAAATCATAGCAGTAACAATAAAAAAAAAGTTTGAACCCTGTATACACTAGAAGACTTTTGTATGATTAATTGTTATAAATAATAATATCCTTATTTATCTTAGTATAAATTTGTATTTTAAAAACCAACAGAAACATACTCACTATAAAATACAATAATATTAAACAAATAACAGATTAACCCTTCTTTGCATAATGGTGGAAATTTCCATCGTAACATTGAATGCCCAAAAATTATAAAAAAAACGAAGTTCACTTTAAGTTGATCGTGTCTGGATACCTTTTTAATGTCCATTGCAGAAAAAAAAACCATAGCTGTCAAATTTATTTTTTTAACCATTTTTTCTTTAATTTTGAACATGACATTGACCTTGATTTATTTCACCAATAAATCATGCAAAAGAAATCATGCAAAGAAGGGTTAATCAATTCGTTGTCTAAATAAGCTTGAGAATTCCTATAGTTTACTTTTGTTTGTATTGTACCTATTTCACTTCCTAGTAACTCTAATTCTTGTAATAATACTGTACAGTCACTTTGTAGTACACATATTTGACTTCTTACTTCATCTAACAATTAATACTAAGGAAGGTAGAATATTGTGTGAGTATGCTTCCAAATAAGGTACTTTAATTCTTATAACATTCTTTAATTATTTTATAGTATAGATACTTTATTTCCTAGTATGTCAAATTCTTAAAAAATATTAGGAAAATAGTTGTGTTACAGTGTGGTCATTTTCTTTCCTAGTCACTCTAATCCTTGTAACAATACTGTATAGTTATTTTATAATGTAGGTACTTTATTTCCTACTCTGTCTTGTTATTAGACAATATTAGGTAAGGTAGTTATGTTGCAGTGTAATCATTTTCTTTCCTAGTCACTCTAATCCTTGCAGTAATACTGTATAATTATTTTATAGTGTAGATACTTTATTTCCTACTCTGTCTTGTTATTAGACAATATTAGGTAAGGTAAGTTGTGTTGCAGTGTAGTCGTTTTCTTTCCAAGTCACTCTAATCCTGGTAGTAATACTGTATAGTTACTTTATAGTATAGATACTTTATTTCCTACTCTGTCTTGTTATTAGACAATATTAGGTAAGGTAGTTGTGTTGCAGTGTAGTCATTTTCTTTCCTAGTCACTCTAATACTTGTAATAATACTGTACAGTTATTTTATAGTGTATAAAGTAGCGATACTTTGTTTCTTTTAAAATACTATAAAAAATAGTTGTATTACAGTGTAGGCATTTTGCTTCCTAGTAATTGTAATTTTTAAGTGATTCTAATAATATATTGAACCCGAAAATTTATATTTGTTTGTTACTTAGTCAAAACGAATCGTAATAAAGTTTGATGCGGATTTGGACGGACGGACGAACCTAAAATTGTTATTGTTGTTTCCCCGCATAGATATCTTTCCTCCTAGCCAATGTAATTCTTAGATAATATAGTATAATTATTTTGTAGTGTAACAATTTTGAAATCCAGTTGGTCCAAATTTTTTTATATATATATATATATATATATATATATATATATATATATATATATATATATATATATATATATATATATATATATATAAACACATATGACTTTCAGATAATCCTGACCAATAAATTATTTATAATAATAATATTGTATATGTTTTCAATAAGGTGTGTTATTCTCTATATATTTAATGTAATGAAACCGTTTTATTTACCTTAGCTTATAATACTGTATTTTTATTTCGCAGTATAAGTATTTAGCTGCCTTAGGTTATTTACGTGCGATCTTTTCTTACAATATACAAGTATTTACTGTTATTCTCGTTGGATATCATTACTTTTTCTGTTTTTTTTTTTTTTTTTTTTTGTAAATAAGATATACTTATTTTATTCACTAGACAATACATTACTGTATTTATTAATGTTTTTTTTTTATGATCTCTGTCTACCAAAGAACAATGGCTTACTTTAGTAATAAAGGGATTGAGATTCGAACCGGCGTAAACCAGATTAATCACCTCTGAGTGTCGGAGTTTATTGTTTGTTTAATCTGAAGTTGTTGTAGACAGCCATTATGAAAACTTCGATTTACTTTTACTGTCTTATTCATAATAAAACCGTTTAAAAACTAAAATCTTCTTGAAACCTATTTTAATTATTGAATGTTTTAATGTAATAATTACTGGTTTGTTTAATTTACGTGACATTACGCGAGCGCAAGCTTGACTCATGCTCATGATTAAGGATCACGAATTGATCCCGAAACTAGTTGAGCTTTGTCAATATAATTACATGTAAATTAAACTGGTTGTTATTATATTAAAATTAAATGTGTGCTTACGCAATTTTTAACAATAAAACTGACTGTTTTGTCACTTATCAAATTGAAAATTTAACGCATTAAGAAAAAACGCATCAGTAACAAATATTCTGTTTCAATAGAGTTTCATGAAAATGTAAACAAATAAACAATTGATCCGACCGCTTAAGTCTGCCTAATTAATCTTTAATTGTACACTGCTGGTGTCCAAATAGTAGTATAAGTAAGAAATAGATTAATTGAATTAATGTTTTGGATTTGTTACCAATTTTTTTTTTTTTATTTGGTTCTGTTTTCCCTAACAATAGTTAAGGCAAATGGACTAAGCCTATACAGCCGTTGTCTTGAGTAAATTTCTTGTATTTCATTTCATTCATCAAAAGTGTTTCTGTGACAGTTTTACCAAAACTTGGTTTCATTCAAGTCTATTAGAGTATAAAATAGCTTCGTTTTTATTAACCGACTTCAAAGAAGGACTATTTCTATACGACTTGTATGTATTTTTGAATCAGTGAGTTAACCTTGAGAGAGAGGGCTAATAAACCTAACAATAACCGGATAACTATTGTACATGCAAGTGCTTATTATTTTTGTAATTAGTCCTATCTAGATACGAAGTCAGCCATTCGTCTATGACCGGAATATTTTCGGCTGACCATTTGGCTTCTTCTCGAATGTTCCTCATGGATTTCTCTATGATGTGCTCGGCTGAGCCGAACTCACCCTGGTGTGCCACGTATAGATTGGATACCAGGGCCAGTCCGTCCTGAGTCGTGAATTGTGATGTGGCTGATGTAATCAGGTTGTCCCAGAGGTTTGTTTTGCTTGAAAATCTGTTGGACAATATTGTTACAATTAACATTATTAAAACACTAAGTGATTTCCGTGACTTTGCCAGCACGAATTACGATATAAAGTACTCTGAGTTGTAATACAGTTTATGCTCCATCTTTATAAAAAAATTCATTCAAATCCTTTCAGAAGTTAGTGCGTGATCAAGTAACAAACATGTAGACACGTTTTTGAAACAGTATACTCTTTTATGTCCATGGTGCTGCTCATGTCTATAGGCGACGGTTACCACTTTCCATCAGGTAGGCGGTCAGCTTCTTTGCCATTCTAAGTTGTATAAAAAAAGACATACAAACTACTAAACGTCTTTGAAAATGAACACAATTATCCATCCACATTCATATTGTATATTTAGATGAAGCTAAGTGGTTAGAAGACTTTTTTTTATACAACTTAGAATGGCAAACAAACTGACGGCCCACCTGATGGAAAGTGGTAACCGTCGCCTATAGACATGAACAGTACCATGGACATAACGTTGCCATTCCTGAGGACTCAGGTGTTATTCCTCTGTACTCTGTAAATTCACGCCATATCCCACCCTTCAAACCGAAACACAGCCATGCAAACACAACTGCTTCACGGTAGAAACACGAATGGGACAGAGGTACCCATGCAATCGACTTTTGTACAAAGTCTCCCTCTGGTATTAATTTTATACTCACTTTTCCTTCAGCACTTGCCAGTTGTTGCTCAAGAAATTGAACAGCGTAGTATGACCCATTGGACTGCCAGTCAGCATATTAAATATCAAAAACAAATCTGTCTCGGTGAAGTTTCCGTTTCCTTCTAGAACAGCTATGTCTAAAATCCTCTTAATTTTCTCCTCATCATTTGGGCATCCTGCTAAGGTTTTGAGGAGATATGTCCTTTCACTTTGCTTTCTCGATGGTGGGAAGTTGATGACTCGCTGAAGGCCAAACTCCCATTCCTTTTTGGTTCCCCACGTGAACACCGGACAGAGGTACTGATTTGAAATGCTAGAAAAGTATACATTGAATAAATATTATATACTGTTATAATTAGAAGCAAAAGAATATAATATATTTGTAGTAAAAAATTCCACTGTAATATTTAATTATGGGATGAAATTATGATCATAAATTACATTAACAACAAAGCCTTAAGTAGAGCAGTTTCTTAAAAATTACTTAAAATAATAAATAAATAATGATAACTTCATTCCTTAAGACAAGATAGAAATGATGTACTTGAAAGGACAAAAGTTCATAAATAAATAAATGTGAAAATTTATTGCTAGAAAGTGAATCCAGTAAAGAGATGGGCAGCCCAATCTGACGACTTTGGTTTGAATTCCAGACGTTATAAATTTTTACACAAAAATATTATTGTTAATACTGTGTAGATTGTGGTCTAAAATTCATTTATTCGTGTATTATTTTCTATAAAATTTTTAATTTACAAAAAAAGTAATATAGACAATGAAATTAAATTAAAAAGTATTTATTCAGACATAGAACTTTACAGACTCTTATAACAAACTTATACGTGTAAAATATTAACTTCAAAAAGGATTTTTTACACTTTACCAGAGTTTTTTATACCTATCTCAGAAGTCAATTTAGAAAAACGAAGTGAAACAAACATTATTTTATTTATACTTAGGTATTTGTTATTTTTATTTATTTTCAAATTAGTTGTAACTTTGTATATTAATTTGTTAATTCAACATCAATTCATTTTCATATTATTTTAATTATATTTCATAGAAATTGTATCCCATCATATAATGAAATCGTTATTATATTTCATTTATTATTTCAATTCATCTTCCGTTCACAAAATAAACCTTTCCTATTTATATGGGCGCATAGAACGACCCCCGGCTACCTGTACCCACCGAGCGCCTGCAACCCTTGTGAGGCCGTGAGGAATTCCGTCATAATCGTTCAGAAATAAGATTTTAATCAAATAAAACCAGTGAGGCGTAAAACAAAGTGTACAGACCATTCTGCCCCCTTCGTTTACCGTCCAACGATAAAACGATAATTGAATTAGGCTGTTACATTGTCCCCTTAATCGAGCAACGCCTGGACGAAACGTTTACAGCCATTTGATGGAACGGCAAGAAGTTTGGAAAATATTTTATCACTGTATTCTTGGGAAACGTGAAATTATATTTTATAATATCATTCCACCTTAAAATTATAGGTGTTGTATATTTATATTTATCCGACTACAGCAAAAAGGAGGGTATTGTTTTACTAATGTATAATATATTTGATCTTTTGAAATTTCTTTATTTATTATAACAATTTGTATTGTTGTATCAGCCGTTAATTGATCACTGCTGAACATAACCTCCTCATAAGGGGAGTTGCCATGCTTGGCAGGCGAATTGGCAACCGCAGTTGGGCTTCTGGTAATGTCTTGAGAGGGATGCTGCTACCCATCCCTCAACCATAAGCTCCTTTAGTCGCTTTTCACGACACCAACGGGAAAGAAAGGGCTGGCCTATTCTACACTACAATTCTATCACTATTCTACTAATTCTGCACGGCAATTTGTATAATAGTAAAATAAGATTAGAGTCTTTTAAGCATATAAAGTCTATAGCAGATGTCCCTGTTCTTCCATAGCTTTTTTTTATACAACTTAGATGGCAAACAAGCTGACGGCCCACCTGATTGATAGTGGTAACCGTCGCCTATAGACATGAACAGTACCATGGACATAACAGAGTATACTGTTTCGCCCATGATATTTCCCATGCGTTGCCATTCCTGAGGACTCAGGTGTTATTCCTCTGTACCCAGTAAATTCACACCATATCCCACTCTTCAAACCGAAACAGCAATGCAAACACAGCTGTTTCAACCAACCCCAGGAATCGCACATTGTAGTTTCTAGATAAATCCTAAATAGGAAATACATTTTACAAGCCGAGCATTTGTAAGAAGTCTGAAACCGCACTATAGGTAACCATTTAGGTTTTAAGATAAGAAAATGAATTCTCTGATCATAGCGAGAGGTGAGATGATAAATCCATCTAGTTCAACATCAATATGCCATGTTAATTAAAAAATTTAGCCCATTTTAAAGGTCCATACATACATCGTATCCGTTCACTGGTTAAACAAACCAGTAACACATTCCTTTCTTTTGATGTGGCTTGTTTGTCCCCGCTTGTTGCACGCTCAGTCTACTTTCGCATTTCTTTGCGAACGAATTAAATAGGTCAGCGAATATTTACAGAGCACGATATACAATAGTGTATGTCCCGACCCAAATGGAATACCCTTTGATAGCTACCCACCTCAAATTGAAGGTTGGTATGAATGAACTGAAATCGTATTGGACTAGTCGAGTTTTACAGGCATCAATATATGTATATTGGTACTTATGTATCAAATAAATTGAATTATCGGAAGTGTGAATAGAGAGTGTGTGTAAATATACCTTATTTGCACGAGACATAATATGTTTGGACAAAAATAGTCACACTGCGTACTATAGGTATACAAGGATCATAGATTATAGACGGTTATACTAGCTCGAAAGGGTTGGATAATCTAAGCCTAGTGCTACTATTCATAAATTGATCAATTTTCTCCAAAGAACAAATACAAATTTTTATATTTTTTGAAATTTCTATGCATTTAGTATAAGAGAATGCCAAAATATTTTCAGATTTGACTAGTCTTTTGGGCCAAATTGTCCTGTTTCATTAATATCGTCATTCAAGTTTTAAGTAATTCTAGCTTTTACCCGCGACTTCGAACGCCAACCTGAACAACAACCTCCGGGGGGGAGAAATTGTTAGTAATGGAGACTAAGAGCTCTATTGCTAGCAATATACCCAACCAGGTCGACCTCCCCGTGGTCCCCCCTGGAAACCATCGTGCTGAGTACGAAGTGTGTTCATCGCGATGGGCTAACTCTCCTTCCTTTTTTCCTTCCCATCTATCATCCCTCACTGGTGCCCCGCCATTTGCGTTTGCGCAGGCGGGGTTACCATTCCATTATCATCCATTAAAAAACCAACAACATAATGTAGTGGTGAGCGCGTTTCTTTGCGTTCTATTTCCAGTCGAACCAGTTTAGAAAACGAACTTTTCTCAAGCTCAAGTGTGGATGTTATAGGTTGAGTCCTCAGATGTTCTTTGCCTGGTTCCTCTTCATGCAGGATATTCTCTAACTTGAGGACCAGGTAACTGGTATGATTATCACGGTTAGTACTTTCTACCACATGTACCGTCAACTTGTTTGCCATTCAAACCTGAATAAAAAAAAATCTTTGAAAACTTACGGATTGCCTTCATCGGGGTTCGGAGACAACATCCACTTGCTGTACTCGTCTTGAGCTTCTTTCACGCACGCCTTGTATCCAGCTTGGCAGAGGAACGTCTTAGTGAGTGAGCGAAGATTCTTACGCCAGTTCTCCTCGTCTTCTCTTTCGTTTTTCAGTTCCTCGTATAAAGGACTTAAAAGAGTTCGGACGTATGCCTGAATACAATTGAGATTTTACATTGCTATAATTCTATTGATTTGCAAAATGACTAATGTAGCCCCATATATTAACAAGCTGAAGTAGCAATGGAACGGTTAAGTAACCCTAACAAGTGACAATTATTTGAGTACAAATATATGAATGGAGACATCGTTTAAGAGGACTTCAAATGTGTTGCAGCGAGATAGAGAACATAGGTAGCTTAGGATCGTTCCCCGTGTTAAGATAGAAATTTAAATCAAAAAATAAATAAAAATGGAATATAAAGACACTTTTATATACGACTCAATATACCAATTAAACTGGTCACCAGATAAAATATTACACTGTTGTATTCTGTAATTACACTACCGTATCCGTTAGTTTCAAACCACATGAGGTTCTTTAAAAGTAGCTTAATAATTATAGTTCCTCAAGATAGGAACCGCGGACGTAACAATTTTGATATTCAATTGCAACTCCGTCTATTGAAATTAATCTAATAACAACCTTGGACTTTTCTTGTAGAAAAGTTATAGCTGAATGCCAAAAGCGTCTATTATTACATACATTCTGCCTTGTCCCATGTATTAAACTTTCATAACAGAAATAGAAATAGTTACCTGGAATTTCCCTTGTAAACACTGACACAAGTGTCTGCCAATATGGTCAATCATGGTAAACACAGGATCCCAAGCTATATGGTTTTTCTCTTCTTTCAGGAACAGAGTCATGTTTAAAGCAGTAGCGAAGGACAGCTCACCAGCGTAGGCGAGATTCCAAGCATCGTGAAGAAGCTTAGCCCGAGTTAGTTCGGGGATCGATTGGCGATTCTTGCCTTGAAGGTACTGAGACAGTAGATTCCAGTTTTCTTTATCATAATTTACTTGGAAGGGACCTAAAAATAATATTATTCATACTACTTGTATAGAAACAAACAACAATCCATCAAATGGAATGTAGTAAAGGTCACAAAAAGTCTTCTATCAAAAACTCAACAAATTTTGTCCAAAGAATGAAATATCCTTTGGGAAACAACAGTAAAAATTCGAACCATAGTAAAAAATTTAGAGGCTCTTTAACTTGATAACTTGACGCGCAGCATGGACAGTCTCAAAATTCTTTGTCATTTTTTTTATAGGGAAAATGTTTAAGTTCCCAATTAAAAAACTCTTTTAAAGAGATACCAATAAAATTTAAATTTCAACTTGTAAATTCTATACTGACACAAATTATTCGGTGTCGCTTCTTAACTAAGATGTTTTTTCTTCTTATTGCTAGATTTATAACGTTACTACATTTCTTACCTTTCAGATCAAATACAATAACGCACGCATTCCGCTTCATAGGAGAAATAGGTAACGAGGGTACCCGCTCACGCGAGTAACACAAACCCATTCTTCATTTCGATGGAAATTATACCTGATTCATATTATCGTTGTCTTTTTCCCCTATTTCTATTGTTATATCAACCGTTAATTGTCTATTGATGAACATAGGACCACCCCCATAAGTTTAAGTTTCCCCTAAATCCATACTTTATTTAGCTAGCTAAGTAATGTGTTCGTTTAAGTACCTTTCCTAAAATTTTTCATACACGTAATGTTTGCTATGGATATAAACATAAACTACATTCTACCTTGCCCTCAGATAAGTAACACTTGAATATATCAGTAGAATCACTTCAATTAGCGTATCTAACGGTTTCGTTAGTCACCATGAGTCTATAGATTGATTTTTTTACTAATAATCTAGGGGGGCTAGTCACATGGAGAAAATTCACAGCTCTGCTAGTAATATTGAAAATATAAAAGTTAATTTGCTTATTATCTTTTAGTGATTTAATATATTTTTTTTGTTGATTATTTTTGAAGGAAGCTTGCAGTTATGGTAAATTAATAATTAGATATATATGACAACAATAAGCTAATTAAAAGCTACCAAATATAATTAACGAAAATTGAATTAGTTACAGTTTAAATAATAAATATGCAAGCATAAGACTTTGTACAAATGTCGATTGCTTGAGTACCTCTGTCCTATTCGTATTTCAACCGTAAAGCAGTTGTGTTTGCATGGCTGTGTTTCGGTTTGAAGGGTGGGATATGGCGTGAATTTACTGGGTACGGAGGAATAACACCTGAGTCCTCAGGAATGGCAACTCATGATACCCCCCATGGGGTATCATGAGCGAAACTCTCTGCTACTCTGGTATATTCATGGTACTGCTCATGTCTATAGGCGACGGTTACCACTTTCCATCAGGTGGGCCGTCAGCTTGTTTGCCATTCTAAGTTGTATAAAAAAAAAGTTAAACGTCGTTAAAATCATTGAATACATAATTTACATTAGTTTTTCTTATATAACTGCTGTTACTGTTAAATATATCCATTTCATTGTCCGTAATACATACATTATTGAAAACAGTGGTTGCTTCTGTACTAGGTGCGACTCAGTAGATGCTTCGTCTAATCGTTTCCAAATTTAACATCCAAGTAACCTAACACACAAGTAATTTTACAGATGGACTATTTATTCTGGTAAATCTATATATCCTAGGTAAAGAGGTTTCTTCAGGGTCGGCAACGCACGCGATTGCAGGTGTTCATAGGCTACGGTAACCACTTATCATCAGGTGGGCCGTACGCTTGTTTGCCACCTCAGTGGTATAAAAAAAAATCCCAGTTAATTGGATTTCGCTAGTACTATAACTAAATAAAACCTAATCACTAATATAAGTTTGATAATACAAGGATCTTACCAATCTCCTCTGGATTCAGGATAATGAACTGATCTTTATTGGGCATGTTATTAAGCGTAAGTTCTTTCTTATCTAGCATCCAAGCTAATGGTGTAGCGTTTGTGAAGTTGAGCTTGTCTTCCCGAGCTATGATGATGGGTATCCACCATGACATGCGAGCCGCGTCCGGGACGTCATGAGGTCGCTCCCGTAAAAACACTTTCTGAAATATTGACCTTTTAATTCAGTAGTTCTTCGATAATTTTAAAACTTAGGGCATTGTTTGTTTGCTTTTATATCTAAAGTTACAATGTACAGTATTCTAAAAAAAATATGCTCTCATCATACATTTATATTTATTAAATTATAACTAAAGATTTTAGAGAAACAGTCCTTTATAAGCGAATAATAATTCCATAAAAGTAATTGGTTAATTGCAAACCTTCTATAGTTGGAAGCTACTGTCCAGTAGTTGACCAGAATTCGCTTATTATGATAAAGAATTATGAATACTATGTCTCCATTTCTCTGTATCTCCAGAACATCGTAAGAACAAACTAAACGTGGAGGTAACTAAACTAAATTCAAATGTGGAGATGAAAAAGATTAGAAACGATGTACAGAAAAAGTAACGAAAATGTAATGATAAAAATAATTGATAAATAATAAATAATCCACCAGAGGGAGACTTTGTACAAGAGTCGATTGTTTGGGTACCTCTGTCCCATTCGTGTTTCTAATGGCGTGAATTTACAGGGTACAGAGGAATAACACCTGAGTCCTCAGGAATGGCAACGCATGAGGGGTATCATGGGCGAAACAGTATACTCTGTTATGTCCATGGTACTGTTCGTGTCTATAGGCGACGGTTACCACTTTCCATGAGGTAGGCCGTCAGCTTGTTTGCCATTCTGTCATATAAAAAAAAAATATCTTTCTCTCATTTGCTCTATATTGACTATATTCTTAATGTCCTTATATGTGGAACCAAGCTTTTATTTTATTTGATCTAGGTAATTATTTCTTGGTATTATACTTTATATCTTGCTCTCTAAGATTTTATTTATGTAGTTGTCATCTTGTGTAAGGTAACCAACGTTTTGCCTCTTTTAATCTCAATATTTTTTTTATACGACTTAGAATGGCAAACAAGCTGACGGCCCACCTGATGAAAAGTGGTAACCGTCGCCTATAGACATGAGCAATACCATGGACATAACAGAGTATACTGATTCGCCCATGATACCTCCCATGCGTTGCCATTCTTAAGGACTCAGGTATTATTCCTCTGTATCCTGTAAATTCACTGAATTAGTTGCCATGACAAATCATAAAAAAGCCATACCTGGGTGAGTAATACAGAGTTAGTGTCATATTTCCTCTGAGCGGTAACCAACGGTAGCCTGTCCTTTTCAATCCAGCTTTTAGCAATTGTCTTTATGTCGAAGTCTTTTGGTATCTTCCCGTCTTGAACAGCGGCAGTAGTCAGAGCATTCCAAATATCGTCACCAGTGAATGTTTTAAATTTACTGTACAAGAATACATAAATTTTACTAAAACTTATATTCTTATTTCTACTATACTCAGGTATAAGCAGTATTTATCATCATCATCGTATCAACTGTCAACTGTACGGTGTTTAACATAGTCTCTTTCTCTAGGCTTTGCCAGTACTTGTCACGCTTGACATTTATTCTAACCAAAGGTTGCATGAATTGAATCATGCAAAAGTACAAACAGCTGCTGCATTTTGAATGGCAGAGTTTTAATTTAAAGAGTGAGCATGTACTAGAGATTAAAGAAAGCTTTCTTTACACAATCGTCCATTAGTAAAATATTAAATCCTACCGTGTTTCAATGAACATCCTCAGTCCCTTCTTGAAGGTGTCCCCTCCTAGTGTATAGTTGAACATTCTAAACAACAGTTCTATCTTGGTGCATGCGGTCTCCTGCTTCATGCCGGTGATACGCGAGTGCGGATACCGTTTACCAAACTCGTAGTACAAGGAATACAGTACTGTCATAGGCCACTTGCCTTCCATTTCCGAGCCATCGTTGATCTAAAATTATTTGTAATATAATAATATATTTATTTATATCTCTTCACAAACAACTTCAATTTACACGTGAGGTATTTAGGATAAAATAAATTTAAAATAATATGGAACTCTGCTGTGAGGAGCTGGTGTCTGTAATAGGTTAAAACCTGTAGTACTGATCACCAGGCCCCCAACCGATATGTGTTTAAATAATAATTAAACAAAATACATTCCACTGAAATTACACAATCTAAAAATAAAAATAAAAACAATAATTAATAGTAGGAGATAAAAGAACCAACAATAAATTAATATTGAAAAATGTGTGCGTGTGTGTGTGAGTGTGTGTGTGTGTGTGTTTGTGTGTGCGCGCGCGCGCGTATGTGTGGATGTGTGTGTACGTACGTGCAAGTGCGTGTGTGTGCACCCTTTCAAGTTTATTAAATCCTATGTTAAATAATGTAATAAAGAGAAAGGATTTTAATTGTTTATTTGTAATCCTCATCATCTTCCTACCCTTATCCCAATTATTATTTGGGGTCGGCGTAATATGTTTTGTGTCCATATTATAAAAAGATTTGGCTTATAGTTTTACGACCGGCCGCCTGCCTGACGTCAACCTTTTTTTGGGAATGCATTTGTTGGTGATTTCCTCCACTTACGGTATGGAATAAAGAATCGAGCAAAAAAGGGAAGGATGTTTATTTGTAATAGATAAACTTAAAATACTGAGCCGATTTTAAAAATTCTTTGGCCTATCTACCTAGCTACCTTATCGACGAGTGTATTTAGGCTATATTTTATTTTACAAAAACCGTGCGAAGTCGGGTTCAGACGTTACTACAATACAAAAATATTAGCCATATCAAATAAGACCCTGTATTCTATATATCTTATGATTTAATTTACAAAAAATTGTTACAAACAAACAAAATTTAAATTTCATTTAAAAAAGTCTTCAATACAAAAGTTCCATGTTTTATTTCAATTTTGAAAAATATTTCATAAATTTTATTTATGTCGAAATGTCAATACTTTCTTATACAGAAGCTGTATACGAAAACAGCTTCATTTTATAACTTTATTTATTAACTGACTATGGGAAATAAGTCACTTTGAAAAGGAACAACAAGCTATGAAAGCTATGAAAAACTATATGCTCAGATTATATGCTCTTTGAATCTAGACTAGCATTTAAAATCAGCCAGTCTTATTTTTTCAAATCTATCAATTGGAACTATTAAAATAGTCTACATTTCATGTAACATAGAGTATTTAAGATTGAATATAAAAAAAACTAAATTTAATTTAATTTATTTTTATTTGAAAATTTCAAGTAAACATAGTTTAAAGTCTACAATATGCCATATCGGGATTTCCGCTCTTACTCTGTGCTACCATACGTGTATCTTTCAATACTAATCGAATTTAATAACCGCTACTTTACATCTAAGAGTATCTTACCTTAAAAGCTACTTCTGCGGCCAGATAACCCACTAACGCTTTGTTGAGATGTGCGTCCGACCACCATGCCGGAGTAGTGAGAGCTCCGAGCCATTGATAAGATAACTCCTGAGCTAATTGGAAATAACCTTTATTGCTCAAATCACTCTCCCTGCAAAAAAAGAATTACATTAAACGAATATACCATACCATAACAACTTATTACTACCTACACAATATATATATATATATATATATATATATATATATATATATATATATATATATATATATATATACATAGATGATAAATTAGAATAACACACAAGTGGAAATAAGGCACAAAAATACCTACGACTGAAGCAAAAAGTGCAATTAAAAAGCAAAAGAAATGAATAAAGAGAAAAAAGAAAGTTTAATTTAAATTTAATTAAAAAACATCGTGTTAAATTAAGTTTTTTAGGAAGTGAACTCGTAGTTTATACTTAAAGGTAGATTTGTTTTTAATAGATTTAATGTCAAAAGGTAGTGCATTCCACTATTTAATGACCTGAGTGGTAAAGGAATAAGAAATTAACCCAGTGTGATGAGCAAGTATCTATATTTCTTGCAAATATCTATACTATAAGTGAATATACGAAAGCATATAAATAAATAAAATAAATAAATATAGTAACAAAGATTAAACAAACAATGTTATGTTAGTTTCGTTATTTGGAGAAGATGGATAAAGGAAGAATTCAATTTTAGTTTTATTGAACATGAAGGGACGTATGTCGACCAAAATAGCTTACTTTTTTTTTATACAACTTAGTTTATGGCAAACAAGCTGACGGCCCACCTGATGGAAAGTGGTAACCGTCGCCTATAGACATGAGCAGTACCATGGGTATAACAGAGTATACTGTTTCGCCCATGATATCCCCATGCGTTGCCATTCCTGAGGACTCAGGTGTTATTCCTCTGTATCCAGTAAATTCACGCCGTATCCCACCCTTCAAACCGAAACACAGCCATGCAAACACAACTGCTTGACGGTTGAAATACGAATGGGACAGAGGTACCCAAGCAATCGACTTTTGTACAAAGTCTCCCTCTGGTAGAGGGCACGTACTGATAAAGGGCAAAATTATAAGTACTCGTAACCGGTGAAGTTGTATGAAATGTATGACTTGAAAGGACTGCTTGAATTAAAGCATTTTAAGTTCTACTGTTTCTGATCGCCCGGTGAGAGACAGGCGTGATTTGTACGTATAATAAAACTATAAAGGGCGACTGTCTGTACATAGAAGAAAAAACGCTAAAAACCGATTCAATGGGCTGTTAGAAGTGAAATAAAATTTTAAATTTTTAAATTTTTTAAATTTTTAAAACTCATTTAAAACAGATTTTAAAATTTTTTTGTGTCTCTTTTTATCTGTTTCTACGGGCTTGTTTACGAAATTATTGAACCGATTTAAATGAAATTTTGCATGGTGGTACTTTACATCCCCGGTCAACATTTTAGATTTTAATCGCCGAAAATTAAAGAGTTTCCATGGGATAGTTAAAAAAACTATAGTAACTTATATAGCTTAGTACACAACCTACTTAAATAAAGTCATTTTGACCTGAGGCAAAAAGAAAATGACACGTCTTCACTACAATAAGAAGGTTAAAAATGTTAATCAAAAGAATAACAAATACTACGCGGGCAAAGTCGCGGACATCAACTAGTAATAAACAATATTATTATATACACACACTTTACCAAAACCAATTTCGATATTATATACCATGATCTTTGATCATGTAACTTCTGAAAAGAAATTTATGCTGGCTCTGGCAATCATGTCTTGAAAGACAAAGTAAAATTACGTCGAAAGTGAAATACTCCAATCAGGTATTCCCAATATACTTGTATTTATCTTTAAAAAGTTAATTTTAAACAGTAACAAGCCAATGGCACTTGTAAATGGTGTTTTATCAGTAACCTCGTGACGCCCCACCACTATTTACATAGATAATTTATTTGAAGGCGATAATTCTAAACTTGGACTAGCCTTGGACTTAGTAGTATATGACCCTTCTTCAGACTTTGAAGGTTGTCTATGTATAACCATGTTCCAATTTTAACCAACATAAAAAATGAGGACATTTCCACTACACTTTTTATCTGAGAACTTTTTTCAATACTGACAATAGTAACCCCGACTACACTATCGGTTTACACTTATATGAGCTGGCGAGGAACTGGTGAGGGATGATATGTAGATAAAGAAGAAAGCAGGTCATTTAGCCTAACGTGAAGAACCCACCAAGAATTAATCACGGTGGTTTCCAGGGAGGAACTGCATGAAGATCAAAATACCCCAAATTGTTAGCACTAGCTAGTCCTCGTTACTACAAAATCTCTTCCCTTCGTATCTGAATTATTTTAGATCGAAAATCAAGTATCGAAAAACCCAAGAAATGAAAAGCAAAATCCGTCTCACTACGTCATGGACAAGATCAAAATAGATGGATTAGAAATGAATTATTTATGAGCATCATACGAATTAATATTCTTCTTAACTCTCTTCAATCGTATACTTTTGACAGAGTGGTCGTAGTTTTTATGATTATACTGGATTGTCGGTGAGGCTCTTCTTCGCGATTGAAATCCTCACAATGTGTCTCTATCTATTTCTGCTCACAGCCGAGCGAGAACATTCCACAGTGACTGTTGTGTGGCTGTTTTGATAAGGTCAGTCATTCGCGTTGGTGATCTACCCCGAAAACTTTTAGCGACCCTTGGACAAATAAACGTTCCATACAGTTTTCACTTAGAATGATATGGCTTTATGGCTCCTTATTTTATTAAACAAAAATAGATACGCGATATTTTTGCAAATTCCAAATCAATATTTAGATCATTTTTATATTAAAAGTTTTACTCCCATGTTGATTTATTCGCACCAATTCTGTCAACAAGATTGGAAAGCTTTTAAAAACCTTAAATTACTTTATTGACTAGGACTCACTTGAAAACAATAAGACCCCAGTTATCAGCAGGTTTCACACCCTGGTAGTTGGGCAGGGCGACGATGTCCAAGCGACGGAGGGGCAACGGCACCTCCCACAAGCCAGCTATCTCGGTGAACACGCGGAAAACTTTCTCGTTAACCCCTTCCAAAGCCGGCAGGAACTCCGGCCGGCCCCATACGCGGAATTCTGAAACAAAAAGTAATTTAAACAGGTTCGCAACTAGAAGTTATGTTACTTCTTGAACATTTGTAATAACATATGAATAAACTAGCTGTTTCCCGTGACGCTGCACGCGTGAATCGCTATATAAAATATCCTGTGAGTTTTTTTGGGTATGGAATGGTAGCCCCACCCGCGCTATCGGTATACAACGGCGGGGCATCAGTGAAGGATGATAGGTGAGGATGAAACAGGTCAGTTAGCCAATCGTGACGAATTCAACGAGAATTGTTCACGATGATTTCCAGAGGGAACTACGTGGAAGTCGACCTAATAAGGTATATTGCTAGCAATGGGGCTATCGAATTCCATTGCTAACAGTCCCTAAAGTAACGCGTTAGTGAAAACCACATTCAAATCAGTTAAGCCCTTTGTGAGATTAGCGTGCACAAACGTACAGACAAACAGATTAACAGACAAAAATTCTAAAAATCGTTTTGTGTTTAACTGCGTTCATAAAGCCCCTCTATAATAATTTTTCTTATATATCTTCCATGTACAGACAACGAGCAGTTACGATTTTATTATATGGGTTGATTTACGGGAGTGTTCATTTTACTCGTATCCGGATATCGTATATGGACAGAGTCCTTAGTCGTAAATTAGTCGTAAATTGGTCATAAAAAAGGTGAATCTTGTAATAATTAGTACATAGATATATTTAAAAGGTCAAGGGGGAGGGAAAGTCAGCTTAAATGTCTTAATATTTATATAAGGTGACCCTACAGGCAGATTCAAAACTAGTGATATGGACCTAAACCACGCAACGCACTGAATATAACTGACAATCCTACTCATTAGGAGGAGAGATTGTTAGTATGCGGATTATTAGTCCCATTGCTAACAATATACCCTAACAGGTCGACCTCCCCGTGGTTCCCCCTGGAAACCATCGTGCTGAATTCCAAGTATATTCATCACGATGAACTAACTGATATGCCTTTTCATCCTCACCTATCTATCATCCCTCGCTGGTGCCCCACCAGCGTATACCGTTAGCGCAGGCGGGGTTACTATTCCATTATCATTAAATTTACTGGGTACAGAGGAATAACACCTGAGTCCTCAGGAATGGCAACGCATGGGGGGTATCATGGGCGAAACAGTATACTATGTTATGTCCATGGTACTGCTCATGTCTATAGGCGACGGTTACCACTTTCCATCAGGTGGGCTGTCAGCTTGTTTGCCATTCTAAGTTGTATAAAAAAAAATTAAAAAAATCCTACTCATTTAGCTACAGAAAAATTGGCTACGACGATTATACTAATAAAACGCCTAAAGATCGCCAACTTCTTACCGTAGTAATAAAATAAATATTATATTAGATAGATAGATAGATAATTTATTTGCATTACTTACAGCACACAAACAGCAAAAGATACAAATGCAAAGTGAAAAAAGATACATGTACAAAAAATAAAATAATAAATCAAAAACAAAATCAGAATGCATAAAATTAGTAATTTTTTTTTTCTCTTCATGCGTGTGCCACAGTAATACAAAATGGCCACAACTCAGCTTTTTGCTTTGCCCTAAAAAATATTATGTTTACCCGAATTATCAAATAAAGAAGAATATTTTTTTGCGTGTCTCTATGTACTAGATTAAATGATTATTAAATATATGACGTTAAATAAACAAATAAATTACGTAGGCAAATACCATTTTGTTAAATAAACCAGTTAATAACCTTTCCAATATTAAAATCTTATGACAGTTACTGGGCAGTAAGACAACCGGGCTCATTTCAAATTAATGCCTAATACCCGTTACGGGCAATTCCCACCAAGTTTTAAAATTAATTAACATTTAATGTCGTTCATTTTGTAACGACAATATGTACCGAAATGTTGATGGAGTTACGCTTCAAACAATTACCTCTTTTAGTGCTCTTTTGTTCCTAAAGTTAATCTCTCACTTCAAAAGGAGATCAAATTATTTTACCCGAAAATTATCAGATACTGTTTGGACTGGATAGCTTTTTAATTATGTAAAAAATCGATACTTCTTACCTAACTGTAGTAGTCGGTAGTTTTAACAAAATTTAGTTAACTTTTCATTAAATTCTATTGAAATAGATTACGTATACTCTAACTCCCTAGAAAATCGTATACTTGAGATAGAAAGAGACAGCAGGTCCGGCGTCCTATTTTATCTTATGCATGCTGTAGCATAACCGTACCTATTGACATATTTGCGAGCTATTTATCTAGGCCGTCTACCATACTCACCAATGTCATTGCCATTATCATCTTTGTAACACGTGGAATTGCCCAACTGCTTCAAGTCAGCGATGACAAGGCCCAGTGTGAATGTAGACATAGGTGGCGTCTTCTCAAAGTGGTCCCACACCGCGTTTGGTTCTCCGGTTCTATAATTATATTCAAATAAAAAATCCTAATTTATTTATTTATTTTAAAAGGCAATTTTGAATGGCAAACAAACTAAACACAAATTTCCATAGTTAGATCTTATCTGCACATTTTTTGTCAAGTTTTGAGAATATGGTAGAAATGTAGCTGCAAGGGGCCTCCGGAACCAGGTAAATTTTGAAAAATGTCAATGAGAAAAAAGTCTGGGTAGCTTATGAACGCCTGCAATACCAGGGGCATTACGCGCGCGTTGCCGTTTCTGGATCCATTTAAATATTCAATCTACCTCCGTTATTTGGAAAATTTGGACTACCGGTACAAATCATCAACATATTTCTATACAAACTACGGAATTCCGTATAAATTAGCTTAATATAAGTTAGCTTTGAGTGTGGCCACAATCGATATCAAAGGTATGTTTTACAAATATATTACCTTAGTTTCCATCTATTTATAATATAAAAATGAATCACTAAATGTGTTGCTAAGCGCAATACTCAAGAACAGCTGAACCGATTTCGCTAATTCTTTTTTTTGGAATATTCCTTGAAGTACGAGGATGGTTCTTACGGAGAGAAATATTTAAAAAATTGCCTGCAAAAGTCTAAAAACAACACTTCTCTATACTCCCATACAAACGATTCGTAATAGTACGTAAAAGTCAATTTGAACTTTAATACCATACCATAAAGTTTAAGTGTTAGTGGAGAGGTTCCGGGAAGTCAAATCAATTGAGTGACGTGCCACGGCGTGTTTTATAATTTTTCTGTTTTCACATAATGTAATTGTTGACTTATTAACTATCTTTTTTCTTTTTTTATCTTACTAGCTGACCCGGCATCCCGAATAGCAGAATACTTATTAAAAAAACTAAAAAATTTAAGAATCGACTGATTGGCGGTACTAAGTTCGCGTGGTTATCTAGTTTAAAATATTTATATAAATATTTTTATATATAAACACAATCACAATAATGTATTTAAATTTAGGTCAAATGAAATATAAAAAAATGCCTATTACAGCTAATATAATAATTTATTTAATTTAATAAATACTTTCTAAATATTCATTTATTTTTTATCTATCTACTCGTGCGAAGCCGGGGCGGATCCTAGCGATCCGATATCCGATGCAATATAATACTTCAACAACAACAATATCGATCGTTTAAACTTTTTATGAATAAGGAAGTAATCTTTGTGATTATTTCTGTTTGTTCTATTTTTAATTTCGTTCCTTAATCGTAATATTGGATCCTTCTATTTACCATTTCTTTTAATTTAAAAAAAATAAAGTGCATTCACCTTTAAACTGGCATATTTGCTAGCCAAAACAAGTCAATAATATTTATTTCAAAGATCTTAACACGGAATATGTTTTATTCATTTAACCACAAAGCATTTCTTTAAATTCTAAAACCTCAAATTACCTTAGTGGACATTCTAAATAAGTTTACAAAGTCCCATTCCGAAGTAAGAAGCTCTCTGTCGACTGAGTGGCCACACACTCTCATTTCATTACGCTGGATGGGATCCAAGGTAAGTGCCTTACTATTCTCTGAATTTGAACCCCGGGGATTGCCGTAATTCTTTACACCTTAATAGCGGTACGGGTAATGATTCTAGACATATTGGGAGAAAATATTTTCTAGATAAGGATCATTAAAAACAAACCGACTGTAAAGATAATTACACGTTCCATTTCTTTTTCTACAATAAAATATATTGTTCGCACTGAGATGGAATAATTAATGATTTTTTTTTATACTACTATAGTGAATTTACTGGGTACAGAGGAATAACACCTGAGTCCTCAGGAATGGCAACGTATGGAGGATATCCTGGGCGAAACAATAAACTCTGTTATGTCCATAGTACTGCTCATGTCTATAGGCGACGGTTATCACTTTCCATCAGGTGTGCCGTCAGCTTGTTTGCCATTCTAAGTTGCATAAAAAAAATACGTATTAAATACGAATATGTTTTCGATTCTCTATATTTAAGCACAGTGTACATTGACCGGTAATCTCTCCTTTGTCGCTAGTAGTTAATAATAACAAAGTCACTATTATAATATATTACAAAACCAATTACTTTAATCTATAAACTCAAGTACTGAACAGGTTTTGATAAAATTTCTATAGAACCAATCTGTAAGTATATACTTTCAGATAAAAAAAGAATATTCCAAATTGATTTAGAACTGACGGAGTTATGAGGTAACAAACATAAAAGTAACACAACCGAAGTAAGAACCTACTTCTTTTAAAAATGAGTTTGTTTCTTATGTCTTCTAATATTAACGAATCATCATGATATTTGGTACACACTCAGTACTTGGGACATAGAAGAATATAGATTCCATTTTATTCTGGTGAATCAATTTAACATCCAGGATAGGAAACTTATAATGAGCTTTAAAATCATAGAGAAATGAGGCCAGATTTGTTTTTGGCATTAGAAGCATAGACAAAAGAGACCCGTTTGTACACACATGACCTAAACTTCTCAAGTTTTTAAAAGCACCGGAGCGAATTTTTTTTAGAATATCGTTTGTCTAGAATTCCACTCGTATTTCAAAGCAGCTGTGCACATAGCTGTGTTTTGGCTTGAAGAATAGCAGTAAAATTACAGGGTTCGGAGGCCATTCCAAGTTTTTTTTTTTAAACATTAGGGTTATTATTAGCCCCCGAGTTACGCTAACGAATTAAAAGTACTTATTAATATAAAGCGATCTCACATATCCTCAGTCCTGGCCACGGGTACATTGCTCAGCGCGATCATAGTCCTGGGACGAACTACACTGAGCTCGAACGGCGTCTTGTATCCGGGCTCGTCGAAGCACGGAAACATCCTCCTGGCGTTGTTTGGACGAAGTTGAGTTGCCGCCACTATCCTACAATAACATTGATGTTACTAGAGTAGTCACTGTCACAATAAAAACCAGTAAAAGTGGTGAGTGCTCGGAAAATGCTTGATTGCTGTCGAGCAGGGCCATAGTTAAACCCGAGGGCAAAATATATTTTTGGTAGGACAGAAGCCTTTAATGGAATTAAGTGACTTTGAAAAAGGGTATCTGTCTAATTTTCTTAAGGCCTTTCATTTTAAGGTACAGCATGGCCCCTCAAGGCCCCCCCCTCTCCCCTAGCTACGGCCATGCTGTCCAGAGATCCTAAGACCAATTTTTAGTTTATAACTCAGACTTTTCAAAATATTTAAATCATCTTTCTATCTATACTGTATATAAACGTCACCTATTCGGCATTTTTTTATTCAAATACTACCTGCCCGCCAAAATACTAATCAAGTGACCATCTGAACATGAATCTTAAAAATCAAGGGTTAAACCTTGAAGTTTATAAGTATTCAAAAATAGACAAATAAACATTTATTCATTTTCCTAAACTTTAGACATGACTAGAAAATATTATCTATTAATCTGTATAAGGAAAAATCCCTAAATATCATCACCATATATATAGGCCTTCCTCATAAGGGGAGTCTTGCTATTAGTTGCCACCCTTGGCAAGCAAGCAGCAATTTTTAACCATTGTTTTAAGAGAGACGCTGCTACCCTTCCCTCAAACATTGTGTTCCCTTAGTCGCCTCTTACACCCACGAGAAACGAAGAGATTTCTCATTCCATACCAGAAACACACGGCAATCGATATTTCATAAACAATCCTAATTTGTATTTTTTTTTTCGAAAGTTGTCACAATATTAATAATCTACAATATCTGATTGGACACTTTGTACATTCTATGCATTTGTACAATTTACTGACTCGATCGAATGATTACTCTAAAATAGTTTACTAGGAAGAAATATTTCCTTTAGTTAAACATATCTTTAGGTCTCTATATACTGCAGATAAAGTTATGTATCAGATACTACATTGATGTTAGTAACAGCAAACCCTCATGCGAACTCGAACAAATAAATATAAGACGCGTGCAAATAACTCGTCAGATTTACAGCCCACTAAAGAAAGATAAAGGGGTCGAAATTCCGCATCGCCATTCCATCTCGGAGCGATCTAATAACGCTGGCTTGAATTAACGCGGCCTCAACTGAATACAAATACGGTTATCAAGTGCAATCTTCACTTACTCTTGTATTGACTTCGATTCTGATACAGTCATATATTTGGTGCGACGATACAATCCCATGATAACAAGTAAGAGAGATCTGTTGTCACTCGTGTTCAAATTTAGAACAATTTTTTTTTTTGGGTATTGTCACCAATCTAACATATTTATGTTAACTATATTAATATATAATTTATTTATATATACTATTAAATAATAATCATTTAGATTCGGAATAACATCTATAGCAATTTTTATGGTTTGACGATAGTAAAGGCCGTCAGCGGTTCATAAATCAATTGTATTCTCAACTCGATATTTCGCCCTCTTCTTAAATCGATCGTACCTACTCTTAACTCGATTTCGAAAATAAATCATTCCTTCGCTCGAGTGAATAATCTTTTTGGCATGAACATTTTAAATATTTCACTGAACTGGGTGTTGTTTTGCGGAAGTCCACATCACTGGGTATTTGTTTAAAATTATTTTGTTTAATTCCACTACCAATAAATTATATGATAGCTGAATTAAACAAAATAATTCTAATCAAATAATTAATAAACATTTTAAATGACTAGTATTCAGTAATTTCACTATCATAACCATACTTTTTAAATTATATCTTAGCAAGTATTAGTATTGATCTCTGAATTAATAGGAAAAATAAAAATGAAAGACTGCATAAATTCTCTCTGTGATAAAATTGAAGAATCTAAAGTATTCTACAAAAATACAGTACGAGTACTTATATTTTATAATGTCGACGGTGCTGTTCATGTTTATATACGACGGTTACCGCTTTCCATCAGGTGGGGCGTCAGGTTGTTTATCATTCTGTGTAACATTAAAAAAAATCTAAAATTTTATCAGAAGGATTTAGTATTACTATTAAAGTTAATCAATACCTCTCGACTTCTTGCTCTGTAGTGTACGTAGACTTGAAGAATGCCTCAGTAGACGCTGTCTCCAAGTTACCATTGAAGCTGAAGTCCAAATGGCCTTTGGAAGATTTGGGCACCACCTTCTCAAGGTGTATAGTAACGATTGGCTTCTTTGGGTCTGCAGTTAACTCCTTCACAATAATTTTGTGTACTTCTTTTCTAAAAATATACACTTTTACTTAAGTACAATAATTATGTCAATTGGTATAATTTATAAGTCCATTTTAAAAATTAAGAGTAAAGAAAACCGACAGTCTTTAATCATGAAATACTCAAAATAAATATCAGTATTTAAATAAATTGATATCTATTAAAATATGCTTCAAGTGGATATAAATTCTACGATAAAAAGATGTAAAATTATTATTTTTTAATAATATTATTAAGTTTAGCTGTACGATTTTTACCCTTGAATATTCTATAGTTTTCTTTCAGCTTCTCAAATGTTACCTGTAAAAAATCCCTCTATGGGATAAGATAGTCATTGTATATTAAATCTTTTATTGCGTCCGATGTAAATTATGTACAATAAATATTTTACAATAAAATACAAAAAACTGAGTTCAATTATAATCAAATTAATTAGATTAGCTATAAATGTTTTTTTTTTTAATGGGTGATAATGGAATGGTAACCCCACCCGTTATTACCAGTAAAGGATAATAGGTGAGGATGAAGCAGGTCAGTTCATCGTGAGAAATTCAAGAAGAATTGTTCACGATGGTTTCCAGGGGGAACCACGTGGAGGTCGACCTAATATTGCTAGCAATGGGGCTGTCAAACTCCATTGCTAACAATCCCTTTCCCCCCGCTATGAATGTTTATAGCAATACGTATACATTGTCAGATTAATTTCCACGTGGTCTCCCTGGAAACCATCGCTTTTAATTCATAGTCACGATGGGTGGAATGTTGTCGGTCAAATGACCTGACTTTTTCCCTTTCATCCTCAACTATCATCCCTCACTAGTATCTTGCCAATAACACAGGCTACCATTTCATTTTCATCTATTGAAAAAGGTATAGTCAATTAGAAACTTGCTTTTTTGAAATCGGCGACATTAAAAAGAGCAAAAATCACTTACGAATCAGCGGGTATATGCGCTCGAACTTCCGTATTGGTGATCTCGATATCATGAGCGGAGTGCACGGTGATCTCGTCAGCGTCTTGCAACCACGTGATGTTGATGCTGACGTGGCCTTTGAAGAGGCCGTCTTCGAGGTACGGCTCCAGCTCTAGCCTGTAGCCTGTCGGTTCCACAGACTTCTCTAGCCGACTCTCCATTGCAAGCCCGTGGGCATTGTTGAGATCTATGCTTCGTGTTTTTATTATGTGGAACGCTGATACCTAAGGATTAAGTTTGAAAAATCAGGCTGTAAAGTCATCGTCATCGTCATCATAGCAATACCAGTGAAAGAATTTGTACAGAAGTCCACGTGAGTGCCTCTGTCCCACTTGTGTTTCTGGCGTCATCCCGAAATACAACATTTGTTATATTTTAGGGGGTCATTTCAATTTAAATAATAGAGCATGGCTGTGAAATTTCATTCTGCAGAAGTATGATATTTTTTTTTTATACAACTTAGAATGGCAAACAAGCTGACGGCCCACCTGATGGAAAGTGGTAACCGTCGCCTATAGACATAAGCAGTACCCTGGACATAACAGAGTATACTTTTTCGCCCATGATGCCCCCCATGCGTTGCCATTCCTGAGGACTCAGGTGTTATTTCTCTGTACCCAGTAAATTCACGCCATATCCCATCCTTCAAACTGAAACACAGCTATGCAAACACAACTGCTTCACGGTTGAAACACGAATGGGACAGCGGTACCCAAGCAATCGACTTTTGTACAAAGTCTCCCTCTGGTTAAAATCCTTAGAAAGTATCATAGTACCTTCCTCATCATCATATCAGCCGTTAACTGTCCACTGTTGAACATAAGGCTGAAAAAGAAGGTTTTGTCAGTAGTTGTCACGCTTGGCAGGCGAGTTGACAACTGCAGTTATGCTTTGGTAATGTTATAAAAGGAATACTGCTGCCCATCGTTCAACTATTAAGCTCTCATAGCCCCCTCTTACAAGACACCCATGGAAAAGGAAGCCATTCTATACCGGGATATTTATTATATTTATTATATACATATATATTTTAATTTTATCACATATAGGGTATAATATTTCAATTTTGTCTCAATAACACACTACCATATCGACGGAACATATAAAATCATCAATGTACTATAATATACTATGCACTAGCGTGATCTAGAAATCCCGCAGAGAGACTCAAAATAGGTTTTTAACGACGTCAAGAGCCGATAACAAGGTGAGCTTCGAACAGGATGCGAATACTCTAGTGCTGTAGCAGCTTCAGAGGCGGAAGTCAGCCGCTCGGGGCCCCAAACATTGCTACGAGGGATCCCGCAATCTATAACGATGTTAGACGTTGTGTTCCAACAA
This sequence comes from Galleria mellonella, assembly GCF_026898425.1. Lineage (NCBI taxonomy): Eukaryota > Metazoa > Arthropoda > Insecta > Lepidoptera > Pyralidae > Galleria > Galleria mellonella. The sequence goes on from NW_026442087.1 coordinate 1,228,678, forward strand.
TTTAATACCACAACAGATAATATAAAACTATACTAGATACCACTACCTTTAGACTGTATTCTATTTCATGTTATAAAATGGTTTCTTTAGCAATTTGGAGAGCTTATCAGATAATGGCTGTTAAAAAATGGGTAATTATCGTCACACCCAGATAATTCAAATACACACACGAATATGTTATGTTCAAATGTTTATATTACCCGGGAATCGAACCCATAACTATCAGGAGGTGAGACGGTGTATATAACGGAACTACATTATGTAATCATAAAATACAATTATGATACTTCATGCGTTTTTTTTTATACAACTTAGAACGGCAAACAAGCTGACGGCCCACCTGATGGAAAATGGTAATCGTCGCCTATAGACATGAGCAGTACCATAGACATAACAGAGTATACTATTTCACCCATGATACCCCCCATGCGTTGCCATTCCTGAGGACTCAGGTGTTATTCCTCTGTACCCAGTAAATTCACATGCGTTTGCAATACCTGAGGACTAAGTCGCAGCCCCTGTAGATCCGTGATCAAGACTTTGATTGTAGACATTTCTTTAACTTCGAAATAGGCGAAATATAAATATCAGATATAGCAGTGAAATTTCAGGGCACGGAGACTTAAGCCTTTTTTAGTCCTCAGGAAGAGCCTGCGTGAGGGATATCGTAGTTGTCACGTCACTGTCGTCACGACCGGTATAAAATGGGCATGACGTCGAGATAATCCAAGTATGTTATTATAGTTACCATTATAACGGCGTTAATTCCCATTTCTTATAAAACTTAAGATGAAACCGTTCTTATCTATGGGCGACAGTAACCATTTTCCATCAAAAATATCAACTAATTATTTACCTTTCCAAGTTGTATTAAAATGTTTCTTTTATTATTAACAGATAACTAGCCTTACTAAGCGACATGTGCCCACAATTTTATAGGAATTATTTTGGAATCTGAATCAGTCACCTTGTGATACTCACCCTTAGATATAGATAGAGTGTCGATCCTAAAAAACGAGTAAATTTTTTGTCAGCTAATTGTCAAGTTAGCTGACTTGCTTTTTTTTCAGTATTCTATATACTTACGCATAAAATATATCTTAACGTAATTAATCTAAACGTCTTTAATAAATAAAATAAGTACGGATTAACATGATGCAAAAATTATAAGACAAAGTAATTTTTATTTATTTTTTTTATTTATTTATTTATTAAATACAAGAAATTTACAACGCGAGTTCATTGGACCCGACACTAGACGAGCCTGTATCGCGGGAGTCCATAAGAGATTACCAAGACATGGTGATTTACAAATAGGTATAAATTAAAATAGAAGTTATATAGGAATCACTTATAACTATGTCACGCAAAAATGTATGAAAAAGTTGATCCGTTTTTCTCGAAGTATTTCTATGGAAACACTCTATTTTTATAATCTAAGTACCCACCTTATCCGGCGGAAGGCTATGGACCACGCTGAAGCAAAGGCATAAAAGACCGGTTAGTGTCAGCATGGCGTGTGCTTTCTTCTTCGGTCCTAATAAAAGAAAAATATTATGTACACGTAATTTTTTTAGTAATCTTAATACTAGTTACAAATACTAAACTACTACTCCGAAGAATCGTTAAAAAAAAATATTTTGGGAATGGACATTAAATGTTATAAGATACCGAAGTATATTTTGGATCTATCTTTTAATAAATTGAATTTACTGGGTACAGAGGAATAACACCTGAGTCCTCAGGAATGGCAACGCATGGGGGGTATCATGAGCCAAACAGTATACTCTGTTATGTCCACGGTACTGCTCATGTCTATAAGCGACGGTTACCACTTTCCATCAGGTGTACCGTCAGCTTGTTTGCCATTCTAAATTGTATAAAAAAATAATTAAAAACACTTATTAAGCAAAATTTATTCACTAAACTATTACTTGAATGACAAACGGTTGTTAGTCGAGCATGCACATGCTTTTAAGTGATCATGTTATTTTAAACATAGTAAATACATTTAAATAAATACAAATAATGTTAACTGAGATTTAAAAGAGTAACTGTGGGTTCATGCGGGTTTTCTTAGTAGGTAACAATATTCCGAACCCAACAGTAGAATCGTAAAAGATGACTGTTTAAATCATCATCTACGTTAAAAATCGGCACTGCCTTTATATTGACGGAACTGGACTATGAATTTATGCAACCACATTTACAACAATTATATAAATTAATATTTATAAATTTGTACAATTATTTATAATGTGCCTCTGTCCAAACTATCGTTATCGATAGGTATTATAAAAGACGTATCTGCTTTTTAGTGTAAAAACTTTAAATTCAATGTACAGATAACATAACATTTTTTTGCTTGAAGTGACGTGAAACTGCTTTTGTACGTTGTCTGACATAAATTATGGCGCGAAAATTATTATTCTGAATATAAATTCAACATTTATTTAAATGCCAGTCTCATTGTCTTTAACACTTTGATAAAGTAACCTATTAGATGATATTACAATATTATTAAAATTTATGCAACAAACAATGCGCACGAATTTTTTTTATTGCACAGGCACGTACACTAAATATCCATACCTAGTCGTATAATATAGGTAATTAATTCAAAATAAAAAATTTAGGATTACATATATGTGATGCAATTCAGAAAGATAATATTTAGGTTATACCAAAATGTAGACTTATCCCTTAAAGCAAATAAATATTAAATCAGGTATTTATTATTTGTCTATTACGAAATACCGTACCAAAACCCATTATTGTCCTACTGCTGAATATAGATCACATAAGAGGAAACAGATTTAGATACTATTAATATGCTGACCAACAGTCTTATCATAGGCATAGATTACTGCTATAATATAGCTTTATTTCGAATTGCCTTCTCTTGCGTTGTTGATTTTGCTTTGTTCCTTAAACGCCTTGACACCCTCGAATAAAAAAAAAACAGCAAAGTAACCTTAATAAAAAGAATAAAATAATTCAGTATAAATTAAAAAAAGTAATCAAGTTCTGTATCAAATCTATAAGATACATAGAATCACACCGTAATTAGAAATGACGAATTATCCTTAAGGATGCACAACTTTTTCTGTAAAAAAACTAACTTCAAATTTGAGAAAAATTACAAAAATAGAACCACCACCGAGAAATATGTAATTGTAACAAAAAGAGAGCAAGTACTTTCGTTTCATTAACATATATAATTCATGATTAGCAACAAGAGCGTACAATGTACAACAAAAACATGCTAGTCCATCTCCTTTCCGAAGCCGTTTAAAAAATAAGTATAATCATAGACAATAGCATAGACACTTTTTAATGCTAAGTACCGCGTTAATTGAAAAAAAAAATAAAGCTGTTAGTAAGACCTTGACGAGCACAATAAAAATACAATGGTGTACTCACCAGACGGTAGTAGTTCCAGGCTCGGGCGCGACTGCGCCGAGTTCCCTCCTCAATCCCGCTCAATTGCCAGGATGTTGCTCGTTGCCACTGATGGCACACTGATTGCGATTGTTATTGCTAATCTTATTTACCTCCCATTGTGTGATGCTAATATTTCGGAGCTACGTATATGACACGTGAACGCATCACATTCCCGAGGGTTACGTCAGTAAATTTAATAGAAATTGTTTATTGCAACACTCACTTGAATAGCAGAACAATAATGTCACACACAATAATATTTGTAACGGGGACTAACAGCTCCATTATATATCACTCACTATCGTCTTTTTTAATGGACGATAGTGGAATAGTAATCCCGCCTGCGCTATCAATATACGCTGACGAAGCACCATTGAGAGGTGACAGAGGCTGACAGTTGGTCCATGCTGATGTATTCGACAAGAATTGACCGCGATGGTCCCCCCCCCCCTTTCACTATACTGACAATAAACCTACGTAATACAACTTCTACCCGGTTTCCAGAAAACTATGATGGAATTCTTCACGATGGGCTAACTGACCTGAGGAAGTCTGTGCCTATCGTACCTCACGATAGCGCGCCATCCTAAACCAGTAACGGAGGCTTGGTGACATTATCGGATTTTAGAAATGGGATATTTAAAAAGTATATAATGTAACAAGCTCTTAACCGCGGTTTGATCCAACTGTATAAGTGTAAAAAGTACATTTTTTTATAACACAAAAGGCAAACGAGGATGCGGCTCACCTGATGGTAAGTGACTATCGCCGCCCATTTTCACCCACAACACCAACGGCATTCCAGGTGTGCTGCCGGCCTTTTAAAAGGGAATATGCTCTTGAAGGTTATGAAGACAAAGCTGTTCGGAAATACTGCTGCTTGAAATTGATTCCAAAGAGTGGTTGTGCGTGGAAAAAAGTGCGATGAAAAACGCACGATGGAGGACCGCCACTCATCCAGATGGTTGGAACTTTAGTTTGTGGCAGCTTATACGATGATGAAAATCAGCAGCAGGTATCAATCTGAACAATTCTTCAGATTTCAGAATTTCTCTTTCCATAATCTAAATCTATTTTATATACGAGTAAATACAAGCATAATTAAATTTTATCTAAACGATGAGATTAAAAAAAAATATGTAAGGAATTTTAATAAGAGAATAAAAGCCAAAACAATATTTTTGTCGTATTTTAACCTGTTTGTCTGTTTGTTTTAGTATCTCGCAAAAACTACGGTTTTCACAGCTAAAATCTAGTGTACTTATCTTATTACGTTATTATTATATTATTATAATTTTTTAAACTTTACAAAAATTCTAATCTCCCCTCTTAAGGAGAGGAGATGGCAACTAACCCCCGGCAGGGGGGGAAGGGATTGTTAGTAATGGGGTGTAATGAACCCATTGCTAGCAATACACTATCAGGTCGACCTCCACGTAGTTCCCCTTGGAAACCATCGTGAACAATTCTTGTTGAATTCGTCACGATGGGCTAACTGACCTGCTTCATACTCACCTGTCATCCTTCACTGGTGCCCCGCCGGTGTACACCGATAGCACGGGCGGGGTTACCATTCCATTATCACCCATTAAAAAAAAAAAAACCCGGCAGCAGCACAGTCGGCCGGGGTTCAGGGCCCCAGGGAGAGAAACCGGCGTACAATGCGGGCAGAATCTATTATTATTACTATATTATTATTATCTTAACACGCTATCTAAAATTGTTTACCTACTTTCAAATTTTATATACAATTTATAGACAGCTAATATACCTTAATCCACACATACGTATTAACAAACAAAAGCAAGTGGGAAGCTATCACCGGAATATGCCAAACAAGATCTCAAACATAACATCTCAACTATTAATTATTCAAAAATAAATCAATACAGAAATATGAATTTCAGAAACTCGATACAAACACATCTGGGCTTCAGACAGCCCCGCTTTAAAGCCGCGCAATAAAATAAATCTCGTATCGGTGTTACAACTTTTGCATCTGTTTCCATCAAAGTGAAATGAATCATTACAGTTTTAAGCCTTTCGTTTAATGCAAATATGTGAAATACTTTCAATGATTAATATAAATATAATAATAATAAACTTTATTAACAAATACAGGGTTGCACGGTTACATGTTTTTTGCCCTAGCTTACAAATTAGAGTAACCTGTGCCTTGTAAGCCAGTTCCTTCCAACACACAAGAACTAATACTTTGTATTTGTACATGCAGAATTAAAAATATTAAGCTACAAACATAATAAACATGATGATAAATAAGGAAAAATAAAATAAATTAATGTTTAACTAGAAGATTACAGTTAATTCAATTTTTATATCTGTAACGTTCAGTGTGTGGTGTGAGAGAAGGTGAACAGTGTGAGTGTGTGTATGTTTAAAGTGAGAGGAAGAGTGCTATTAATGTGTATAATAATAATTAATATTTGGAATGAGCTCCCTGCTGACGTTTTCCCTAGAGACAACAGTATGGGGTTCTTCAAAAAGGACCTTAAGATATTAAAGTTTCTTCAGAGTCGGCAACGGGCAAATGAAACCCCTAGTGTTGCAGACGTTCATAGGCTACAGTGACCTTTACCATCAGACGGGCTGTATGCTTATTTGCCACCTTCGTAATATAAAAAAAAGGAAATTATTATTATTTCAACCGTTACCGTTCCACTGCTGAACATAAGCTTCTCTATAAGAGGAGTTTTGCCAGTAGTTGCCACGCTTGGCAGGCGGGTTGGCAACCACAGTTAGGCTTTTAGAGATGTTTTAAGAGAGACGCTGCTACTCATCCCTCGCCGAAAAATAAATAAACTAAAATAAGAATAAAAAAAGGAAATACCATAAAATATGCATTATGATGAGTTCAACGGTACATACTTGGTTTAATCATACTGCATTCATACGTCTTTGTTTTTTTTTTTTTATTATTAAGTACACCATAATGGTATTGTATAGCACTTGACAAGAAGGAAATCACTGGCGACCTCTGGTTTTTTCGACTAGATAGATAACTTTAATTCGAAAATTAAACCTTAAGTACTTCCGGACGGAAATTCTCAATGCCAATAACAAAATGACAATGTTTATAATATACGCTAAATAAGAAACACAAAAATATCAGTAAATATTTAATAATCATTCAGAAAGCCTTAAAACTGTTTGTTTTAAAAATTTATAGATAACTAACTATTCGACCCGGCTTCACACAGAAAGGTAAAATTTTTAAAAATAATGCCTGTATTACTTGCAGATAATGTAGCTTTCTATAGGTGAAGAGTTTTTCAAATTGGTTAAGTAGTTTTTGAGTTTATCCATTACAAACAAACAATCAAATCTTTCCTCTATAAATCAGCTTCACACCGTGATTTCTTTAAATTATATATGTTACTTGCTAATAATGCAGCTTTCTAGAGGTAAAAGAATTTTTTAAAACGAGTGGGTATTTTTTAACTTTATCCATAATAAATCTAATTGTCTCCGTTTCCTATTTATAACCAATGGAAACATCTAGTCTAAACTTATGTTTATATTATATATATCTCACAGTAAATATTTACCAGAGGGAGACTTTGTACAAAAGTCGATTGCTTGGGTACCTCTGTCCCATTCGTGTTTCTACCGTGAAGCAGTTGTGTTTGCATGACTGTGTTTCGATTTAAAGGTTGGGATATGGCGTGCATTTACTGGGTACGGAGGAATAACACCTGAGTCCTCAGGAATGGCAACGCATGAGGGGTATCATGGGCGAAACAGTATACTCTGTTATGTCCATGGTACTGCTCATGTCTATAGGCGACGGTTACCACTTTCCATCAGGTGGGCCGTCAGCTTGTTTGCCATTCTATGTTGTATATAAAAAAAAATATTTAGCTCCAACAACATATGTAATTCTCTTGGTGGACATGTTAATAACATAACGAAAATTATCATGTCCTGCTTATAAAATTACATGCATTTGACTGATGCATGCCTGGAAAGATTAATTTACACGACAATTTAAAGATTAACATTCAAAACGGACACAGCTTAACAGGTGTCATTACTGTACTCAGTCTCTGTCTTAAGAATGTCATCCTGCTGTCTAAACAAGACAGAATTTTTATAATAGTACAATAGAACGATGCATGGCGTAAGTTTTTTGGCGCCAGAGTCTTTTACTGTCCACTGCTGAACATAAACCTTCCCCTTAGGGGTTTTGCCAATAGTTCTACGCTTAGCAGGCGGATTGGCAACCGCAATCAGGCTTTAGAGATGTTTTAAGAGGGGCGCTGCTGCCCATCCCTCGTTCTCCCTTAGTCGGCTTTTACGACACAGACGGGAAAGGAAAGGGTGGCCTATTCTATGCTAGGACCACACGGTCATTTACCAGAGTACTTTGTACAAAAGTCGTCTGCTTGGCTGTCTCTGTCCCATTCGTGTTTTTGCTGTGAAGCAGTTTTTTTTTATACAACTTAGAATGGCAAACAAGCTGACGGCCCACCTGAAGGAAAGTGGTCACCGTCGCCTATAGACATGAGTAGTACCATGGACATAACAGAGTATTCTGTTTCGCCCATGATACCCCCCATGCGTTGCCATTCCTGAGGACTCAGGTGTTATTCCTCTGCACCCTGAAAATTCACGCCATATCCCACCCTTCAAACCGAAACACAGCCATGCAAACACAACTGCTTCACGGTAGAAACACGAATGGGACAAAGATACCCAAGCAATCAACTTTTGTACAAAGTCTCCCTCTGATGTTTGCTTGGTTGTGTTTCGGTTTGAAGGGTGGGAGATGGTAATGAAATTATAGGATACAGAGGCATAACACCTTAGTCCAAGGGGGAACAGATTAAGAAAGGGTAATGAAGACTAAGGGTCCAATTGCTAATCATATACCCAAGCAGGTCTGCAATCTACCTGCCAAGCGTGGCAACTACTGGCAAACCCTCCTAAAGGGAGGCTTATGTTCAGCAGTGGACGGTTAAAGGCCATTAAACCTCATGATGATGATCCCACCCTTTAAACCGAAACACCGAAACAACCGAAAATGTTTTTGGCTGTGAAGCATCCGTGCTTGTATGGTTGATACAAGCACGGATGCTCCACAGCAAAAACACTGATGGAAAAAAATAATCATGCAGATAAAAACTAAAATATGTTTTGACTAATTCTTACCAGGGGAAAAGGGATTGTTAGAAATATAGTCAAACAGCCCTATTGCTAGCGATATGGGTATATTGCTAGCAATAGGGCTGTTTGACGTTATTAGGTCGACTTCCATGTAATTCCAGAAACCATTGTGATACGACGATTCTTAATGAATTCGTCCCAATGAGCTAACTGACCTGCTTTCATGCTCGCTATCATCACTCACTGGTACCTCACCAACGTACACAGCGCAGGCGGGGTACCGTTCTATTATCACTCATTAAAAAGTTTTTACTCGCGAGTTAGCGCCATCTCGCGGTCTTAGTCAAGTTATGTAATTTTTTTGTAAGTTTATATAGATATTTTTTTTACCTACATAAAATGTAACGTAAGTACACACAATTACCAACTCGATCACAAAATTCAATTGAAATCTTTTCAGCCATTATTTCATTATGACACAACAAATAAACAAACAGACAACAATTCCAAAAATGGCTGATTTAGACCATTTTACTAATATTTAGCCTCTTTTAATTAATTAATAATTTAAAGAGTCTGAATTATTTATATTAGAAGTTAAAAACGGCTAATTGACCTCTAAAACATTACTCAAAGACTTGGACGTTTTACGATAATATTTAATTTAAATTAAAAGTACAGATATGAATACGCATATTTCTACCCTCAATAAGTACTTAACTGAGTTTAATTAACGAAATTTCACTTCTTTGTTCAAAATCTTTGAAGAATTAGAATATCAATGACTGGCCGTAAAATTAATATTCGACATTGGCTCTATTCTACGAGTAAGCCAGCGTATGTACATTTATAGATAAGTATTTGCTTTTCCCTTGGAAACCGTCATATAGATTACTTGAAAACTCACAAGCAACTATTAATAATTTGTTTCACAAATTACCAAATAAAATCTTGACGAAATTAGTCTAAAACTAGTATCAAAGTAAATTGAGATTTTCAAAAGTATCATTAAAATCGCATTGAGTGCAATTAAGTTTAAAATCTCCACTTTTTAAAGTCAAATGAAAAATAAATGCCTGCAAGTTGAGTCACAATCATTTATTGAAACAGATGAACATTCCAGATAATGGTAATATAATGTACCTACAAATACTAAGTAGATAGATATTGTTGTAGCGAAATAAACAATAATGCAGGTGTCTTTACAGCGAGCCATTTAAATTGACAAGGTCGGTCGCCACGAGAAATTTTCTTAAAACTACGGTAACCACATTTAATGACCTCCCCCGCCCCTCTGTCACATGCAACTCATAACCAAAGTGAAGTAAAAACACAGCCATACGAGGGATCAAGTTAAAATAGTTTTAAATTACGTGAAATAATGTTTACCGTAGGAGTATGAATATCGCCATAGATTCAAACCGCGCGAACTGAACTCGACGCTTTTATTCTTTTTTTTTTTTATAATTCTTAATATTGTGCATGAGACGAATAATTTTAATTACTGGCCAGTGCTTTTTATACAGTGATAAGGTTGCTTGATTGTGATAGTGTTATTTTTAAATTTGAAATCTGGCAGCCTAAATAACGGTAAGTGCTTATAATATTTCTGTAAAAGAACTATTTTCATTATTCGTATTCACTGATTTGAAAAATTATGTTACCTACATATTTCGAATATTTTTTTCTATTTTGAAATATTTAAAATTGTATTTAAATTACGAATTGTATTTGAAATATAATGATTATGAATACAATATAAATACCTTTGTGTGATTCCATTTATATTTGTCATTTATTGTATGCAAATTTAAATACACCTTGTGTTTCAACCTACATAACTATGTGTCTCGCGTATTGATTTTTCGTTCACAAATAAATGCCTAATTATATATTATATAAATGTAAATGTTATGCAAATATTTTTTACATTAAAGAGTTTTAGTACGCGTCTGGTACTTACAATGACCATTAAGTTTCTATTGTAGCATTAGTGCATAATTCATAATATAGTATTTACCTTTCTAATAATATATGTTACATTTACACTTTTTGTAATAAAACTTACAAAAAAAAATATTAAGTACTACCTACAAAACTGTACTATTTAATACTTATCAATCGATTTAAGAAAAAAGGAAGTTTATTCATTTATTCTTTATTTGGACACATTACTTTGTCTCTCCCTTTTAAATTTGTTTTTTTTTTTTTTTTGTTACCTCAGAACTCCATCATTTATAAAGTGATTTGTTTTTTATTTGAAAGTATATAGTCTCAGATTGGTTCCATTTGAAATTTATCCAAATTAGTTCAGTAGTTAAATTAAAATAACTAATTATGCCACAATTGAAGTCGATTTTTTTGTAAAACAAAATCTGCTACTTAATATGCTGTGTTTAACTCACAAACAGCAATATTTTCTTTGCTCCGTTGTCAGAGAAAAAAAACACAATTAGGTACACTACAAAAGAGTTCTCGTCAAAAATATTTTCTGTAAATATGTAGGCACAGACTTTAAACATCTTGTATATATTCAAACCACCAAATTATATATTACTATTACTAAAGTTGTAATTAAAATAATCGTTTAGTTATATTTTATACATTCAATAATATTACTACCCGACTTTAAGTATTTTATTGTACCTACCTATGAGGAAGTACATTGTTCGTGTAGTTTTTTTTTTTTTTGATGGGTGAAAATGGTATGGTAACCCCGCCTGCGCTAACGGGATACGCTGATACCAGTGAAGGATGATCGATGAGAATGAAAACAGACCAGTTAGCCTCATGATGAATTTATCAGGAATTAATCATGATAGTTTCCAGGGAGAACTGAGAGGAGGTCGATCTGGTCTGAGAATCCCATTGCTAGCAATATACCCAATATTGCTAGCAATGGGATTCTCAGGCTCCATTACTAACAATCCCTTTCCCCCCCCCCCCCGTTCGTGTAGTAGATACAATATTTCATTCTACTAAACCAAAAATTTAACAAAACGATCAAATTATAAGCAAAGAAACTTTATTATAATAAACCTATAAGCCTATAGGCTTAAGGGTTTAAACTTACACAAACTGAAAAAACTAATAATGTTCATTAGTTTTCCTTCAGAATCTACCAAAAGATTGCTTAATATCTTCTAATACTGTTTCTTTTTCTTTCTCCTAACTGTTGTCCCAATTTATCTGAGATTTTCCCTCCTAGTAATTCTACGCTACACCGTATGATTATGGATTGTCTATTCACTCGCGTTTACACATTAATTATAATTTTTTTACTGTTTACAACCGGATCATTGGTGATCGACTACAACACCTTTTCCCTTCTTTCATTATTATCATCCTTTTGATCACATGGTCATCATCCCTTCTCATAACATGTCCGTACCAGTGCAAGCGGTTTACTTTTAACTTTTCTTGTACGATAAAGATACTACAAATATACTCGTTTTTAATTTTATCCGTTCCAAACCAGCGCAGGTGGTTTTCTCTTAATTTTTCTTGTATACTTGCAACATTAAAGGTGCCACGGATATACCCGTTTTTAATTTTATCCGTTCTGAATACTCCGCCAGATAACCGTAGCATCCCCTTTTCTGTGACGTGAATCCTTCATTCAACTATCTCTCTCATCGCTCAATACTCGGACCTATATAATAGGGTTGTTCTCACGCCTTTTTTTTATACACGTTGCCTTTGATTTTAATAGGCTTACGGGGGTCACACAGAACGTCAGATAATGATTTCCATTTGAGCTAACCTACTTGGATTCTTTTTTTTTATACAACTTAGAATGGCAAACAAGCTGACGGCCCACCTAATGGAAAGTGATAACCGTCGCCTATAGACATGAGCAGCAGCATGAACATAACAAAGTATACTGTTTCGCCCGTGATGGCCTCAGATGTTATTACTCTGTACCTTGTAAATTCACGCCTTCAATCCGAAACATAGCCATGCAAACATAACTGCTTCACGGTAGAAACACGAATGGGACAGAGGTACCCAAGCAATTGACTTTTGTACTAAGTCTCCCTCTGGTGGTATGTATTATGTATATAACTATGTATCTATTGAATATAACTATAATGTATAAAAAACAGAAATAAAATGTAATACAGACAAACTTAGTGATAAAAAATAGAAACAGATAATAATACAAATTGATCATGGTCGATCATGGTTCATCTACCCTACTTACAAAAAAAAATCATTTTCCTATCATATTATACAATAAATGCAAAAGTTTGTAACGACGGACGGATGATTGTTTGTTACTTTTTTACGCAAAACCTACTGAACGATATTCAATGAAATTTGGTACACGGGTAGGTTATATCCTAACATACTCGTATAGGATTTATGCATTAATTCACAGAGTCAATGCCGCGAGATATAGTTAGTTAATAATATTTGAATTTTTAAATGGAGCAGAATAATTATATAAATAACCAACTAGTTCTTACATACCATAGATCTCAATAGTAACTGATAAATTGAGCAGTAAAATGCAGTATGGAACTGCATAATTATGTAGTTGGCCGTTAATCATATACGTTGACAATTGCTGCGCTGTACCTGTAGCTAGTAGCTGACTACATTGTTCTTTACATAATCGTTCAACATCACTACTCAACCATAAAGTTCTGTTAAATAAAAAAAAAGCTATATTTTAATCGCGGCAATATCAATATTGACTATGAACACTTTAAATTTTAAATTAAGAATAACAAGTTTACCCATCTCATTATTCTTATTTTAAAATTTAAATCGTTCATTACTATAGCTTGCCGATGTGTGTCAACGTCACAATTATTTGTCAATTTTCAAAAACAATTCAACAATTTCAATGTTTCTAATTATTTATTAAAAAAATGCTCTACTAGCGAACCAAAATATTTATCTTATGAAGCTGTCACCGAAATTTTGATATTTTTCGCGAAATAAAAACAGTTGAGTTTCTCGTCTATTCTCAGCATAAATTGCATTTTGAACTAGGTGGTAAATTAAAAAAATTACTATTCAAAAATTCTTATAATTAAGTTTACTAGAATGAAATAAATTTGAATAATTCCAAAGTTACAAAACAACGAAGATACAAAGTTTTAGTGTTAAATTTATCGACAACGAATTCTGTAAAGTCTTTGTTCATTAGCAGAGCACTTTTTAAATAATCAATCAGAAATATTAAAAAATGTTCAACCGATTTTGTTTCGACAAATATTTGCAAAGTTGCCACATTTCGTTATGAACACTTTTAATAATTTGCAATGCTTAATTTAAAAAAGGTTTCAAATATTTGAATTCAGAATGCCTTATATCGTGTTACGAGTCTACAGATCATATCGCCACCTATATGTATAATATGAACAACATTATGGGCATGGACATGACATGCGTTGCTATTCCTGAGGGGTATGGTCGTGCAATTCTGCTGCCAACTGCCAAGCGTGATTGAAACCGGCAAAACACCTCAAGAGAGACTTATATTCAGCAACAAACAATTAAAGTCTGATGTGATGATGATGATTGTACAATTACAGGGTATTTTATGCCTCTATTCCCTGTAATTGTAGTCATACTTCAAATCGAAATACAGCTACGCAAGTACAGCTGCTTCACGCCAGATACGGGTCTTTTTTTTATGGTTTGCGGTACAGTATTTAAGGCATCCCGTCCTCGCTATTGGATATGGGTGACGGAATGCCTATACAAGAGGGTACATGGTGGACGCAATTTAGACGCAATATTTGAGGAGCATTTGGAAGGTACTACGGCCGGATACTGCAACAAAAAAGGTCGGCTCCCCAACTGGCAACCTCTGCTGTCTACCGGTCTCTAGTTCGAGGGACGACCGATCACCGGCCGTAAGAGATGACGCAGGGCGTTTATGAAAACACACCAATCATGTAGTTGCATTACACTGTGTCCAGATACAGGTCAGACAGAGACTTTTGAAGGCTCTCCCTCTGATATGAATTCAGTTCCAAATCATTAACAATGCACCTAATATGGGGATTGTTTTAATTCATTCGTAATAAATACTTTCTTATCGTGTACAGCTGAACGCGTGTTGGTCACGGTTGGCGGTGACGATAACGTTAGGTGGGCTATAATTCGACTAGGATTACGACAATTCTCGCATTACACTTCTTTTTTAGAATTCCACAAACATATAGCTTTTTTTATATGTATAAATGGAATAGTAACCCCGCCTGCGCTATCGATATACGCTGACGGGGCACCAGTGAGAAATGATAGTTGAAGATGAAAGCAGGTCAGTCGGCCCATCGTGAAGAATTCGACAAGAATTAACCACAATGATTTCCAGAGGGAACCGCGTGGAGGTCGACCTGATAAGGCATATTGCTAGCAATGTGGCTGTTAAAAGCTATTACTAACAAACCCTTTCCCCTCCAAACTGGTATGATATTAAAACTAGGTATAGCATCATAAGATCGTAGACTTCTAAAATGGCAAAGCATGAGGGGGTAGCATGATCACCACAGTGCATTCTGTGACGGTTATGATACAGGTGGTCTACCATGAAATGAAATTTTGAATTTTCGGGCTCAATTTCGTGTTTTTGTTCGTACGGAAATCTACCCAGTAAATGAAGTTTAACATTTTGTTCATCATAAATCCTATCCTAACAGTCCAGAGGAACGATATTTTAACATTTTTAATAATTATAAACAACATGTATTATGTACTTTTAACATCAAATTTCTGTTTCGTTCTTCCCCGAAATTTCGAAAAATATTTCATGGTAGGCCCCCAGTTCATGTTTATAGACGACGGTTATCATTTCCAAATAGGTAGACTGCCGACTTATTTACTATTCTAAGTATTTTAAAAAAAAATTCAATACCAGAACATGATGAAACGACTGGAATTGTTATATCTCTTAACATCTCTAAAAGCATTGGGATCCTTGGTGTCGACATCTCTAGTGACGTACAGTTCCGTGGCCACCTCGAAGATAAGGTGAAGCTGGCATCCAAAAAACTCGGTGTGCTCAATAGAGCGAAGCATTACTTCACGCCGGATCAGCGATTAATGCTTTACAAATCGCAAATCCGGCCCCATATGGAGTATTGCTGTCACTTATGGGCGGGAGCACCTAGATACCAGCTTGAACCCTTCGACTCAGTGCAACGACGAGCTATGAGAATTGTCGATGATCCCATGCTTGCAAGCGGTATCGAACCCTTAAGTCTTAGGAGAGATTTTGCCTCACTCTGCGTGTTCTACCGCTTATACAACGGATTGTGCTCAGAGGAATTATTCAATATGATGCCTACGGCCACTTTCTATCATCGTACGGCTCGCCATCGGCAGGGAGTTCACCCTCATACCTTACAGCCTAAATGGTCGCGTACAACG
This sequence comes from Galleria mellonella, assembly GCF_026898425.1. NCBI lineage: Eukaryota > Metazoa > Arthropoda > Insecta > Lepidoptera > Pyralidae > Galleria > Galleria mellonella. The sequence continues at coordinate 1,244,635 of NW_026442087.1, forward strand.
CGGTTTCAGAGATGCTTTCTCCCACGAACACTCAGGTTATGGAATGAGCTCCCTGCCGAGGTTTTCCCGAGAGACTACAGCATGGGGTTCTTCAAAAGGGGGGTAAAGAGGTTTCTTCAGGGTCGGCAACGCGCGCGTAATACCTCTGGTATTGCAGGCGTTCATAGGCTACGGTAACCGCTTACCATCAGGTGGGCCGTATGCTTGTTTGCCACCTCAGTGGTATAAAAAAAAAAAAAAAAAAAAATATCTGTCTGTCTGGAGAGTCGCTAGAAGTAAATAAAAATAATACTTATCAATATATACACAAAAACAGTACATATCAATATCATTTTAAAAATAATCGATCGAATGCGTTCACCCTTAGACGTTGTACCAACTCGACAATACCACTGAGACGCAATAAATCGATTTAGTTCTACATACCGCACTAGTTGCGTGAGCGTATCATTTGATCGACCGCCATACAGGATATCTCCACGTCTATTAGTTCTACTACTAATGCTGTGTACGGTGATGTGATTCATGTATGTGGTGTGGTACAAGAGGTTTATCGATTATATTGAAATAATCACACGCACGCGCAATCCACGCGTGCACGCATATAAGCATGCACACATACACAGACACACACACACATACACACACACACACATACACACACGCACACACACACGCACACACACACACACACACACACACACACACACACACACACACACACACACACACACACACGCACGCACACACACGCAGGCACGCACGCACGCACTCACGCACTCACACAGACACACACACACACACACGCACGCACGCATGCACGCCCGCACGCATCACGCACGCACGCACGCACGCACGCACGCACGCAAGGACGCGCGCACGCACGCACGCTCGCACGCACACACGCACCCCTTTATAGTAATATTAAACCATATTTATTTTTACTCCACGTAACTACCTTTTACCTACGTGACCTGGCGTCTAAGATACAGGTTACGGCTCAGTTTAGGCTCCAGGTTTAAAATTTATTATAATACTTATATTTTTATGTAAAAGTAAATAGTCTATACATATACTGTAATTTGTGGAGATGAAATAAACTCATTATTATTATTATCTAATCGCTAAATCGACTAACAAATCAAGTTCGACTCGACAATCGAGACAATTGTTTGTGCAATATATACTCGTACAGGTAATTATGCACCCATTTACTCTGCAATTTACAACACTGTAATAATATGTCGTGCTATATCTGTCCATATAAACTGGTGACTTAATAAAAATATATAATAATTAGTTTTCCCGCGAGATATGCTCTTAAAAGAGGATTGTATATTTTTATGAAATAATAAGACGGTCGCAGCTTGTGGTAGAGAAAAATTTTATAATCGAATCATGACATTGTCAGATATCGAAAAACGAAAAATACAAAATTTAAAAAAAAAAATATATATATATATATATATATATATATATATATATATATATATATATATATATATATATATATATATATATATATGCATGATAATTTCTTGTACTACAATTGTTATATTCGATTGGCACCTTGTAACCCTATTGCGGCATATAAAAATCGCGATTAAAAAACGGGTTGATCGGAAAACGGTGAAAATTTGAAGTTGTATGTATTTTTCAATGCTAAATCATAACAAAATTATATATATATTATAGAGGCGCAGCAAAATTTTTTAGTACACAATCATAAATATGAATGCATTTATAACATACATACAGTGTCCTTATACTACAATTCAAAACAAAGTTTACTATAAAAACTTATAAAAATAAACGAACGACTAAACAGTACATATAAATGGTCGCTTGAACGTCAATTAACAGGTGAATCATTGAAGCGACTATTAGGTATATTTGTTTATTACGTATTACAAAGTTGTACCCAATTAGGTTTAAGAGTGACGTAAAGGAAAATCCTGTGATAAGGAAATCGAGACGGTAAAATATTATCAATATTTATCCCAGCTCACTTCCTAGAAGCAAAATTTAAAGATGTATGATCAACATTTAGCAAAAATCTTTATGTATTGTTCAAAATCAATAGAGTATAAAAGAAAAAAGCACATTTATTCATGCAATGTAGAATGGAAAACAAGCTGATAGTCTACCGGATGAAATGGGAACCGTCGCCTATAGACATTAACTAAGAGAGTATACTGTGTCACCCATAATGATCTTCGTGCGTTGCCATTCCTGAGGAATAAATTGGTATGTCTCTGTACCCTGACATTTTATTGCTATCTCCTACCATTCTAACTGAAACAAAGCCATGCAAACACAACTGCTTCACGGCTAACTACCTTCTACCAGAGGAAGACTTTGTACAAAAGTCGATTGCTTGGGTACCACTGTCCCATTCATGTTTCTACCGTGAAACAGTTGTTTTTCGGTTTGAAGGGTGAGATATGGCGTGAATTTACAGGGTACAGAGGAAGAACATCTGAGTCCTCAGAAATGGCAACGCATGGGGGGTATCATGGGCGAAACAGTATACTCTGTTATGTCCATGGTACTGCTCATGTCTATAGGCGACGGTTACCATTTTCCATCAGGTGGGCCGTCAGCTTGTTTGCCATTCTAAGTTGCATTATAAAAAAAAAAAAAACACAAATAGGGTAGAGATAGCAATGTAGACGATTCTTGTACAATGTCCCCCTCTAGTGATACATGTGCAAAACCAATACAAATGTATGTGAGGTATATTAATTCGTTCAATCATATCTATCCATGCAATAAAAAAAAAATGCGAATGTTTTTTAACAATAGATGTATTGTTAAAAAACATTCGCATTTTTTTTATACAACTAAGAACGGCAAACACGCTGATGGCCCGCCAGCTGACGCCTATAGACATGAGCAGTACCATGGACATAACAGAGTATATTATATTATATTACTAGCTGACTCGGCAAACGTTGTTTTACCATATACATTATTTCGAGAACTATACATGAAAATATATCGTACTACAATTATTATATTGGATTGCCATCTTGTAACCCTATTGCGGCATATAAAAATCGCGATTAAAAAACAGGAGTTGATCGTAAAACGGTGAAAATTTTAAGTTGTATGTATTTTTCAATGCTAAATCATAACAAAATTAAAATAAAAAATTTTGTCAAAAAAATAAAAAAAATATTTAGGGGTGGGTCATCCTTATGTAATCATAAGGGGTATAAAAAATAGATGTTGGCCGATTCTCAGACCTACTCGATATGCACACAAAATTTCATCAAAACCGGTAAAGTCGTTTCGGAGGTGTTTGGTAACAAACACAACGACACGAGAATTATATATATTAGATATATAGATTATATTATAATAGAATAATTATTTTGTTTACGCAAAATTACCAAAATATTTATATATGTATAATAATTTCTAAGTATTATTAATTACAAAATTCTCCATTGACAATAAAATTTTTTTCGTATGACTCTTTAATAGAAATGACTGAACCATTCACGGGAAATATTTACGGGCATATCAAATAAAACCATGCAGTAATTGGTTTACCCATAGTTTCGTTTTAGTGAACAGTCACACCATGATATAGTGAAATAAATATATGGTGAAATAGACCTCATTGTCTAAGAGTGTATTTTACCATCGCAAAAAACATGGGGCGAAAACAACAAAATTTTAAGTTTTCAACACTTGCTTTTAAAAATTAACGAATTTAGCGATTGTATAATAATATTTTGCCGTGTGGTCTCGCCATAGAATGGGCCACCCCTTCTTTTCCCGTAAATGTCGTAAGAGGCGACTAAGGGAACTTAATGGCCAAGGGAGAGACAGCAGCATCCCTTTTAAAACATCACAGAAGTCTAATTGCGGTTGTCAACCCGTTTGCCAACTACTAACAAAAGCCCCCTTATGAGGTAGGCCTATGTTGACTAGTGGATAGTTAACAGTTGATATAATAATAATAAAATAATAATATTATATTATATTATTATTTTATTATTATATTTATATATACGAGTATATTACATTATATAGATACTCAGCGAACTATAGGGTTATGCTCGGAGTTTATTTGTGTAATAAAATCCGAAATGGGGATAACCGCAAAAAAAAAACAAAGTGGCCGACATAGCCCGAAGCAAGCTAAAGCGGCAATGGGCTAGTCACGTAGCTCGAGGAACCGACAACCGATTTGGAAGAAAGGTTCTTGAGTGACGAAGCCGTACAGATAAACGTAATATAGGACTGCCCTCCACTAGATAGAGTGCCTCAAATGCACTGCAGGGAGTCAGTGGATGCAGGTGGCTCAGGACCGTTCCCATTGGCAATCTATGAGGGAGGCCTATGTTCAGCAGTGGACAGATACCGTCTGATATGAAATACCAGGGGCGAAAGGGATTGTTAGTAATGAGGTCTAATAGCCCTATTGCTAACAATAGACCCTCTCAGGTCGACCTCCACGCGGTTCCCCTTGGAAACCATCATGGTTAATTCTTGTCGAATTCACCATGGTGGGCCAACTGACCTGCATTCATTCTCACCTATCATCTTTCACTGGTGCCTCGTCGGTGTATACCGATAGCGCGGACAGGGATACCATTCCTATCTATAGGGGGGTATCGTGGGCGAAACTGTATGTGTGTGTACTGTTATATCCATGGTACTGCTCATGTCTATAGGCGACGGTTACCACTTTCCATAAGGTGGGCCGTCAGCTTGTTTGCCATTCTAAGTAATATAAAAAAAAATAGCATCAATATGAACTAGTTTTCTAATAGATTAAAGTTAAAATATATTATAGTTTTAATTTATGATGATTCATAAACCAGTAATTTTGCGAAAGAATGAAATTGAAATATTAGATTGAGTGATAGGTTTAATAATTCAGAATCGGCCCCCAAACAGTAAATTATATTGACAGATTTATTCAAACATTGTTAGAGATCAATATGGATGCTTATTTTTACCTACTTTGAATAAAAATTTAATGTTTGGAATGATACCACTTGTACTATTGTTATATATATTTAAAGCTTAGGTATCCCACAATAAAATTGAAAAACATGCTACTGTGCGGTTATAGGTCTGAATTAATAAACGCTCTATATATAAAAAAAAAAATTGTGGTCAATAAAATCGATTCACTGGTTTGTATTGACGTAAAATGTCTGACACACCGACGGTATGATTAAAACAAATATTGTTTACGTGTGCTCTAACATAAAATAAATATTCAGTACTCGAAGTGACTTTGCAGAATTACGAGCATACATAAAAAAAAATGCAAAATAAACTATTATAAAATTAAATATTTTAATTGGGACCCAGTCATTTTGGTAAGATTTTATTTTATTTACTAGGTCTCCTAAATAGAATTGAATTTACAGGGTACAGAGGAATAACACCTGAGTCCTCAGGAATGTTAACGCATAGGGGGTATCATGGGCGAAACAGTATACTCTGTTATGTCCATGGTACTGTTCATGTCTATAGGCAACAGTTACCACTTTCTATAAGGTGAGCCGTCAGCTTGTTTGCCATTCTAAGTTGCATAAAAAAATAGAAGGGGGAAGTTCCCCTTCTATTTTTGGAAACTATCGTACTGAATTCCAGGTGTAATCATCACGATCGCTGGTATACGCTCCGTCAGCGTATACCAATAGCGCAGACGGAGTTAACATTCCATCATCCATGTTAAAAAAATATATATATATATATATATATATATATATATATATATATATATATATATATATATATATATATATATATATATATATATATATATTGATGCAGTTTATTTATAATGTAGTAACGTATGTATTAAATAAAAAATATTAAATGTAACCGCAATCTGTCTGTGGTGTGGTTTTTATTGAGTTACCTCAGTTCTTTTTACTTTTAAACTTTAAAACGTTGCATATTATATACCTACGTAGTTATGTATTACAAGACTTAAATACGCAATCTTAATTACAAACATTTTTTTATATGTATACCTACATACGATATCTAACCCAAAACAATCTTTTTTAATCTCTGTTTATTTATTATTTATTGTTTGTTTACATTTCAATGTCCAATATCACATAACATTAAAGAATTGTGATGAAATCTTTACGAAATATTTAAATACTTGAATATCAGTCATCGACTAAATTTTTTATTAATTTATTTATTGATTTATTCATTAAAATAATTATAACATGGCGATTCATAATAAATAAAATATAACAAAAAAGCACTTAAACCTGCTTATCTTATTTCCGTTACATTCATGTGAGTGTCAAATGAAAAATAATGACAATTGTTAAAGTGAAAACAGAAAAAAAAATTAAATAGGCAGTTCTTATGGTAAAAAGAAAATGGTATTTTTATGCTTCTACGGTTTTGTTTTCCTTTTTTTTTTTCTCTAAAAGAAAGAATATTCGGACTTTAAATAATTATTGAAAAAAAAACACTTGTCGAATTGATCCAACTGTTTGTGCTTAACGCTACATTTACCAATCCATTTTTAATTATATAAATAAGTAGATAATATTTAATAAAAAAGACAATTGTGCCTGCCTCATAAGAAGTAACGTCTTATAAATAAAATATTATACAACTAGGTGTCCAACCTTCCACTATTTTGACCGAGCTGTCAAAATAAGGCCGAAAGAAATCCGCTTAAACCTACGTCATGCCAACATCAAAGAATTGATTGAGGTAATACCGCCGCACAAAAAGCACGTATTTTTATAACAAAAACACACAACAAATGTACCTATGTTATTGGACAAGGACTTTCAAAGTGGTATGTGAGAACTAATAATCCATCATTTTATTTTTTATGCCTTGTAGTCCTGGCATAAAATGGTCCACTCCTTTCTTTCCCGTAGGTGTCGTAAAGCTTAACTGTGGGGAGGAAAGGGATTGTTAGCAATGGAGTTTGACAACCCCATTGTTAGCAATATGCCTTATTAGGTCGACCTCCACGTGGTTCCCCCTGGAAACCATCGTGAACAATTCTTGTTGAATTCGTCACGATGGGCTAAATGACCTGCTTCATCCTCAACTATCATCCTTCACTGGTGCCCCGCCGGTGTATACCGAAAAAAAAAATAGCGCGCAGTCTATCCACTTATGATATAATAACTACTGAACATAGGACATAGGTTTTGCCAGTAGTTGCTACGTTTAGCAGGTGGGTTGACAACCGCAAATAGATTTTGGTAATGTTTTAAAAGAGACGCTTATCAACCCTTAGTTACCTCTTATGACACCCACAGGAATGTAAGAACTAGCCTGTTCTATACTAAGACTACACGGCGAAGTACATTAGTAAATAGTTTCATTAAATATACAAGTGAACGTAATAAACCGCAAGAAAAACGACCGTTATTTTGCAAATATTTTGCCAGTTCGTACCCACCACATTTATATTAAATTTACCTATTAACCTACCTAGCAACCCCTGAATAAGACGAGCTACATAATCTATGCCTACAAACAATATTTCAACAATCATTCGGCAGAGATTCTGAGGACTATTCATAAAGTTATCTTGAGGATGGGGATCAGTTGCTAAAATAAATTTCATTTCGTTAGAAAGAACATATAATAAAACAATTAAAGGTTTATATACCTATCATTACCATAAGCCAACATTTTTATACAAAAAAAACTAGAATTTTCAATCTTACACAACATAATTATTTAATTTAAAATTAACGTAAAAACTACTAAATCCATTCAATCTAAAATACAACTACATAAAAAGGTAAATACACACAACTTAAGAAAAATAAAAAATATTGCAGCCTATTATTATACGAGTTAATTATGAAAAAAAATTTGTTATTGGGAAATATTAAGAGTTCTAGTGTATAATAAATTGCCAAACGATTTGAAAGAATATAATAAGTGTGTATAAAAATTTCGTATGTGCACTGTCACTTTAGCGTCAGAGGTAGATAAAATAATGTACTTTAAAAATTATATCTTTTTACTTAAATTTGAAATAAGAAGGTAGCATGTAACTGTTGTTGTTAAAAAACCAACTACGATCCTTTTACGATTCCTATATTTACGGTGCGTTTACTTGTAGAAAGTACTTTCATTTTCTATCCACAGTTTTTTATAGTTTGCATGCTACATGTCTAACTAGCCCATTATCGCTTCTACATGATTCAAATTGAACATTTGAATTTTATTTTTCTTAACAGAATGTTAGGCCAAGATGACGCTCTCCAACAGCCGTCAGCAGTTCTTGGCTTACGAGTCGCAAGGCGCTGATGACATCCAATATGGAAGAAAGGGGGGCATGTTCGTTTCCACATGCGTATGCATCAGCTTTATAATCTTATCAGTCATCGTGGCAATTCTAGTGGGCGTTATTGTATACTTCATCACATATTTTAGGGTAAGTGTATAATTGCCGGATACGTCTTACTTCACGGACAATTTAATTATTTAAATATTATCATACTTTCCTTTTTATTTGATAGTGTCAATTACACAAAACAAACGATTCTTTGAAGATACGAATATATATGAATGTGAAATATTATCACTAGATTCTTTTTGAATACCTTGTAAAGGCACAGACGTAAAGATAATTGGTTACCTTTTCTTTAACAATATACTATTTAAGTAAATTTGTTTAAATTAACAGCAATAATTTTAACCTTAAATAGTTAGATACCGGAACTGTAACCAAAAAGATAAATTCCTATTACACATGAATCATACCTACTATTTCTGCAAACATTTGTAGGCATTAAATATCTTTGCACACAGCGATGACCATCATTTATAACTTTGCGAAGTAGCTGGCACAATCAACTATATACATTGACGATTAATTTTAAATATAATAAAATAAAAAATGATATCTCGTGACCTAAAAGTCAAGCTCAATTTCATTGATGTAGACAATAGTTATAATTATCATCATAAAAACGAAATTTAAGACCGTCTATCTTAATATAATATACCCTTTTATCTCTACGTTCAGGGACGGAAGTAAAGAACTAGATAACTAGGTATCATATTCACGAGACCCGAACTGAACTCTTGACTTTTGTAATAAAAAAAATAAAACGTCAAAATGACAAGCCGTGTGTTATCGTAATAGTATCGTTGAATTTTCGATTTATTTATGTAAAATATAAATTATTGAATAAAATAAACACTATTTGTGCCAAAATGTGAGATAGAATAATTATACATAAGATTTTGTGTCTAGTTTAATTTATTACCTGTGATATTTTTGTTGTTATAATTTAAAAATGTGTGTAAAATTATTTTTCACTTTAATACTGTTTAAATCGGTGATTACTAATGCTGCCAATGAAACAGTAAGTAGTGGTCTACCCCAAAATCTATTTTTTTTTATTTTTTACTACTTGTATAAAAATAAAATTACAAATATGTCGTTTATTTACAATTTTTTATACTTTCCCAACCTCTAGATAAATGGGTGGATATGTAGGTACAATTCATTATTGTTATTTCTTAATATTGTAAATTTGTATATAACTAACTTGTATCTTAAAAATAATATTGCAACTTCTTGTCTCAAGAATTATTAATTTTCTAAACATGAAAATCAGATAATAATTTTCTAAACATTTAATATTCTTTAATAAATTTATATTTAGTTGCTTCTTGCATTTATATATTTATATACAGTATCAAAATATAAATAAGTGTCAAATAATTAAATTAATAAAATTTATAAAAATAAAATTTTCAGATCTCTCAAGGCAAAACCACTGAATTCTGGGATGAAACCGAACCTTTTGGTCAGGCAAGTTCTCCATCTCCCGACCTGAGGCTTCCTTCAGTTGTTGTACCAAGTTTTTACAGATTAAAGCTCATCACAGACTTGGAACATTCAAATTTTTCTGGCGAAGTTTACATCACAATCAGAGCCAGTCAACGAGTGAAAGAAATTATATTGCATTCTAAAAACCTCAGTATTAATAAAGATGCTAAGCTCACTGAACAAATTTATGAAAAATTTGATATATTACATAGTAAATCTAAGCGAGAGGTCAATGAAAATGTTACCATTCCATTGGAGAATAATGTCACTAATACTGCTATAGAAAATATTACTGAAATTGTTGATACCAAAAATGAGACAATTGAAAATGGGACTATTGCTACTAAGACACCAGATCCTGTTGAGCCTGAAATTATTCGTACACCAGAAACAACTCTATTGACACCTGTTGATACCCAAATCACTCATAGTACTGTACGCAATATTAAAATACTATCAATCACCGAAGGCACTGGTGATAGACTGATTCTAACCCTGGCTTCAGCTCTTACTCCTGATGTAGACTACACTCTGCAGTTATCATTTAAAGGGGATATCTCAAACTCGTTAACTGGATTCTACAAAAGCACATATACAAATAGTCAACAGGAAGTCAAGTATGTATATGAATAAATTTTTCCTTTACATTAAATCCAATAAATAATATTTTGATACAAAATATTAAACTGACCTTAATTAGTTATTTTGAAATTAATTAGTATTGCTATACTATAAACAAATTTTTCCTTAGAGGAAAAAATTATTTAAACATTTACTGTGATTAAGGAAATGTTTATATTATTTTTGAAATTTCAGCCTTTTCCTTTTTCAACCAACTTTAAAAAAAGGAAGTTCCCAATTTAGTTATATTTTTTTCTATATTTGTTACCTCATAACTCTATCTGATTTCAATCAATTTGAAATTAAATAAAAGTATTAATTTTATATATTAATTAAAATTCCTTTTTTATCTGAAAGAATTTACTTACAGATTGGTCCCATAAAAATTTCATCAAAATCGGTTCAGTGGTTTAAATTTTGAATCAAAATAACTGGTTTGGCCACAATTAAAGTTTTTTTTTTGTGGAACACAATCTTTAATTATGTTACTTTCACTGGGAGGGTGTAAATATGTGTCACTTTTATAGTCTTTACTAATATTATAAATGAGAAAGTAAATTTGTTTGTTTGTTACCTCTCGGTGCCGTAACTGTTTAACCAATCATTATGACTTTGATGTAATTTTTTTTATTATACTACTGAGAACTACTGAGAGCTGATGGCCCACCTGATGGAAAGTGGTAACCGTCGCCTATAGACATGAGCAGTACCATGGACATAACAGAGTATACTGTTTCACCCATGATACACCCCCATGCATTGCCATTCTTGAGGACTCACGTTTTATTCCTCTGTACCCTGTAAACTCACGCCATATCACACCCTTCAAACCAAAAGCACACCACAGCCATGCAAACACAAATGGGACAGAGGTACCCAAGCAACTGACCGATAATTAATGTATGCGAGAAAGAAGGATAAAGGCTAAGTCAATGAACATTATCCTGATCACAAGGATGAAGTTACAGGTAAAAGCTTGTCTAAAATAAAATAATGTTTCAGAAAATTAGGTGTAACCCAATTTGAGCCAACATCAGCCAGAGCTGCGTTCCCCTGTTTCGATGAACCAGCATTTAAAGCAAAATTCGAAATAAGTATTGCACATCCAACAAACATTACTGCATTGTCCAATATGAAAGTAGCTACTGAAGAAGCAATGTAAGTGACATCCCATTTATTATTATATCTGCAGTGCAACTGTCTACTGCTTCACACAAGCTTCCTTCATAAAGAGGGCTTTGCCGGTAGTTGCCATGTTCAGCAGGCTTGGCAACTGCAGTTAGGATTTGGTGATTTTTTAAGGAGGATACTGCTGACCATTCCTGGACTATTTAATTATCTTAGTCGCGTCTTACAATACTCACTAGAAATGAGTAGGTGACCCATTCTGTGCCAGGATCATGCATCCAATTTCATCATATCAGCCTTTAACTGTCCACCGCTGAACATAAGCCTTCCCCATAAGGGGAGTTTTGCCAGTAGTTGCCACGCTTGGCAGGTGGATTGACAACCGCAGCTGGGCTTTAGCGATATTTTAAGAGGGACGCTACTTCCTATCCCTTGCGCTCCCTTAGTCGCCTCGTACGACACCTATGGGAGAGGAAAGGGTGGCCTCTTCTATACCGTGACCACACGGCCTCTATTCTTACTTATAAAAACAAAGTTATGAATTAATATTTTTTTTATACAACTTAGAATGGCAAACAAGCTGACGGCCCACCTGATGGAAAGTGGTAACCGTCACCTATGACGGTCTAATCTGATTATGCATCAAGCCATTTTATGAAACGAACTTTTTTTAAATTAGCTTGAGTTTAGCTATTCTTTATCGTATTCCTAAGTTTTGATTGCCTAGCTCCTCATAACACAGGTATCCTAATTTGAGGACTAAGCAAACAATATGGATGTGACAATTCTTAAATTTTTCTCGTATTTGAATTTAGGACATAGTTTTTAACAACTTCTTTTAACATCTATCTTTACAGACCTGATCGACCCGGATGGCAGTGGACTCACTTCGACAGATCTGTCAACATGTCCACATATCTCGTTGCTTACGTACTATCTGACTTCAAATCACTTGAAACAAGTTACGTAAGCAAAGACAACATAACCAAACCGATCAGAGTTTGGACCAGGCCAGAACTGATAGATAATGCTAAATATGCCATCAACATTACTCCCAGACTCTTGGACTATTATGAAGACCTTTTTGGAGTACCATATGCACTGGATAAGTTGGATTTGATCGCGATACCGGATTTCTCGAGTGGTGCTATGGAAAATTGGGGCTTGATTACATTTAGGTAAGTATTATTTTACCTAACCATTATGTGGTCTGCCCGCCAGCGTATAGCAATAGCGCAGGCAGGGTTGCCATTCCATTTTCATCCATTAAAAAAGAACCTTCATGTGAGGGATACAAGATGAGCCAGATTTTCGTTATTTGGATTGGTAGATTATAAAGAAATAAGTAATTTCTCCTAGCATGAAAAAGCACTTTATGAGTTGGTATAATGCAGCCAACTCTTGAAATAAAAATTTCTTCTTTTTGATTTATCACTTCCTTCGACCATATAATTTCTCTCTGTACTGTTACTGAGCGAACAGGAGAACTGTTACTGCAAAGAAAGAAATGAAGATCGTGCTGAGTATCATGCCTCAGAAAAGATCATAACTTCACCAGCGAATTACTGTTAATGGCATGATAATGATTACCATTTCAAGTGGTTTAAGAATTTATCATGAATTTTCATATTCGATATTTCATACTCAGAAGAATTGGCAAAAGATAATGTACATCAAAATTAAGAAAAAAAAGTAAACATATCTTCAACCTAACTTCCTCACTGTCTAGGTTAAAAGAGTAATTAACATACATCTCTCCGTCTCTTTTCCACTTCAGAGAGACGACGTTACTATTCGACGAGAAGGAAGGCGTGCCCCGCGACCGGCAGAACGTGGCCATCGACATCGCCCACGAGCTGGCGCACCAGTGGTTCGGTAACCTCGTCACCATGCGCTGGTGGACCGACCTCTGGCTCAACGAGGGCTTCGCCACCTACGTCGAGTACGTCGGCGTCGATCACGTGAGTTGTGTCTTGTATAAAAATCTCATATCACGATGTTCGTTCACGCCAATCAAAGAAACCGCTCGACCGACTTAAATAAAATTATATATATGTTTTTTTATACTACTAAAAAAGTGGAAAAAGCATACAACCTACCTGATGGTAAGCGGTTATCATAGCCTATGAATACCTGCAATACCTCTATACCCTTTCTTTTAAGAACCCCATGCTGTAGTCTCTTAGAAAAACCTCAACAGGAGCTCATTTCATAACCCGAGAGTTCGTGGAAACATCTCTGAAACGCGCTATATATGTGCATTGTTGGCTCCAACTTCAAAGATTAATCAACTCGATAGGTGGCGGTAGGGAGTAAACGATGTATAAAAATCGGTTGCATATCTATTAGAATATATAACCTTTTTTTTTTTTATAAAAAGAATACTATATGCAAAAATAATTTGCAAAGGTCTATCTCACTTCTCACCTCTGTCGAATATTTCATATTTATTTGTAACCAAGTAATGGTAATAGTATTTGAATGTTACGATGTTAATATAATTGCTAGCTAATTACCTGTTCTTAAATTGTTGCATGCCCGATAGGGTATAATTGTTGATACTGATGTCAAATCCAAAGCAATAGTTACTGCTATATGTATGTACACAGTTAGCAATAAAATTCTATTCTATTCTCACCTCTATCTCACTCATTTTACTCCCAAGCAGGTATGCCTGCATAATTCAATTTAATTTATACGCAACAATACTACATTGTGTTGAATATTTTTTATAAGTAACAACTTTACAATACAACAGCAATAGTATAAAGCAACAAAATAACCAATAATAAGTGTCCAAAATACAAAATAACAAATGTTATTAGTAAGGCATAGTATATGTACTATATATTAAAATTGCTTATTCACTCTATGTTCAAAGGATTCGAGATCTAATGTTTTAAAATTCATCAATTAAGTATGTGCATCTTTCCAACAATAACAATAACTATGTTAAGGTTACATGAATAAGAATGGAGTTCTCAAGAATACCATGCCAATCCATGAGAGGTACCATTAACATCCTCAATATATTGTCGATAATGCAGTTCAGGTCTTTTGTTTTTATACCACTGAGGTGGCAAACAAGCATACTGCCCACCTGATTGTAAGCGGTTACCGTAGCCTATGAACGCCTGCAATACCAGGGGTATTACGCGCGCGTTGCCGACCCTGAAGAAATCTCCTTACCCCCTTTTTGAAGAACCCTTTAGTCTCTTGGGAAAACCTCGGCAGAGAGCTCATTCCATAACCTGAGTGTTCGTGGGAGAAAACATCTCTGAAACCGCGTTGTACCCGACCATTTGGGCTGTAAGGTATGAGGGTGAACTCCCTGTCGATGGCGAGGTTGAGGCTGAGGATGTCTGTCGGCGACGGTTACCACTTTCCATCAGGTGAATTGGCATGCTATTCTGTAATGGCTAAATAGGCTCAAAACTTTTTGTAATATAAGGCCACCGATACCTACCCTATTTAATGCAAATAAATTTATTATTATTATTTACACAAATTCACTAGGATTTCACGGGATCACCCCGGCAGAAGCACAGTCGGCCAGGGTTCAGGGCCCAGGAAGAGAAACCGGCATACAATACGGGCAATATCTAAGAGCACCGCTTTCTGCATCTTTCCCGGAAGTGAGCCGCCTCGGAATCCCAACCGTCTGAGATGTTGTTCCAGACTAGTTGGGATAAGACCGTTCACCGACAAAACTTATTATTATTATTATTAATCATTCCAAATTCATTCTGGAAAAAAAGTTGATGAAGAAAAAAACGATATGTTTCAGATTGAACCAAATTGGAACATGCTGGAGACCCTGACTCGGGACAAAATGGACCTGCTTAGGTCCGACGCACTCAAGAACACATCGCCAGTCTCGCGTAAAGTCATCGACGCATCGGAGATATCGCAGAAGTTTGATGAAATATCGTACACCAAAGGCAGCAATCTGATCCGAATGCTCAACCACACCATCTCTGAGGACTTGTTCCATAAGGGACTGATGCTGTACCTTAATAATTGGTAAGTCCTTTTTTTACCTAACATATATCAAAACCTATGTAAAAGTTGATGTAGACACACGAAAATAATATATGATATCCAAATATATGATATATATATATATATATATATTTCAACAATAAAACATATCGTGAAACATTTTGGCGTGAATTTACTGGGTACAGAGGAATAACACCTGAGTCTGTAAAAAACTAATTGATCTTAGGCATTTTTTTTTTGATGGGTTTTTTGAAAATGGTATGGTAACCCCGCCCGCGCTAACGGGATACGCTGGCGGAGCACCAGTGAAGGGTGATAGATGAGAATGAAAACAGGCCAGTTAGCCCATCATGATGAATTCGTCAGGAATTAACCATGATAGTTTCCAGGGGGAACCGCGACGAGGTCGACCTGGTTGGGTATATTGCTAGCAATGGGATTCTCAGTCTCCATTACTAACAATCCCTTTCCCCCCGATCTTAGGCATTCAAGATGCAATTATTGTAACTACATCAGGAGCACTTGTTTTTTATACACCATAGGAAGTACACCAACGCCGAAGAGAATGATCTATGGGAGAGCATGTCGGAGGCGGCGGCCGGCCTGCCGGAGTTCGAGAAGCTGTCGCTGGTGCAGTTCATGAACAGCTGGACGAGGCAGGCCGGCTACCCGGTCGTCAACGTGCTGCGCAACTACGACACAGGAGAGGTGGAATTTCAGCAGGTCAGTACGCTCCTCGTAAGGAATTGGCAGAGGGGAATGTTTGTAATGATTTCTTCATGATTTCGCTCTTGAGCAATGTTCTTTTAGCCATCAGAGTTTTTATTTAAAATGAGAATTCAATGATGTGTGCTATCTGTATGATCAGGTCAGTTTTGATGGTTTTCAAGATGGATCAGGTTGTGGCAATTGGTTTTAGTAATTAGAGATATATTTATAATAATTTGCACCGAATTTTGTATGTGTATAAAATCGTTTGCTTGGGTACCTTTATCCGATTTGTATTTCTATATTCGTGAAGCAGTTGTGTTTCAGTTTGAAGGGTAGGCTATGGCAGTTAATTTACAGAGTACAGAGGTAGTCCTCAGGAATGGCAAGGCATGGGCGTATCATTGGTGACACAGTATACCCTGTTATATCCGTAGTACTGATCATGTCTATAGGCAACAGTTACCACATTCCATCAGGTGCGCCGTCAGCTTGTTTGCCATTCTAAGTTGCATAAAAAAAAATGTGTATTTAATGTTGGTATCGGTGATAAAGAGCAAAGTGGGTTGGGTTCAATCTAGAGAGATGCGTGGGCAAACTACTAGATCGGCGAAATTCACAAAACACTGCGGCGCTCCCAATTAATTTAGTCATTTATATTGGCCCTAGATCCTATCTAGTTTGGACAGCCCTTGTCTAAGTATTTAAAATAAAAAAGCCAAATTTCTCGTATCTAAATTGTCCGTCTTCTTTTTCGGTCTTCCTCCTAGTGATTTTGTTTTATCAAACGCCGTCAGTTTTGTTTGTAGAATGTCTTAGCGACCAGCGAGAAAACCACTCAAAGAGAACCCAACAGATGAAATATGATAAAACATTCCAGAAACACCTCCCCTCCACATTTTATACTCACCATATCCATCACCATCATAATTGTTTATACTTACAGAAACTATTCACAAGTACAAAAGAACCCTACCAAAGCATGGTGGATCAGTTATGGCACATCCCCATCAGCTACGCGACGCTGAGCGAAGACGGCAGGAGCGACGATTGGACTGCCAAACCGAAGATATGGCTCAACAACCGCACCAAAACGTTCACGCTGCCTATTAACCAGAGCCAAGCTTTGTATGTTAATGTCGACGCTGTGGGTTAGTATCATCGACATTTCAGCCGTTAACTGTCCCCTGCTGGACATAAGTCTTCCCCATATGGGGAGTTTTGCCATTAGTTGCCACACTTGGCAGGCGGGTTGGCAATCACAGTTTTTTTGAAGGATGAAAACGGTATGGTAACCCCGCCTGCGCTAACGGGATACGCTGGCGGAGCACCAGTGAAGGGTGATAGGTGAGAATGAAAACAGGCCAGTTAGCCCATCATGATGAATTCATCAGGAATTAAACATGATAGTTTCCAGGAAGAACCGCGAGGATGTCGACCTGGTTGAGTATATTGCTAGCAATAGGATTCTCAGCCTCTATTACTAACAATCCCTTTCCCCCCTGGCAATCACAGTTAGGCTTTTAGTAACGTTTTAAGAAGGACGCTGCTGCCCATCCCTCGCCCTCCTTTATTCGCCTCTTACGACACCCACAGGAAAGGAAAAGGTGGCCTATTCTATGCCGAGACCAAACAGGGTATTTATTAATATTTTTTATAATATTAACAGGGTATTACCGTGTGAACTACGATAAGAGGAACTGGGAGTTGCTCAATAAAGCACTCAAATCTGGCCACGTGAACTCACCAATAGCTAAGGCCCAACTAATTGACGATGCTTTCAACCTGGCCAAGGCCTCTCAGCTGAACTACAGCTATGCACTGGGACTAACTACGTGTGTCATAGATGGAGAAGACTCCAAGATTGTGTGGGACCTCCTCTTGAACAATATGGGATTCTTGAGGCACAATTTGAAAGCGACTTCAGGATATATTTATTTCCAGGTAAAGCTGTGATTTGATCGAAATTTTGGTTACTTTAAAGATTACTCAAACTAAAGAAGACTTGTTCCCAAAGCACATAAGTACCCATATTCTTTATCAGAGTATTGATACAAACTCAACAATTGTCTCATTTCATATTGATTTCATACACATTATATAAAAGTTTTACTCGCTGCTTTTGGAAAATTTAAATTTTTCACATCTTAAAAATTATTTAGTATACATACAGTGTAGAAGGACTTCTCACTAGATGGAGTGATGATCACAAATGTGCTACATATAGTCAATGTTCTGCAATGGATAATTAACAACTAATTTTTTTTTATACAATTTAGAATGGCAAACAAACTGACGGCCCACCTGATTGAAAGTGGTAATCGTCGCCTATAAACATGAGCAGTACCATGTATACTGTTTCGCAAATGATACCCCCCATGCGTTGCCATTCCTGAGGACTCAGGTGTTATTCCTCTGTACCCAGTAAATTTACGCCATATCCCACCCTTCAAACTGAAACATAGCCATGAAAACACAACTGCTTCACGGTAGAAACACGAATAGAACAGAGGTACCCAAGCAATCGACTTTTATACAAAGTCTCCCTCTGGTAATTGTGATGTTATGTATAATTATGATGTACATACAAGTAATATGATTTTAATATCTTATGATGGGCGCAATTACAATTCCATAGATAAACTGCTGCACAATTTTAATTCTCTATGATTTTTTCAATCTATGGTTTTATTTAAATTAAGAACTATATATTCTTTACAGGATTATATGAGGCTAATATTAAAAACTCAACTGGAACGTCTGAATTATGGGCTGGATAAGCCGAAGAATGATAATGAGGCTTTCCTCATTGAGAATTTGGTAATGTGGGAGTGCTATGTCGAGTCTCCTAGATGTTTACAATGGGCGAAGAATGAATTCAGTAAATGGGTAAATGGGACGGACATCAACAATAACCCGTAAGTTCTCAAATCCAAACTTTATTCTCAAAATATTGCAATGAACGCTTAAATATAGCTTTTATTGCATGTATACAGTAGCAATAACTAGTTTTTAAATATAGTAAAAAAAATATAAACGAAAATATTTTAATAACGTCCATTGTAAATTTATAGGGGTGAATAATTTATAGGACTATCTATATAATTAATTACAAAATCAGTTATATAGATATTGTAATATAATTAATTCAGGTATCGAAATTTAATTCAGGAAAGCTCAGTTCCCAATCGGGATTCAAACCCGGAACCACATTTACGCAACGAAAAAGAAAGGCGTCCAATAACATGTGTTCATGTGTGCCTACAGTATACCAAGCTACTTACGTTCTCTGGTGTACAATATTGTACTGAAGCACGGCGGGCGGGAGGAGTTCGAGTTCCTGTGGAACGTGTTCCTCAACTCCAGCGACCCCACCGTCAAGAGCATCATCATCAACAACCTGCCCAGCACCAACAATGAGGGACTCATTACTATGTGAGTGTAACTGATAATAATACAAGACGACCGTCACGCTCTGGAAACCATCGTGGTTAATTCCTTATGAATCCATCATGATGGGGTAACTGATCTATTCTCGTTCTCACCTATCACCTTTCACTGGTGCCCCGCCAGCACCAGTGAAAGGTGATAGGTGAGAACGAGAATAGCAGCAATAGTATCCTTTTTTTAAAAAAAAAAGTGGATCCCTTTAGATCCCTAGAGACTCACTTTAAATTGAGCTGGACTTCTACCAACTAAATCCCCAAGGTGTTCCGCCTCTTCACCTTTATACCTGGGCTATTACATTTATGATATCTCATTTTTTTTATTTATTTAAATTTTATTTCACAGTTAAATTTTATGTACATTTGGCAAACTTCATACCCTAATCTACATAACCGTTCAGAAAGATCATTACAAAGATATATATATAGAGAGAGAGAGTGCAGCTATGTTTGCATGGCTGTGTTTCGGTTTGAAGGGTGGGATATGGCGTGAATTTACTGGATACAGAGGAATAACACCTGAGTCCTCAGGAATGGCAACGCATGGGGGGCATCATTTGAGAAATAGTATACTCTATTATGTCCACGGTGCTGCTCATGTCTATAGGCGACGGTTACCACTGTCCATCAGGTGGGTCGTCGGCTTGTCTGCCATTCTAAGTTGTATAAAAAAAAAACCATTGAAACTTTGCCACTAGAGGGCGTCACCTGACAAGATAGTCGGTTTATCCTGACGTGCACGGTTGGACTGGCCGCAGGTTGCTGGAGAAGAGCCTGACGGAGATCCCGAAGCAGTACGCGATCGCGGCGTGGTCGGTGGAGGCGCCGGCGGGCACGCGGCGCGCGCAGGCGCTGCTGCGGCGCCACTTCCGCCGCGTGCGCGCGCGCTTCGCCAGCCTCGACCCCTTCATGCTGCCCGCCGCGCTCAGCGGCGCCTTCGGCTTCATAGCCAGCGCCGACGAACTCCACCAGGTCGCATTACATACCAATGTCGTTTCACTTTATTATGTACTATTTTCATTTTTAAGTACCCTATTAGAACTTAACGCTGTGAACAATTTTTGCAAGTAAATAGATCTTATATAGATAGATAGATAGATACTCTTTATTGTTTCCTCCAAAAGATTACAAATACGCACGCACGCACGCACGCACGCACGCACGCACGCACGCACGCACGCACGCACGCACACACACACACACACACACACACACACACACACACACACACACACACACACACGCACGCACATGAGAGTGTATGCGTGCATGTATGTGTATGTGTATAGATAGATAAATAAATAATTTATTTGCATTAAAGTACACAAATTATAATAAATACAGATATACAAAAAAGCGAGATAAAAGAAATAAAAAAAAATACATAAAACCAAGTTTGTACATGAGTTTATGTGTGCGTGCGTGCGCGCGTGCGTTCGTACGCCTGTGTACCGCAATGTAGTTTTAACTAGGTCCGTGCTCAGTATATCGCTGCAGCGTATAAGACGCTACAGTGCTGTTTTTTAGCACGAAACATGGCGTTCCAAGTAGAAATAGAATTGACTAAACTGTATGATATTTATTATTATATGTATTGATACATTTTATTGAATATATGTATTGATCCTCTGTAAAGTTACACAATTTTCATCCGCCATTTTTTTCATGTGCGTGAAAAATAAATGTTTTTTATGAAATACTTTCCAGCTAAAATCGTTTGCAATGGAGCACAAAGAGGAGTTGTTGCCGATGTCGCAGACTCTGCAGAAGTTGATCGACACGGCGACACTGCGCATCGACTGGATCGAGCGTTACTCCGCTGACATCAACCGCTGGTTCCAGGATTATGTCACCAGTACGTATCCTGTCTTCCCCTTCCTTTCCCATTTGTGTTATAAAAGGCGACTAAAGGAACTTAATGATTGAAGGATAGGCAGTATCCCTCTTGAAACATCACCAAACAATAACTGCCGTTTCTAACTCACCTGTCAAGCTTTGCAACTACTAACAAGACCCTGCCAGGGGATGGTCTTTATTCAGCAATGTACAGTGAAAGGCTGATATGTTGATGATGATGTCGAAGTCATTAGTATCCTATTTAATATTCTAACAAAAAAATATGATTTTTTTGTTTAAAAAAAATTTTGACTACTAACATGTGTCCAGCTGTAAAGTCAGTGTTGGAGACGACAAAATTGCAATGGCAACATTGCTTTAGTTTCCCGCTCTCTTTACCGTCAACCGCCATCGCAGGCGAATATGTAGTGAAAATAAATACCTAGTACCTCCAAACTTTCTTGTTTATACACTCTTTCCCATTTAATATAGATGCTTATTTTGTTACTTTTTCAATCTATCTTTCTTTGGGAATAATGTAAAATTTCACGAGTAATAACACTGTGTTACTAATGATTAAGTTTTTGCTCCTGGTTATTATTTATTTATTCATTTGTTACAATAATAACAATTTGCAAACGGAAATAAGCATGCCATTAAAAAGAAGACAATACAAAAATTTATCAATACACAGTTTGCCAACCTTACATCATTTAACAGTAAGTTAGAAGTAAACGTTATAACGCTTCTATAGATGTACATTAAATTACTGATTACATTTATGGTCCAAATTCAAGATATCGAATTTTTCCCTAATTTTGTTGAACGATTGACACATCCGATGGATAGGATTATTTTGTGACACATGTTATTAGTATGTTACATTCAAAACTCTTAACCTTTGTAGTCTGCTTAGGTATCTCTAAAATTTAGTAAAACTCCAGTGGTTTAGAGTTAACCTGCCACCGAGCAATTTTGTGCTTAAATGGCTGTTTCAATTTAAAAGGCAGGATATGGCAATTAAATTACAGGATATGGTGCCATTACACCATAGTCCTCAAAGTGGATTCATAACAATAGGCTAACTGACCTACCTTTTCATTCTCACTTCTCATTTCTCACTGGTGCCCCGCTAGCGTATACGATTAGCGCAGGCGGGGTAACCATTCTATTATTATCCATTTAAAGATAACCGTAGTCCTCAGGAATGGTACGTACACATGCGTTGCATTTCTGAAAATTGCAATGTTATTGTCTCTGAAAATGAAACTCCAGAGTATGGTATTTCAGTCATGGAACACTATACAGGAGAGTGAGATAGAGATATCCATGGAAACGAGTTTAAACTAGCGTTTTTTTTTTATTTGCAGACAAACTAACAGCGTCCCCTGTAAACGAGCCAACCACGCCCGCCTCAAACACTCCAAACAACACGACTGGCGGATTGAATATAACCGAAGTGATATTAAATAGTACAAATGTACCCATCGCCAACCCACCGAACGCCATGCCAGTGAACCACACTAGTCTATAATCAAAACTTTCGCAGTACCGTCAGCAGGAGAAATCGAACGACAAAGAAAGTTATTGTTACATAATATTTTTATGTTGTGTAATTTGGTGAACGACTCACGTTGCTGACTGTACTGTGTTCTTGTACATTGCAACACAGATATGGATTTATATGATACATCTACTTTGCGTGTATTTTTTTTTGTCAAATTGGACTCTATTCTGAGTTCTATCATGAAAGGAAACATTTCAGAATTTTGTGGAGCCTGGGCCGATCAATGTACACTAAATTAAAAAAAAAAACTAATCTATAACATTTTCGGGTTTAACATCTTTTCTCACAAACTTATTTTATTTTTGTAACACAAAACAAAAACAGCTGTAAATTTAACAATTGCAACACAAAATCAAATGTAGATATCAGTGTTAATTTGATTAACATATTATATACATTTTTTTTTCTCCTATTATATCGTGACAATAAAAACGTGCGATATCCCTTCGGACTACGGTCTACAAAAATGCCTAATCTCTGTCCATGATCGACGCACACATTGATGGATTGATAACTAACTTTGTGTATATGAATTTACCCCAATTCAAATATGATATCCTATTTGAACATATATTTAAATTCTTATTTCAAAATAAGAAAGTTGAAATTACCTGTTGAAATAAGGACTTCATATTGGAATAGAGCGCAATTATTTTGTAAAATTTGAACATCTACTTAATACTTTTATATTTTTAGTATGTTTGTAAATAATTGTTTTAATGTAAGTTAATCTTTTCTAAATTTATTGTGTTCTCCTAATACCAATATTGTCTATAACTCGATGTCCATAGACAATATTTGTATGCCTTTCTGGTAAGTGACGTTACTGTATTTTTTCTATTTTGTTAATATGTCTTCCTTATATGCCAGTTACTTTATACAAACTGTCTAGTTACCATAAACTTTATTTTAAAACATTTTAATACAACTCGGTGATGTAAATGATTGCAAAATTTGTATTAGATTATATTAAAACTCAAAAAGGATAATAAAAACTTAACCATATTGCGGATACTCTTGGAACTGATTTTTTTTTTTTACAGGCAACACCAACATTAGTGTATTTTTTTTTCTGGTATGACTACTATTTGTTGCTACATAAATTTTAAAAAACATAATTTCCGGGAATTTACGCATTGTTTCTATTTTCCTAATTGGGTTTTATTACTGTTATATATTTACAGTCTTTATCTTTTATTAGATAAGTGTTTTACATTCACAACTTTATTATTTTTTAACAACGAAAAAAAAATTAGGCTCTTTATAAAATCGGGAACAAAGTATACCCTGAATTAAATATATAACTTTTCAATATACCTATTTAACTGTTAGTGAGATGGCACTTTATTTAAAATTACGAATTTAAATCGATAGAAAGAAATGGACCATAATATAGAAATTTTAGCTATAAGTTAAGATAGACTCGTTTATTATTAGATGTTCCTAGTTATAATTGTATTTCTAGTTGTAAGGATAGTATCAACTGAATTAACATGGGTTCCTTTTAGAGTCAACGCAAATTTGCCTTGTTCATGAAAATGTCAGACCCATATTCAAATAACTATTTAACTATTGAAATTATTTACCTTTTTCTTTAAGAACCTTAGTAGATATTATAAATTTAAGTTTATAGAAGTTTTTTTGTGAATAACAAGGCAAAAGTGGCAATGAAAAGCGATAAATGGAGTGTAAAGTGGTGATCTGCGAGTAAAAAGCCTCACTGGATGAGTCTCTCTCGTTTCTTCGTCTCTCTTTTATACAACTTATTTCTTTTATTATACTTTTTACTTTATTTATAGCGTTTTGCAGCAAATAGTTGCTCTGTTTTGTTAAATCAATTTCAGTCGTATGCTTAAACCGTTAAAGTCTATTTTCGAATGACAACGAATTTGACTCTTCAGCATTCGCTGACTTAGTCCTAGTAGCATGCCAAACCTTATCATGGCGCCATTAAAGTGACTATTTAATATAACCTATCGTATTTAAAAAAAAAAACTCCTTTTTAATAAGAATGGCAACTTTAGCTTTTAAAAGTTTTATTTATTATATTTTTTCTAAATCTATTAAAGAAAGAAATTATTATATTTACAGCAATAATAATCATGTAGTATGTTCAAAAATCTTTAAAATAGGATTCCTAAATTCTACCATGTTATATATAATCTGTGATAATAAGAATAGAAACGACCACAGACAACGAATCGACAACCTCAATCTATCAAATAACTAGTATCTTTCTAGTCTTATCTCAATTTGGGGTCAGCATAATGTATTAAGGGATTACAACTTAATAAATTTGCAGTCTGCAAATTAATAGGTTTGCAAAGAGAACTATATTTCTTGCAGTTTTTTTTTTTTTTTTTAATATTTAATCAATAAACGTAACACGTCAAAATATAACAGGAAATCATACCTACACTTCATTTTAATAATTATTTCTTTATACATACATTTTTTTTTTTTTTATTTATTCATGACCATGGATACAAGTCCTTCAGTCGCAGGCTTTTATACACACAAATTTTGCTGTGTTGCCATTCTTATCTCGTATCGTAATCGTACTAAAATAGGTCAAATTCTCATGCTGTTGATTAATAATTATTACCTTATCGTAATAATGGAGACAATGTGATTGATATTTGACATTTATAAAATACGACAGGAGCTCTGTAATGTGAATATTTATCTTTGTTGTTGTCTTCTTTTTTTTTTTTCTTACATTTTTAGTCTATGTATTTTGTTTTTGCAACTGTGTAACTTCAAATATTTAATGTACAGTATTGATTTTTAATGTTTTATATATTGCATAGAAAATAAATAGGAGCATCTGCATATTCTTATATATTTGTTACTCTCAATATAAGACCATGATTATATGTAGGAAATAGAATTTCTTTTGTTTTTTGTTTTTTTTTTATGTAAAAATTGTTCTAAAGTTACTAATAAAGTGTGCAATATATTAGATTTTTCAATTCAATAATCCCAAAATACGACATTACGCCTTTATCCATTTATATCTTCATATCTATAGATTGTCCACTTGCAAAAACTGCTGCACCAAATTGGATTTACAGGGTACAGAGGATAACACCTGAGTCCTCAGGAATGGCAACGCATGGGGGGTATCATGGGCGAAACAGTATACTCTGTTATGTCCACGGCACTGCTCATGTCTATAGGCGACGGTTACCACTTTCCATCAGGTGGGCCGTCAGCTTGTATGCCATTCTAAGTTGTATAAAAAAAAATTAATGTAATTTTGAAACTTGTGTTCCTGAAGATGCAACTTAAAAGCTAATATATGTTTCATCTTGATATGCTATCTGGAAGTGGTCTCTTGCATTGGTTCTTTCTTATATATAATAGATCTAAATTAAAAATCTGAAATTCCTAATCGAAACAAACACCAGCAGATTACTTTTAGCTATATTCAGTGTTGAATTATTGGCATATGAGAATATCGAGCTGATATTGAAATAAAAAGTTCTTTACAAAACAGGCTTTTTAAAAAAACCCATATGCTATTTTAGGATATAAGTATGATAATTAAAGATTATTTCTCACAAAAAAAAAAACTATAATTGTGACCAAATTAATTATTTGTAATTAAAAACTAAACTACTAAACCAATTTTGATAATAATTCTATCAAATTAAACTGTATATATATCCTTTCAGATAAATAAAGACACCCACGAGAAAGTAAGGGATGGACTATTCTATACTGGGACCTACACGGCGTAATAAATACATATTATTTATTATAAGATTCAAATACAGTAAAAACGCTTATTCACGCTTCCTTTATACGCATTTTTATTATTCGCGGATTAAAAAATTGCCAATATATTCGCGGTTAAGAATTTATTCGCAGATCCAATCGGTACATATTAATATAAAAGATTCATATACGCGTAATCGCGTATATGAATACCCTTCATAAACGCGTCGACAAATAAACTGATAAAAAAGTAAAAATTACCTTATTGCAACTGCGCCTAAAGTATGTTTTTTTTAATAAGTGAAAATAGTATGGTAACCCCGTCTGCGCTATCTGTATACAATGGCGGGGCACCAGTGATAGATGACTAATGAGTATGAAAGCAGGTCAGTTAGCCCATCCTGACGAATTCTACTAGAATTAGCCACGATGGTTTCCAGGGGGAACCACGCGTGGAGGTCAACGTGACAGGGTATATTGCTAGTAATGGGGCTATTTGTCCCCATTACTAACAATCCCTTTCCCCCCGCCTAAAGTATGTTGCAGAATGTTATTGCCGCTGTATAAGTGGTTCGATTTTTCATATTCACGATTTCTGTATTCGCGGTATATTTACGAAACGTATACTACGCGAATAAAGTGATTTTACTCTATAAATTAAGAGCATTACTATCAAATCTACATGATCTTTATTAAAATTCTTGCAAGTGGAACATTTAATTGTAAATTAGTTTTGCAGAATGGCACGTAAAGTGTCTTATTGACGGAATACCTACGAATAGTATAACATAATAGTGTACTTTCTGTAACAAGACCAAACGTATGCGTTACATACAACACTACTATTCTATGTGTTTTAATATTAAAACTAAAATTTATCTACGCTGAAGATTGTCCCTCGTCATATTCAAATAGGAATAAAAGGAAATATTTTGCGCTGACAAATTGTTCCTCGTCAGCACAGGCCATTATAGACATAAATAATACACCTAATCTACTATAATACGTAAATTATTATAATACGTAAAACAATAGAATAAGTAGATAATAACATATTGTATTCACATTTTTTAATCCTTCACAAAAATATCGAACTACATTTCAAAGTCTCATTCAAAGCGCTGTTATATTCTGTAAAGCATAGCGCTCGCTCTAAAGCTTGTATAAAACAGGAAAGGGGTCATCCGTTACTGTTACTCCTGCGAGCGACGACCTCGCAGATGGCTCCGAGTTCGAACTCGGCTATTTTTTTATGCTTATCTGTAATCCAGCTGCATACTGTTATAGGTACTGTATAAGCTAGCATAGTGTATTGTCAAAGAGCAGGTAGCTTAGATTATAATAGCTAGTATAACTTCTTAATAGACATTAATGAAAAAAGAGATGTTTAATAACTGGCAATGTGTTTTTTCACAAATATATGCTGGCAAGTGAATTTTTACCCTTCATAGTCGTGTAACGTCCTTCCTTTCACCCGACTTGATTTACGAAATCAATAAGTGTGAAAGAGAGATTTGTCTCTCGGTTCACTTTCAACATGGCGGGCGAACAGATGGCGCGAAAAACAAATTTACAGAGCTTAATAAGTACATACTTAATACAACTGCCATCTTATAATGCATTATTTAATATGATTAATACTCAACATAATACATGTTTATCTAAGCTTATTATAAATAAAAATTTAACCATTGCGATCTGTATCTACGTTGTTCACTATCAGCTTTCCATATTCGATAAACCACGAGTTTAGCCTCGCACTAAAATCAATAATCTGCTTGTAAACAAGCCCTACATGTGGGGCAAACAATTCATTTAGCAAATTCTTTTTTATACACAATAATTTATGGTTTTGTGTGTTTATTTGGAAGTAAATAATTATTTCCCTTTGTTATTTTAATATTAGTGTTAAATAAGAGGCACAGGAAACAATGGATTCAGCCAATGTAGGATATTCGTATCATTTGCCGTCAGGCGGGTGGAATTATAAGATTCGCAACACATTATCACAATTTAGTGATCTGTTCAGCGAATTTAATAAATACATCGCGCCGGCATATCATCACGACCGATGCGAAAGGTATTATTTCATTATTTTACTAAGTGCGACATATTTAAACTCTATAGGTATTTACAACAATATATGATGACCTTCGTTTTGTTCCGAATGTCTTTTAGAAAACACTTTGATGTCTCCTATCCTTACAGATGTAAGTGTTTGCCGAATTTGACAAGTCTTGTTCAAAGCCGCTGTTTTTTCAGGTCTGTTCAAATGAGGATATATTCAATGCACAAAGGGGAGTTTGTAATGGTTTTTATAGCATTTTTTGCTTGCTTCGGTTTGGGTGTGTTCATAGGATTAGCAGGTGAGATTTTTATATACTTCAACTAGGGTTTCATATGTATGATGTGTATGTATTTAAAAAATCACGGTGCATATATGAAGGTACAGAATCACGAAAAATGAAATATATCAGCTCAAAAAGAAGCAGGAAGTAACTATATGTTCAAATATTTTCTAAATTTATCACTCTCAAACACAACTTAAAGAATTCTTATATACATATGTATGCAACAAAATGGTCCTACTTGCTTACGAATACAGTATAAATACTACCAGAAAACATGTACTATATATATTTGATATTTTAATGAAATACCAACCTAATTCTAATAAACCTAGCTCAATTGTAAACACATTTTTTATATCAATTTCATGTACTTACCTAGAAGTCTAATTTAGCGTTTTTATTATCGAAGTATGTTTGTATAAACGCAAAGTTTAACATTGATTTCTACACTAGGCTGAGCATGTTTTTTTTATACAACTTAGAATGGCAAACGAGCTGACGGCCCACTTAATGGAAAGTGGTAACCGTCGCCTATAGACATGAGCAGTACCATGGACATAACATAGTATACTGTTGCGCCCATGATACCCCCCATGCGTTGCCATAACTGAGGACTCAAATGTTATTCCTCTGTACCCTGTAAATTCACGCCATATCCCACCCTTCAAGCCGAAACACAACCATGCAAACACAACTTCTTTACGGTTGAAACACGAATAGGACAGAGGTGCCCAAGCAAACGACTTTTGTACAAAGTCTCCCTCTGGTATCAAGCTGAGCGTGCTCTATAGGAAACAGGAATTGTGTTGCCAAATACATGTTTATAGAAATTAAAATAAGCTTTCTAGTCGTACAGAGATAACTCTAATCATCATTGTCTTCCTGCCCTTATTTCAATTATTTGTCAGTGTAATATGTTTTTATTAATTATACACGAAA
This sequence comes from Galleria mellonella, assembly GCF_026898425.1. Lineage (NCBI taxonomy): Eukaryota > Metazoa > Arthropoda > Insecta > Lepidoptera > Pyralidae > Galleria > Galleria mellonella. Next base: position 1,274,773 of record NW_026442087.1, read on the forward strand.
TTTTTGCTTTTTATTTTACGACGGACCACCTGTCAGACGTCAATCCTATTTGGGAATACATTTATTGGTGGTTAGGTTGGTAAAGAATATTGAGGAAAAAAGCTCGTTTTGACCCTCAATCAACGCAAAAATAACACGCAAATAGCACCTAGATTATTAACTGACTTCAAAAAAGTTATATAAGGTTACGCGATATCTCCTATTTTAAACCATTTTTTTTTATTATTATTTATAGAATTACTTAATGGCAAGTTCTAGCTTTTGGCAAAAGTGAACATTGATACACTTTATAAAGTACTAAGACTCCTATCCGGCTTCGTACGGGTAGATAGAATTTAAAAAAATAGATAGATAGGTACCTACTCTTTATTGTTTTCTTCAAAAGATTACAATAGTAAACTTATTCTAGATATTAACAACAATTACAAAAAATAATCACAGTGATGTATATCCTAAGCAACTCGCTGTTAATGTAGCTTTCTATAGGTGAAAGAATTTTTAAAATTAGTTGAGTAATTTTTCAGTTTACCCATTACTAAAAAAAAACACACACAAATAATCAAATCTTTTTGTTTTATTATAACAGTATAATAAACTCATTTTTGCAAAAAAAAAAAAATGCATAAACCGATTATCGTTTGAGTATAAAATACAGTTGTAAATAGGTTCCTAACTACTGCAGATACTATATAATTCAACACTAACTAGAAATCAGTTCAGGGTACGATAAGGCTGATACATCTGAAGAAGGTATACGCATGGGGGGTATCATGGGCGTTTCATAAAAGTTCCGCAAAATAACACCTAGTTCTGTAAAATATTTTATACAGTATTTAAACATTTCAGGTCCATCACCAACGTCCACCACGTCGGTAGCCGCTTCCACGCTGCTGACAAACGCCAGTGACATATACCAAGGCCCGTTCCATTTGCACAGTCCCGCGCTTGGCACGCGCGTGCAGCAACTGTGGCTGCTAGCCGAAATACTGACCAATAATAATGACGGTAACGTTCCATTTTTAAAATTACAACTGAAGGCCTTACGAGAGACGCGACGTTTAAATTAATGTAAGGTCATTTCTCGACTTCACCAATTAATAATCATTGGTCTTCATAATATTTACATACAAGAAATGTAATATCTAATAATCCCATACGAATTACATAGAAGAAATGATTAAATAAAAACTGTAAATCATATGTTGGCCTCCTTTCTTCTTATGCATATATAATTAGTAAAAAGAGGACGACAGATATCACCATCACCATCAGTTGCTATTTTTCTTAATTCATAGCAGGCTAGTGTATAGAAAATGTTTGATATATCAATTATTTGATATATCAAACATTGACAAATTTTACATTACTAGATTATATATTCGACACAGTTTATGTAGAAAGTATGCAAGTAGGGTGTATCTGAATTTGGTAGGGTTATACGGCCGTATAACATTTTCTGTACACTAGCCTGCTGTAAATTGACAATTTTATCACTCCTATGTAATTCCTTAGTCTTAGGCTACGTTTTATCCCGGTTAATATACATATCCCAGTTACGTGGATTAAGTCGTGGATAAAAGCTAGTAGTCGATAACTATAATATATGTATATCTTCTATATGTCTTCCGGTTGACCTCCAAACTACAGCGGTAGTCACATTGCTTTGCAATCTCAAATAATGATATACAGTCGGAACAAGAGACATACTTTTTAAATTGCCTCATGTCTGGGTTTTCAGGGCTATGTACTAGGGATGGGTAATATACAGCAATATCTATAATTTGTAGATACAATATCTATATATTGGGCTAATAAAATATATGTTATATATCGGTTGTCCAATCTATATATACTTATAATAAATCTATAGAGAAGTCAATTCTGTACATGATATATATTTCCAAAATAACTATCAGGGGGTGATTAGTGATCGATACTGATGATATGATGATGAATTGATAATGATTGTTAGTAATGCTGGCAATATACCCTATCAGGTCGACCTCCACGCGGTTCCCCCTGGAAACCGTCGTGATTAATTCTAGTGGAATTTGTCACGATTGGCTAACTGACCTGCTTTCATCCTCACCTATCATCCCTCACTGGTACCCGGCCAGCGTACACCGATACCACAGGCGGGGTTACCATTCCATTATCACCCATTAAAAAAAAACTATTGTAGAGGAGTTGTTATACCTAAATACTTTGATCAGAGACACGATTAAAATTCTATCATTCTTAAATATGGATATGTAATAATGTAAATTGATTAAATGATTTTTATTTTCAGAGGAAATATTTGATAAGAGTTTCCAAATAAGTATATCTATAGATGGTATACTAAGTGACCATACAGCTGTTAACCTGATACCAGAAAGCTCCGCTACAAATCGGTGAGTTCTTCCACCTCCAAAATCAATTCGCCTGCCAAATTATTTATATATATATATATATATATATATATATATATATATATATATATATATATATATATATATATTGATATTTCTTTTCTTTTTCTTTGTATTGTCATATTTTTTTCTATACAACTTAGAATGGCAAACAAGCTGATGGTCCACCTGATGGAAAGTGGTAACCGTCGCCTATAGACATGAGCAGTACCATGGACATACCAGATTATACTGTTTCGCCCATGATACCCCGATGCGTTGCTATTCCTGAGGACTCGGGTGTTATTCCTCTGTACCCTGTAAATTCACTGCCATATTCCACTTCAAAACAAAACACAGCCATGCAAATATAAATCTGAATGTGTATATATACATATATATATATATATATATATATATATATATATATATATATATATATATATATATATATATATATATATATATATATATATATATATATATATATATATATATATATATATATATATATATATATATATATGTATATGTATGTTTCCCTTTTAAAGTAAAATAAAATTAAAATAAGTGTGGTAACTATTGGCAAAACCCCCCTTATGGGGAAGATCTATGTTCGGCAGTTGATAGTTAACAGCTGATATGATGATGATGATGATGAAATGTTTTGTACACAGACAAATCTTGTCTGTGAACAAAAGATGCATGATACAATACGGCTCCATCCACCAAAGCGATAGTAAATAAATAAACCGTAAAGTACATAATTAACACATATTAGATGGCAGATTACAGCAATTATGTGTGACTTGCGCACTCTCTTAAACTTACGGGGAAAATTTACAAAAGTACGATTATGTATCTCGAGTACTGGTCATAAAGGTGGCAGATAAAATACCACTACATATTACTGATATCCGAATATTAAGATGGATGTGTGGTGTGACAAGAATGGACAAAATTAAGAATGAGTATTGTAAATTTAAAGACAATATAACTGATAATTACTTTTATTTATGCAAATTATACTAATTGTAATGATAATATTTTATAAAAAAAAAAACTAATTTTGTATCCACAGACATTAGAACGAAATGTCAAAAATAAGTCTATTTTTACACTAGACTGTTAGGCTCAGGAACATAACGTATAATGCCAACAAGTATATCGGAGGAAGTTTTAAAGTAACGCTAGTAATAAAATGAGAAGTAATTGTTTGTCATGGTAATGACCATGTGATGCGCAGATAAAAAAAAACAATGAAGTGGATTCTGAGGCGCAATTTAAAAAGAAGTGATTGCAAGATGACGGCACGTTGAAATGAATGGAAGAAAATATATTATGCCGAGTTCAAATAAGATAACAAACATCTTTGTAAACATTCATAGTTTATTTCTTCCATTGCAGGACTCAACATCTAAAGTGCAAAGAGCAAGTATGCGACGAGGTTATGATCCTACATTTAGGTTCCTTAGTGTACACACACTACGTACTAAACATACGATTTTATGGACTCAAGGAGTTCCACAAAAGATATTATATTAAAGAAATTATATTCTATGTAAGTATGTCATACGATTCATTTTAAATTGCAAAAATACCTACCTAACTTAAAACTGCAAATTAGTTGTTGATTAAAAATTTCTTTGTTCTCTTTTTAAAAATAATTTGTATATATTTTTTTTTTCAGTTTAAAACTTATAATCCAGGTTTCACGCAAATGGAAACGTGGTTCAGATTTATTTTTCTACTCACGACCTTCACAATCGCTGTAAGTATTGTCCAGATAACGTAAATCAAAGACATTCTTAACATTACGTACTTAATAAAATAGAAAAGAAATTCAAATTAAATTCTTGTGATTTACATTCATTCATTAAAAAAAAAACGTACGTACTCATTACTTTATCTGGTTAATAAAAAAGGAAGGAAGTTCTAATTAAATTCTTGTGACTTTCATTCATTTAAAAATCATTCTTCATTCATTCTTCAAAAAAAGGTGCGTATTGTACAAGGTCCTATAGAAATATCTGTAATTGGAATACAAAGGTTATCATAGTAGAGATAAACAAGACCATAGATTTTGATACATTGTTTGTACTAACAGACCACTTGGGGAAGTCAATCATCATAAACAAAATCATGGATGGGCATCACAGAATACTCTATAACGTCCATAGTACCATATACCCATTGCCATTCATGAGAACTATGTTAGTACCTGCGCCTTCGCACGGTATTATAAAAATAATCTTGTATTATAAAATTTTAATATAGTGTTATCTACTATTTTTTTTAATGGGTGTAAATGGCATGGCAACCCCGCCTGCGTTATTAGTATACACCTAAGAACAAGGAATTACATAGAAGGAATGATAAAATAAAAACTGAAAATCATATGGTTGCCTCCTTTCTTCTTATGCAAATATAATTAGTAAAAAAAGGACGAAAGATACACCATCACTTGCTATTTTTCTCAATTCATAGCGGGCTAGGGTATAGGAAATGTTTACGGCCGTATAACCCTACCAAATTCAGATACAACCTGCTTGCATACATTTTCATAAACTGTGTCGAATATATAATCTAGTAATGTTAAATTTATTATTGACAAATAATTAACTTATAAAACATTTTCTATATGCTAACTTACTATGAATTGAGAAAAATAGCAACTGCTAGTGTATCTTACGTTCTCTTTTTACTTTTTTATTTTTGCATAAGAAGAAAGGAGGCAACCATATGATTAACAGTTTTTATTTCATCGTTCCTTCTATGTAATTCCTTGTTCTTAGGTATACACTGGCGAGGTACCAGTGAGAGGTGATAGGTGAGGATGAAAAGGCGGGTCAGTTAGCCCATCGTGACGAATTCAACGATAAATTAGACAGGATAGTTTCCAGGGGGAACCGCGTGAAGGTCGACCTGATAAGGTATAATGATAGCAATGGGACTAACCTCCCCTTTTATAACAATCCCTTTCGACCCAACTACTAAAATTTTTGATTGCATCTATATGGCAGAATTTGTGTTTCTACGTATTGCACTGCTTATTAGATATGTTAGCCAAATTACTCTGGGGACAAGGCGAGTTAATACTTATCGTGAATGCAATGATTGATTATCATTGGCACATATATTGATGACGATCTTTTTTTACGATGCATCTTTTAATCGAACATTGGTACCTAAGTAAGATAAATGAGGGGGGAAGGAATGGTAGTAGTGCGAACTACTAGTGTCATTGTTAGCGATATAGCCTGTCACATCGACTATAGCCCCCCCCCCGTGAAAACCACAGTGCAAAATTCCAGATGTATTTATCACGATAAGCTAATTGACCTGCTTTTTCATTCTCACCTTATATCCCTTACTGGTGTCCCGCCAATGTATACCGTCAGCGCGGGTAGGATTGCCATTCCATTGTTCCACATTAAAAAAATATAATACTTCATCTTAGCAATTTTTTAATGGTAATAAATAGTATGAGTACATAATTGGAAAAACTCTTGGTACTTACCCTTTTTTTTTTCAAAGTGGATCCCTTATAGAGACTCACTTTAAATTGAGCTGGACTTCTATCATCTAAATCCTCAAGGTGTTCCACCTCTTCACAATAATATTATATTTATGACATCAATTTTTTTTTTATTTATTTAAATTTTAATGCACAGTGAAATTCTATGTACATTTGGCTGACTTAATATATATATATATATATATATTTTTTTTTTTTTTTAAATATATATATATATATATATATATATATATATATATATATATATATATATATATATATATATATATATATATATATCTTAGATTATAACGGCCGGATGAGCCGTGAACTCTGTCTGATGCCCAGCCCAGAATACGAGCAAAGCTTCTCAAAAACATGTTTGAAAGTGCACGTACGCCAAGGATCAGACCCCCCCCCCCCTGTCCTGAAATATAACCTTACATACACCAACGCCAGGAACCGTTGTGACATGACCATTTTGTTTCAGTGTTGGTTCGCGCATTCCCTGAGGAAATACTCCACCCACGACTGGGCTATAGAACAGAAGTGGCTTTCTATATTATTGCCACTGCTTTTATTATACAATGGTGAGTCATTCGCATGGTTTACAAACAAACAGCACACGCCTAAGCATGTGATGTACATTTTATCGAATACTGGACCGATTACATTGTTGTAGACGATAATAGTTGTTGCTGCAGAAGTTAAAGGAAATATCTATTTAAAACGTAACCTTTTTATATTTCTGTCTAAATGCGCATACGCATGTACGTTGAGAATGTTAATTCTGGTTTGGGATTCTGTATCAACCTTTTTAAGGCGTGGACGTCACCACAGATCCACTATCTTAACTCCCGAAGTAACGTGGCTTCTATATTCAATTTGTTACTATATAATTCAATTCAATTCAATCATTTATTGCTATTTCATGTTGTAACAATTAAGGTCTTAAGTTATTAAAGGTAAAGAATCAACATGAACCCTGGAAGAGCACAGCAATCACATTAATATTTCATAAAGTACATAACTAAATTTATATAACTAAATAAATAATGCTATTATGTTTTTTTTATACCACTGATGTGGCAAACAACCATCCGGCCCACCTAATGGTAAGCGGTTACCGTAGCCTACAAACGCATGCAATACAAAGGGATAACGTTGCCGATTCTAAAGAAATCTCGACGATGTTTAGAGAGAAATGTTGACCAAAAGACGATGTAATGACAAAAATCGAAAAGGGAATGTTGCGTCGATTTGACCGTTTGGAGAGGATGGATGAAAGTTACGAAAAAGATTTTTCGAGTACGAATGAATGATATGTCAGTAAGGGTAGTCCTAGACGTATGTCAGCCAAATAAACGACGTGCTGTAGAAAGGCCAAATTATAAGTGCCCGTAACCGGAAAGCGTATTAAAAGATTGATGAATGTGATCCGTTTGATTTTAAGGATTTAGCGTTTCATTGTTTCTGCTTACACTAATGGGAGAGGGATATGATTGTGATTTTGATTTTGGCCTGCAGTTAATCTAATTTATCACCTAACTCTTCTCTCCTTTCTTACATTGCGGTCTTATACTGTGATTATACTTTCAGATCCGATATTTCCTTTACGCCTGGTCTCCGGGAGCTGTTTCGCACCTCTAATGGACACCATATTCCAGACTCTATTCCTAGCTTGCGTCATGCTGTCCTGGCTGGCACAATACCACGGTCTAAGACAGGTATTACTTAATTTTATCATGATATTTCTGATCGTGGACGTATTTGTGACTGCTTCATATGACTTGGGATGACAACGGCAAACAAGCTGGTGGCCCACCTGATATAAAGTGATGACCATTCCTGTAACACTTTTATCGTTCGTCATCTTGCCGTTCCTGAAGACTAAGATGTACAAAATATGTATATGTGTAATTATATACTAATGTCGTAAAAGAGTACAATACTTGAATTTCGCATTTTTAACTTCCTAAAATTCTAATTTCAAGAAGATAATATGGGATATGGCGTGAATTTACAGGGTACAAAGGAATAACACCTGAGTCCTCAGGAATGGCAACGCATCGGGGGTATCATGGGCGAAACAGTGTACTCTATTATGTCCATAGTACTGCTCATGTCTATAGGCGATGGTTACCGCTTTCCATCACGTGTGCCATCAACTTATTTGCCATTTTAAGTTGCATAAAAAATATTACACGCATATTATCCAATAGACGATATTAATACGGATGTATGTATATGTATGAATGTATGTATATATTGTTACATTAATATTAACATAGCATTAACATATTATAGTGAACATAGTTACACTATTATATTACGATTATTTATTCACATGTAAAAAATAGTGTAGATATAAAATAAATAAATAAATAAATTTTCTTTCAGAATGAAAGGGGTTTCTTATCTTTCTATTTATCGAAACTAATTGTAGTCGGTATGGTGTGGACGCCTGCGATGGTCATCACCATATGGCAGAAGTATTATGCTTTCTACGATCCAACGTTCAATTACAACATGAATCCGAATTACCCTGTAAGTTTCCTATATATTTTTTTTTCATTTATTTAGGAAAACTAACAGTGACATAACAAAGAATAATACATAATATTAATCAAAGAAAATGTTGAGTAAACTTGCCACCAACACCGTTTACCACAGTTTCGATTCAAATATAATACAAATAGCTTAAGCAAAGAAGAACAGTTAAAAATTACATGAATCTTTTAGAGATTCGGTTTTTAAAAGTACTTGGGCGTTCATTAATAATATCAACGTCATTAAATAAAGCGTTATATGAATTCACAAGTCTATACAAAGGTGACCGTTTTCCAGAGTTTGTTTTTCCGCGGCTAGTGGCAAAAAGACTATTTGGATAACGGCAATACACTCTAGTGGGTATTCTATAACACAACTTATTGATAATTGGACTACAGTCATATCTATTATGACACAAATATATATGACACGTACATATACTTGTAACTCACACTATCTGTCCATAATTTCAACATTCCTACTAAAATCCTGATGCATGACAGTTTACAGTATCGCGTTGCATACCACCCACTTACATGTACATCTTCTTTAGTCTATGGTATAGTTAATCTATGAATGAGCGAGAGGTTAACTACGTTAGATGCCGTGAAGCAGTTGGGTTTGCATGGCTGTGTTTCGATTTGAAGGGTGGGATATGGCGTGAATTTACTGGGTACAGAGGAATAACACCTGAGTCCTCAGGAATGGCAACGCATAGCGGTATCATGTCCGAAACAGTATACTCTGTTATATCCATGGTACTGCTCATGTCTTTAGGCGACGGTTACCACTTTCCATCAGGTGGGCCGTCATTCTAAGTTGTATAAAAAAAAATACATATACTTGTAACTCACACTATCTGTCCATAATTTCAACATTCCTACTAAAATCCTGGTGCATGACAGTTTACAGTATCGCGTTACATACCACCTACTTACATGTACATCTTCTTTAGTCTATGGTATAGTTAATCTATGAATGAGCGAGAGGTTAACTACGTTAGATGCCTCTCTTTCTTACATAGCTTTACATAATTAATATCGTCTCGACATTGCCAGTGAGAGATTATACACAATATACAATAGTTGTACGTCAGTTTTTTAATGGATGAAATGGTTACTCCGCCTGCGCTATCGGTATACACCTGCGGATGCCAATCTTTTAATGGGTTGATAATGAATTAGTCACTCCGCCTGCGATATCGGTATACGCTAGCAGAGTACTAGTGAGGGATGATAGGTGAGGATGAAAGCAGGGCCTCTAGACAAGTGGCAAGCGAATTCGTCGATGGAATCGACATCGGTAGCGAGTCCGAGAGTTGCAATGAGTCACCCGGCGTTGCTATTTCATTCTATCTCACGGACTCGCTAACGATGTCAATTCCATCGACGAATTCGCTTGCCACTTGTCTAGAGGCCCAGGTCAGTTAGCCAATCGTGATGAATTCTACTAGAATTAACCATTTTCAGGGGAAACCGCGTGGAGGTCGAACTGATAGGGTATACTGCTAGCAATATGGCAATTAGACCTCATTTCTAACAAATCCGCATTATCCCCTGATGCGTGAAGAGAATAAGATTGTTAGTAATGAAGATCTAACAGCACCATTGCTAGCAATATACCCTATCAGATCGACTTCCACGCGAAAACCATCTTAGTTAATTCTTTTTGAATTCGTCCTAATAGGCTTACTGACCTGCTTTCATTCTCACTTATCATCCCTCACTGATGCCCCACCAGTCCACACCGTTAGCACAAATGGGTTACCATTCCATTATCACCTATTGAAAAAAACATCCCTCACTGGTGCCCCACCAGCATATATCGACAGCGCAGGAGGGGTTACCATTCCATTATCACCCATACCCCTCATACGTTGCCATTTATAAGGACTAATACAGCAAAATAGATAGTTCGTTGGTTTCTATCAAACGAGAATCAGTTTATTTCGAGTAACGATTTATTCTTAAAACTGGACGTAAACGTGTTTGAAATAACTTTTAATCTTCAATGTATGATTATTTATTGTCATTACAAAATTTTGGAATTTAGCACTCTGGGCAGAAATGATAGGTATTTGCTGCCGTCCGCAATTTTGCCGTCCTTCATTTATGCCAATATAGCCATTTGACCATCTCATACCTAATACTTATTGAAGAAATTCAATAAGTTTGATATTTTAATAAAATTTTTATATCGTTTCAGGTCGTCAAGATTATGTTCTTTAGTGCGATTACACTTTACTTCTTATACTTATTGATCCTTATTATAAAAGCGTACAGTGACTTGAGGAATATGCCATTTTTTGGTAAGTTTTATTTTGCTATCTAAATTGCATTATATTTCTGAAAATGGAATTATAAACGATCAACATTCAATAATATTACGTACCTAGATATAAAAACCGAGAGCTATCAACATACATGACAAAAGGGGCCAGTATAACATACGATGGGCTGAGAAAGTAGTTACAGAGTTGAAAATTCTAATTGTATACCTAGTATTTATTTATTCAAACATTATTGGCCAATAAAATGTGGTACAAAAGGCGGACTTAATGCTACAAGCATTCTCTAACAGCCAACCTTTACGATGTACACAGACATTAGATGGCGGTCTAAATAATAATTTATATTTTACAATAACATACCAACAACTCTACAATGCTTATAATTATGATGATTAATTGAAGGAAAACAAAACATAAAAAAAAAAACAAAAAATCTCTTACTCCATATATTTATGATTTAAATTTGCAATATTACATGAAAATAGTTCAGTTATGAGAAAATGATACAGTCTTAATAGCCAGTCTTAAATATAACACATTTTATACTAAGAAATAGGTAATACTGCGTCATAAAACTAAGAATAACATAAGACAGTAAAAAATATTTATATTAATATCGAGTTAAATAATGAAAAACTTTTTAATAGTCGAGTACAGGGGCCAGACAGTCGGCGAATGCTCTGCAATTCACATTCTACAAACGTTAAGGCTTACTCGTAACTCGTTCCTAATTTAAATTCTTTATTTTAATAGCTATATAAAACAAACTACTAGAAATAATTACAGAACAATATGTTGTTTACTACATGTAAGGAAGGTTTATTTTACTTCGCCAACGCTAAAGCATTAACATTTGTAAAAACAAACTCTTACAACATTCACCATCTGCCTGATCCTGAGAAAATTTCATTAAAATTATAACATTTATTAATTTCATCCAATATGGCGCTCGACGCGTATGTCATCCTAAAATATATGTTAATTATGTACACCTTTATGAAATATCCTGTTTTTGTCCTAGATATAATGATCACAGTGCAATATTGGTGAGATCACCCGACTCCAAGCAATTATATTTTAACGATGATAAAATTCCTTATAATTACATATTTTATCTTACAATATTACTGTAGAACACAAGGAGAAAGAGAGATATATTTCATTTTACAGATTGGGACATTTATATCCAATGTAATTCTGTTCCTAGATATAAGACTTCGCTGCTTATCGATCGTGGTTGGCACTGTTACGTTCATAACGATGCTGTTGGCGATACAAGGGTGGGGTCCGGCTGCGTTGCAAGATCACTGGGCCGCGCAACCAAAGGTCCACTACGATACGTCCGCTCCGTTCATGGCTCTATATGGCCTGTTCAACTTTAAGATGTATATACTGGCCTATCTATTCTCGCCTGGCGGTGGTTCTATACACGGTAAGATTGTACTATAGCTTAGACGTATTTTTGTGTATTACCCATTATTTTTTTCAGATATTGTTAAATTCGAAGGCATTCTTAAAACAGAATTAACTTGTCGACAATTTCTTTCATTGTTATTAAAGAAAAAAATATTCCTTAACAAAACACAAACCAAAATACAGCGGCAATATAGTCGTATTATCTATTGGAGTTTTGGATCGTATCAAGTAAAGAACACGAATTTATCCGCGCGGAACGTACCAAAAAAGCTGAACGTGGCGAATTGTCCAATGCCCATGTATCTGCGCCAGAAAAATTGACAGCACCAAAGGCTCAGGAACAAAAAAAAGAAAGATTCGCTCGCATCGTAAACAGCTGAGAGTTCTATTTTAGATTACATCGTTGTTCATTAACAAAAAAGAACCTTCCCATTTTCTCAGCAACTCGCCGAATTCGAGACAGTTCAGTGAGAGATTGTTCGATTTATACCTTACCTTCTTTAGGTAAATCTAAAATTCGCCTCGTTCGGTTCTTTCAGCGCTCATCTCATATGAAAGCCCCATCCTGATCTCAGCATCTTACGTTGATATAGCATTGACCTAATTGTTATTTTTTTTTCCTATTTATGTCCGACGTAAAAAGAAGTTATTTGATCATTTTTCAAGACATTTCATAACCATGGCATAATAGCTTCTGTAAAATTTTAAATCACAACTACTTACAGAAATATAATAGACTTACTGTCCTCTCGAAAGAGTTGATGTTTTTCTTAGAAATCTACATCACAATTTTCTTTAAATTATATGCGTAATATAAATTTAAGAAACTTAATCTGGTGCAACATTCAAAAACTTTTTTTTTATTTCAGAAACGGCCATAACCAAAGACAACCCCGCATTTTCCATGATCAACGACTCGGATGAAGAAGTTATTTATGGTTCCGATGAGGAAAGCCGCCGCCCACTCAACTCCCACCACAGAATGAACAATGAAGACATATGATTCACTAGGCAAAGTTATGTTTTCGGTCATTGTATGTTTTTTTCTTATTAAGAAATTATAAAAGTATTTCAAGTTATTTCGTTTTAATTAAAATAATTATCAAAAAAATGACATCGTCTCTATTAGTAAACCATTGATTGAGTCTTATTACTACGTGTTTTTAAATGCGCTTGCTACTACCTATAAACTAAGTGTGCTTAGTATTAAAATTGAAGACAATGTGGTGAATTTTCTCAAACTATCGTTTGCAAGAATATCACAAATTCTTTAGAAATATATCTACCTAGATGACATTAAAACATTGCACTAAATAAAAATATAATATACTTAAAATATTAGAAAGAATTTACTTACCCGGAATAAAAAAAAATTCAAAGCAATAATTGATGGAAAGCGTAATAAAAAAATTTATGCAAAATTTTAGATAATAATTTAACGCCAAATAATGCTACTTTCAGCAGATATGTCGAATAGTCAAATTACGCGGGTTTAGTTTGTTTAATTTTATTATACTCCAGATACCGAATCGATAGACTGCCATAAATAAGTAGAATTTTAATCACTGGTCTATTGATAACATGTTAAAAAAGGTGCAAATATTACTAATCCATTATTTGAAACCTGTAACTGTTCGAGATATTTCTATATATTATAAATAAGAATATATTAATTGTTCATACTTTAGCTTAACGAAGTGTGGCAACGTCCCAATTATCTGTTAATTTCCAATATTTCTGAATGATTACTTAAATAGTGCTTAGCTAGCCAACTAAAACGATAATCACATAATAAAATTATTATTAAACTGTCACTAAAAACTTGGATTTTAAAGGCAAAAATCATTTGCAAAATTCCGAAACAACATATGTAGTAAATGCAAAGTATTTAGTAGTAGATTTAGTAAATCCACTATGTATATACCATAATACAACATAATTAAATAAATAAATAATTAGTCGATTTTCATAAAACGTATTTTACGATTAACATTTTGGTTTGCTAACAAAGCACTTTTTTTAATAATCAATCAGAAACATTGAAAACTGTTCAATTCTTTTATAAATTTAACGTATAATTGCGACGTTGCCACGCCGCCGTTCCTGAGAAAGTTAGTTGAAATACAATAGTAAGTTATACGTCTATAGTCGAAATTATAATTTTCAACTAGTTATCCCAAGATTTTTTAGCTGATGTAAGATTAGCTAATACTTAGATATTAAATATTGCGCCAAGAACTGGTCGAGAATTTGGCGCCATTTTGTCACAGAAATTGCACGGCGTGCGCAACTATAAAATGGCTGAACGAGGTAACAAGACAGCGCCTTTTTGTCTTGTAAACGCTATAATACATAACAACGTATGTAACAGGAAAAAAGGAAAATATACCTAACAATAATATAATTTATAGGTTAAACCATACTTTTTCTATGGTCATAATTTAGAGGAATCACCAAAAAATAACGTCTAGGTTATTCGCTTCTGGTTCGTCTCTAAGTCATGTTTTAGCTTTAGAAGAAGAGAGTGCACTGCACTCGTAGAAAATATGTACACAAAATAATGTACCACTGATTATGGCCTGCACAAACATGGGACATTTTGACCGTAGACGTAGACTAAAATGAATGAAAATTTAATTTTCTTTCATTTTCGTTATTTTTACTCTTTAGCTGTATGTAATTTTAGGGACCATAATAAAACTCCTAAAATTGCATACTACACCTTGCACTTGTGCAAAAATACAGCTCGCACAAGGGGAAACTTTGTCCGCTGATAAAAGATCTACCGTCAAGCACGTATTGGACACGTGCCCTCAGTCACAAATCTAGGGCGAACAGTAAACATACAGAAATTGATAAAATGCAACTCACAAATGAAAGAAACGTGAAAATCTCAAACTAAAAGCAAAAATCGACTAACATAGCAAAGTATCAGCCTGAAATAAAAGATACACGATGAACATTAATTTTTTTTATTCGTGAAGGATAATAAATAATTCGTAACTCACTAAGGTTATGCCGATACATTAAATCAATCTAAGGAAATAGTCTGTAAATTGTTGAGCGTGTGCGCTATGAGAATAACAGGATGCGGGTGGGGGCGCGGCGCGGGGTGCGGCTGCAGCACGGCGGCCGGCAACGGGCGCTGGCGCGCGCCGCACGGCGCCGCGGGCTGCGCCGTGGCCAGCGGCGTGGCCGCCGTGCGCCGCAGCACCGCGCCGCCGCGCATCACGCACGCCACGCCCGCCAGCCCCGCCACGCGCGCCACGCTCGTCACGCCCGTCACGGTCGTCACGCTCGCCACGCCCGCCACCCCCGCCACGCTTGGCGCGACGGCACGCGGGTCACAATTCTCGTTCACTACAGAACTCTCGTCATCCGAGCACAGATCTATTACTTCGTAGTCGCCATCAGAACGTTTCAGCGGATCCATCGATTTCATGTCAATGTCTGTGGACTGGTCACATTCGAGCCGGTCTACAAATATTATATCCTTGTCCTGGGCATACCGGGCCTCAGCCTCACGCTTTAAGTTTTCTATGTACTCATTAATTTCCTTTTTAGACATCCTCTCTATTCTGACAGTGACTGGTCTGCATTTGAGCAGGAGCAGTTGAGCTTTTAAGTCCAGTATTTTTTTATTTCTTTGATTTGGAAAAATATACTTACGTTGCCAGTAATCTATCGGTCGCCTGTACCGGATCGGATAGTGGTGACTTTTACCTTTGCTACCTACATTTTTACTAATTGTTGTTGAAGTACAGCAATACCGTTCTATTCTATCACGAGAATAGGTCAAGTCTCTCTGAGAGTTGGATTTTACATTACGCATGTATGCTAATGATGAAAAGGGATATGGTGGCCCTCTGTCAATGTGCGATGTGCTCCTGCCATTCCTTGGTCTTGAATCATTTACATTTGCCTTAATATGTACATCTTCAACACTTTGACCGACCGGCTGCAACTTAAGAGCAGACAGAAACTCTGACATACCACCATTACATGAACTCGAAGATATAACTTCATTGTTACACAGCCTTTCATGTGCTCTTAATAAATCTAAATTATCAAAATGACTGTCACAGTTGTCACATAAATATATGTCTGTAGATTGAAGCTGAGGTTTGTCTAGTTCTATTGGTGCATGTTTATCATAGAATATATTCTCATTTCTAAATGTTACTAAAAGTCGACCACTTGGCCTATAATAGAGAGACGTGGTGTGATCACGGTTGTCGACATACCTGAGCCTCTTGCGCGGATATCTTGATAGCTGAGCAGAGAACACCAGCAGGAACGCGCTCTTGTGGTAATCATAGCATCTTTTCACTAAATTCTTCAGTCGCGCCTCCCAGTCTCTTGGCACCTCATATGGTCTGACGAAGGGATACGCGAATTTGACGTCTTTAGGCCACCAAGGCGGCTGACGAATGTCTTTGGCAGTGTCGTGGCCCCAGGAACAAGTGACCATGAATGTTATAAATTTCTCAAGCTCTTTAGCGGTGATCTTGGTCAGGGCTGTTGGATTGCCGTTGGCGAAAAGAAGCGGTAAATTCGCGATCATTGTTCCCGCTGTCACTTATAGTCATCGAAGTCGGAAAGCAGTCAGCGCTTGCGATGTCGCCCCGCGTATAGCTAGCATAATGGTTAATGTAGTAGAGTCCATTGTAACAGCCGTAAACGACAACATTTACTACGCATACGAGTGGGCACTTTATGTACAAACTGATCAGATGGATTACGAATTAGTGATTAGCAATAAAAAATCACAAAATCTCACAAAGCAAGAGCGTTCGTTGACTAAAAAGAGAAAGATCCATCCATAGATCTAATTGCACAGAGTACAAATTACGTAGCTCTCGACGTTCTTGACTTTCGTAGATCTTTTGTACCTTGTCAATATAGAGGTCTACAGATAGCAAAACAATTCATTTAATATGTACTGTAGGGGCGCTGTAGTCGCGCATATGTTAAATCTAAAAGATTAGGTAATTCTAAATTAGTAATTTATTTTTAAAATCTACCTCCTGCAATTTTCTTAATTTCTAATTTTACAATTATTAACTTATTAAAACTGTACTTGCTTAGATGGTATTCCAAGAAAAAATAATTGCGATGTTAACAAATAAAAACATTACGTCACGTTACGTTTCTTTTCAAGTAATATACATGTTTTGTATTTGTAATTTTAATTATAGAGAAAATATACAACTCATAAATTAATCGCATAAAAATTAATTAAATAAATATTTTTATGAAATAAGCTCTAGTTTTAATACTAAAATGATTTTAAAATAGTTTATTATTTATATTCCAAATATTTTATAATAAGCGGAGTTTTAACAATATTATCACCATCATTATGTTAATCTAAAAGACATTACAATTATTACTTGATGAAATATATTTTTTTGCATTATTAACAACATTCTCTATAATTAGTTTTGTATTCATAATTTTATAGTCATTATAAAATTCTATATTTTGTATAATGTGCATTGAATCTTAAGACTACCTAAATACAAAATAAATAAATAATTTATTTAGACCAAAGATACAATATATAATGTCTGTAATAGGAACCTACTTGTTTATGATATTTGCAAAGGCCGATTGTTGCCCATTATGCCAGGTACCTTTCATTTCGTGGTATGATTGCCTATTTAAAAATTGCATTCTTGTCGGTGGAGCTCTTGCCACTCACTACGATTTTCAGCGAATCTCTACAATACTTCGCAGTGCTAGAATATCTTCACGTGTTTCTTTATTCTGTTTGAAATCATATAGATCTGTACTTATAAAAATTTCAACGAAAGATTTTATCTTTAAAGTATCTTTAAAGTATGTGATATTAAAATTAAAGTTCTTCCCATCTTAGTGCATTTGCTTTTCTATTTGGAAGTGTAACCGTTTTACTAACTAAAAAGTCCATTACAATGTTTCACAGATTAATTCGTATATTCTGTCTAGTATATAATTATTGATGACATACTTCATCAATTCTATATAAATTCCATCATTTCCAACTGCTTTTTCATTTTGGATACTACTTACAACCTTATCTAACCAGGTTCCTAAGAACAGCTAAGAACACCGAAATCTTTGCAATAAGAACGAGGAATTACAGAGAAGGAATGATAAAATTATCAATTCATAGGAAATTGTTATACAGCCGTATAACCTACCAAATTCAGATACAACCTGCTTGCATACTTTATTGAACATATAATTTAGTAATGTAAAATTTGTCATTGATAAATAATTGATATATCAAACATTTTCTATACACTAGCCTGCTATGAATTGAGAAAAATAGCAACTGATGATGTATCTGTCGTCCTCTTTTTACTAACTATATTTGCATAAAAATAAAGGAGGCAACCATATGATTTACAGTTTTTTTTTTATCATTCCTTCTATGTAATTCCTTGTTCTTAGTTTTTGCACCTATTAATAACAATCAATTAGTCTATAATCTGTATGACAAATTTGTAAGTCGTACTAAATGCCAAATTTGACAATGACATTTACATTTGATTAGTTTTTGACTGACTTTGTGTTGTGTTTGTCTTCATGTGTTGTGATCATCTGTTTTAATTTTGTGATTTGTGATAAGGTTTATCTTCTGTTTATTTTGTATTATCGAACAATACAGAAAAACTAAAATTTGTCTGTAATCTAATAAAGTCAAAGTAATTAATAGTTTTATCACAAATCGTTTAATTGAAAGCATTACTATAATGCATATCTTCTAATATGGTACGTACGTCGGTATTAAATATTGATTAGATTATATGTTTATTTCAAATGTTTTAACGTTTCTTTAATAACAGGAAAACAATAATATCCTTCTTTGCCTGCGCTCACCAACAAAAGACCGAATTGAAATTACAGAATATGAGTAAGTATCATTGTTTTAAATTAGTTATAATAAATTGGTACTCTTTAATTGTTCTAATAATAAAAATAATTTGTAATAGAACATGTATTTATTTTAATAAAATTCTGAAAAATCCATTAGTTGGTGGGTAGCTATAAATAGTTGTAGCTACCCACTATACCATTACTAATTCTATAAATGATATAATGGTTAAAATATAAACCATTTATATCTTTTGTGCAGTTGATATATCATTGTCAGCAGTAATATATAAAAATAGTATAAGTTTTTTTTTTATTTTTCACAATTTGTATTGTCAAATAGTTATAATTTTTTGAAAATTAAAAGTTTCTACAAGAAATTTTCAAAAAAATATTTCTATCTGTCTTTTTACATTTTTATAATCAATTGAAGAACTGCATAAATGCCATAAAAATTCAACTAAACCAGGTATTGGAAAAATTATTGTAAAATATCAGGTAGAAAGTATTTTAAAAAATCTTGTCAATATAGTTTGTAATAATATCAACATGTGTTCAGTGTTCCACTGAGTGCTAACAATATTAACATATATTTCAGTAAGTGTTTTTATATATTTTTTATGAAACAGTTTAAAACTACCAGCATGGAGTTTGGAATCCTTAAAATCAGCTGCAATTGAACTGAGGTTAGGCAGACCCCGCAGCCTGGCATGGGCTATTATGCTCAATGCTCTGCCCCCACCGTCAGGAGATATCATATCTAGGTATATTTTTTACAATATGAATCTTATATACTTAATTCCAATCACTTATTTTAATATAATTTTGCTATCTCTTATTGCAGTTTAGAAACTCATAGAAATTTTTACAATGATCTAAAATGTAAATTGTCTATGGATCCTAGAGCAGTGATTGGTGATGATCCACTGTCACAAAATGATGAGGTAAATATATATATTTTGTATTGTTCCTAAAACCAAATTGTCTATTATTTCTATTATTCTGTTTGTAAAATTTGAATTAAATAAAGAAATAAAATTTGAAAGAATTTAATGTTTTCATATGACTTTTGTTGATTTATTTATTTTGTTTTTGTTAACTTAAATATAACTATTGTAAATAGCAGGATACAGCAATAAAACATATATGTATTTGAGATATAAAATAATAAGTTTAGTGACAAAATACAAGACATGTCTTATAAAAATCAGACATAGAACAAACTTAAAAATAATACATTGTTCTAAAAAACCTCAGTGTCGACAACCAGTATTAAAACTTCAACAATAACACATCAACTTGAAACCAGTTTTGGACATAGAAAGATTTCAGTTATTAATTGAAAATATTAGATTTTATGGCCCCATATTTAAAAGGTACAAAGGAACCCTTATGGTGCAACTTTGTCCATCCGTCTTTTACAGCTTTATATATCAGCAACTGCTAATGCTATGTATATTGCTAATAATTTAAAATAGTTTTACATAATATTGGCTTTTGCATATAGAAATAAAAATAATTTAAAAAATATCTATATGTTCTTTGGTAGGAGGTCCAAGAAGGGTACTCAAATTTTCAAACCTAATAGTTCAAGTGAGGTATCACATGAAAGGTATTTGTACATTTTAAAACTGATTTTTATTTATTTCTATAATGTGTAGTTTTTCATTTATGATCGAAAATGTAAGAAAAAAATCACTCCCACTCCCCATCTGTATTTTCGAAGTTTGTGAAACGACAAATCTAAAATAATTTCAATTTTTTTAAATGTATATATGAATATAACAGGAAAAATAAAACAATGTTTCTAACTAGCACTGTCTTTGAAAAATGATCTAAAAACTCTAAAACAAACATAGTTATGCGGTTCGGTTTTTAATCAAAATTATGACCCAAAATAAGAAATTACGAATTTCAGTATTAATAATAATAAATATTAGGTATCTATACCGTATAAGAATTGCAATAAAGAATCACACCTTTTTTATATTCTTTTTAAAGTTAATTGTAATGTTATTTTGATAAATTTGTTACTTATTTTTTATGCATTAAATAATAAATAGGTAAGTAAATTGCATATAATTTCATTAAAATATGCAATCTATGTATACCTTTCTATACATTTAATAAATCTTTTTAATAATTAACCATATTTTTTTGCAGAGCGCATGGAAACAACACTTCTGTGATATTGAGCTCAAAGCACTTATATTGCAAGATGTTGTACGAACATTCCCCGACGAGGTCTACTTTCGTGAAAAGGAAGTCCAAGATTTAATGGTTAGTTATTATATTTATTATCAACAACTAATTTAAAATCATTATTCATCACCCGATCAAGTAACTGTCTACAGGCAAAAATATTTGCCACCCTTTTTATCGTTTAGCTACCCTCAAAATCATCATCCCTCAGTTTTGCCGCTTTGGGCAATTGTTAGTCGCCTGTTTGTTCACTCCACCTGGATCTGGTACTGATCCTCATCTCACCTTCTAACTACATTTATTATTAATTTTTTATTTTCAGGTGGACGTGTTATTCTTTTGGGCGCGTTCCCATTCTCATGTGGGCTACCGACAAGGAATGCATGAAATACTCGCCCCTCTTCTGTTCGAACTGCATTTAGATAGAAAATTTGCACCCGTTAATTTAAGGTTATTTTATATTTTTGTATATGATACATACCTACTTATTTATACATATATCAGAATACTTTTTCTAATATTGCGTATTTTTTTTTGCAGTGAAACATTAAAATATTATTTAGACGTAAATTATTTGGAACATCATAGCTAGTAAGTATATTTTATAAAGTTCAGTATTGATACGGGCAAGCGTTAGGTTGTTTGGAAGAAATCTCTTTCGGAGATAAGCTCACTAGATACCAAGATAGAAGTCTAAATATATTTTTTGTATAAATTTTCATACATTCTATTAACTTTGTAAATTTCATTTTGTAATGCAACAATACTAAAGAGATATTAAAGTATACAAGAGATCACCAATAATGAAAAACACTTTTGAAATGTAATCTATAAAACTATTTTTTATTAGCTTGCGGCCAAGTTGTATAACACTTGTTTAGTATTATAATTTTATTCTAATATTATTATTTTAATTACGCCAAACAAATACTGAAAAAAAATAATATACAGACAGACCACGTTCTTCGAACTTCAATGGGAAAAGTCAAAAAGAGATAGACACAGGGCCGGATCCAGGGGCACTGACCAGGCAAATGCGTAGAGCGACAAACATTAATATAGCGATCTTTATAAACGGCCCCAAATATTTTTGCCCTAGACGACAAAGTAGCTAGATCGAGCTCTGAATTAAACTGAATTACATGAACGTAATGAAATTTTTATTATTACACGCGGGCAAAACCGCGACTTACAACTAGTAATTAATAACTAGATTTTATTTCCACAGCATGCTCTTTAATGCTGTTATGAAGGGTATGGAGAAGTTTTATACCACAGGAGACGTCGTGCCCTCTGCTTCTGGACGGCTACCTACCTGCAAAGTAGTTCACGTATGTAAGAAACCTGTAATATTAGCTTAACCTATATTTTTTTAATTCTAAACTTGTCAATTATTTGAGGATATTTTTGCGCATTCAATAGTTCTAATGCAATTGCATACATTTTGGTTTCGTAATCGTAACGATACAATCATGCCGAACCTTATTAAATTATAAAAATAAAATTAATTTTAAAACCACCTATTGTGGCTACTATAGTCGGTATCCACTGTACATCTATGATAAATTTTATTATAATATATATTTTTTAATATTATCTTCATTTGCTATGCAAATTCAAAACTCGGGTTGATACAAAAGCTGATAATAATTCTCTCTGATCAAACTTTACCATTTATAACATTCGAACCCAGTCTTCTTATTTTCATTTAAAAGTTTCCTCTTGTCGGTGCAACTATTCATACATTTTCTTCCAACCAGCTCTATTCCAGGCCATATCTTTGATTTTTCTATATGACATGTATAAAAGGAGGTATACTTAGTGTTTGAATAAAAAATGACTGTTTAAAATTTGTGAGGATATCTATTTCAATAAAGATGTTTTTTATTCTGTTGAATATTATAATGTGTGTTGTGGATCAAATCTGCCATCTTGAAGTGTCTGCCACATTAGATTTAAAACGGTACTGTAACCGGATCAATATCTAAAGCCTCTTTAATTCATTACTTTTATGTATAATTATAGAAATATACTTTCAAACCTAAAGATATTATTATTTACAGTTAAAAGTTATTTATCGTATAGTGCACGAGTCATTTCTTTGCAGTTTTAATGTTTTGATTTGATACGTTTGTTTAAAGCAGTCTGGATTACAAGAACTAATTAGAAATCTCGATTTTAAATAATTACCCTGTACAATAGAAATAAACATTTTATTTAGTTCCTTTTTTCTTTCTACTAAAGTGACGAATTGTGATTTACGCACTGTTAGAACTTCAGTGGCGTAATACAAATTACAGCGTTATCCATTGTTACAGAATCCCAATGAAGTAGTCCGATATTTAGAGAAGGTAAAGGATGAATACTTAGTGTCCTGTGATTCCCAATTAGCAACGCGACTCGTTGAACACAATATATCTCTGGAGCTTTTTGGAATGTGAGTTGCATACATAAGACATTAAATTGAGAGCAATTTCTTGTCTTCCACATATTTAAATAGTAAAGAAATAACAATTAGGTACGATTGAATTTATTGTTCGTATTCTTTTTTTCTTGCATTATCATAAGTTAGAATGGAAGAGAAAAACATTACGCCGACCCCGATTATTAATTGGGGTAAGGCTTGGAATATGACAATGATGATTAAAATCATAAATTATTTTGACATTAATTTAGCGTTGACGTTGCAATTTCCATGTAAGGAAACTTCTTTAGTTAAACTAAAAGGGTATCCTTTAATTGTACATATTTTTGAAATTAAATTTGAAATTAAATATATTGCTATAAGGAGCATTATATATATATATATGGTTATTTGGAGAGGATGGATGAAAGAAGAATTACGAAATAGATTTATCGAGCAAGAATGAATGGAGATGTCGGTAGGGGCCGGCCTAGACGGACGTATGTTGACCAAATAGGCGACGTGCTGAAGAAGGGCCAAATTAAAAGTACCCGTAACCGGCGAGCGTGTATGAAAAGATTGATGAATGTGTGTGGGTGTGCGAAAGAGGTTTGTTTAAATCGAAGCATTTGGCGTTCCATTGTTTCTGCCTACCCTAATGGGAGACAGGCGTGATAGATATGTATGTATGTATGAGCATAATATAAAAACAAACGCGCGGTACAGAATCAATGTTATTTTTTACAATTCAATCCATGTTTCTTGAAGAAATTTCATTAATTTTGTATACGAGTTTGATTCAATTTTAGGTCTGCAACTCTTCAAATTGATACTCCAAGCTGTGGACTGATGATCACTGAATAATTACAGCATTACAGTAGTATAAAAATATGTTTATTTCAGTCGATGGTTGCGCTTACTATTCGGCCGTGAGTTCCCGCGTGCAGAGATACCGCACCTTTGGGGGTTCCTGTTCGCTGATGGTCCGATGCTGCCTCATTTACATTATTTTGTCGTCGCTATGCTTGTGTCACTCCGAGACACATGTGAGTCCTCATTATATTTTCGATAACTTAATAATATGTATGGGTTTTGACGCAAAACTCGAAAAGGAAATGAAAGTAATTGTTTTCAAAAGGGAACATCCCAAAAACATTTCGAAGATTATGTCGGTGAAGAGTTATCAGTAATCTAACTAGTTACATTACTAGTGAATTTGATGCAGTTTTTTTTTTATATACTACTGATGCAAACGAACATACGGTCCACCTGACAGTAAGCGGTTACTGTAGCCTATTAACGCCTGCAATACCAGGGGAATTATGCATCCAACCCTGAAAAATCTATTTTTTGATCCCCAGCCAGAGACCCTGGCTAGCGTTCTCTCGATTTCAGATACAAGATGTTTACAATTGCCCTCCAAGATAGGCCTCGTTTACGAGTAACCAAATAAGTAATGTTAACGTCACTGACTGTCGCAGTGCTGTCCGTGGAAGCGGGGTTCGCGCTGTCGGTGCTGATGCGGCCGAGCCCGCTGCCGGCCGCGCACGTGATGGCGCTGGCGCTGAGCCTGCGGCGGCCGCGCCACTACCTGCGGCCGCTGCCGATGCGGCCGCTGGCGCCGTCCCCGGACCCCGTGCCCGCGTCGCATCGCCGGCGACGCTCCTCCTACAGGTACACCTGCTACCACTATCTAATCACAAGTGTAATATTGGTGAGTATACAAACAAGCGAGGCTTGTGTATCGAAGTAGTTGCTGTTCGTCATTTTTAAGCCCTAATTGAAAAAAAATTCATATAGTAATAATATATATGGGTGTATGAGACTATTCAGTTTATCATTCTGAACAGAAAACCAGTGGGAATTTTTTCATGTTTTTTTTTTTCATTTCAAATCATGTAATATTATGTCATAATATATATATATATATATATATATATATATATATATATATATATATATATATATATATATATATATATATATATATATTAGTGAAATACTATAGAATACGAAAAAAAAAAAACCAATGTAATATTCGTATTAAAATCCTAACGCATCGCGCGGCATCATCTGTGTAAGGTCAACGCTTACAAGCGTACAAAACTACCGACGAAGAAGCGCCACTGGTCGGGCTGTGTAAATATCGCGCGTCTTGTGGTTCGTAAAATTTCAAATATATTATGCAGCGTTAAAACTAAAAATCATTAATTATATGTCTGTGGTACATTTCAGATAGGAAAATAATCTGTCGTCTGATTCAGACTATTCATCTGAGTGAAATATTTTCGGTTTGGCCATCCTGTCCATTCTACCCTGTATTTAAAAACTCTAATTTATATTATATGCTTTTTTAGTACAATCTGTAGTATCTGAGACAACCCTACTTGCGAGGATTATATTAATCGACACGATACCGTTTCTGTTCAGTTTATTTACTCTAAGCTGAAAGATAGGTGATCGATTTAAAGAGTCGGTTCCCAGCGACAGCGACACCTCCCCGTGGTGCGTGGTGCCGGCGGCGGCGGAGCAGCGCAGCGGCGCGCTGCCGGTGGCGGAGGCGGCGGAGGCGGCGGAGGCGGCGGGCGCGGTGGCGGAGGGCGTGGCCGAGGGCGCCGACGTGGCGCGCGAGCTGGCCGCGCTGGCGCTGCTGCGCGCGCGCCTGCCGCCCGCCGCCGCCGCGCTGCACGCCGCGCTGCCGCGCGTGCCGCCGCGTGCCGCCGCGCCGCTGCACCAGATCCTGCAGGTAGCCACTAACGCCCACTTCGCCGCCTCCCCCGCTAAACACCTCTACATTATTAAAATAATTTACCCGCCTCGGTGAGTGCTCTCCTCTTCACCGTTTCACTGTTCCCTCCGGCAGCTGGCAGCTCTTCTCCAGTGCCGCAACCACGCCCTCGTGGACGTGGAGACGGCGCTGGAAGCCGCGGAGGGCGACGCTTCCGAAAAGGTCGGCCGGCAAGAAATCGTTC
Organism: Galleria mellonella; assembly: GCF_026898425.1. NCBI lineage: Eukaryota > Metazoa > Arthropoda > Insecta > Lepidoptera > Pyralidae > Galleria > Galleria mellonella. Next base: position 1,301,375 of record NW_026442087.1, read on the forward strand.
CGATCGCGGTGGTCCCGAAGCGCAGCCCCATGAAGGCGCCCACCGACACTAAACAACCGAGCGGAGCGAAGGAGGTGCAACTTAAAGTGTTCCACCAAACCGAGTGCAAGACTACTAGTGATTTCCCGTTCCTAGATCCGCTCAGAACGAGGACAGATTGATTAAGACGCAAATTGTTACTCTATAGCTACTATCATTAAAAGCTACTTTAGTTTTTTTTTAATATGAACTGTTTATGTGATGTTGCTGTAGTTATTGTATTATAAATAACATTATAGTATATTTGAAATGGACAAATGAATTGTATTGCTCACAAATAATATAAGAAATTTAACTTAAGAAGTGAAAATTAAATTTAGAATTAAAATTTCAACCGAAAAGGTTTAAAACTTATTGCAAACTTATCATTATCATTAAATTCCATGTTTATATTCCAATGATGAAGCAAATGTAGCTCAACTCTATTTCTGTTAAGTAGTACATTAATTAATTGAAAACTTTCAAAAAGCATAATAAGAATATTAAAACAATGAAAATTTTCCATTTAAAAAGTAACAGAAACTATGCAGCGCTTTGAAAACGGCCATCTCTTACGATAGCTAGCACCAATTTAATATAATAATTCAAAATTTATTTTTATATTTGTACCATATATTTGAAAAACTTTTTCCGATCCATTAATACCATTACAGGCTAAAGAATAATGACATGCGATAGTTTTCAAAACTATTTAGCTTCTATTTATTATATATTAGCTGACCCAGCAGACCTTGTTTTGCTACTACTATTTCCCAAGTCAATTTTTTCTTACTAAAGTGAAGAGCATCATTAATCACTAATCAAACAAAACACATTTTTTTTTATGATTTTTGACACAAGCGTCGTACACGAACTTCGTAATACGGTATATTTCTATCTTAGATTTCTATATTAAGATGTGCTCTATTTAAATTCAAAAGAAGGCAGTGATTGGTTGAAGCTATATAGGTACTTACGATGTAGAAAAATCTTCAATTGTTTATAAGAAACTTTCCCGCGGAGTGATAGACAAAAAAATGAAGTAACTACTAATCCTTCACGAACTTGTTACCTCACTGACAGCCAGAGCCCGATCTAGGGGTATTCGCCCGGCAATGATTCGAAACGACAAAATGTGTAAAATCGTTTTACCGACTTTTACCATTACTGCATTAGAATAGTCTATATTATCTGGCATGTTCATCCGTTAAAAAAGTTTAGATATTTTTGCACGAAATGGTATTATAGCTAAATCGGGCTATAATAATTAGGTACACTTCTAGCAATATTTTACATAATATAATATTTTGTGTATACTTGGAATTATATTTTTGTATGTATTAAATTCACTGTTATATTTATAAATTTTGCATTACTTTGTAAAAGTGGGAAATTAATACTATTATACTACTAACTTTGTTTACATTACCTTGCCATAAAAAGTATTTAATTTTTTAATAATATTAGTTAAATACTTTTTGTACTAAATAATTAATTTTTTTTTTGTATACTTATTCATGTGATTTTCATTTGTAAGACCAAAGAACACAAAATAGAATTTAAAAATAAACCTTCAGAATTTATAAATATTAAAATAAAAATGCTTTCGATTATCTTTACTTGTTTCATTTTTACAAAAATATTATGACATTAACAACAGGATTGATAATACATAAGCGAGTTCTAGATTATTGATTATTCTAACTATACTAATATTATAAAGAGGAAATATTTGATTATTACATTACAAACAATGAATAAACTAAAAACTACTCAATGGATTTAAAAAAAATTTTCAACTATAAAGTACTACAACATAGACTATATACATTTAGTTCTTCTTCTTCTTGTTTCAATTTAAATGGTTGCCACCAATTTTGATTAGTGATTCTGCCAACGTCATGGTTAGAAAGGCACGGTGAGATATTCTTGTTTCTATAGTTCTTGAATCTGGCCGGTATTGATATACATTTATAAAAAATCCTGGAAAAAAAAAACAACTGTCAATAAGTAATGTCAGTGTCATATGGAATTGTCCATCTAGTTTAATTTTAATAATATTTATAATTTAATTTACTTATAATTGGAATAATTTATATTGAAAACTAATGAAATATCATGTGATTGTAATGTATTTTCGCCATTGAACAAGTAAATAAGTGATCAATATATTATAAAATTTTCAATAGCTTTTCACTTTCACCTGTAATTTTTCTATTCATAATTATGGGGGACATCCAAGAAGCAATTGACAATCCCCTCGACATAGACGGAAGCAATTTCAATGCAGATTTGTATTTAGAGAATGTGATGAAACGAGCCACTCTCAGACAAATCATGGACAAGGAAGCCGAAATAGTCACCCAGAGCCAGTTTCTACAGTCTGAAATGCAGACTTTGGTCTACGAGAATTATAACAAATTTATTTCTGCAACGGATACAGTACGAAAAATGCGTTCAGATTTCAGAATAATGCAAGAGGAAATGAACAAACTTAGTGAAAATATTAATAAAATTACTTCATTCAGTGCACAAATATCTGAATCGTTAAAAGAAAGTGGTAATAATGTCAGTAGACTATGTGGCACTCGACAGTTGTTGGATAAACTTCAGTTTTTATTTCTGCTCCCTTCTCAGTTGAATAAAGCAATAATTGAGAGTAGATACGCTGACGCAGTACATGACTACACTCACGCTCAAAGAGTGCTCCAAAAGTATGGAAACCAACCCTCATTTCAAAGTATTCAAACGGAATGTTCAGAAATCATTTATGGGTTAAAGAAGACACTCAGAGATAGATTGCTCAGTCCAGAAACCTCTGCTTCTGAGTTAGCTGAATGTGTTGGCCTTTTGAGACAACTACAGGAGACTGATTCTTCTCTAAAAGATATCTTCTTAAGCTGTGCTGAAAGTAGATTGGATAAACATTTGCAGACGCTTAGTGGAATGGTTGAGAGCACAGACATCTTAGAGTGGGTGGAAAAATGCAATCAAACACTGCTCGCTGATTTGGGGATCATTATATCATGCTACCATGAAATGTTTCAGGACAAAGAGGATACAAACATTCCAGAATTTGCAGACAAAATTATGTTGCAAGTCTTCCATTTATTTGAAGAAGTTGCCAAACGGCCAGATAATGTTGGTACGGAAATTTTAATTAGAGGTCTAGATAAATTCTTTAGGAAATTACAAGCAATGACAGAAATAATTTCAAGTGAGACAATGTCTAACAAGGCAACGGAAATTGTAATACAATGTATCAATAACAAGGCCACAATACAGTATCAGTCTATTCAGACACAATTCAAAGAGAGCTTGATGAAAGTAAGACTGTCCCTTGCTAGCAAAAGTACTGAAAATACTGATCTTAAAGACATTTTGAATTCCTTACAAGTATACTTGATGCAAAAAGTTCAAGCGTCACTTTTAGATCTAATGGCATTTTTGCAAAATAACCTTTCCTTTGGACTCAAATCGTGGTGCGCTAAAGCAGTTGCTGACACATGCTGGAAGGTAATCTCGGAGACAATGGCAAACCTTTCAGAAATGGTTAAGAAAATGGCCTGTTTGCAAACATCAAACAATAATATACCATTTGAACTTTTACTAATTCTTGCTAAACTGTGCTTAGAAATGCAAGAGAATGGTGTCACTACACTCCACAGTCACTTGCTAAAACTTTTAGAGGAGGCTGCTCCTGGTTTGACTATTGAAAATAAAGACACTAATAGTATAATGGTTAATTTGTCTACAGCTGCACAGTCTGCTTTGGACTCTGAAGTGATATTTATTGGTCAGACTGCAGCCCAAATGTTGAGAGTCTCGGTGCTAGCAAGAGATTGGCTACGGGCGCCTGAACCAAGAGGACCCAGGGCAGTCTGTCGCCGAGTTGTTGAGACTTTAGCTAGTGCTGACAGTGCTGCTTCTCAACTATTCCCAACTAGCGTAAAGCCATCTAGTGACTCTAGTAGACGCACTATTTGGTCCAGAGCACCATCTTCTTTCTCACCTATTAATAGAATTTTCTCTGAAAGAATTGAAGTATTTAGCCCAGCAGGGGCAGATAGAGCTGCTTTATCAAATGGTGCCCTGAAAGTAGCTTTAAAAGCTTTAGTAGAGTGTGTTAGACTTCGAACATTTGGTAGACACGGTCTGCAACAATTGCAAGTGGATGTACATTTTCTACAACAGAGATTGTCATGTATGGGAAATGATGAGAGATTGCTAAATGCTTTGTTGGAAGATGCCTTATCGTCAGCACAGTTGAGATGTGTGGATCCCCAGTTAATGGAACCAAGCATAGTAGATATTATTTGTGAAAGAGGCTAAATAATGTTATTAGATGTTGATATATCCTCTTTGTAATTTATGTATATAATGATAAAATTCTATACAAAGCTGTTTTTTTGGTATATAAAAAGTAAAATAAATTATGTGTAATATTTTTAAGCTTGTATTTTACGATAATAATTATGAGCAAGCATATAGTCAACTTTATTGTTTTATTAAGTTAATACCACATAAACCAATATAACTTTTATTTCATGATAGTCAATTTTCTTTACACTATACCCTTTTTTCTTCTTCTGCCCAGTAGTCCCATTGCTAACAATATGCTTTGTCAGATCGACCTCCACGTGATCCCCCTTTAAAATGATCGTGCTGAATTCCATTCTTACCTATCATCCTTCACTGGTGGCCCGCCAGCGAATACCGTTAGCCCGTAATTATGTTTTTAATATAATTTAAATATATGCGACGATTTAGCGCTGTATTGATATTACACTGGCTCAGCTTCTGATGTGACTTGCGGGTTCGATCTCCTTAATACAAACATTTGTTTTCACGTCCTTTCACTGTAGGCCTTCCCCAAAAGGAGGGGCATCCCAGTAGTTCCCAAGTTTCACGATTGGCAACCGCAGTTAGGTTTTTATGTTTTAAGAGAGACGCTATCCATCCTTCCGCCATTCTATGCCGGGACCACATGGTCCCACGGACCAATATACTTGCGTGCAAGCTGACGGCCCACTTGATTTAAGGAGAATAACGGTTGTCTATAGACATGATCATCCATTTTTGAGAGCTAGGGCGATATCCATTGATTCCATCTAGTAATTCAGTATCATATCCTAGCCTTCAAACTAAAATACAACCGTGCAAGCTGTTTCACAGCAGACATACGAATCAAACATAGTCAACTAAGCACGAATTAAAAAAAATCTATCTACGACAGATGCAACACGAGAGGAGCTGCTTGTACATGCTGGCCTTTTAAATATTTGTACGGATATTTTTTTAAATGTTCCATATTAAGGGATTGTAAGGGGATTAAAACTGGAGAATTTCTAATAATTATATATACCCCCAGCTTTTTTTTTTATACTACTTAGAATGGCAAAGAAGCTGACGGCCCATCTGATGGAAAGCGGTAAACGCTGTCTATAGACCTGAGCAGTACCATGGACATAACAGAGCATACTGTTTCGCTCATGATACCCCCCATGCGTTGTCATTCCTGAGGACTACCTAAAAAAAAAATACATAAATCCTTAAAATTAAATAAAACCCAATTTATTTTAGACAATTTATTGATAACCCATTAATCAAAATTGCATCATCATATTAAAAATAATGATATCATCTACATATATAAAATTTCATTTGATGTTAAATGCTTCTAAAACATAAATCTCACGAGACGGTCTACTCTTTTAGTCATTAATCACATTTACACTGTTAGTCACGAGAGTAATATAACAATTATTTTAAATTAAAAACAACATAATATATTATTACCATTAGAAACAGAGAAATTGTTATAGATATTTTGGTCCAAGTTTGAACGTAACTTGAAAGAGTACCATTCTATGAATATTCACACGTTAACCGACTGATAACAATTTTTACCTCTCTTAGGATGTGTCCGTAGCAACAAAATCTAACAAAACAAAACACCAACCAGCGGATCTACCATGAAATGAAATTCCGAAATTTCGAACTCAATTTCGTGTTTTTGTTTATACCAGAATCGGACCAATAAATGGAGTTTAACATTTCTTTCGTCATACATCCCATCATAAAAGTCAAAAGTAACAATATTTTAACATTTTTAATATTCCCAAACGGCATGTATTATGTAATTGTAACATCAAATTTCTGTTTCGTTTGGCTCCGAAATTTCGGAAAACATTTCATGGTAGGCCCTCAGGCCTGTTTTAAGCAGCAAGTCTGTCACGTGAGTGTAAATTACGCCTCTTCGGATGAAACTTAGTAATGGGGATCTAAAAGTTCCAATGCTAGCAATATACCCTATTAAGTCAATATCCCCTGCTAACCATCTTGATGGGCCAACTTTCTAACTTTCAACCTTATCTATCTTTCACTGGTGCCCAGATAGCCCATACCGATAGCGCAGACGAAGTTTCCATTCCATTTTTACCCATAAAAAAAAATGTCTCGTCAATTTGAACAATACGATCCCCTCTAGAAACCATCGTGGTTTATTTGTAATGATTTTGCCTTGATAGGTCAAGATGGTAGAGAATGCCTTGAGCATTAAATCCATAATAAATAAAGTTTAAATAAATAATATGTCTAACTTGAACCTCATTGTTTCCAGCCGCCACTAATACTCTATCATTCCATTATTATAGAAGGATGAACCATTTTATTCTCATCCAGTAAATAAATCAAATCTGTCCAAAATATAGAAAACATGTTTAAGTAGATTTTTGCAATGTAGAGACAGCTAATGGACTTGGCTAACCCATGGAATTGGGGGACAAGAAATTGTTAGTAATGGTCTAATAGCCCATTGCTATCAATATAGCCACGACCTCAGGTCGAACTCCACGCGGTTCCCCCTGGAAACCATCATGTTTAATTCTTGTCGAATTCATCATGGTGGGCTAACTGACCTGCATTCATTCTCACCTATCATCTTTCACTGGTGCCTCGTCGGTGTATACCGATAGCGCGGGCGGGGTTATCATTCCATTTTCACCCATTAATAAAACCCATGGTATTAGCCAACATCAACAATAATTATGCTAATTGTTTGTTTTATTAGTTTTAGTCGCTACGGACGACGTTTAGATATCGTCTACGGAGATGGGAGCTTTGGATGGCACGACGGTAATGACCTTTGTGCGGATTACGCCTGTTTATATAGAGGTGTCACATAATGCGCATGCGTAATCCGTAACATAATAAGTGTAATTAATTTACATATGCGCGTAATCACTACGCTCACAAATATCTACATATACGCGTATGTATTTAATCGCTGAAACAAACCACAAGTTTCGTAACATACTATTCTACGTATCTCGCCACTGTTCCGAGTCTCCGTAAACGAGTTTTTACACTTACAATGCAACATATTATACCGTATTCATAGATTTATTAGAATTAAGAGTAATGAGTTAAATTAAAAATGCCTAATTGAAAACTCTGCCATCACCATTATACTGTATGACAATTTCTTTTAAACAAAACATTTTAAATTGCTTTAGACAGTCATTTTTGGTCTAACTACGTATAACCCTTAAGATTTTATCTAAATCGAGTTTTATCAAAATCATTGTGCATCAGAAAAATCTGATTTCTTTATTTTATTTATTTTTTTATTTTTATTAAACTTTTAAAATGTTCAAAACATACATATACGACTGTATTGACGCGCCAAATAATTCAAACTCCATTAGTTGGGAAGCGCTTATTTCACTATACGGTAATTATATATTTTACAATTCCTTCAAATCAAATTAATTGAAGAGAATGGGCTCGATTCTGAGACGTCATTTCAATAGTTTAGCAAAATTATTGCACTATGGACCATAATAAATTAAATTAATAACACTACAATTTATGACATACTATGGCGAGCGAACGAGCGCCTACCTTATACCGCGATTAGTAAATTCTCTATCTACCGACTCGCGAAACAATATCACTGTTAAAAACATAAAGTTTAAACTGAAAGCTTATTTACTGTCCAACCTTGCTAAAACAGCAGAATATTAATGTAAATATTGACATTTGAGAACGAAATGTAAAGTACCACACACAAGCCTTTAAGTGCTTTAAGTGGTACTAAAAATCCAGTTTTTTTTTAATGCATTTATGCATGTTAATCAAATTAAAAAAAAAATATATTAGAAATTTAGTTCATATTGGTCCTTAGAAAAAACATTTTGCTATAGTTATTTTAAATTTAGACATAGGTTTTAGAGAAATGGTATCTCAGAATCGGTCCCATTGTATTTAAGCTCATAAAATACATCCTACACTCCTACAGTAATTAATAAAATTAGTTTACTCGAAATGGTATGAAGGATATGTCAGTAATACATGCACAAAGAACAATTCTTTACAGAGCAGTATTCGATTTTTGTTACAAAATTCCTGTAAATGGAACAGGGAATATTCAACCGTAAATATCAATGCATATAACATAAAATCATCTATACATTGAGTACACATTTTTTTATATAAAACTTATTGTCCATGAAGATATGTTATGTGCATATGTTCATTTACATTTTGGTTAACATATACTATATATTCCCATGTTGGAAAGGATGGATCAATCAAGATCCCAGTTAAAGGGGCTTTCTTAATATAATTGATACTAAAAATTTGTATCACATATAAATTATGGATATGACAGAGATAAGTTTAAATTTAGAACAACATTCATAGAGGTGTGCTATTATGTATGTATGTCCAAATAAAAGAAACTATATCAAGAACAAGGCTCATGTATTGTTCGCTAGGAATTTGGTTACAAAAATCGGATAAACTTCGTACCTATATTGTTATTTTTAAATATAAAGTTGCAAACTGGTCCTTTGTCTGGTTTATATATAAAAAAAAAGAAATATACATTTTGTGAAAATACTAACAAATAATAATAGACTAGCATGAATCCAATACACGGAGCATTTTTACTGTGTGACAAGTCGCTTAAGAATTAAACTTTGAAATCCTATTTTTTTTTTAAACGGTATGCAGATATCTGACTTAGACAAAGAGCTTACGCTTCAGTTATAGCTACGCGAATTGATCATTACTTTTTATAACTATAGTCAGTCATCCTACATGCCAAAAAGGATGAGACAGATCGTCAGGCCCTCTATTAAGACAAGAAGAAAAATAAATCCATTTCGAAAACCGTTTACGCTACTGCATGAATGGAAAAGAATGAGACAGTACGTTTTACGTCCCATTATATCTCACACGCACAGTAACACTAACAATTGAAGTTTATCACTTATTTAGTGTCATTGCTTATCAGGAGGACTTTTGGCTGACTCTGTTCTTTATACTTTATAACGAACATTCGAAACAAACTCATTGTAATATTAAATCCATAAACTAAATTCATACAACGTAATATTTATTATACGTAAAATTATGCAAAATTAAACTTTCGGTAACGTCACTATGATATCGAATAAAAAAAAATCTTTTCGCCATCATCACCTATCCAAACTAAACACATTGTTCAAACATGTGTTTTAAACATAAATATCAAATACGGCAGTTCAAAAGAGAAATTGCACTGAATTCACACAGGAGTATAGAATTTCATAATAAAAAGAAAAAAATTAACTTATTGATACTTTAACTTTAATAAACAGTCATTCATTCAAATAAACCGAATTATATATAAATTTCAAAGATTGTTGAATGAGATTTTAGGTGTTGATATATTGGTTTAAACGAAATTCATTTATAAAACACAATAATTAGTGAACAATACGACAAAACTATAACGAAACAATAATGCCAAATGTTTTACTCCATTTCTTACAACTAATAAAATATAAATAATTATTCTCCTACATATATACTTATGACTAAGCTCTAGAACAAATTGACAAAATATAGGTATCTATAGGTAATTTTATGTTCTCAAATTTACATATAGACAAGATCAACGATCAAAATATTGTTTATAGATGCTCATCTTAAATACTTGTAAAAATATTCCTATGATACAAACAATGGTCCGTCTGTTACTTTATTGAGAGCGTTGTGATGTATGACTTTATATTTAATTATAACTAGCGATTCGCCTAAACATAAACTAGCCTATCATTCCCAAAAAATATTCTAGGAAATGAGAATTCAGTCCGATCGCTTAATTACACTCGCTCTAATACAACAAACGACTCACCATCACTAATTCAATGTTCATTTCTTTCTCTCCATGAGTTTTCTCATTTTCTCCGGTACAGGCACTCCCCTGTGGGCGGCGCCCCGCCTCGGCTTCGTGGAAGACACGCCACTCTGCGACGACTGGTCACCAGACTTGATTGACTTGCGATTAGGTGTCTTGGCGTCACTTTTGTTAACGTTCGACTTCCTTGTCGCTTTATCCGGCATGGTAGCGGTAGCGGAATTACTTGTAACACTTGATTTTCTCAAATCGACACTCTTTCTCGATTTCCCGGCGACACTAGATTTATTTGGTGCCGATTTTGTGACCGTCTTATTATCGACCTCTGGTGGCGGTGACCGTCGGCGACGTATCCGCGGTGGCGTGTGCGCTACCGTCGTATGACGAGACAGTAGCGCCGCACTATTGAACAATTGGCCACAATCACATCTGTGCTCAATCTCTGCTGTTCCTACAAACACACATTTAGAAAGTTTAGCCATAAAATCTCTGAAAAGCACATTAATGAAAATATAGAGACATACTTACGTCTTTTAATTGGTTTTATAGGCAACGGCTTTACACTGGATTTAGCGGAAATTATTTTGCCCTGTGATTTACGTCTAGCTATATTAGTAAGTGATTTTCTTTTCTCTTCCAAAGGTTTTCTTTTAATTTTCTTATCTTTCTTTGGCGATTCGTGTGATACAGACTTGGAAGTCTTTTCGACAACAGTTTTGGGGAAAGAGTATTTAATATCACTATCGTCGGAATCTGTGGAAGGCACTGGATCTAATGCAGGTGGTTTAACAACAGTTTTTGCAAGATTAGGTGTGTTGACAGGCACATCTTTATTTTCGATAGATTTCGATTTTAATCGAGGAACTTTGGGTGGGTGTTGTAATGATATTCGTCTTTTGACTAGATCTTTAGAGTTAGGCCGTTCAATTTGTAGAGAGTTTCTTTTTTTAGCTCTAACTTTCATAAACAACTTGGACTCTGGGGTGTCGCTTTTAAAATTGGGATTAAGCATATACCGAATCTCATCATCATCACTAGATATAACAGATTGTACATCATCTGAGATTATAGGAAGAGGTGCGTTTATAGTTTTATGACGTTTAGTTATTGTCGGTTGAACTTTTTCTTTTGACACCAACTTCCTTTTAGGCGTATTTTGATTTTTTAATATTTCTCTTTCTTCCGTTTTTGCATCTTTGGTGAGCGTTTCAGATTGATCCTTCGCTGGTTTAGCAGTATCGTTTTCTGTTTTCACATTATTTTCATCATTCTCGATTTCAGTATGCAGTATTACTTCATTTTCAGGTTCTACTAATATTTTTTCCTCCAATCGTGAATCTTCCGTGACATTGGCTATTTCTACATTGTCCACAATATCAAGACTTGTTGAATTTTTTTCCAGTACAATTTCTTTATCGGATGAAATTTTATCTTCTACAGTTTCGACGTCGCTATTTTCTTCTGTTATTGTTTCTTGTTTGGACTCTTCGACATCACCACTGTCTTCATTCAATTCATTTTTTTCTATTTGTTTTAACTGTTTAGCAGCAGATTGTTTCTTTTTTCTTTGACAAATTATGGTGTGCTTATTTAAAGAATGCTCATTAGGGAACACCATATAACATAGTGAACATTCATGAATTATATCCTTTGCTGACAAAGAACTTTTTAGATTTTTATTATCAGATTTTTCCAAATTTGTTTCCAAATGTTGTTGTTTATGTTCAATTAAATGTTGCAATTTTCTGAAAGTTTTCTTGCAAATTTCACATTGCGATGGGGGATTAGATTTTTCGTAGTTAATTTGTGTGGATGAGGTACTTTTTTGTCTGTTAATACCATCATGAGTTTCTCTATGTTCAACTAGATGATGCAGTTTTCTAAATGATTTATCACAAGGTTCACATCGGAAACCAGCGCTAGGATCTTCTGTGTGTTTGGAAGTCTTTTGGTCATTTTCAATTTTATGTTCGTTCCGTTCAGAAGAGTATTTCCTTGACAAACGAGCAGTCATGTTGCTGTTTGAATTATGAATAATCCTATGTTGGACCAAATGATGTAATTTCCTAAATTCCTTTTTGCAAACTTCACAACTAAATACCGATTTAAAGGGCTGACTGTCAGGTTTGTTTTTCTTTAAATCGTCTTTACCATGTTGCAATTTGTGGCTAACCAAATATGACAATTGTCTAAATGTTTTACCACAAAATTCACAAACAAGATTATCTTTATCAAAAGTTTTACTTTTAATTACTTTCCTTTCCTGTTTCACTTCTCGTTTTCCAGATTTATCCTTAATAGGAGTATCTTCAATTAGAATGACATCATCTTTATTCAGAATATGTTTAGGACTATCTTTGGATTCCTGTTTCTTGGACGTTTCCTTTTGGCAAATATTATTTTTACTTTCGATTTCATCGTCTTTTGTTTCGGAGTCTTGTGATTGTCTTGATCTTCTTTTATCTGATTCGGATCGATTAGGCGAAGGGCCCGTACAATGTTTAACGTGTTTAAAAACGACATTTTCTGATCTAAACAGTTTGCCACAAATGGGGCATACAATATTTTCATTGATTTTACCCATTGTCCAATTTTCTCTTACTACTTCGTCATCACTACTATCGTCTTCCATATTTCTTATGGATGCATCTATTTTCTCATCCGTTGACACTCTTGACTTTTTCTGAGGAGATAAATTTTTATTCTTTTCAGAGTCTATTTCAGGAAGAGGATATTTTCTTGGTCGTCCTCTCCCTCTTTTAACTGGCGTATTTGATTGATTATCAGAATTATTGACGTTGATAATGTTAGATTTAATGTTTTCAGCTTGGGTTTCGATTAATGCTGCAGCCATAACTAAATTGTCTATGGCTGAGACAGTATTTTTATTCCTTGGATGAGGTTCATGTGGTTTAGAATAATCTTTGAGATTCTTTGTCACATCAAACGGTTTTGCCAGTTGAATTACTTTATCTTCTACTGTTGTAGGACTACGTCCTAACAAATACGATTTCTTTGGAACTATAGCTTTTGCATTTTTTTCAATTTTACTCTCATCTGTTTTCCGTTTCTTTTTAGGAGAAATATCAAAACCTAAATCTTCAGGCTCAATAAGTTCCAATTCAGGTGTTTCGACTGGAGTTAGGACCTGTTTTCTTTGATGTTTGCTTTTAATTTTAACATCATCTTGAGATTTTCCCTCCTCGATGGTCTCCATGAGGTCTGAATCTAACGAATCACAAGAACTGTGGGTATTAGTATCAATAATAGGATATTGTTTTGTAGTTGACGTTAATTCTTTACCTTGAACATTTAATTGAGTAGGAATATACTCTGCATTTGTATCCATATAAACAACCTTGACTGGTTTATCTTCAATAATAGTAAACGGCCGTTCTAAATGTCGTTTCGCTGTCATTACCGACTGATAAGCCATTTTCACTTTAGAAGGACAACTTTTATGAGAAACATCTGAACTTAATCCAAATTTAATCGTTGTTGACGTATTTTTTGATTGTGTATGATGATTGTAAGTATCAAGTTTCTGAGTCGATATAATTTTGTTGTCAGCGCGTTTGGTTTCATTTTTGTTATGTTTAGGATACACCAAAGCATTATCTTTTTCAACGACAGTTTTGATCACGTTGGGTGATTCACCACCATCGAAGTTAACTTTTAAACAATTTTCATAAGTTATAGAATTTCTTCTAGCAAATTTATCAAAATCTTTTTCTGTTATAATTGATTCCATTTTAGAATCTTCCTTATTACTTTTTACAATCAAAGATTCAGTTAGCGGAATAGTTTCTTTTGTTGATGATTTGATCAAGATATTCTTGTTTGGTTCAATGTCACCTGTTATAGGCTCGTGTTCTATAATTTCTTCTTCAGAATAATTATCTATTAAGTTATCATTGGTGTTCTTTTGTGAGGTTTTATTAATAAACGGCAATAAGTTTGGCATTCTGTTATGCTTATTAACAGATTTATCACTATCAGTTTTTGAATAACTTTTAAAAGCCTGTTTAGATGATGCTGAAGATACTTCTGGTTGAGATTTTTCAACCAATGAAATTCCATGTATTTTATTCATTTTCACCTCTATATCATCTAAAGTATTTGTATCATTTTCTAGAGACTCTTGACTGACCTCTTCCGTATTAAGTTTATTAGGAACTCCTCTATTAATAATCCCTTCAATTGTTTTATCAATTAAATGTTGATTGTTAATTTCCTTTCGTTGTGTACTTTCTTTTTTATCTACTGCCATAAATGTTGTAGTGTCAGGAATTTCTTTTAGAGATTTTATAACATTTTCTTGTTTAGTTGGATTTTTCATTAGTATAGGCCTCATTTTTACGTCTGTTTCTGTTTTTGTAGCGTCCTGCACACTAGATAATTTGTTAGTAAAAATTTGCGTTTCTTTTTTTATTCCTGATTTAAGAATGCCTGATCCTTCATGTGCCTTTGCTGTAGCGATATTAGACTGCCTTTGACTATCAATTTTTTTCAAAACGTCTCTTCTATTTAAATCATTAGAATTTTTAATTTGTTTTCCATTTGAACTATTTGTAGGGATCCTAGATTCTTTAATTTTATTTAAAAACTCTTGTCTATTGGCTTCAGTCCATTTGCCAAAAGGAACACCAGAATGGTTATTATTTATAGGCTTTTGTATTAAACTATGGACTTTTGGTGTATCTTTCTTTTCTATTAACTCAGTTTTAGTTTGAGATATGTTCTGAATTGGGGAAACTACTTTAGTATCTAATTGTTTATCTTTACTGTCATTATTACAATGTTCTTTAAGTTCAGTTTTATTATGTACAATTTTAATGGATTCATCCACTACAGAAGTAGAAACATGTGTGTCAGATATTTTTTTAACAGCAGGCTTCACTGTCGCTGTATCTAATGTTTCTGTTATTGTTGTATTTATTTGTGGAGATTCATTTGGTAAATGGAGTTCTGGTCCATCTGTAATTGGTTTACTTTCCAACTCATTTTTATTTAAGCTTGAATTTGAGGATTCCTGTGTTTTTCCAGTAAGATCTACAACTGATGATTTGTGTATTGCATCATCTTTAGATTTATCTTTTCTAATATCTTCCTGTTTAGGTATAATTTTTGTTTCAAGTTTTTGCTCATCTGGTTGTTTCATTAGAGTTTCCGTAGGCTCCGAAACTGGTTTATTTCGTTCAAAAGTATCTGTAGCTTTACCTTCTTTTCTGTCTTCAGTAACTAAAATATTTTGTTTCTTGTCTTGTATTTTATTGTCTGTCGTAATATCAATATTTTCGCTATTTTCTTTTAATGCATTATCACTTGTAACAGCCCTATTATCACTATCGTTACATGAAATTATATTTGAATTATCACTTTGCTTAAAATTATTCAACTTATTTTCTTGTTGCAATTGTCCAACTAGTGAAACTTCAGTATTGGCAACTTCTTTATCTTGTGCTTTATTCCTATCTACTGCTATTTTTTCTTGTGTATTAGTCGATTGCTCGCTTTCATTAGTAGATTTCTTAGCATTTACAGTTTGTTCCATTTTATCAATACTTTCACTAATTTTATTATCAATTACTTCAGCAGAGATTTTAGTAACTTCCTCTATATTTTTGTTTTCGTTGGGTATTTGATTTTCTGATTTAAGTGGTATTGTGTTGAGAGATTTCAAATTCGAATCTTTATCATTGTTTTCATTTGATTTTTCTGATTCTTTCGAAACGATAGTACAATCGGAAGATTTATTTTCGTCGAAGATACTTTTTGATAATCTATTCTGTGACTCCAGTGCTCTCTGTTTGGAACTATCAGTGTGCACTTCAATAGTCTTCTTCACATTATCAGAATGTCTGTTTGGATGCAGCTGTTGATCCACCATAGTTTTTGTAAGAGGAATGCCTTCTTTATTTGGTGTAGAGTGATACGTCATGGGTGTAAAACTTCCTATCAACGGCGACTTTCTTGCTTCACTAAATTTCACCATTTTACCATTAACATTTAATTCAGTTCTGGTATCAGATTGCGACTCTTTGTTTAGCTCATACTCCAAGTCATTTTTTGTAGAAGTTTGCTCTTCATTTTGAGACATTTTCTGACTTTTTTCAACAACTTTGCTGCATGAATGATCACTCATTACTTTGTTTATGTCCTTTATTGGAACATGTGACACATTCATATCTGCACTCTTTCCTTGTTTACTAGGCTGTAAAAATAAAATTGAAGCATAAGTCAAATAAAATAAAATCTTATATGTATATTGTTAAACTTTAATAAAAACCTTTCATATCTACTTACCACTTCTTTGGGTACTTCTATTTGTATTTCCTCATAAACTTCTAAATTTCCCTCCGCATTTTCACTGGAATTGAAAGTTATATCAAATTTCAACAAATGTCAATTTTAATAAAATTAATTACATGATATCTACAGACATGCCATAGAAGTAACTCTCAAACACGTCCTCGTGAAGCTTCGCTCGCATCTTGGGGTGCTAATCAGTCGATTCGCCTGAATACGCCTATGAATACTATATTATTTTCATAATACTAAGCATATATCGACCATATATTTACACTATAATGTAAAATATTATTACTAATATTATATGTGTGAAAGTGCATTTACTTGTTTGTTACCTTATAGTGCCTTAACCACTTAGACAATCAGCATGAGTATGATTATACTATGTGGAATGGAGGAGATAGGATCCTTTTTTAATTCAAATGTTACTATCATTGTTATTATTTAGTTTCTTAATTTAAAAATTATAATGTAAATATTGACTTGTAATGAAAACTGTTACATCCATATATATAAATTATAAATAAAATTAGAGTGTCTGTTTGTAATACTGAAATAATAGTTTTTTTACTACATGTACATCAATACAGTACATACACCAAAATAACATTTTTTACAATTTTTGTCTGTCTGTCTGTTTGTTCCGGCTAATCTCTGAAATGGCTGGACCGGTTTTGACGGGACTTTTATTGGCAGGTAGCTAATGTAATAAAGAGTAACTTAGGCTCCTTTTATTTTAGAAAAATAAAGTAATGTTGCAAGTCCAAGTACTGTCCAGTACCGCGCGCAGCTCACAGCTATTGTCAATAAAAATATAACTTAATTTGGTATAAGTAAAAATAAAATTAAATTAAGTAGGTATCATAATAAAAAAAAAAAAAATCTAAAAAATTAATGAATAGACTGTCAGACGGAACGAAGTTCGCCGAGTCAGCTAGTTGGTTAATAAAAAAAAAAAAATAATATACTAGTCAGTAAATATATACCAGTCACACTGACAAAGTGATGGATAAAAGCTACAATAGTACAAAATAAATGAAATCTAAATCATTAGATACTTTATAGGAGTGTTCTATCAGTGAAACTTGAAAAATAAATGGACAATTAATAATTGAAATTAATGATGATGATTAAAAAACAATACCTAACTGGTTTTGTTTTGTTTGCATAACTGTGTTTCGGTTTGAAGGGTGGAATAACAAAGGGATAATGAAGGAATAACACCTGAGTCCTCAGGAATCACAACGCATGGGAGGTATCATGGGCGAAACAGTATACTCTGTTATGTCCATGGTACTGCTCATGTCTATAGACAGCGTTTACCGCTTTCCATCAGATGGGCCGTCAGCTTCTTTGCCATTCTAAGTAGTATAAAAAAAAAATATTATCTGCTCTGCTACCATAATGTCACTGAATCAATTATCCTAATCAAAATTACCAATTTTTTTTTTAAATAGACAATGGATGGTATTGTATTATATACAATACAATACTGTATACAGTGCAACACAGACTAAATCTAAAATAATAGAACATAAGTAAAATATCAAAATTAAATAAAAAAAAAATGGTAATAATGCACAGAAAGTAAAATTGAAATTGTTAGTAGTATGTAAAATTAAAACTACAATATATCAGTACTCCTAGACAAGGTACACACAAATCTATTGTTAGAATCACTTTGGTCAGTGTCCACATGGGAAAAAACAAGACAGTGCATGTCACCATTTCATTCTGATGGATACGCTAGATATAATGATTTTATCAATAGTTGTTTGAGCTTTGAAATAAAAGATAAAATTTACATAATCAAAGTCAAAATATAAATGGAGAATAAATTAAGAGACAATGCAAGACAGTAAGTATACTAAGGAAGGAGGAGGATCTTTAGTGTTGGAATACTTATGTCATATAAAGGACTTTATAGTGATTTATTTTATTATTGAACTTTATACACTTAGATAACTACAATATAATATGGCTGACTTAACAATGTATGGTATCAACCAGTCATTCATATATAGAAATGATTATTAAAAATTAATGTGAGCAGGAAATAAATAGTAGAAAATATAAGGATATATATATAAACTCTTACAGATTTAAGCTCACCTTTTGTAGATCCTCATTTAATATAAATTATAACAATGTAATTTTTGCACACAATAAAGTATAAATAAACATATCTGTATATTAGTATATTTATGACATATCACTCAGTCAGATAAATGGCAACACTGAATCTACCCTAGATTCAGTGTTGCCATTTTTCTTACCTATCTCTTAATAAATGAATTTGATAGTTTTGTGAAATTATTAAGTTATGGACCAACATAAAATAAAATTTTAATATTATATATTTCATTTTTAAAAGTTTCATAAGCACACAAGTTTTTTCATGTTTTAACTACCGGTTTAAGCTCGTTAACCAAGCTTGACTCAGGCTTGTGCTCATGCCACAGTCACTCACGACTATGGATCACAAATTGATTCTGAAACTAGTAAAGCTTTTTCAATTTTATTACACATAAGTTAAAGCAGTAATTATATATTTTGACTTAAATCTATTAAAAATTTAATTCATATTGGTCTTTAAAATAGAAAATTCATTGTCATATCAAATTGAAATTAATTCATCCAGCTTTTCAGCACCAAAGGACAACTGATGAACAGACTATGTCAGTTTTGATGCTTATTTTATTAAGTATTTGCCTAATTGTTACCTAAATATGAGAATACCATAGCTTTTTGTCTATCTGTCCTGTGTGACAGCAGTATATTACTAGATTTTACCTATTATTTCATCCACATGACCAAGGTATATTCATATTGGGATTAGGATAAAAAGTTATCTTAGTCCAAAGTTTCATGATAATTAGTCGAGCCATTATAGCACCAAGAAGCAATAAAAGAATAAATAAACAAACTGCTTTTTGCATTTATAAAGACTGTATACACCTACAGTACCTTGCAGTTATTATTATTAGTAGTTTCTTAATTAAAAAGTTAAATAATAAATTAAATATTTAAAGTAACAATAAATAAATAAAATTAAATTACAAGTAAAATTAGTAAACATTTTTTTAGTTGGAACTTACTTATTTAAATATATACCAAAAAAAAAAATGTCTATGTATGTACTTAATTTATTTTTTTTTTTATTAAATTTTAATTTCAAATTTTTTTTTTTATGCCATATAATATTTGTCCATATTTGTTCTATCAAAGCAAATATAATATATACAACATGAATAATTTTATGTACCTACATACAAGTTGACATTTAATAAAGGGTAAAGGTCATTGACACTTTGTTTTATGTTTACTCCCAAGAGAGAAATAGTAGATTATAGATGATGCTGATACTTGTGACTTATTAATTAAAAGTAATAAATATAACTTTTATTATAATTCAAGTGATAAATATTATTTAATAACTAAATTTGTTCCGCTACTTTGTATGCTTGGAATTCAAAAGTAGGAAAACCAATCAAAAAGACTATTTTTAGATGGCACATCAAAATAAAACATGCTGTTTTTTTAATTTAAATTTTAAGCAGATGTATATTATCCCTAAGACAAGCTTATGTGCTTAGGGGCATATGGTTACAGAGGGGTGTAATCATACAACCCTGTGCACACAGAATTTATAAACAAAGAAAATATATATAAAAGATGTTTATGCCTATATTGATACATCATCACCTTCCTACCCTTATACCAATTATTATTTGGGGTTGGCGTAATGTTTTTATCCATATTACAAAAAGATTTAGTCAAGTCTCTTTGGAATAAAAGATATTCATACAATTTACCCAAAAATTGGCATAGTATTAAGAATGTGCATATTAATGACAATCAACGATTACAATTGAGAGCAAGATTTTCCTGTCTAAAGAAATTGAAAAGTTATATTCACTCAACCAGGACAAATAAGAGATTGAATTCATTAGCAAATACTTAACACTGAATCAAACTTATATTAACTATAATGACATTATTGATAATTTTGCAAGACAAAAATGTAGATGCATCTACCTCAAATTTTATTTTTTCAACAATTGTCATTGAACATGATTAGAATCAATTTTTAGATAAATAATAATAATATAATAATAATTCATAATTTCAATCACCAATGTTTAATACTGTTAGTTAAAATTTATATTGGCACAGATTAGGTGCCTGCCTAGCCACTCTCCATATTAATCTGCCTCAGCTTCAGAAAGATAACAGTGAACCACATCAAATTTAGTGCAGTTTTTATGTGATATTGGTACAAACTTACAAAATTTCTAAAAGCTATTGATTAGGTTTGTAATGCTCTTATTAAACCTCCTCTTATAATTTTTTCTTAAGGATCTTTCATATATACACATCAACTAGTCACAAATTTATTATATAGTAAGATTGTATATAATTTATTAAATTGAAAATATAAAAACAAATAAGAATTATATAAAAAAATTACAGTACAGTATAGTACCAATAGATATATATAATTTTTTTAAACATTCACTAATATTTAAAATTAGAAGAAAATAATCAAACTCTATTCTAAATTTAAAATATACCTTAATAAAGATATATTACATACTATGGCAACTCCAAATAATAGGAAAAGGCATGAACAATGATAGCACTTTTTGTTAAGGAATTTGTTATAAATTTAACTAGAAATTAATAAACACTTACCGAACTTTAAGGAACTTGAAACTTGGTTGATGCTGGTCATCATCTATAATTTGAACAGCTGCAAGTTCCTCCTGTCCCTCTTTTCTATACAAATACAGTCCATTACCAATATCAATAGCATCTACATTTTTACCATCTATTTGCAACACCACCTCTGTATCTTTACTCTCTGTTGCAGTTTCAGCATTCACTACAGTACTCTCGGCATTATCCTCACTGTCTTTGAACTGAACAGATTCTGACTCCTTTATTTCAGAGTTAGACTTATCATCCATGTCAACATTATCATCGATAATGAGCTCATCACCATCATATGAATTATCATTATCATCAAATATATCCACGCCACCTGAGAGAATGCTACCAGCTTCAATTTGTTTCCCAATTTTATAGCTATCTAACAGATCACTCTTTTTTCCAATTGGTGACAAATTAGATATAAGCTGGTCGTCGGAGTCAGTAATCGTGCTGTCTGTAGTGATAGTCGTCGATGGCAAAGAAACATCCTTTATTGGGGAAATGTCGAATGTCGAGTCTACTTCTGACAGAGAAAAGTACTTAGAGGAGCTCTCATTAGCGGTCATGAAAGCCTCGCTCGGCGGAGACGTGGTGTCCAGTGTCGAGTCCCGAGAGCTCCCCGCTTCGCCTCGCAACTGGTTCAACCTATCCATTTGTGCACTGCATCTGTTAAAACAATAGATAAATAACGATAAATGAATTATCTTAAGATATTATTAGCAAATTCAGTGAAAAATCGGAGCATCGATTAATAAGAGACTATTGTAAACACATGAAGGTTGGTCCACCAATTAGCACCTAGGTCAATAGCAAAGAATACGGTGAAACTTTTTTGTAGAACAAACGATAATGATACTGTGACACTTTTGATAAACATCAAACAATCTTGATCGTACCAAGATGAAATTTGATGAAATAGCTTCCACACTGAAACCGTGAATAAAAAATGTCTGTTATAATATGAGTAAAAGCTCTATAAGTATTTTTATAACAATTTTTGTTAACAACACAACACATCAAAGATTAAAAGATGGACGCCAAATAAGAATGTTGCCGCTATCTGAACTTCTGATAGTAAAATTTTATCTTTGCAAATTTTGTGATAAAAATTAATTATTACCAATATGATAATTAATTATATGAATGCTCAAAAACTAATAACGCTATGTTAGTGCTAAGCACATGATTTCTGGTACCTAAAAATAAATTAATTTTATTTGAGTTCTTTGAAATATAATTAAAAACTATTTAAATAGATATTAGATTATAAGCAAACACTGTATGAGTGTTACGAGAAAACATTTTTTAGAGTTACCTTTAATTATTATTTGTTATTAATTTGAACTGAAAGGCCATGTATGATACTATTATGAAAAATTAAAGCTACTATAGGTAAAGGTACAGGTACAATATTTTCACTATAATGTGTATTATATCTAGAAGCCCCACATATACATATGCCAATTTAAATCAAAATTTGTTTCATTCATTCAATTGCGAAAGTATTTACGACTTATTTATAATATAGCCCACTAGCATGTACATAAATTATTTAACCATTTATTTTAGTTTAACATAGCTTTGTTACCATTTTTTTTTCTCGTTTATTATTTTTGATTGAAGATTTTCATTATCATCATTACCATAACCAATCTTAATTTATTAGTAACCCATTTAACAATTTGATTGATATTGTATACACACATTGTTATACTTTTTTTATTTATATCTATACAATAAGATTTATTATATTTTAAATTATTTAATAATTAAAAACAAAGGCAGCACTGGCGCCTCTGTTGAGCAATTTAAGAACAAAGGAAAGGTTCTATTTCTTTGCTTTTATCTGCACCAAAGATATAGAATAATAACGACACAATTATAAGTTTATCTATGGTGGTAATTATATTAAAAATTTGACAACTCTTGTTTTGTATGTCGTTATTTTGAAAGTATATGTTTGTTTTCTTCTTTTACTTTATTGTGATTTCATAAAAAAAGTCTTCGATAGAAAAAGCTCGTAATGGCTCCTCGAGAGATAGCTAGAGCAACGCCAAAAGTGCAGCGCACTATAGTTAAAACCAACACTACAAAAGGAAGAACGACTCCATCATCAACAGTAAAAAAAACCATGTCGAATAAAAAAATACCAACGGAGAAGATTCCTCTTAAAAGTAAGTAGTTTTTTAATATTCATTGTTAAGGATATAGTCATTTGTCTTGATGGATGATTGTTAGATAGCGGTTCTCAGTTTAAATTGATTCATAATTTGTATTTTTCATGTTATTTCTATTAAATACCTAGACTCTTCTGTAAATATAAATTCATCATAATCAGGTATCGATAAATTAATATAAGTTGTCAGTCCTTGTTTATTAATCAGTTGTGACTATGTTTATTAATCAGTTTTCCAATAGTATTTATTATGTACTATGTTTATTAATTTTTCGACATTTATCGATATTTATTTATTGTTACTTTCTTAATTTTCAGTGAATAACATGACTGTGGCGACGAGACAACGGACTAGCACAGTCCCAAAGGTCTCCACACCAAAGTCCAAAGAGAATAAATCTGTACCGATGCCAAGCAGTGTCACAAAAAGCGCTAAAAAGGCCACTTGGAAACGTAGACCCAAGCCAGCACACTCTGGAGTACCAGTACCTGAGAAGATGAAGAGACTGTTAGAGAAACAATTACAAGACTCAGATTGTAGTTTGTGAACTCAACTTTATTTGATCCTGACTATATTATTATAATTGAACACAGACAACTCAACTAGAATTGTCTGTAGATCAAAAATTAAAAAAAATAAGTGTTAAAAACTGTACCAAGTTTGTTCAAATAAGTACTTTTCATTAATATAATAACACCAATGTTGTATATGTAATGAGGGATAGACAATTTCATTTTTAAAATATGTATGTCCATAGGATAAAAATGAGTCTTGAAACATGTCCTACATGTCTTTTAATCCAGCCTGATTAAAATTCTCTGATTAAAAATCTGATTATTTATTTTGTATGTGATAACAAAAGAAAGATAATTTTGTTCTGGATGATGCATATATTTTAAAAATTAAATAGTTTGTCATTTGATTAGACCCTTATTAATTACTGTTTCCTTTGTCTTTGTCTATGTGAATCAGTATATGTATAGTTATATATTCTGATTCAAATATATATGTAATGTTAGGTAGAATCTATATTCCTAATTTCATTAAAACCTGTTTGACCATTTAAGCTTTCCCAATAATTACATAGACGAAAACGTAATCTAACTAGAACTTGGTAAAGTATGGACTCTTTGTATAAGGATTATTATGGTAGATACTTATGTCACTATTGTTTCTACTTGATAATGACAATTATTATGTTTTGAAACTCAGGTTCTTATTCATTTGACTAAAAGTTGTGTAATAAAAGCTTTTGTGTATTAAATAAACATAATACATAATTATGTTGTATTCTAGTTCTTAGGTTGTGTTAAAATTATTAATTTAACATTAAGGATTATTTTAACATATAACTATGTATAGGAATAGTTTGAGGACTTTGGTCTCTTGGCCTAAGCCATACCATGACAAAATGATTGAAAAGTAAATATTATTTGTGTCCATACTGCAGATTATTCAAGTGTGGCAACATCAAAAATATTTCTATTTTCCCAAACCAATTCGATAATTTTGAATATTTTTGATTGATTATTTATGAATAATCAATCAAAAAATCAAACATAATAAAGTGCTTTGCTTGCCAACTAAAGTACAAAATTATGCGATAAGAGTGTTATAAAACTATTATTAAAAAGTATTTATAAATTTTCAAAATAAAATTTGGAGTAGGTGCAAAACTTAGTCATTTATCAGTTATATAGGTTTATATACAACATATTCTGTACATAATGTTGTAGTTCATTATCGGAGCACTTTTTAAATAGTCAATCAGAATTGTTAACCCTTCTTTGCATGATTTTTTTTATGTGAGTGATTTAGTGAAATAAATCAAGGTGATATAATTCATGCTCAAAATTAAAGGGAAAATAGTTAAAAAAATAAATTTGACAGCTATATTTTTTTTCTGCAATGGACATTAAAAAGGTATCCAGACACAATCAACTTAAAGTGAACTTGTTCTTTTATAAAATTTTTGGGCATTCAATGTTATTAATGAAATTTTCACCATTATGCGAAGAAGGGTTAAAACTTGTTCCAATCATGAATCTGAAATGTTGCCATATTTCCTTAAGTCAAGTCTTGCCAATTCTTTGGGATAATTGGATTGACACATTGTCACTGTATGGATGTCCATATATGAATGTAAATGTTGACGACCTGTCTTTATTTACAGGTGAAATCTAAATGTGGGTAATTATAGGTGTGTTCTACCAGCAAAAATGGACATTTTTCACTGAAGAACCATGGGGCAAAAAAATAACAGGAATTTTGTATGGAGGATAAACTTTTTGTTATTTTTGTATTTTTTTTCACTCACTTATGAAACCGTCTGAAATATTCAAATTTAAAGTATAGTATTTTTAGTTATACTTCTTCTGTTAACGATTTCACCCTGTAGTTAATGTTATAAATAAGATAGTCACTTAATTATTTACCAATATTCAAATCATAGTACAAACTAAAATTTGCCATAATGACTTTAATATGTACATTATACTATGTGCTTTAGCATTAGACTACTTAGTTTTATATTAAACTACTAAGATAACTTAATCTTTTGTTTTTGTATTGAAAATCATGTTTAAAAAAAAAACTGGTCAGTTGCGACTGGACCCGCACACCGAGGGTTCCATACATAAAATTAATCTGTAAATATTTTTTGTTTACATGAAAATTTATTACAGTATTATACAGCAGGCATTTATTTAAATAAATTTTCAAATAATTCTTGTACATACTAATTGATACCCCGCTAGCGTATATCGACAGCGCAGACAGGGTTACCATCTATTTTCAACCTATTGAAAAAAAAAACAACAATAAATTCATCCTAGGCAATAAGTTAGTAGACATTAGACAACAGTGCACGTATCTGTGTATGTACAATAGACACCTGCGTCATGCGTCGGCTTTAGTCAACTAACTTGACGCTAGAGATTTACGACCTTCATAAACATCTGGCAAGCATTGCCGATAACTTTTGTAATGACAAATTTAGTTAATCAATTCTAAGTAGATGCATTTATATAGTAATACTTATAATTATTTTAAGGCGCAGGACTGTTAAAAATTTTTAATTAAATGATAAAACACCAATGTTTATTTTTTTATGAATGATAATGGTATGGTAAACCCGCCAGCGCTATCGGTATACACTAGGTGGACACCAGTGAGGGATGAATGGTGAGGATGAAAAGGCAGGTCAGTTAGTCCATCGTGACGAATTCAACGATAAATTAGTCACGATGGTTTTTAGGGGGAACCGTGGAGGTTGACCTGATGATGCAATGGGAACTAGCCTTCCCATTACTAACAATCCATTCCCCCCTACCAATGCGTATTGTCCATCGGTCACATCTCAAACTGGTTTACATTTCTTTAAAAATATAGCTGAAAAGAATCTAAATTATATATTATTATTAGTTGTCTATAGGTAACGGTTACTATTTTCCATCAGGCGGGCCAGCAGCTCGTTTCTTGCCAGTCAAAGTTGCATAAAAAAAAAGAAAAATATCGACAAATACGGCCATAATATGTTGGAGAAAAATTTTACAATATTTACCCAGTATTTATTTCCACTAAAGAGGGGAAAGGGATTGTTAGTAATGAGTCTAACAGCTCCACAACTAGCAATATACCCTATCAGAACGCCTTCCACGTGGTTCTCTCTGGAAACCATCGCGGTTAATTCTTTTCGAATTCGTCTTGACAAGCCAACTGATGTGCTTTCATCCTCACTTTTCATCCCTCACTGCTGCCAGCGAATACCCATACAGCAGACGGGGTAACCATTAGAGTTCACCTTTTAAAAAAAATATTATAAAGCTGAAAGATTTGATCGTTTGTTTGTAATGGATAAACTCGAAAACTCCTAAACCAATTTTAAAAAATCTTTCACCATAAAATAGCTATATTATCGTCAAGTAACATATGTTAAGCTAATATTATTTTTTAAAAAAATCTATTTATACTTACGAATCTATCGGAATGCTACTATACATTATGTAAGCGACGGTTTTTTTTTATAGGTGAAAATGGAATGGTAACCCCTGCGCTAACGGGATACGCTGGCGGACCACCAGTGAAGGGTGATAGATGAGAATGAAAACAGACCAGTTAGCCCATCATGATGAATTCATCAGGAATTAACCATGATAGTTTCCAGGGAGAACCGCGAGGAGGTCGACCTGGCTGGGTAAATATACCCAGTCAGGTTGACCTCCTCGCGCTAGCAATAGCTAGCAATGGGATTTTCAGTTTCCATTACTAACAATCCCTTTCACCCTGTAAGCGACGGTTATCTATCACTTTCCCCCAGGTGGTCTGTTAGCTTGTAAGGTATTCCAAGTTGGATAAAAAATGAAAAATAAAATTCCCCCTTAAAAGATATTGTTAAGAATGCATTGCGCGAACATTTTTTATTTAATTTGTCTGGCTGTCTACGTGTTTATCATTTGCAATGTTCTATCGTGTAATCATTAACAGCTACATTATGCAAGCTGTTGATAATAAATAAAAACCAACTCCATACATGGTCCATGAAATAATTCAGTATGATTCAGACGAGGAATCTGAGAATTGGCGGCGCCTAGTTTTCTGCTTGATCACGTTTTTGCTAGGTAACTGTGTAGATATTATGTAGGTAAGTTTATTGTTTGATAAATTAATTGAATTTCAGTTTTAATAAATTATACAAATTTAACAAGTAATAATATGAAAAACTAAAAAAAGTTTTTTTTTATATACATCAGAACTATTGAGGACAGAAGGGGAAAAATGTT
Source organism: Galleria mellonella (assembly GCF_026898425.1). NCBI lineage: Eukaryota > Metazoa > Arthropoda > Insecta > Lepidoptera > Pyralidae > Galleria > Galleria mellonella. Next base: position 1,329,565 of record NW_026442087.1, read on the forward strand.
GGGACACTTGATACGACACGACGAACTTATGAACATTATAACAGAAGGTAAGATAGAAGGAAGGAGGGGGAGAGGGAGACCGAGACATAGTTACATCAGGCAGATCAAGGAAGGAGTTGGTGTCGTGTCGTAGCAAGAGGTGAAGAGACTCGCTGAAAATCGTAGTGAGTGGCAAGAGCTCCACCGACAACAGCGCAGCTCTTAAATAGGATAGAGATATATCTCAGAATGGCGAACAAGCTGACGACCCGCCTGATGGAAAGTGGTAACCTTAAAATCGGGTTTATTCGTAATAGATGTATTTCTTTAATTAATGATAGTGGAATTGTAACCCCGCCTGCGCTAACGGTATACGCTGGCGACGCACCAGTGAGGAATAAAAGGTGAGAATGAAAGGGCAGGTCAGTTAGCCCATCGTGATGAATACACCTGAAATTCAGCACGATGGTTTCCAGGGGGGATCACGTGGAGAATAGAAATTCGCATTACTAATAATTCTTCCCCCCCTCCCCCTCCCTGTAAGCTATCGTGACTAATTTATTTTTAAATTAGTCACGATGGGCTAACTGACCTGACTTGAACCTCACCTATCGGGGGAAAGGGATTGTTAGTAATGAGGTCTAATAGCCCCGTTGCTAGCAATTGACCCTCTCAGGTTGATCATCACGCGGTTCCCCTTGGAAACAATCATGGTTAATTCTTGTCGAATTCATCATGGTGGGCCAACTGACCTGAATTCATTCTCACTTATCACCTTCCACTAGTATCCCGTCGAAGTATACCGATAGCGTAGGCGGAGTTACAGCTTCATTTTCACGCCATAAAAACCTATTTATGTAGGCTAAAAGCTTTGAATAGTCACGTGATTCAGTGTTTAACTACAACATTTTTTTATACAAATAATCTGACTGACTGAGTGAGAATTTGATGGAAAGTGGTTACCGTTTTCGATAGACATCAACAAAACCATGGGCATTATTGAATATACTGTGACGTCCATGGTACCTCTAATACGTTGTCCATCCTAAAAAACTAAAATCTTATACTTCTGTACTAAGTATAACTGCCTTTATACCACCCTTAAAATAGAAAGACAAGCATACAAGCTGTATGATGTATATATGAATACACGAATGGGACAGAGGTACCCATACAGATGTATTGTGTACAATAAATTCCTATTTTTTTTTACATTTCTATAACCAGTTTACCAAATTGTGGCAACTTTGGAATTATATATCAAATTTAAAAATTTTAGATTGATTAGAGACAGTGATAGCGAATTAAAACGTTGATCCTACGATAGATTTTTTTAATAATTTATCAATGAAAATTTCAATTACAATAGCTAAAAAGTCTTTGTAAACTACAGAAGTAAAATATTAAGTTAGTGCAAAAATTTTATAAGGAGATTTATGTGTAACTAACTCCTTTATGAATAACATACTCGTACCTAATCTGAAATAGGTTAGTAAATTTTTCAAGCGTTTTTCAAAATTGATAGACACAATTGATCACACTTTGTTTTAGTAAGCTTCCATATTAATACCCTTTTAATAATTTCAACTTAATTACTGATAAACGGTGCATGGATAAGGGAGGGGGGGGGGGATTGAGGGGCAATACCCGACCTTAAAATAAAAGGCACCAAGAAAAGTAGACAGATTAGATTTTTTGAAGTCACTTAATTACGGCTTTCTTCCGTACCAAAAAGTTCTTTTGCCCTACCTTAAATTTAGGTCTAGCTACGTGTCTTACTTAGTTTATAGGCTTTACATAATGTTGCATGTAATGCCTTTAAATTAAGTATTAGTTAATTTATATATTAATAAGTAATGTATCTAACTAAAACAATCGAATTGTATGAAGTGATAAAAACTGACTTCAATTGTGACAAAACTAATTATTTTAATTTAAAAACTAAAATACTGGACCGATTTTGATAAAACTTTAATGGAACCAATCGGTAAGTATTTCCTTTATAACAAGAAAATAATTTTTCAAATCGGTTTACAACTGACGGAGTTATGAGGTAAGAAATATAAAAAAAAAACGTAACCGAATTGAAAATCTACTTCATTTCGAAGTCGCTTGAAAAGGTGTAGGCGCATAATTTTCAGCAAGTGCGCACTTGTTTAATTTCTCTGGACCTTTCAATTGTGCTTTCAACTTTAAGTCCCCAGAAAAGTTGAAATATAGAAGGAAGCATTTTATAAAGTACTTTCTGAGAAAATCACTTTCACTGAAGACTTTAAATCAAAAAAATCACCGAGATTAGACCTAAATCAAATACTTGTTGATTACCCAGTATCCTTTTAGTTTGTAGCCACGCCCACTATAAAACAATCAGTGGGTATAAGTGTCAATAAGTCGGTGCAAAATAACCAATAAGTTATACAAAACACGTAGCCATCAGCCATTAACAATTAAATTGGCAGGGTGCATGATTTACGATCATGAAGCCACGCCTGTCCATGTGATTGATATCATTCAATTCGATATAGCCACTGAATTGCTATAAGGCGTATGGTGCAAACGAAAAGCTTTTTGATTAAAAACACTCGACGTCCACATTATATATTATTTTATCGAAACCTATTATAACTGTAACTGAAATATTATGATAATACTTTTTTATGAAATTTATTCAATAACATTGTGCGATGAAAAAAATCGCAACGAATGAGGTTTGAAAACTTTCATTATTTATAGTTACTGCTTTCTATCAGCAATTTTCCGTATGGTCCCAGCGTAGAATAGACCACCCATTCCTTTCCCGTGGATATCGTAGGAGGCAACTAAGATAACTTAATGATTGTACGACAGGCAGCGGTGTTTCTTTTAAAATATTACCAAAACTTAACTGGGATTGCCAATATGCATAATGGTCAAGTGTCCAAAATCCCATTATGGGGGAGGCATATGTTCAGCAGTGTCCCGAGCAGCAATTCTTCCATAATAAAGGGGGGGGGGTTCCAATAGTTGCAATACTTGGCAGGCAGGTTGGAATCCGCAGTTTAAGAACGTTTAAACATAAATAAATAAATAAGTAAATTATAATGAAGTATTTATAACAGACATCGATTACTTAACAAAACGGCTTCACGATCTTCTGCGACCGCCTTGTAGAGATCTACGCACTCCCAAAGGGGTCGCGACACACAGTTTGAAAAACACGTGTACAATAATAAATTTACGGAGACTAAATAAAATAAAATAATTATATCTTAACCTTAGATTATATAGATAGAGAATTGAGCCTCAAAAACGGGTAAATTTTTGTTAGCTAATTGTCAAATTAGCTAACTCGCTTTTTTTAATAATAGTTTATATACTTGCGCACACAATGTATCTTGACGTATCCATATTTAATTATTTAGTAAATAAAATGAGATGTTGCGCATTAAAAAGGTGCAGAATTTATAAGACAAAATGAATATAGAAGTTATACTCATGACTATTTATCATGCAAATTTGTATGAAAAAGTTGAGCCGTTTTTCTCGAAGCATTTGTATGGAGACACTGTATGTAAGTATATAATTTAAGATCTCAGCTTGTCCCTTGTACCATGCCGTACGACGAGACAATACGTTAAGTCGTAATTGTCACTATAAAGTTTAGAGGCTGCTAACTAACTTTGTATATTTTATAGTTTTAGGTATAACGTTGTGATCAGAACGAGGTTGTGGACAAGCTTGTATAATATATTAAGCCATTGAAAAAATACATGTGTATTTAAAATTGGCTCACTGATCTATATTTGTAACAATTTGTGTCACATGGTATCCCTTTATGTACTTCGCCTAATGTAGAGTACCATGTACTTATGTTGTATATTCCTTGTGTTTAATCAATATTTTTTTTATGCAACTTAGAATTTTTTTTTTTTTTTTTTACAACACAGGGGGCAAACGAGCATGCGGCTCACCTGATGGTAAGTGACTACCGCCGCCCATGGTCACCCACAACACCTACGGCATTGCAGGTGTGCCGGCCTTTTAAAAAAGAATATGCTCTTTTCTTGAAGGTTATGTTGTCGTATCGGTTCGGAAATACTGCTGCTGAATGACAAACAAGCTGATAGAAAGTGGTAACCGTCGCCTATAGACATGAGCAGTACCATGGACATAACAGATTATACTGTTTCGCCCATGACACCCCCATGCGTTGCCATTCCTGAGGACTCAGGTGTTATTCCTCTGTACTACGTACAACTTTTGTATAAAGTTTCCCTCTGGATTACCTGAATTATCTCGACTTTTCAATCATTACACTGTTCTTACTTTAAAAAAAATAGTCTCTGTATATGTTCTCTTTTTTTTTAATATTAAGATTTACTTACAAATCTTTCAGAGCTCGTTTCAAAACTGAAAAATGGCCAATTTACAAACACTCATAATACCGCCCATGCGTTGCCATTCCCGAGGACTCAGGTGTTATTCCTCTTTACCTTGTAAATTCACTGCTACGAATATATTTCACCCTTCAAACCGAACCACAGCCATACAAACACAACTGCTTCACGGTAGAAATACGAATGGAAGAAAGGTGCCCAAGCAAAAGACTTTTGTACAGTTTCCCTCTAGTAATAATTAATTAATAAATATTGCTTAGTAGCAGTTTGTATTCACCACAAATTCATTATTTATACAATTCAAGCTTTTGAAAAAAGCAACAGCTAAGTTTCTTACCTGTTTTTATCGGCTGAAATTGCGTTCCGCAAGGGCCGTAATGAAAAAAAAAAATGACTATTCAGAAATTCTTAAAACTAAGTTTACTTCAATAAAAACATTTATTTTCTTTCCTTCATTAGGTCCATCGAGAATCAAACCCAGGACCTCATTAAAGGAAAGAAATGGATCATCGTTTAAATGTTTGTTACTCAATCACGCTGTATGTTGTACGGATTTTGATAAAATTTCAAACTTGTTCTATACAGATAGACTGTGTCTTAGATTAAATAAATAATAATAGATAAAATTAATTAATTAATTAATTAACACATAAGCTACATTATACCTATACGTATTAATTCAACCTGTTATGTCGCAGGAAATAACCAGTAATTAATAAGGCATATTAATAATATTAAGTTCTTGCCCTATGATCCTGACGTAGGATGGGCCACCCCTTCCTTTCCTCCCGCCGTAGTAGGTAGTGTATACCGTTAGCGCAGGCAGGGTTACCTTTCCATTATCATCCATTTAAAAAAAAAAAACCGCTTCTTTTCTCGTGGCTGTCGTAATGGCTGGGCGACTATATGTTGTATGGCCAGCATCGTTCCTGTTAAAATATCACCAAAAGCCTTATTGCGGTTGTCACAAATCGATACCTATCTAGACTGTCATCCTACACTGTGTTTGCCTGTACGGGGTCGCCACATGTAATTTTCTTCCCTATCGATTGTCGATTTGAACTATTCATCATGTTTATCAGCTTGTATAAACAAATAGCCGAACTTAACCTGTTTATAACATTAGTAGTATAGGAAAAAAAAATTTTGTTATGTTATAAGCACACCGAAAATGAAGATTGGAGATGATACCACCTAATTTTTATTTGATGGGTGAAAATGGAATGGTGACCCCGCCTGCGCTAACGGGCGCTTTTAATTACATGACATGATTCGGTACATTTAGCGGTGGATCCACTACGTGTGGTTTAATAACATTATTTGAAAACAAATATTTCTGTAGTATCGTCCGGTCGTTCCTCTAAGTCACGGTGGCGCCCTCTGGTGTTAAGAATTTCTAGGTACCCTTTTTTATGGGTGAAAATGGAATGGTAACCTCGCCTGCGCTAACGGGATACGCTGGCGGAGCACCAGTGAAGGGTGATAGACGAGAATTAAAACATTTTCATTTTAATTGTCACCTGTCATCCCTCCCTGGTGCCTTGCCAGCCTGTACCGCAGCACAGGTGGGGTTACCATTCCATTGTCATCCATTATAAACCCCTTCATTTTCGTCGTAAAAGTGGGTGTCTTAAGAGCCAACTAAGGGATCTTAACCCTTAAATACCTGAAGTTTCAAATTTGATACCGGGGTTATAAATCGCATTGGCGCCTACAATCGATTTTATTTTAATATTTGGCTGTTTACATGTTGCCAATTTTTTTTTTTAATAAATATATAATAATATCGTTTTGATTTTTTTTTTACTATTTTCCTTATTAGTAAACACAGTAACGGGTACACTCATATATTTTTAGGTTTGATTTACATAATCAGGCTTTTTAGGGTTAATAGTCGAAGGATGGGCAACAACGTCCATCTTAAAATATCACCAAAGCATAACTGCGGTTGCCAATCCGCCTGCCAAGCGTGGCATCTACTGGAAAAAACCCCTTTATGGAGGAGGCCTATGTTCATTGTTTGGTTTATTTCAAATTTATTTTTTCTGCAATCTTAATAATCACAAACATTAGTTTTTTTTTTATACCACTGTGGTAGCATAAAAAAACTTCTCACTAATCATCTCTTACTGGTGCCTCGGCGTATACTGATAGCGCAGGCGGGGTTACCTTTTAATTTTTACCTTTAAAACAATTTAAATTAATTCATTTACCTACCACCTACACGTAATTACTTTCATAAAGCTAATTAATCTGTTGACCACAATTTTCTCCAGATGTCCTGCCTTTTGAGTACGGAAAACCATCTCTAATTTTTTAAATTTAAAACAGAATTCCCGCGCTGCATTACAAAATTAAAAAAAAAAATAATAATGATCTTCCTATTTATATTTTCATTTTTTATTTTTATTTTATCTTTATTTGGTCTCCTAGCAATTGTTACACTGATTTGTTATAATTGTTTATTGTTATAAGATTTAATATTAAAATTACTGAAACACAGCATGCTAATTAACAAATAAACAATAATATGGCATAAAAATCTTTTGAGGTATTTGACATTGGTATAGTTTTTTAGATTCAATAGATGATTGCTTCACATAAGTTTTAGCTATTTAATTCATGAAGAAATATACTAAGAAGATTTAATTTAATTCATAAAAAGAAAATTACTACCTACGTCAGATTAGGCTGTATGGGCTTCATTCCCTTTGCCTATCCTGTAAAAGGATGTTGAAGACACAAAAATATATATGGATTTTTTGTTCTTTACAAATAGGTTGCATTCTCAACATTTGCTTATGGAAACCTAGAAATAAAAATGCAATAGCTTACATTAGGCCAGCCGAATCAGACTAAACGAACGTTACAGACTAATTCAATCAATCAAGATCAATAATATAATATTTTATAATATACCTCTAATCAATGGGTTTGTTTTGACGACTGTCCTAATAACTTAGATCATCTTAGGGCCTATGTTTTTATCTATTGTTAAGAGATTTGCCCATTCGGCAGCTCGGAGTCAACCCTGCTAACGCTGTATTGGTTTATAGCATTGCTTCAATATTATTTTTGTAAAAAATCCCGGAGTAGATGGCCATTTTAGTATATGATTGATGACAATGTTCAATCGATGTATAGAAATAAAGTAGGTAAATATAATGTTACCATAATGCAACTTACTATATGATTTCTGATAGAAATCACTCAAAATGTGATAATATATAGCATGAAATCGAAATAAAGGGATTGTTAGTAATGCGAACTAACAGTCCCATTACCAGCAATATATTCCGTCAAGTCGATCTCCACATGCCCCCCCCCCCGAAACCATTATGCTAAATTTCAGGTGTATTCATCACGATGGGCTAACTGACCTGCATTTCCATTCTCAACTATCATCCTTCACTGGTGCCTCGCTATATACCGTTAGTGCAGGCGGGATTACCATTTCATTATTATCCATAAACAAAAAAGATATACAAAAATTAAATATTGGATTTATAAATTTAAAGTTTCCCTAACATACAGGTCTGGCCTAGTTTGGGGACTGATGGTAATGCGGATATTTTCTCGTTGAATATTAATTGTAAAAATTGTAAATTGTACCTTATGCAACTGTATCTTTCTTGAATAAAAATTATTATTATTATAAATAAATATAAGTTAATGTAATTTTCAATCGGCTTAAAAAATGAAATTTTCAATTCGGTTATATATTTATACCCCATGTGTATATGTTTGTTACCGCATAACTCTGTCAGTTATAAACCGATTTGGATTTTTTTTATCTGAAAGGATATAATTATAGATTGGTCCTGTAGAAATTTTATCGAAATCAATTCAGTAATTTAGGTTTAAATATAAATAACTGGTTTCGTCACAATAGAAGTCAGTTTTGATATACACGCACTAAATGGAAGGGAGAAGAACATATATTGCAGATTTACCAGTTTTATTAATTACCAGTTTCAGTAATTTTACCAGAGGGAGACTTTGTACAAAAGTCGATTGCTTGGGTACCTCTGTCCCATTCGTGTTTCAACCGTAAAGCAGTTGTGTTTGCATGGCTGTGTTTCAGTTTGAAGGGTGGGATATGGCGTGAATTTACTGGGTACAGAGGAATAACACCTGAGTCCTCAGGAATGGTAACGCATGGGGGGTATCATGGGCGAAACAGTATACTCTGTTATGTCCATGGTACTGCTTATGTCTATAGGCGACGGTTACCACTTTCCATCAGGTGGGCCGTCAGCTTGTTTGCCATTCTAAGTTGCATAAAAAAAATTAAAAAAAAAAGATTTTTTATCCCAGTTATAGGTTAGTAACCCCATAGCTTATAATTAATACGATTTTATTCAAATAAATACCTTACCATTATTGGTCATTTTCCCGTAATAGAATTATGTAGGAAACACATTAGCTAAACTCAGTTCAAAACCACTTCCCATTTATGTACATGTATATAATAATAATGAATCACAAGCTTATAAATTGTTACGTACAAAATTAATCAATTTTATAATATTCCCCCTATTGAATTAATTAATTAATTCGTCACTGATAAAAAAATACGCAATAAAACTAGGATTAGGGAAACCCGTGTTCTCCGGGAGACTCGTGTGTCATTCGCAGGGTTAGTTCTCACGTCGGTGACGTATCGGCCATTGAAAACGCACTGTCAAAGATGTAGATGTGTAGTATATAAAGTGGTGCGGCGGTGATTGGAAGCATCCAAGTGTATATTACCAATAATTGGACAATAAAAAAAAAAAGTGCCCCTAAAATGTATACAATCTTCGTGACGATTACCGCGGCAATTTTGACAGTTAATGGTAAGTTTAAAAAAATAATATAAATTTTATAAAATTTCTAATATAATAAACTATTAATTATTTATTTTTATACTTTAAAAATCATACTTTAAAATAAAAAAATAATATAAAATAAAAAATAAAATTGTTTGACTCCTACCGCCACCTACCGGGTCCATTTACACTTATCGGGATAAAAACTAAAAACAATACACATTTATATCATAAAAATATGTTAAGTGATTTCAGAGATTAGCTGAAATAATTATTAGATTCTTATTATGTGTTTAGTTAATTAATTATCAACGACAAACATTAAAGTTTTATTAATTAGGCACTCTGAAATATTATTTCGAAAAAATTAATAGGAAAAATCAATGTGTTAATAAAACCTAGTGTACATAATAATGATTGAATAATAGATAGTACCTATTATTTATTCATGATATCACAATCGAATAGAATGGTATGCTTGGAGACATTCAAATTTCAAACAAGCGTTGTTACATTTGAGAATGGATCGCATAAACATCCGACAGACATACTTATGAAAGTAGTATCAAATTAATAATCCGATTCGACGTTTACCTGTATGATTATATCTTTATTTTTGAGAGTATGGCTGAATGGTCATATTTCTTTGCCGCTCATAACACATCGTAAACTCTCATTCGGTATTAGGCGCGAAATAATACAAATAGATTATTCCAGACAAATTATCATATTGAAGACTAGGCAGCATGGTCTCCGACCTTAGCCTGTTCCATAACGGAACAAACGTACTAAAAAAAAAGAGCAAATAGAATTTCAAAGGGATAAATAAGATACGTTGGTATTTATTGGCATATTGTATAGATCTTAGGCTACTTAATACGTTTCTGAGCAAATAAATTGAAAAAAAATTACTAGAATATATTAAAATATATAATAAAAATAAATATATATATATATATATATATAATTACATGTGGTATCTTAGATTATATAGATAGTGTCTCCATAGAAATGATTCGAGAAAAACGGATCAACTTTTTCATACAATTTATTGTGATAAATAGTTATGAGTGATTCAATTTATAACTTCTATTTATTTTGTCCTAAAATTTTTGCATTTTTTTAATGCATAAACACTCATTTTATTTATTAAACAATACGTCAAGATATATTTTATGCGTAAGTATATACAATATTGATAAACAAAACGAGTCAGCTAATTTGACTATTAGCTGACAAAAAGTTGACCCATTTTTGAGGCTCGATACTCTTATGTATATAAATCTAAGGGTGCAATAAAGCATAGTCTCACTCTAAAAAAATATAATTATAAAACAAGATTCCACTCAGCGAAAAAAAAAACTTTAATTTTATCTAAAAAAATATGATTCAAATAAGGAATTAACAGTTTATTCTAAAAGGATAAACATTTTCGTTAACAATTTTAATTCGAGAATCGCATACACATTGCTTATTCACAGTTTTACAACAACTTATAATACTACTTATTTTTACGTGCAAAATTCTAGTTTTAGTATTATCATACAGAATGCTCTTTTCCTTCGACAGACAAATGTACTATTCTATATACACAAAACTAATATCTACCAATAAAAATTATATAAATAGTTCTGACACTAGTCAAAACATGGATAGAGCTGCCGTGGCTGAGGGTTGAAAAGGGTTGATCTTCCATAGAGTAAATAGAGTTTAGGGAGTTTGAAATCCAGAAACGAACACATTTCTTTTTTTTCGTATATCGTTAATAACAAATCATTAACTACAGAAAAATAAGTTGTAGCTTACAGCTTTGCTTTTTGAAATAGAATAAAAAATACCTTAGGCGTGTGTTAATTTGGGATGTGACTTTTTTTTTTAATTTCATTTTGTAGTTTGAGCATAGCGTGATATACATCTAAATATAAACAAATTCATATTTATAAGATTAGTAGGCTCTGTGCGTTATAAAAAAAAATTTGGTACGAAGATGGCATGTATTTCTTTTTATCCCTGCCAATCCATATAACCGGGTCACACGGACAAAGCCGCGGGTAAAGACTAGTAGGAGATAACATTAAATAACGGGGGGAAAGGGATTGTAAGTAATGGGGTATAATAGCCCCATTGCTAGCAATATCAGGTTGACCTCTACGCGGTCCCACCTGGAAATCATCATGGTTAATTCTTCTGATTGACCTGTTTTCATCCTCACCGATCATCTCTTACTGGTGAACCATCAGCGTATACCGATAGCGCAGGCGACGTTAACATTCCATTCTCATAAATAAAAAAAAAACAAAAACCTAACGCGAGAGAGAAGCCATGATTTTTTCTTCTATTATATATGGCAAATCTCTTATTTGAATATCTTCTACATCTGGGTACAATAAAAAATACCTAGAATATACCCAGGCTAGAAGTAATTTTTTATTGGGTGATAACGGAATGGTAACCCCGGCCGCGCTATTAGTATACACTAGCGTGAGGGATGATTGGGAACGATGAAAGCAGGTCAGTTAGTCCATTATAACGAATTCCACTAAAATTAACCACGATGGTTTCCAAGGGGAACCGTGTGGAGGTCGACCTGATAGGGTGTATAGCTAGCAATGGGTCAGTTAGACCCTATTACTAACAATCCGTTTCCACCTTCCAGGCTAGAGGTTAGAGACACAGAAATTAATTAGAAAATGTAATTTAACATCGGTATCGAATTCATGATGTGATTCGATAAGGAATGTGCGATATAGTTTGATAATAGTCACTCTTTGTGTGTGTGTGTGTGTGTGTTTTTTTTTATACCACTGAGGTGGCAAACAAGCATACGGCCCACCTGATGGTAAGCGGTTACCGTAGCCTATGAACGCCTGCAATACCAGAGGTATTACGCGCGCGTTGCCGACCCTGAAGAAACCTCTTTACCCCCCTTTTGAAGAACCCCATGCTGTAGTCTCTTGGGAAAACCTCGGCAGGGAGCTCATTCCATAACCTGAGTGTTCGTGGGAGAAAACATCTCTGAAACCGCGTTGTACGTGACCATGTAACCGTGTAAGTTTGTAAAGATTTTGAGAGAGTTTGAATGTTTGTTAATTGTTCCTGTTCATGCAAAAATAACAACATGGAATTGGATGAAATTTTGTTTATAAACATGTTTATAACCAGTTTTTGAATGATGAAAATATCACAGTTCGCAGCGATGGCCAAAACTTGTGAAGAATCTATCATGGGAGTTTTTTTTTTTGGTAGATGAAAATGGAATGGTAACCCCGCCTGCACTTACGGGATACGCTGGCGGAGCACCAGTGAAGGATGATCGATGAGAATGAAAACAGGCCAGTTAGCCCATCATGATAAATTTATCAGGAATTAACCATGATAGTTACCAGAGGGAACCACGAGGAGGTCGACCTGGTTGGGTATATTGCTAGCAAAGGGATGTTTAGTCTCCATTACTAACAATCCCTTTCCCCCCTCTATCATGGGAGTTATAGTATATTTTGTGAAGTTCACGGTGCTTTTCATGTTTATAGGCTATGGTTACCACTTTCCACCAGGTGTATCGTCAGCTTAGTCACCTTTTTAACTGGTATAAATAAAAATTTACCATATAGTGAATATTATGAATATTACCAAAAGAATAGTTATGTAAACTTTTAATTTAGACTTTTTTTATGCAACTTAGAATGGCAAACAAACTGAAGGTCCAACTGATGGAAAGTGGTAACCGTCACTTATAGACATGAGCAGCACCATGGACATAACAGAGTATACTGTTTCACTCATCATACCCCCCATGCGTTGCCATTCCTGAGGACTCAGGTGTTATTCCTCTGTACCTCCCTCTGGATTACCTGAATTATCTCGACTTTTCAATCATTACACTGTTCTTACTTTAAAAAAAAATAGTCTCTGTTTATGTTCTGTTTTTTTTTTAATATTAAGATTTACTTACAAATTTTTCAGAGCTCGTTTCAAAACTGAAAAATGGCCAATTTGCAAACACAAATCGCACAAAAGTATGTTACAAAAAGTGCTAATTCATATAAAGGTCGTAGTAAGTCTGGAATTTGCACAATTCTTCTACCTATACCACTAAGCAATGCATGCACGAGTTATTGAAATCTTGACCTCATATTTTGTTCAGTGATAATCCACTGAGGCCACTTCTATTTGGTTACAATTGCATCATTTATGTTAATGCATTTTATAATGTGTCTAACTTGTTACTACCGCATGTTTGCTTAGCGCAGGTATATATTCAATTGTTCTATTAGAAATAAAATGTATTTATTTCTGAAAAATAGAATTAATTTTTAATATTTTTATTTATGACTAGCGGCCCGTCCCGGCTTCGCACGGGTGGACATTTTTACATTTTAAAAAGTGGGTATTAAGGCTGCACACGCGATGGAAGCTTAAAAATGGAGTAACTTCTCCCGTTTTCTCAACATTTCCCTTCACTGCTCTGCTTCTATTGATCGTAGCGTGATAAAAGGTATATTATAACCTGCCCAGGAGTATGAAGAATAATTGTACCAAGTTTCGTTAAAATCCGTCGAGTAGTTTTTGTTTCTATAACGAACATACAGACAGACAGACAAAAATTTTACTGATTGCATTTTTGGCATCAGTATCGATCACTAATCACCGCCTGATAATTATTTTGTAAATATATTTCATGTACAGAATTGACCTCTCTACAGATTTATTATAAGTATAGATTAGATACTCACCAATTTCCCACGTAATTGTAAATTGATATAGAAATATTATTAAAATATGAAAACCATAATATTCCAACATTTATTGAGTAAATATAAAATTTGGAAGTGATATTTATGGGCCCAAACAACATTTGTCGGATAAGCTAGTAGCCATATAGATCAAAGAAACAACAACAAAGAAACGATAAAAATCTGGGTCCGCACTAACTTTTTATGCCTAATCTATATATGCTTATATAAAATTCTCGTGTCACGGTGTTTGTTACCAAACTCCTCCGAAACGGCTTTACCGATTTTCATAAAATTTTGTGTGCATATTCGGTAGGTCTGAGAATCGGCCAACATCTATTTCTTATACCCATCACTGATAAGGGTGACCCACCCCTAAAAAACTTTTTTATTTTTTTGACAAATTTTTTTATTTTTATTTAAATATGACTTAGCTTTGAAAAATACATACAACTTTAAATTTTCATCATTTTACGATCAACCCCTGTCTAATCGCGATGTTTAATCGCGATTTTTATATTTCGCAATAAGTGGTAAAACAACGTTTACGGGGTCACCTAGTATGCTTATATAAAAGAGGATATTGACTGAATATAGAATTATGAAATTTTGCAAATAGATTTTTATAAAACGTAGCTGAATAGTAAGAAAGGAATTTTGAAAATTCAACTACTAATGGGTAACTACTAAACTAAAAACTTCTAAAATCAAATAAAAATTGTATCTAATAATATGCACTTACAAACAGAAAACTTGACCAACTTATTAACGATCGAGGGTGACCAAGATTTGTCTGACCTGTCATGAACTAATTTCAGTGTTTTTTTTTCTTCCGTTTCGCTCTCGATAGTTGTACTGGACCGGTTTTTTTTTTTTGTTTATCTACTATGTGCCAGTTTATTAAATTCAGCTTATTACATTAGACTACGTAAATAATGTTTGACATATCTTGCATAACTGTTATAATTTTATTTTGGTAGGTTACGTATATTTACTTACCAGTAAGTACGTAGGTTTTACAGTCAAGCAGACTGTTTGTTCCAACATTGTTGAGGTTTTATTTATATTACTTTTTAAAATAAAATTATTTTCTTTTTCTGTCAATGAATATTTTGTTATTTTTTTTTTATTTAATTATCATACATAAATGCATTAAAAAAAATTGGATTTTTAATACCACTTAAACCTCTTGGGCTTGTGTGTGATACTTTACATTCGGTTCTCAAATATCACTATTAGAGAACGTCATTTTAAAACATCACTATTATTGTACTAGGGAAAAAATATAATATATCTTTATTCAGTATTTTCTATTTTATTGTTCTATCCAAC
The DNA here is from genome assembly GCF_026898425.1 of Galleria mellonella. Taxonomy (NCBI): domain Eukaryota; kingdom Metazoa; phylum Arthropoda; class Insecta; order Lepidoptera; family Pyralidae; genus Galleria; species Galleria mellonella. The sequence continues at coordinate 1,344,796 of NW_026442087.1, forward strand.
GAACCCTTCCCTTTCCCACAAACATCACGTAACGACTACGGCGCCAAATTTGATGCGGTATTTACAGTTATGTTTCAAAAAGCCGAACTTAAAGTCCGTTTTTTTTTTCTTAATCTAAATTTTTTACATCAACGACAATATAACTTCTCTATGCGATTTTTGTCCAGAGATTATCAGAGAGAGAGAGTATAGACAACTTTTTTTTTAAATATACATCCTACTTACTATTATAAATACGAAAGTTTATAAGGATGTATGGATGTTTATTACTTTTTTTTTATGCACACGCTACTGAATGGATATGAATGAAAAATTGTAAACGCATAAGTTATATCTTAATTTAGAATGTAATATACTTTAAATCAGATTCCCGCCGGCGAACTCGAGGTAATAAGTTAATCAGACACGGTAGATTTTATGTGTGCAGAGAAAATTTATAGTTACTACATAAATACGAGTATTTACTTTAAAAATCCTAGCGTACGAAGTCGTAGGTAAAAGCTATACCTATAATATTTAAATTTATATTCGGATTACCATCATTATTTAATCGAATAATTGACAAGTGCTCTAATGAGAACATAGGTAATTCATTTGTTCAATTGAGGTAATTGAACATATGTGCCTATATAATGCAAGTAAAAGATATTTTAAACAATAACTCTTAGTCGGTATAACATATTGTACATTAATTTTGCATAATTCGTATGCCTGTCGACATACAGACAAAATGGTCAAGTGCGAGTCGAACTAAAAATGCCGAGTTCCGTATATAAAAATAAATTATTCAGATTATTTTGTGCTGGAATCTGGAAATATGGTGGTTATTTGTCGTCCTCTATCGTAAATCGAACTATAAAAATAAATAAAACCTAGCTATAAAATGTCCAAACGAAGCCCTTACTTATTATATGCCACTTAGGTTAGTAGGCACATTATTCAATTTTTAGCATCATTTTCGATACCTTAGCAAAGAAAAAAAAAATGTTTTTTATTATATCTAGATAAGACAGCCAACAGTATATAAAACTCTAAAACTATTTTAAATTTAAAATTATTAGTTGCTAAGACATCATATAACACTGGAGCAGAGGAACTGACTGACGGTTAAACAAAGCTGTACCATAACAGTTTCTGTGTACCATTTTGGCACGGAACCCTAAAATGAATTAATAAAACAAGCTTACCGTCTCCTGTCATATGGGCCATTGTAAATCGTGTAATTTTATTACCGGATTTCATTGTAGAGACGTATCAAATTTAAGAATAGCAGTAAAATAGACACGGGCATTGAATAAATGAATAAATCACAATAAATGAATGAGTAATTTAAAATTTGACTAGGTTTTAATGATTGTAACAATTTATGGATTACTTAATTGGAATTTGTTATGTATTGTTGTATTGTAAATTAGAGATGATGGATGGGTAAGTGATTTATTTGCATCTTAAGTAAGCACATATTATAAAAAAAAAAAAATAGAAACAGGTAAAACAAAAGTAAACAAAGACAACTAACTGAAATCATCACGTCTGTATCAGAGTAACACAAAATTGTCATAAAAAAGAATTGCACTGAGAACTAGACCATTAGGACTTAGATACGAAGTACGTAGGTACGCTATATTTAAGGAAGTAGCTATCCATAGACTAAATTGACTGCGGCCTGTGATGCGGCTAGTATTTGCGACTCTAGCACCCACTCTGTTACCTAACTGCCATTATAAAATTAGTATATCATGCTGCATCTTTATTTTTTTTTCGATACTGTTTATCTCAATGTCCCTTAGATTATAGAATTTTTATTATTGTTATTAAATTCATTATTAGTAAATTATCTGTACAGGTCGCACTCGTATGTAGGCATTTTGTAAAAATCTAATGATATTGTTTTATTAGCTCTTAACTGTCCACTACTGGACATAGCTTTCACCAAAAGGGGGGAGGGGATTGCCAGCAATTGCCATGCTTGGCGAGCGAGTTGGCAATTGCAATTTGGCTTTTGGAGGGATGCTGCTGCATTCCTCGCCCTCTCTTAATCGCCTTTTACAACACCCAAGACCTATTCTAAGCCGGGACCTACAGGATAAATATAGAGTCGGCTACGACACCGAGGTGTAATGTATGTCTTGCAAACCTTAAGGTACCTTTTTACGCCATTGTAGAAAAACTCCATTTTGAAGTCCTTAAGGAAAAAGGCGGCCCTAAACCTTAAAAAAGGGCGGCAAATATTTTTGACAAGTGCGAACTAATTCTTGGAATTTATTTTTTATTTTTAAGTTCTATAATGTTTTATTGGGCATTGGAGCACCTGGCGACCTATTACATGTGCCTGTAACTTTGTAGGATTTTAGTGATAGTTTCAAATGAAATAAGGTTTACTCCCCTGTTAGTCCCATATTCATTTTTGACCAACAGGGGAGCAAATCTTGTCGATAGTAAAAAAATCAAAATCTATGTATCTCTCTCTATATATCGAAAATAATGTACCTAACTAGGTAATTAAATCTCGTTGATTTTTTATCACTGATAGGTAATTCTTGTATTAAATTTCCTGTTTGAATAAAAGTTTTTTTCCAAAAGTGTCCACTGTCCTCGGTTGGGGCTACCGAGCGTCGGATCAAAGACGATGGGCGGTGCTTCACCCGGCGTGCGGCGGCCGCCAGCAATCACCAATCGCTATAGCAGCCCGCCAAGCCATTCCCATCTCAATACCGGCCATGGAACTCATTGGCTACCAAAACCCACTGCCAGGACCATTGACTGTCACTAACAATGGACATTCTGGTAAGTTCTCTTTGTTCTTTTTCGTCGTATCTAGTGATAAAGTCCAACTCGCTTTCGAATTTAACGCTAAAATTATAATATTGACAACTTTTACGCACAACAGCCCAAATGAGAAGCTAAGCGCGGAAAATAGAGTCCTATTTACATTACATGTTGTTGACTTGAGGTTTGTAATGTTGGCAATTCTAAATGTACTTAGAAATATACTTATTTTAAGATAAACCATTTTTAAAAGCGGAGTGATGTTTTTATTCTTCGTATAAGGACGGAGTATAAATGGATATTATTTATTACTCCTATTTTTCGATGGAGTAAAATTTTAAAACGTTCAGAATGCAAATCCTTATATGAAAATTTCTTTGTTTAGGTAACATTTTTTAAACCTTAACGGTTTAATAAATTTGGTATGCCTACACCTAATAGGTATATGGGACAAAGAAGGGCATAGCCTATTTTGATCCCAGTTCCGTTGTCAAGGAGTGGGTAAAAGATAGTTTAAAATATAACTTTATACAAAACCGCCTCGCTAATGTATTACAGTAAAATAATATTCTTCATCTATAAAGACTCTTCCCGTCCCAATAGTGCAGTAGTAATAGGTCGTTATTAATGGTGGTACTAAATTAGGTAATTAATTTTTATAAAAATATTTTCAGTGGCTCTGACTATTCCCAAGTATAGTTCCGAAGAAGAGAAGAAAGGGTTCCGTCTGCCGTACATTTTCGGGGGCCCCCTCGACAATGAGTACGAGATCGAGGGTCTGCACTTCCATTGGGGGGACAAGAACAACCGTGGTTCCGAGCACACAGTCAACGACATGCGACTCCCTCTTGAAATGCACATCATTCACAGGAACAAGAAGTATAAGAATATGGCCGAAGCACTCCAGCACCCTGATGGTCTATGTGTACTTGCTTTCTTCTATCAGGTGAGAATGTTATGTTAACAGATTACAGAATGTTATTTAAAAGAGTTACTGTTGGGTTTATTGCTAGTTAACCTAACAATTTTTTTAATCCTGCAGTAATTAAAAAAAAAAAAAGATTTAAAAGTGCTTGTAAACAAGTCTATTTGAAAAAAGTTATTTGAATTTGGAAAAAATCAAGATTGCCTATAGAGACATAAGGTTCTTTAAAATAAGGCGTAACTTCATCCGAGTCAGAATGTGTATAGGTATGGCTGTAATAGTCCTGCCATGTTTATCTCCTGAAATTGTGGTATAGATAAATCTGACAACTCACCAATATCAAAACAACTCAAGTAACTCTCCAATTATAAAAATAAGGTGACAGGCTCGCATCCTGATGGTATGAATTCTGAAATGCTCTGCAAAATGCAAGTACGTCTAGTGTTGCGTTCACCGCAGTTGAAAGTCTGCAAATGTCTTTAATCACCTATTAGGATTTCTAACCGCCGGACTGCCTATTTATATATTTTGGTAATTACGGAACAATATATTATAGACTGTGTTAATAACTCACGCTCCGGAACGTTGGATTTAAAATTGCAAAAAGTTTAATGCTACATTCACCACATTGGCAACAGTTTACAAACAATTCTCGGCCCTTTGACTAATTCATATGGAATTATAGTTTTTAATATATATTTTATACCAAACAGGTGACGTACTGAAGAAGGGCTAAATTAAAAGTACCCATAACTTGCGAGCATGTATGAAAAGATTGATGAAAGTGTAAGCGAAGCATTTGGCGTTCCGTTGTTTCTGCCTACCCTAATGGGAGACAGTCGTGACAGATATATCTCATTTACCACCATATTTTCTAGGTCGTGGAATTTGAAGCGAAGCTTCTCACTCCCATCGTCAAGAACTTGTCAGCTATCGAGAACTACAATACCAGTATGCAGTTGCCTCATACTTTCTCCCTGTCGTCGATACTGGCGGGATTGGATTCTGAACGGTTTTACACTTATAAGGGCTCACTGACCACTCCTCCCTGCGCTGAGGCTGTTACATGGGTCGTCTTCTCTGACTACTTGCCGATCTCTGTCTTCCAGGTAAAGTCCTTATGATATATTATATACTATTTTTAAATAGATATACCTAATACCACAATAGAATCATCATATCAGCCTTTAACTGTCCACTGCTGAACATAAGCCCCTTGGGGTGTTTTGCCAGTAACTACCACGTTTGGCAGACAGATTGGCAACTACAGTTAGGTTTTTAAGATGTTTTAAGGGGAACACTACTACCCGTCCTTCGCCCAACCATAGTCGCCTGGAGAGAAAGGGATTGTTAGTAATGGAAACTGAAAATGCCATTGCTAGCAATATACCCAAACAAGTCGACCTCCTCGCGGTTCTCCCTGGAAACTATCATGGTTAATTCCTGATGAATTCATTATGATGGGCATTCATTATGATGAATTCATTATGATGGATTCATTATGATGGCTAAAACTGGCCTGTTTTCATTCTCATCTATCACCTTTCACTGGTGCTTCGCCAGCGTATCCCGTTAGCGCAGGCGGGGTTACCATACCATTTTTACCCATAATAAAAACCATAGTCGCCTTTTACGACAGCCACGGGAAAGGAAGGGATGGCCTATTTTATGTATCGGCAATAGAATAGTTATATTTTAAATATACATCAAAATAGGAGGTTCCCAATTAGTATTTGCGTACATTTGTATTTACCTATGTTATCTATGATCACATCTTTGGTAGTTGTAAGTAAATTTTAATGATTTTTTTATTAAAAAGATTTACCTTCAAGTGTCATTTCACATGTTTTGCTATAGACATGAATATAGTAGAGAATCAACGGAGTTTTTTTTGTTTTATCATTATCATCAGCTTGTTATCAACATATCAACTTATTAGATCTAATGCCTTTGGAACTGGCAACGGATGAAAGGCGCAGGACATACCTAATGTTCTTATTTTATCAGGATTTATAACGAATGAAAAGCGCCACCCAAAACATTAGTGACATTCATGGTGCTGTCGTCGTAGGTGTTGGCCTTAAGACAGAGGGAGACTTTGTACAAAGTCGATTGCTTGGGTACCTCTGTCCCATTCGTGTTTCTAGCGTGAAGCAGTTGTTTGAATGGCTGTGTTTTGGTTTGAAGGGTGGGATATGGCGTGAATTTACTGGGTTCAAAGGAATAACGCCTGAGTCCTCAGGAATGGCAACACATGGGGGGTATCATGGGCGGAACAGTATACTCTGTTATGTCCATGGTACTGCTCATGTCTATAGGCGACGGTTATCACTTTCCATCAGGTGGGCCGTCAGCTTGTTTGCCATTCTAAGTTGTATAAAAAAAAAAAAAAACATTAAAATATGCATACAGGGCGGACTTAATGCCTGATGGCATTCTCTACCTTTTAGGTAGAGAATGCCATCAGGCATTGTGTGTGAGAGAGAGACTAAATGGCGGTGCATTGATTTAAAAAAAGCGATTTGTAAATTAAATAAATATATCTATAGATGTTGGTTACTTTTTTCCACCACGAGGACTGTTATACGCTACCGGTAATTCATTCATTGTACCCAAACAATAAACCTTGGCAATTCTACGTTTCCAGATGGACAACTTCCGCGGCCTGCTCTCCAACCTGAACCTTCCACTTGTAGACAACTTCAGACAACTCCAGCCGCTCTTCGGCCGCCGAGTCTTCGTCCGTATCACCTCAAAGAACCCCAAATTCAAGAAAACCAAGCTGCACTATTCCAAGTGGGACTGGGTTGGTCACAAGAAAGCTGAGAACGACGTCGTTGAATTTGACGATTGAATTTATTTCAATCCATTGCGTGTCTAATACGGGTACTTACCTAATTCACTTGTCCATACCAAATATGTGTTATTAATTAGTTGTTATTTATGATTGTGCACATTATTATGTATATATGTGTGAATATTAGGTACTTAATGTGATATAAGTTTGTTTTAATATTATTAATAATAAATATTTGAATAATACATTATAATTTTATTTTAATACATATAACAGGTACATTATACTTAGATACGATAATGAAGTAACACGACACATACATATTTATAGAGAAATAGTGGATAAATTACGTCGAGTAGTTGTCCGCTCCGAACATTGACTGAAAATGAAATATTTTTAAATAAATAAAAAATAATAATTGATTGGCGAGTAAAAAAAAAAAAAAAACAAACTGCCTACCTCCACACGTTTCATAGCAAATATGCCACAAAAATGCAAATTCAATCTTCAAACCAAAACCAATCTTCACAAACGCTGAAAAGACAATTTGTAACAAAGCCTTCATATGTTCAAGAACACACACTGTACAAAAACATTTTATTAGTGACACTTCAGAAATTAACATTAAATATTTAACCCTTTATTTGGCAAAAAAAAAAACATTTTGAATTGAAACAAATACTGAAATAGGAATGTGTAAAAGTCTAAATAGGCTCAGAAAAATAGTAAAAAAAAAACATTTTTTTTTCATAAAGTGTGACTAGTTTATGAGAATAAATATTAATAATTATATTGAAATCATAATATTTCTTTAACACTTTATTTTTTTTAAAAGTTTGTATGGCACAGCATACAATACCAAATTAAGGGTTAACAGCAATAAGACGCCCTTTTGAATAGTAACAAAAAGTTATGAACTTCTGTCAAGTTATGCGATGTTTTATTATTAAGATATTGTTTTCTTTTTTTAATATCAAACTTATTTACTAAACAAATTTCATATACATTATTTATACAACAAGGGTGACAATCAAGCATACGACCCGCCTAATGGTGATCAGCCACCGCAGTTCGTGAATGCTTACATTATCAGCCAAGTGTTGCAACATGCATTTCTTATAATAATAACAAATAATTGTACATATTTTTTAAACGTGATATTTGCTGTTATTAACTTTTTAAGTTATCGATATATTATCGCTTTCACAAGTGTTTACTATATACAGGTTTTTTTATGGATGATAATGGAACTCTGCTTGCGCTGTTGGTATACGGTATACGCTGGTGTGGTATAAGTGAGTGATGACAGAAGAGGATGAAAGCAGGTCAGTTAGCCCATCGTAATAAATTCTACAAGAATTAATTACGATGGTTACTAGTGGTAACAACATGGAGGTCGATCTGATAGGGTATATTTGCTGCAAATAGGGAAATGACATACTACAAGGTAATATCCAATTTATTAAAATTCATAAGGCAGACATCTGTATGTGAAAAAGTACTTTTCGCGAGGGAATATGAGTTGATGCTCTACTAATATGACTCGTCTAGCTGTTATGTTAGTATGCGAGTTCAAATTTTTTTGGAAATTTCTATCCTAATACATTATACAGCATGAGTATAGTTTACGTAGGTATGCTAACAACGATATCACCCTGTATAAATAATAAAGTTTCGGGCGCTCACAAACATATAATCATGGTAAATATATCTCGATGATAAAATGTATAAAGTTGTAAACATATGTGATGTATGATTAAGACAGTATTTATAAATGTATTTAATTCTTATATTATTTTAGATTCTTAATTAGTTAATTTTAAACATTATTTTAAACTCATCCTAAAATGGTGTGCAGACTATTAATACAAATCTAATATAGATAAATAATTAAGACAACATAAAGTATATCTTGCACACAATTTTAGTATAATTACACTGTAACAGATTTTTAAATAGTTTATGTTTAATTTAAAATAATTAAAATTTAAAATATTAAAATAAACCAAAAACTTGACAAGAAATGGGCCACCATGTGATTCTTATCTGAAGAGTCAAGTGAAAACAATTATTTTTTTTGCAACAAAAACATGCATTTTCAAACAATACAATAAATAAAACAATTCATGTTGGTGGTATTTTATATTCTAGAATACAATATGATAATACAACTTCAACAATACTATACAAGATTCTGTATTACATTAATAATTTAATAACAATCTGGCATATTCATAGTCTCAGAAAAAAATAAACAGAAAAAAAATAAACTTATCTTGGTTGTGGAATGTATTAGATTCAAACTGCTTTAGTTATAAATTGCACACAAAAAACAGACTTACGTCCATAACATTAGTGGTTAGTTTCTGTTGGTAGGCGTATATACAGATGCCAGTTGTGGTAAATATCGACAAAAACATGCATTAAACTATTTTTAGCGTACCAAGTCGTCTGGGTTGAACATGCCCTGAAACAAAAGGATTTTCTCCAATATTGTCTCTCTTTATAGAACCAAGGGTCAAAGGACCACTCTTATTTATTTACTAGCCATTCGCCCCAGATTCGCATGGGTAAATAGAAAGATAAATTCGTTTTTAATGTTAGCTCTAATAGGCAATTTTTTTATACTTTGAGATACATTATTGTAATTTTGGTAGGGATCTCTTTTTTTTTGTATTAAAATTTATTTCTCCATTACTCACTGATAATGTAGCTCTGTATAGAGGAAAGAATTTTTAAAAGATTGAGTAGTTTTCAAGGTAATTCATTAATAACAAACATACCAAAAACTAAACCTTTGCTCTTTATAATATTAATATAGATTGAATTTTAAAACATCTAGACAGGGTAAAAGGTAACCATATGACAATAATATCTACAAGTCCATGGTATACAGGAATAACAAAAAAATATAATTGAAAATTAGTGGCAAAACCTCTCCGAGGGGAAGCCTATGTTATACAAGGCTAGTACGATGATGATGACATTGATATAGGAGTGGAATTTTAGTGTAAAGAGGCATAACACCTTTGTTCTTGTACAATGCAAGTGAAGTATCATAGATGTCACAGTGTATTTTGTTGTATCAGTATATACAAAGCCTCTGTTGGAAAATGCAAATACATTTTCTATCAAAGCTATAAATTTGTTTACTATATATATGTTCCAAGAAAATATATAAATAAAAGAAAGTACTGTAAAGGTACTGTATTGAATAAGATTTAGAGAAAAAGTACATGTAATAATATTTGTAATTTTTGAAAAATTTTTAAAACCCGATAGAAAGTGGTAATTGTGGCCTATAGACATGAGCAGTACCATGGACATAACAGAATATACTGTTTTGCTCATGATTCTTCATTCCATTCTTGAGGACTAAGGTGTTATTCCTCTGTACTTCCTTCAAACCTAATTATTATATGTTCAATCTGTAAAATACTTTTAATTTTTTTTATAGATCTTCTGCACCATTTTATAATGTGAAAAATATGGATTAGACAATGGATGATTTTCTGAATACGAGGCTATATATATAGTAAAACAAGAAGGAGTATAAAGAAAAATATATAAGTACCTTGGCACGACGTAGAATGGAGTCCTTGCTGGCATCGTATGGGTGGTCCTTGGATGGTATCTCGAGCACAGCGGGCACGGGCGCCGTGTGCGCATCGATGACATGTCTGATCAGCTCTGCCACATTCTGGTTGATGAGGATGATGTCGATGTCATCACGCTTCACGAACCTCTTAAAACAATCCTCCAATTCACTAACTGCTGTGTCTGTAAACAAATAAACCATAATTTATTAATGAGAATTATTTAGTATCCTCTCCTAGTCTACTCAGGTTTATGAAATTAAAAATTTATGAAAGTTATTGTCTGAGTCTTTGCCATTCCATCCTTTCTATTTATGAACATCAAATATAGAATAAGTACAGCTAAACGTACCTAACAACTTACGTTTTTTGCTAACAATAACATAATATGTCATGTAACTTAGTGTTGCTGATACGTACTTTTGTCAACCACCATGAAATTGGGATGTCTGTTTTTGTTGATTTCACCTATGCCACCCAGTAAAAATCCAACGCATGTATCCTGTAATTTTAAAAATAGTTCATTGTAAATAAAATAGTAAAAATTATCATAAAATTTTAGGAAGCCATAAGAATATACTTTGATAGACATTGAAGGATTTATAAGTTTAATTGACAATAGATACCTCATCACCGATGACACTGATCAATTTTCCTTTAACAGCTGCGTGTAGGGCCATTTTTATGTGGTTTTAATTTATTTTTATGAATTTTTAGTAATTCAAGAACTGTCACAAGGGCTCGTCACCTGACTTGTATAGATTTTCATTTATTTTGTTGGTAATATTGAATGTCCTGTCAAAACTACTTGCTGTACATAGATTAAAAATAGAAACTATTAAGGTGACTGTATATGATCAAAGCGATCCAGCGTTTTTGTACGAAATATCTATAAATATATAAAATGAATCGTGCTGCTGGATCTGCTTATGGATATGGTGGCTTTAGTTGTTAGTTGTTAAGCAATTAATAATAGTTGTAAGCTATATATATTTCTCAGTACTTATTGTTATACATATATCAATATATTTTTTTTTTTTTTTTTTTTACAACACAGGCGGCAAACGAGCATGTGGCTCACCTGATAGTAAGTGACTACCGCCGCCCATGATCACCCACAACACCAGCGGCATTGCAGGTGTGCTGCCGGCCTGTTGCTGTGTTTGCCTATAAAAAATTGTTACACTTAGTTCTAAGCTCCATAATTGTATATATATTTACATTATTTTGTGGAAATAATTGTTAGTAAACCTAAATAAATAAATAAATAAAGCACATCTTTAAATACCCTGCATTAGAATAGCGCCTGTCAAATAAATTTCTAATAGAAATAGATTAAGAATATTGTATAGGAACAAATTAGAAATTACCTATTTGACGTATAGATCAATGTCACTATCGTGTCAAAAACTGTCAATAAAAAATTGCGTTTAGTAGTTTGTTGTATTTTTGTTGTTTAGTGTTCTTTTCTAAAGATATTTCAGAAATCATTTATTTTATGGTTTCGTACAATAAAAATAATTTTAATAGTAATTAAGTGTTATATGTAAGTTCACAATGTTAAATATCCAAAATTACGGCAGCAGTTCCGAGGAAGAAGATGAAAATGACACAGAATCTATTGCCAAACATAGCAATGAGGGTTTGTTGACTCACCTCAAACCAGTTGATCCAAGCCTGTCCGTTGCTAAAACCATGCAAATTTGTGCTGCGCCAGTAGTAATGCCCACCGTAAGTTCCTTTATCAGTTCTCTAAAAGTATCATATTTATTATAACCTTGTAGTGCCTACAATTATATTGCGATAAATATAACCACAACAATTTTACATTGCTGGCTCTTATTAATTTAAATTTAAAATTGGAATCTCCTACTAAATTCTATGTACAAATGTTATAACTTTATGTTCTGCATAGTAATAAAACTGATTATTATTTTCAGAACAATGACGACACAAGAGTACTCATAAGAAATAATCAGGAACTAATGCACAATCCAAAATATGAGGAATTATTTGCGCCTGAATATGGACCAGAGAATCCATTCCAAACACAACAAATGAAAGCAAACAGAAATATGCTCTCTGGTTATGTAGAAAAGGCTCATATTAGTGACTTTCAATTCGAGAATCAAAGAAGGACATTCACAAGTTATGGTTATGCTGTAGATCCATCTACAGATGTTGCTAGTAGTACTGCAGATAGTATAGTGAGTGAGTATCTTAAGTAATATTTAGAGGAAAAATGAATTTATTTGTTACTTAAGTACACTTATATCTAAAATGCTGAATCCGTTTCAATCCCTTTTGGTATAGAGTTATATGGGATCCTGTATATGAGAAAAGCTACTTTTTCTGCCAGTGTGTGAACATATCTTGGTTATGTGGACAGTTATAGGTTAAAATATATATGGCTATAAATAAACTATTGGATTAGTGGTCCTTTATTGTACTCATTAATGTCCCATTGATGTGCGTGAGTCTCCCATGAGAAGAGCAGATTTATTAATCGAGGGATTATATATGCACAAGCTTTGGTTCAACAATATATGTTTTTTGCTTTTATGATATTAATAATAATAACTCTTTATTGCGCACAGTAGAGATATATACAAGAAGTATTTATACAGAATGTGCATATACAAAAGGGGGCCTTATCGCTAAAAGCAATTGCTTACAGACAACCTGGATTATGAATTCCTTGCATCATCTTGTGTATTACTGTATTGTAATAAACAAAAATGTTTATATTTTTATTATTGTATGAAACAAATTTCACGATCTAAATCCAAAATGTGGGAAACATTAATAATTCCTCTCATCTTTTGAATTTTTGATCTATAGCAGTTATTTTTGCTAGTATAAGTCGGGCACTAACTACACATGGAGTAGAAATAACACTTAGAGAATGGATACATAACATGCTTAAACAACGAGCTATACAATTTACTGTAAATACTACCACACGAGGAATCGTCGGTAGGGGCTGTCCACAAGGCGGTGTACTGTCACCACTATTGTGGAATATAGTCGTAAATGATCTCATAATAGAGCTTAACGATAACAGCCTCTACACGGTAGGTTATGCGGATGATATAGCTGTACTTTTAACAGGAAGCTTCGAAGGTACTCTGTGTGATCGCATGAGAGTAGCTTTTGAAATAATTGAGAGATGGTGCGCACAGCATGAACTCTCGGTTAATCCTACAAAAACAGAATTAATCATGTTCACAAATAGAAGAGTTACATGTCCTTACAGACTGCCAAAACTCTTCAATACGGAACTGAAACTTAAGGAAGAAGTCAAGTACCTTGGCATAATACTAGACAGTAAATTGCTTTGGAATAAACATCTTGACTACAAACTTAACAAAAGCACAATTGCATTCTACCAGTGCAAAAAGATGCTAGGAAACAAATGGGATCTTTCGCCAAAAATAACTCTATGGCTGTACAGAGCTGTAATCAGGCCAATGTTGGTCTATGGTGCACTGGTTTGGTGGCCGAGGACAAAACTATCGACCACCGCCGCCAAACTAAAAAGCTTTCAGAGACTGTTTTGCTCTTCTGTCAGCGGCTGCATGAAAACAGCTCCTACAACAGCAATAGAGTTGGCCCTCAACATAACACCCCTAGACCTGCACATACAGCAGGAAGCGGCGTTAGCCGCTATCCGACTAATGCATCTGGATCTATGGGTATCATCATGGTAATCACTACAGTCCCCACACTTCTATTCTGAACCAGGCAATCGAATATGAACCTTTGATTGCGGCTCCGTGTGACAGGACTCATAATCATTATATATTTAACAAAAAATACCAAATACAAATTCAAGAAGAGGAAAAGGACCAATCCGGTGTACATGAATTACGCATATACACCGATGGCTCCAAAACCGAGAACGGTTCAGGAGCCGGAGTCTTTTCCTTAGACCTGAATATAAACGTGCACATACCGCTTGGCGTACACAGCTCAATATTCCAATGCGAATGTGTTGCAATAACCGAGGCTGCTGCAGCTGTACATAAGCTAGGAATAAATGGTTTTAGCATTAGATTCTTATCTGACAGCGCAGCAGTACTAAAAGCATTACGAAACAACAAGACAAACAACAAATTGATAATTGAATGCCACCATTCACTGGATAGGATATCTTCCAATAACCGAGTTATCCTCCAATGGATAAGAGGGCACAGTGGATCTTTTGGTAACGATGCCGCAGACGAACTGGCTAGAAGAGGCTCAGGAACGAGGGTGGTAGGCCCGTATCCACTTCTTCCTCTTCCGTTCTCGCAATTTCGAATGTTGATTCGTCAAAGATCCGCTGACATACAAAACCAAAGATGGATACAGGCTACTGATTGCAGACAATCAAAATTGGCCGTACCTACGTTGAATCAACGACTATCAAAACGTTTATTACATCTAGATAGAAAAAACCTCAAAATAATGATAGGGACAATAACGGGTCATTGTCCATTAAACAAACATTTATACACAATAGGAGTCACAGACAGCCCTCTATGTCGAGGCTGTTTCGACGCTGAAGAAACGGCTGCTCACATAATCCTGGAATGTGAGGCTGTGGCCCATCAACGTTTAGAAATCCTCGGAACGGTGAGGTCGCTCCGTGAAGCCTGTGAAGAACCCAGGAAGCTTCTGCGCTTCTGGGCGGAGCTAGGTTGGCTGTACTAGCCACGACTCACACGCACAACGGCCCAAATGGGAGGCTAAGTGCGGAAAACAGAGTCTTTCTTACATTACATTACATTAGCAGTTATTTTTTGTTTTATTGTTATTCAACATATTCATTATGAAAATCATGAAAACATAAATGTTAGTAAAGTTAAATTGTTTTACATTTTATGAAGTTAGCTTTGTGACTGTTTTAAATTTACTATAACACACTTTGTATACTGTGATTGTAAATATTTGTATATACATTTTTGTATGTATTATATGTGTCCATGTATTTAAGTAACACTCTACATGAATTAGTTCAATAAGTTGACAATACTTGCATGAAATAGATGATAACTTAACAGTGTATGAGTGATATGATTAAGTTAATGTTTTTTCACTTATTAAAATAAATTCCAAATTCCACTTAGCGCTAAAATCTTAGCTCATCACAAAGGTTATTTGAGGACCAGTAGAGTAATAGGAGTAAATGTATATTTTTTTGTGTTCCAGAATCAGCTATGGTAGCAGCACCTGAAGAATCAGAGGGCAAAACAGTTTTCGAGACAATAAAAAAAAGGCCTTTGGATAAGAAAAAAAGGAATAAAAATGACAACCCTGAAGATATAGAAGGCTTTTTAGGCCCATGGGGTGGATATATTGGTGAAAAGAGGTATGAACAAAAGTCTATATTGAAATTTGTTTGTACTCTCAACTGTCATGTAAAGACAAATATATCAGTATATAAAATATTTTTTAAATATATATATATATATATATATATATATATATATATATATATGAAATACACAGCATGTAAATTGAACTCACACCTGACCGTTTTCTTTATTCTCAGGGTAATGAAACCAGAAGGAGATGAAGCTAAAGAACTGGAAGAGATATTAGCTAAGAGACAGAAGAAAGGAAAAGTTGACGATGACAAGCCTTTGGAAGAAAAAACAGTATTCCATTGTGAGTTTTATTTTCTTGCTTTAAAATTATTATATACAGTTCATAGTTAAGGCTTTTATTTGTCCTGCAATCTATTTTTGGTTATTCCATATATATTATTTAGGAAGTTTTTTGTATTGGGTGTTTTCTAAATTTTTTTATGCAATATTAAATTGCCAAACAAGTTGACAGCCCACCTGATGGATAGGGGTAACTGTCACCTATAGATATGAATAGTACCATGGACATAACAGAGCACATTCATGCTACCCTCAGGTATTGTTATTTGTGAAGTCTAAAATGCTGTATCTATACATTTTTATTACACTGCCATATTTATTTATTGTTCAATCTTTCATTAGCACACATTATAATTTTAAATGTAATATCTACTAGTTTTATATATGTGTAATTAGATAGAGAAAGCTTTACTAGTTTCGCGATCAATTCGTGATGCTTAGTAATGAACGGCTGTGATCTCACTATGAGCCTAGCATAATGGCAGTGCTGTTTATTTGCCAAAAGACAGGTAGAACAGAGGTACATATACAGAATATTCTTATATTCTTATGAGTGCTCTATGTATCTCTAGATTTTGTTTTGGTTTCATTGGTTAATGGGTAGCTTCTCAATTTTAGCCATTATTTCTGTTTGAGGATCAGGAAACTAAAAAAAAAAAAACTAAATAAATTCCAGTGGACAAGAGTACAGACTACCAGGGCCGCTCGTGGATAGAGGCGCCGCGTAGTGAAACACAACTGCGCAGTGACACACCACCTGACAAATGCTTCTTACCCAAGGTGAGATGATGTATCTCTTTTAATCAGTAATACTAAAAAGCCTATTTTAATCTCTGTATGCCTATAGGACAGGCTCAACTTAGTGTAGGAACACTAAGTTGAGCCTGTCCTATAGGATCAATGATAAATTCTGTGCTTATACAATATACTTTGTTAAATAAATATATCTTTTATCTTTATCTATCTTATCTTTTATATTCATCGTCATATCAGACGTTAAATGGCTACTGCTAAACATTGTTAGTCAGTCTTTCTGTATGTTTGTTCTGGCATCACACAAAAAGTAGGTACACAAAATTGGATGCAATTTTTACATTCATATTTCTGAATATTTAACTTAAAATCAGGTATATTTTTTATCTTGATACGCTATCTAGTATTTGTCAACTTCATTGGTATTCTCACTTCTGAAATTCAAACGTACAAAGAAGGGAGCAAAAAGTAAATATATACAATATTAATTTCGACTCCATTGTAATCATACTGTATACTATTCTTGCAGGCTCACATCCACACATGGAAGGGACACACAAAAGGTATCGCGGCCGTGCGATGGTTCCCCGGGACGGCGCATCTTATGCTTTCGGCCGGCATGGACTGCAGGGTGAAGGTGATTGTTTAATATCTGTCCATAATTATATATAGTCTTTTTAGTTAATATGACTTGTTGTTATTGTCGTAAAACTATAAGCTAAATCCTTTTCTAATATGGATAAAACCATATTACGCCGACCCCAAATAATAATTGGGATAAGGGTAGGAAGATGATGATGATGATGAGTTAATATGACTTGAATAGCCTTTTTTTATCGAAACGGAAGAAACTTTATTTTTCTTTATTAACTTTTTTGGGACTGGAAATTTCGAAATGAGCGGAATTTTAACTCGATATCATATCCTCAATATCAATGTTATATACACTGATATCAACATCAGAACATTGCGATCATCATCATTTCAGCCGTTAATTGTACACTGACCAACCAGAGGGAGACTGTACAAAAGTCGTTTGCTTGGGCACCTCTGTCCCATTCGTGTTTCTACCGTGAAGCAGTTGTGTTTGCATGGTTGTGTTTCGGTTCAAAGGAAGGGATATACAGAGGAATAACACCTGAGTCCTCAGAAATGGCAACGCATGGAGAGTATCATGGGTGAAATAATTATGTTATGTCCCTGTTATGTCCATGGTACTGCTTATGTCTATAGGCGGCGGTTACCACTTTCCATCAGGTGGACCGTCAGCCTGTTTGCCATTCTAAGTCGTATAAAAAAAAACACTGAACATGGGTTTCCCCATAAGGGAAGTCTTGCCAGTGGTTTTACAATTACGATGCATTTTTAAAAATATATTTGGTTGAAATGTTGTTTTGTAGATCTGGGAAGTGTACGGCTCGCGAGCTTGCGTCCGCACGTACTTCGGGCACCGGCAGGCCGTTAGAGATGTCAACTTCAACAATAGCGGCACGCAGTTCCTCTCCGCTGGTACATAGCACATTTATATTCTATCTCTTTTTTGTAACTTTTGGATGGAGAGGAGAAATTATAAACAATTTGATAGGAGGCATGTTGACAATTCTATTATTTTTAAATATGGAGATGTGACACATGTAATAGTGTAAATATATCTTTCTACTCATTATTACATATACATATACACACATACATATACATTAAAATATATAAACACTGCTCACATATGTACGTAAAATACAAAGTTATAAAATTGTCTGTAAAGGTCTCTAAAGGTTGTCTGTAAGAGATTGCCCTAGCGATAAGACCGCCTTTTATACCTTTATATGTATATTTTAATCTGTACTTCATGCTACTGTAGTTCAGTTGAATTGTTTATATGTCAATGTTTATTTTTAAACGGTTTTATTTAGCTCGACCTGTACGGTATTTATTTATTTGGGTCAAAATTAGAAATTGGAATTTAAGCACCTTCCCGTTGTCAGATTGACCTGAAATTTGGTACACACATTTAATTTAGATGACAATACAATATAATAAAATCAATAATATTATAAATCTAAGATGGCCGCCGATACAAAATGGCGGATTACATATTTTTCCTTAACCCCCGCAATATGGGTATCAAATGAAAGGGCTACACTAGTAAAATACGATGATTATGTCAAAATTTAAAATTCAAGATGGACGCCGTTCCAATATGGCGGACTAGGTACATATTTTTCCACAACCACCACAATATGGGTATCAAATAATAGGACTACACTGCAGAATACTGTAATTATGTCAAAATTTCAAATTCAAGATGGACGCTGTTACAAAATGGCGTATTAGGTGGGGGCATGATTAGTCGTATCGAGAACAGTTGCGTCTAAGATTGTGTGACGTTAGAGGGGCAGATAAAAAAAAATAGGTAATTAGATACCTCGTTAGTAAGCGGTAGTTATACCACCCAAGTTAAGGTAATAGGTTAAAACGTGCCGAGGACTGTATGGCATTAGGGTGGATAAAAATGTAATGTCGTAAGCGCTTCCCCCTCAAGATTGGGCGCATCTTGTTGTATATTAAGCCTTGCCCCTTTACTGGACTGCGGGGGGGGGGGGGTCGACCGTCAAAATGCCCCTTAATCGTGGGAACAACATGGTAACAATAAACAAAAAATACCAACAAATATAAATAAGACTGGAGGCTTACCATCAGTACTTGAAATATTTGTAGGTGCAAAAGTAATGTTGCGGTCCAACATTGACGTTACAAAAGGATTGGTAAATGACGCTATAGGCCACATTACAGAAATTTTTTGGCCTCAGTTCCGTCGAACCTAAATGTACGAAACAGATATATCATTAGTTTTAATTGACTTTGGCACAGACGGCATGCACGTTATTTACCCTAAAGCCATACAGTTTCCAGCAAAATTCAATTATGGTACGGCTGAAAAAAGGATGTTGCCCTTAGTTTTGTCATGGGCATTCACCGTCCATAAAATGCAGGGCAGCACCGTCGACTATGCAGTAGTATATTTGGGCTCAAAATGGTTTGAGGAAGGACAAGCATACGTGGCTCTAAGTCGAGTCAAGTCTCTGGAAGGGCTATGTATTGAGGAATTAGATTGTACTAAATTATCAGGTAAGAAACCATGTAATAATGATGCACTGAATGAATTAAATAGAATGAGGAATATTCGGTAAACAATTTCACTAAATACTAAAAACAAGAAAATAAAAATCGGTAAAAAAACTTTTAAGTTAAACGGTTTTATTTTATGTGCACTGAAAACTACAAAATAAATAAATAGTTACTTACCTATCAACCTACGTAGGTGATCTCGGTCATTAATATCTCTGATGGTAGTGGTTGTCATAACATGAACCGTGTCAGCGGCCGAAAGGCAGTTCTTGAGAGAACACTAACACCAGGGTTTGCTTGGTAGGTAAACTGAGCAGCCCACACTATAACAAGTAGGTATTTTGACCTTCTAGTTCAGAAATATTTTAGTACTAGGCAGAATAGCTTTTAGGCATATTAGACTAAAATAAAAACGTGGGGCCCCTCTGAAATCATACCTATAGCAGAGCATATCTTATACTTTGGTAGATCATGAGCTCGGCGTTCGCTGGTGAAGCCGTAACGGCTGGTTATTGATGGTCAAAACCTCCAGTTACGATTATAGTAAGTCGATTCAGCGGACCCTGGACTCCGGAGCTATGAGGTTTCGGATGCGACCGGGATAAACCGCTAGGATGATGATGATGACGATTATAATAAGTCGATGCAATCCACACTTAGTATAGTAGAAAGTAATACAGAAATAGTTAATGGGCCCCACGTTTTTATTTTAGTCTAATATGCCTAAAAGCTATTCTGCCTAGTACTAAAATATTTCTGAACTAGAAGGTCAAAATACCTACTTGTTATAGTGTGGGCTGCTCAGTTTACCTACCAAGCAAACCCTGGTGTTAGTGTTCTCTCAAGAACTGCCTTTCGGCCGCTGACACGGTTCATGTTATGACAACCACTACCATCAGAGATATTAATGACCGAGATCACCTACGTAGGTTGATAGGTAAGTAACTATTTATTTATTTTGTAGTTTTCAGTGCACATAAAATAAAACCGTTTAACTTAAAAGTTTTTTTACCGATTTTTATTATGTTTTTTGGTGCAATAAAGAGTTAAATAAATAAATAAATAAGATGACAACTTGCTCAAATTAAAATCCTTAATTAATCCTTAAAATGGAGATGACAATATGTGTCTGTGCAGCGTACGACCGCTACATCAAGGTGTGGGACACGGAGAGCGGCGCGTGCGTGGGTCGCTTCACGTCACGCAAGGTGCCGTACTGCGCCAAGTTCCACCCCGACACGGACAAGCAGCACCTGTTCGTCGCCGGCACCTCCGACAAGAAGATCATATGCGTAAGCTATACCCATGCCTTTCATTTTAACTGACGGACACTTTGTACAAATCGTTTGCTTGACCTCCTTTTTTATACAACTTAGAATGACAAACAAGCTGTCGGCCCACCTGATGGGAAGTGGTAACCGTCGCCTATAGACATGAGCACTACCATGGACGTAACAGAGTTTACTGTTTTGCCTATGATACCCCCCATGCGGAACCATTCCTGGGGATTCGGGTGTTATTCCTCTGTATCCTGTAAACTCACTCACCTCTATCCCATTTGTGTTTCTACCGTGAAACAGTTGTGTTTGTATGGCTGTGTTTCGGTTTGAAGGAATATGGCAGTGAGTTTACAAGGTACAGAAACATAACACCTGAGTCCTTAGGAATGGCAACGCATGGGGGTATAATGAGTGAAAAAGTATACTCTGTTTTGTCCATGGTACTGCTCATGTCTGTAGGCAACGGTTACCACTTTTCATCAGGTGAGCTGTCAACTTGTTTGCCATCCTAATTTGCATAAAAAATATGTATCCTCAGTTGCATAATAAAAATAAAATAACCAATTTCAATAGTTAAAAATTGTGTCCCAAAAAAAATTACTTTAATTGTGACAAAACCAATTATTATGGTTTAAATATTAAACTATTGATTGGATTTTGTTAAAAATTTTATGGGACTAATCTGTCTGTTTGACATATGTACTTTCAAATAAGAGAAGTATTTTCCAAGTTGATTTGTACATGATAGAGGTATGAGATAACAGACAAAAAAATACAATCAAAGTGACATAATACTTTAATTTTTACCGCGTCATAGGGTATATTGCTAGCAATGATTGTAAGATCCATTTCGCCCCTAAAAAATTCTTTAGGTGGTGTTAATATTAAATAGTCACATTGTGTTTCGAATTAGTTTCGAATACTATGCAGTAGTTATAAGTATATAGATAGAGCGTAGATAGTAAATAAGTAAAACATTACAGTGGGACACCCGGAGCGGTGAGATAGTGCAGGAGTACGACCGGCACCTGGGCGCCGTCAACACCATCACCTTCGTGGACGACAACAGGAGATTCGTCACCACCTCCGACGACAAGAGCCTCAGGGTCTGGGAGTGGTATGTTTTGTTACATATTCTAAACTTACACAATTAGATGACCCGGTAAACGTTGTTTTGTTTTTCTTATCGAATTAAAAACTATGCTATCCTCTTTCAAGGTAGAACAGACGATACACATTTTAAAAAAATCATTAAAATCGGTTAAAAGATTTTTTGGCATCAAAATCCAAAGTTTTATTGACAGCTTAATAAGTATATTATTGCTTGTGACGAATTCAACAAGAATTTACCATGATGGTTTCCAGGGGGAACTATGTAGAACTTATACACAATTTTTTTCTTTAATGGATGATAGTGGAATGGTAACCCAGTCTTCGCTATCGGTATACACAGACAGGGTATCAGTGAGTGATAATAGGTGAGAATGAAAAGGCAGACCAGTTAACCTATCGTGATAAATACACCTGGAGTTCAATACGATGGTTTCCAGGGGCGATAATGTGGATGTCAACCTGACAAGGTATATAGCTAGCAATGGGACTGGTAGTCTACATTACTAACCCCCCCCCCCCCCCTGCTTTACCCTATTAGGTTGTATTGCTAGCAATTAGACTTTTAGACCTGTGTTATTCACATTATTTTTTCCTCGTCTGTATTTTTACTTTAGGAATGTTTTATTAACTGAGACCTGAGAGTATGTTCCTTATGAATGTTGCCCGTCATCAATAAAACATGTTTAAACAGTCACGTTATGTTATGTGACGAATTGTAAAATTGATTGACATCATTTGTAATGTTGAAACGATGGATTATTGTGTAAAATAAATTGTAATTTATATTTTTATCAATTTTTACATGTACATCAAAGACACTTTACGGTTACGATGTCACGAAACGATAAGATTCTCGTATCTATCCCCTGTGCACGATTTACACATAACATTTATTGATATTTTAAAATATTTTATATACTTATACAAATGTAAATAAAAAGAAATAATAAAATTCTTGAAGTTTTCTAAACTTTTAAATTATAAACATCTCGTTGTCTTCTCTCTCTTTTCAATTGCGTTTATTTTTTTTTATGGGTTAAAATGGTATGGTAACCCCGCCTGTGCTAACGAGATACGCTGGCGGAGCACCAGTGAAGGGTGATAGATGAGAATGAAAACAGGCCAGTTAGCCCATCATGATGAATTCATCAGGAATTAACCATGATAGTTTCTAGGGGGAACCGCGAGGAGGTCCAGGTCGACCTGGTTGGGTATATTGCTAGCAATGGGATTCTCAGTCTCCATTACTAACAATCCCTTTCCCCCCAATTGCGTATATTAATTGTTTATATATTTATTATGTACAACAATACTGTAGCAAAAATAATTAGTTCGTTACTATATCGTCATAATATCACATAATTTGTAATATTAATACAATTTTACAGTTTTTAGGGGGTAAGGGATTGTTAGTAATGAGGCTCCATTGCTAGTCTGGCCATTGCCCATGTTAGGTCGGCCTCTAAATGGTCATCTTTGAAAACCATTTGTGGTAATTCTTGTTGCACCTGTCATCTATCACTGGTGCCCCGCCAGCGTATACCGATAACCATTCCATTATCATCCATAAAAAAGCCTACCTGATGTCGTCAGTCCTTGTGAATTATCATCAATTAAAAAAAAATATTCCTTTCCAGGGACATACCGGTGGATATGAAGTACATAGCGGACCCGTCGATGCACTCGCTTCCCGCCGTTACTGTCTCACCCAACGGCAAGTGGCTGGCGTGCCAGTCCATGGACAATAAAGTGATAGTGTTTAGTGCACTAAACAGATTCAAGATGAACAGGAAGAAGACGTTCACCGGCCACATGGTGGCTGGGTACGCGTGCTCGGTCGACTACTCGCCTGATATGAGGTGTGTATTTAAATTTATTAAATGTTATTAATTTAAAAGTTTTTTTTAGGGTTGACAACGCGTGTGACAGCCCTAGTGTTGCAGGCGTTCATAGGTTACAGTTAGGATAGTAATAAGTTTTACACAATCACAACAATTACATTATTCTCTTACGCCTTACTGTCCGACTTGACCCATTGAAACTGCGCAGAGATGTTGCGTCTCTGTGCATCTTCTACCGAATTTATCATGGGGAGTGTTCTGAGGAATTGTTCGGATTGATACCTGCTGCTGATTTTCACCACCGTACAACCCGCCACAAACTAAAGTTTCATCCCAATCATCTGGACGAGTGGCGGTCTTCCACCGTGCGTTTTTCAAGGCACTTTCTTCCACGCACAACCATTCTTTGGAATCAACTTCCAGCAGCAGTATTTCCGAACCGATACGACAACATAACCTTCAAGAAAAGAGTATATTCCTTTTTAAAAGGCCGGCAGCATACCTGCAATGCCGCTGGTGTTGTGGGTGATCATGGGCGGCGGTAGTCACTTACCATCAGGTGAGCCGCATGCTCGTTTGCCCCCTGTGTTGTAAAAAAAAAAAAAAAATTCTCTAATAATTAAGTCTGCAACCAGTCGACCTCCACGCGGTTTCCCCTGGATACCATCATGTTAAATTTTAGTTGGATTCGTAACGATGGGCTAACAGTTATGTCCATGGCACTGCTCATGTATATAGGCGACGGTTACCACTTTCCATCAGGTGGGCCGTCAGCTCGTTTGCCATTCTAAGTTTGCATAAAAAAATAGTTATTATACTATTTATTGGAAATTTTATCTGTCTATATTTAAATATTTATTATAACATAATTTATTACTTTAAAAAATCTTAAATATTTCATAAGACGGTCTTTTGTTTACATATAAACAAATATTAGACATGCTTTTGTAGTATGACGTTTAAACATGTGTTGGAAAATTGTTTATTGCAAGATTAACTTTTTTGTGCTAAGACGGTTATATCTAATATATAAAATTCTCGTGTCACGGTGTTTGTTACCAAACTCCTCCGAAACGGCACTACCGATTTTTATAAAATTTTGTGTGCATATCGAGTAGGTCTGAGAATCGGCCAACATCTATTTTTTCATACCCGTCAATGATAAAGGTAACCCACCCCTAAATTTTTATTTTTTTGACAATTTTTTTCCATTTTTATTTGATTATGATTTAGCATTGAAAAATATATACAAATTAAAAATTTCACGCTTTTACAATCAACACCTGTTTTTTAATCGCTATTTTTATGTTCCGCAATAGGGTTGAAAGATGGCAATCGAATATAATTGTAGTACGAGAAAATTTCATGTATAGTTCTCGAAATAATGTATATGGTAAAACAACGTTTGCCGAGTCAGCTAGTTATATATATATAATTTCCAATAACAACTTCAATTGAATGGTTTGATGATCATATAGCCCATACCTGTATTTACATAACATGATTCTGTACATTTAGCAGTGGATCCACTACGTGTGGTTTAATAACATTATTTGAAAACAAATATTTCTGTAGTATCGTCCGTTCGTTCCTCTAAGTCACGGTGGCGCCCTCTGGTGTTAAGAATTTCTAGGTACCCTTTTTTATGGGTGAAAATGGAATGGCAACCTCGCCTGCGCTAACGGGATACGCTGGCGGAGCACCAGTGAAGGGTGATAGCTGAGAATGAAAACAGGTCAGTTAATCCATCATGATGAATTCATCAGGAATTAACCATGATAGTTTTCAGGGGGAACCGCGAGGAGGTCGACCTGGTTGGGTATATAGCTAGCAATGGGATTCTCAGTCTACATTACTACAATCCCTTTCTCTGGGGCTCTGACGTGACCTACTGGTTTTACATGCCCCACTTATGCATACCCTCGGAAATATGAAACTAGTGACATATATACATATACAATATTTTAATCGAGGAAGCTCGACTAGTTTCATTTCAGCCGTTAACTATTCACTGTTGAACATAAAACTCCCACTTAGGGGGGGTTTGCTAGTAGTTGCCATGTTTGGCACGCGCGTTGGTAACCGCACTTAAACTTTTAGTGATGTTTTAAGAGGAACGCTGCTGCCTATCTCTTGACTATTAAATTCCCTTAGTCGCCTCTTACGACACACATTTTTAGATAATATAATATAAATTTACTAAAGGGAGACTTTGTACAAAAGTCATTTGCTTGGGTACCTCTGTCCCATTCGTGTTTCTGCCGTGTAGCAGTTGTGTTTGCATGACTGTTTCGATTTGAAGGGTGGGATATGGCGTGAATTTACTGGGTACAGAGGAATAACACCTTAGTCCTCGGGAATGGCAACGCATGGGGGGTATCATGGGCGAAACAGTATACTCTGTTATGTTCATGGTACTGATTATGTCTACAGGCGACGGCTACCACTTTCCATCAGGTGGGCCGTCAGTTCGTTTGCTATTCTAAATTGTATAAAAAATAAATTTAAACCGTTAAAAAAAAACTTAATTTGAGAACCACATTATTGAAGTACATCATCATACATCATTCCAGAATATATATTTTACTGTTGTTTTGATTTTTTTTTTAATCTATAGTCATTCATTATTTATAATAATATGTCTCAATTATTATCTAAGTCCCAATATTCAGTCATATTATCATATCTCTGTATTAATATAGAAAACAAACAAACAAAATAAACAGCACATAGACAAAGTTACAGAATTACAAGATTTGTTTTACTCATACTTCAATAGGTATTTGCAATCAGCAAGAGATACGAATGTTTTTTTTTAGTGTCATGATGATGTAAAATATTATAATTGAGTAATAATGAAGTAGGTAGGTACTTATAATGTATAAATTTTAATAAAAATACCAAATCATAATGACTCGACATATGCAAAGTAATGACACGTTAACAATAACTCTATGTTTTATTTATCAAAAACTTGGACGTGATATGTTCTTTTACTGATTGGTTTCACGCCCGCGTGAATGGGGGGGAGTGGGCGTTTGATGGGTGAAAATGGTATGGTAGCTCCGCCTGCGCTAACGGGATACGCTGGCGGAGTACCAGTGAAGGGTGATAGATGAGAATGAAAACAGGCCAGTTAGCCTATCATGATGAATTCATCAGGAATTAACCATGACAGTTTCCAGAGAGAACCGCGAGGAGTTCGATCTGGTTTGGTATATTGCTAGCAATAGGATTCTCATTCTCCATTACTAATAATCCCTTTCCCCCCTATTAAATTTAGGTTTCGTTCGACCTCGACATTACGGTAAATATTTCGTGGTAGGCCCTGAGGGCCTACATGAAGTATCCAATGTGCTAAGTTGGGGGATAACCTACTTGAGTGCCAAATTTCATTGAAATCCGTTTAGTAGTTTTTTCGTGAAAGAGTAACAAACATCTCTTCTTCCATCCATCGTTACAAATTTTCGCATTTATCATATTAAGAGGGTGTTTAATTGAACAATACAAATGTCAAAGTCAAGGTAACTTATACCAGAAGGAGATTTTGTACAAAAGTCGTTTGCTTGGGCACTTCTATCCCATGTTTCTACTGTGAAGCAGTTGTGTTTGCATGGCTGTGTTTTGGTTTGAAGGGTGGGCTGTAGCAGTGAGTTTACAGGGTACAGAGGAATAACACCTAAGTCCTCAGAAATGGCAACGCATGGGGGGTATCATGGACGAAACAGTATACTCTGTTATGTCCATGGTACTGCTCATGTCTATAAGTGACGGTTACTACTTTTCATTAGGTGGGCCGTCTGTTTGATTGTCAATCCAAGTTACACGCTTCTATTTATGCAGTTTCAAACCTCTGTTTTTACTCATAAGGATGTTTATCTAACGATAATATATACGATATAATAAAATACCAAAATCAATAAGAGAACTACCAGTAAGTCACTTTAAATTACGGTTAAAAAAATGGTTACTGGAATGCAATTTTTATTCAATAAATGATGATTACATGCATACATTTAATTTTTAAAAATTAAATGTATGTATGTAAATGTATAATTCAGTTGTATTGTATGCCATTTGTTATGTTTTTGACTCGTTATGTATTTGTTTTTGTTTAGTTTGTATTTAATTCTGCTACCATTAGTATGTGTGCGACTGCCAATTTTTATAGATTGACTCCTACTAAGCTATTAATATACGTAAGCCACTAAAATGTAATTAGCATGTGCTGAAATAAAAATAAAAATTAAAAATTTAAATTTATTATTTCCACATTTAGAGCAAATAAATATATATTTTTTTTATTTTTTATTTAATTTGTTATATTTCTCTTTTAGAGGTAGTTTTAGACACGGGCCAAAGCCAAGTGTTTTTGAAATGTTAGTTCAATGATGGGAACTTACGGACCAGGCGACATGTATTTAAAACTGCTGCTTTTTGGAGGAGTATATATGTGGAGGGTTTTATACATAATGTATGGAGACTTGTGTGTAAGGTTTTCGGGATAACACCCGTTGTAGATAAAACTGTTGGTATTGTTTTTACTGTACGAACTCGCCATTGGGATTTTATTTCTATAGACCAGTGATTCTCAACCACTGTGCCGCGGCACTTTTGTGTGCCGCCAAATTTTGCAAATATTTAAAATTTTCGTCATAAACTATTTATGCAGTGTGTTGTAGTAAGTAAATATATTTTAACTTTTTCTTTGTGTGCCGCCAAATTTTGAAATCGTTAAATATGTGCCGCAACAAAAAAAAGGTTGAGAATCACTGCTATAGAGAGATCTGTGTATTATTATTAACGAATTTTCGCAATGGAAAAAACTAAATTACCTAATTGCATATATACTTACTTGATTAGGTAAGCGATTAAGGGTGTTGCGTGCTGTCCGATTGATCAGTAGTTTCAATAGACACGCATGTAAGCGAGTACATTGAACATTTATTATGATTTTTCAACATTGTATATGATACACGCAAAAATATGAACTGTGTATATATTTTTTTTATTATCAAATTAATGCTAAAATAATTCAAAATTCAAAATTCAAAAATCATTTATTCATGTAGGACATTTTAGCCGCTTATGAACGTCAAATTTTTACATTATAATTTTATATTTACCCTACCGTCCAGTTCGGTATATAGATCCAATTGAGAAGAACTGGCAAGAAACTCAATTGAATTACTTTTTTTTTTAAAGCCAGTTTATTTACAATGTATATTTATATAGGTGTCTATGTCTAACATTAAATGAAAATTCAGTGCATGAACAACTATTGCCATGCACACTCGTCATTCAAGTAATCGTTTAGTGAGTAATAGGCTTTGCTCTTTAAAACAGCAATCATTTTCTCTTTAATTAATCAGTAATCAATCGATTTCAAAAAATCTCAGTTCGTTTCTTTTTTTTTTATGATTGTTACTTTATAATTCTGTCAGTTGTACACCGATTTGGGAACTTCTTTTTTTTTATCTAAAAGGATATAGTTACAGTTTGGTCCCATTGAAACTTTATCAGAATCGGTTTAAAAAAAATCTGAACAGAATCTACAATGCATAATACTAATCATCAAAATCATCAGGTCGCGGTAGGTTGGTTCGAACCGGTTTCATTTGACTATATCGATAGCGTTACACGTGTTTATCGCAGTTTTAACAACTGTACCACTGTCATCACGTCCTCGGACATTTTGTTTGGTGTAATACTATAGTACATTATCGTAATCCGATTTAAGGTTTCAGGTTTCAGCTTTCGTTCTCTTGAAATTTGATCTTCGACTTTGAAGTGGGTCATTATTCGATTGTATTTTTATTCGGCTTGAAAAAATTGGGGTGGGGGGAAGGATTGTTAGTAATGGAGATACAAATTCCTCATTGCTCAGGTCGATCTCCAGGCGGTTCCCCCTAGAAATCCATTGTGATTAATTTAGTCCAATTTATTGCGATAGGTCAACTAACCTGACTTTATTCTCACTTATCGTCCTTCACTGGTGCCCGC
Organism: Galleria mellonella; assembly: GCF_026898425.1. NCBI lineage: Eukaryota > Metazoa > Arthropoda > Insecta > Lepidoptera > Pyralidae > Galleria > Galleria mellonella. Next base: position 1,374,650 of record NW_026442087.1, read on the forward strand.
CAGTGTATATTGATAGCGCAGGCGGGGTTACCATTCCATTATCATTCATTAAAAAAAAATCGGCTTGAAAAAGGATGATTTTTTATGCAATTTAAAGTAGCAAACAAGTTGACGGCCAACCTGATAGAAAGTGGTAATTGTCGCCTATAGACATGACCAGCACCATCCACCATCCATAGTGTTTACTCTGTAATGGGAATCACTTAATACAATATATATATATATATATATATATATATATATATATATATATATATATATATATATATATATATATACATAATTTCTTACCATGTGAGATCGGTAAAGATTTTGTTACGATCGAGGTCACTGAACTTTAAATACATACCATATTTTCCAATGATAAACAAATTAATTTTCTTATATGAAAAATTTTCCTTTATGGTTTCATATTTAATTTTATTAAAAATAATGTGAATTGTTTAATCGTCGACTACTTATTGTGTGTATATATATATATATATATATATATATATATATATATATATATATATATATATATATATATATATATAATATTACGATACGATATCTTATTATTCGTAGTACACATATTATGTTATCAAAAGTCGACATTACAGTCTCGTGTATAATCTATTACAGAAATCTTATTCATAACATACGTATAATCTACTATAGTATATAGGATATATAAGTTATTGCGAACTCAAGGTGCTTACTTAACAATGTCTTACAATATGCATCAGCACAAATAGGTCTAAATACCTAGAACAGTCGTTCTAGTGCATTTATTAATAGTATAGACTATAATTTCACATGATTAAATTAATAAATATATAGGCATAGAATATTCCATAAGTAGCAATTAAAATTTCATATGAAATCTAAAATAATATCACACCTGCTATTTCCCGTCATAAACAGATTGTTATAAGTTGCACATAGCAAATTATTGTTAATAGTGCTGCGTTAGGGTTTAATCATAATTCATCGACGGTGCTCGATTAATAGTGAAATGTAAACACAAGCTAATAAGCGTTTATGACAATCAACTTTAGGTTGTAAAAAGCGACAGAATAGAGAATTTAGAACCTCAGATTCCAAAAAATTATATTACGGACTTCATTTTCTACAGCAAATAGTAGCAACTGTGATTTTAGTTCAAGCCAGTAAAAATCACAGTGTTAAATTTCACAGATTAATTCATTGTATTAATGAAAAATAATATCACTAAATGATCATGAAATAAATGTACCAATCATGTAATGCCTAATACATAATTTATTTTGTATCAATACAATTACGTTCGCCAAGGTGACAGGTTGAGGTCTCCGTACTACGCGGTTCATCTGTGTTTCCTGTCTGTTGCGCAAGCGCAACCGTGGACTGTTTCTGCATTGTTACATATTAATTATTTATCATAATTAAAACCATGCTTCGGCCAGGCGGTTTTTATAGGGTTTTATTTCGTGATTTGCGCTGTTTATGCTGTAATTCCCAAGTCCTTTCTTATGATAATCTGTGTATCGTAGGGAATGGTGATGGATTTATTTCTCTTTCACTACACCGCATCTACAAATTACAGTGATAAGACATTATGGTTAATTCTTGTCGAATTCATCATGGTGGGCCAACTGACCAGCATTCATTCTCACCTATCATCTTCCTCTGGTGCCCCGTCGGTGTATACCGATAGCGCGGGCGGGGTTACCATTCCATTTCCTACCCAAAAAAAAACATACCTATCTAATAGATGTATCATCAATAAATTTCAAAAATATTGTCTGTCTTGTCTATTTGTTACGGCATCATACAAAAATTACTACACTAAATTTAATGCGGTTTTTACAACTGTGTTATTGAATATCTAACTTAATATCTAGTGTTGGGGGGAAAGGGATTGTTAGTAATGGAGACTGAGAATCCCATTGCTTGCAATATACTCAACCAGGTCGACCTCCTAGCGGTTCCCCCTGGAAACTATCATGGTTAATTCCTGGTGAATTCATCATGATGGGCTAACTGGCCTGTTTTCATTCTCATCTATCACCCTTCACTGGTGCCCCGCCAACGTATCTCGTTAGCGCAGGCGGGGTTACCATACCATTTTCACCCATAAAAAAAAATCTAGTGTTTTATCTTGATACGGCATCTAGTAGCGGTCTTATTTAATTGGTTTTGTTACTTCTGCAATTCACGCTTGCGAAGTAGTTTTAGCTAGTTGTATAATCATCACTACATAGTATAAAACAAAGTCGATTCCCGTCTGTATCTCCTTATGTATGCTTAGATCTTTAAAACTACGAAACGGATTTTGATGCGGGTTTTTTTTAATAGATAGAGTGATCCAAGAGGAAGGTTTATATGTATAACACATGCGTAATATAGTAGAGGAACACTGATAATTTTGGAGGTTTCTAATCTAATGTCGTAATGTAATGGAGGACCGGCGATGAAGTTTAGTATCAGCATTGCACACGTGTGAAGCCGAGGCGGGTCGCTAGTAAATAAATAACAAGTTTTTTGTTCCCCAAAAAAGTGATTTCGATACACACAAGCGCACACCTATAAAAGATGAGACGTTTTATAGATTTACAATGCAAATATTTGAATTTAGAACACGCAATCGCGTGTTTACATGATTTTGCCTCGTAATAAGCAGTTTTTTGCTCCGCAAAGGAAAACGGCAGCTTCTATCGTAACAGAAATAATGTGGGACCAACACTTTGTTTCGGTTTCAAGGGTGGTATGTGGTAGTGAAATAACATGGACTAAGGTATTATTTTGCCTTATCTTAGTAGTCAGGAATGACAACACATCGTATTTTTTTTTTGATGGGTGAAAATGATATGGTATCCCCGCCTGCGCTAACGAGATACGCTGGCGGAGCACCAGTGAAGGGTGATAGATGAGAATGAAAACAGGTCAGTTAGCCCATCATGATGAATTCATCGGGAATTAACCATGATAGTTTCCAGGGGGAACCGCGAGGAGGTCGACCTGGTTAGGAATATTGCTAGCAATTGGATTCTCAGTCTCCATTACTAACGATCCCTTTCCCCCCAACACATCGTATTCATAACTACAGGTGACATTTGAATGATCCTGCCTAGACTTTACTAAAGTCTACAGCATGGGGTTCTTCAAAAAGGGTGTAATAAGATTTCTTAAAGGTTGGCAACGCCTGTCATCTCTGCTGTTACAAGCATCCATAGGCTACGTAACTCCATTTATCATCAGACATGTCGTATATTTGTTTGCCACTGTAGTAGTATAAAAAAAATTGCAACTTTCCATCAGGTTGGCCGTGAGCTGTATTAAAAGCTGTATTCGATTGTAACGAGAATTTTGAAAATTTGTTAATGTAATCCCATAATATAGTCGCAAAAGTTAGACAAAAACCTTCTTCTTTAAAAAAATTATATCTTTTTTTAAAGATTTCTTAAAATTAACTACTGTAACAGTAAGGACACAACTATTGAGAGCAGTTGACTGTTTGTGCAAATTGTACAAATGTCGTGACCGCGTAAATCTATTCCGTCCATGGTTTGGTTAGATGCAGGAAAGATATGCACATAATTTAGACATTGACCTTTTATATGTCGGTAAACATAGAGATAAGATCGACTTTCGAATATCAAATTTAAAATTATTTGAATTTGTAATATCATGAACCGAACCATAGTGTGTGACTTATGAAGTCAATTTTACAATTAAATTATTTGCCAAAGACACTTTTACGTCGATGATTGTTCTACGAATCACACACTAGCCATCATCATTCTCATTATCTCATCTATTATCTGCCCGCTACTGAACATAAGCCTCCCCCATAGACCGCCATAAGGAACGGTCCTGAGCCACTTTCATCAACTGATTCTCAGCATTATACCAACGTACACTAGGCATGAAAGATGCAGAGTTGTGCAAATGCAGTAAAATATTTATTACTAATACATTTTTTTACATTGTTATGCGAAGGGACGACTCTCGTATTAAAGTTCTTGTGGAGTATGCCTAAATAACTGTAGCATAAAGTAACATTTTGTTAGTATGGGACACTTGTTCAATATAAAAGAAATAACAACTTTTTACTACACACCAAAGTTATTTATTTAATATTTTTACACAGTGTTCTTTTATATAACTATTTAGTTTACACTGCACTTTTAACTTATTTGAAGGTCCACTTGACTCGCAACGCGCGAGACCCTTGGTTTAGGGTTTTATTGAGCCCGGACGATAAATCCAACTAGTTTATTTTACTGGCCAGACTAGCTATCAGAAACCAGGCCCGTAGCTGGGCAGCAATTTGACTAGCTAAATTACGACTGCCTAATTTAGGGTTTTTTTTTTTGGATGACAATGGATTGGTATCTCCGCCTACGCTAACGGGATACGCTGGCGGAGCACCAGTGAAGGGTGATCGATGAGAATGAAAACAGGCCAGTTAGCCCATCATGATGAATTCATCAGGAAATAACCATGATAGTTTCCAGGGGGAACCGCTAGGAGGTCGACCTGGTTAGGTATATTGCTAGCAATGAGATTTTTAGTCTCCATTACTAACAATCCCTTCCCCCCCCCCCTAATTTAGGATTTGGATGCGTTTATATAGGCATAATACTGTTGATTTAAATGGAAATAAATGATATTGTTATTCAGCAATAATATGTCTACATGCTAGGGATGTAACAGTACTCATACGTTAAATACATGAGGTATTTTTTAAAGATTGGTTTCCTCTCTCGCCTTAAGTGAGATTTTATGGGAACCTATATTTCTCACCTTCTTATGTGAATTGTATTCATGTGATTGTATTTGAGAGGATGTGTGAATATTACCTGATAATGATATAAAAGTCGTTTGCTTGGGTTCTTTTGTCCCATTCGTGTTTCTGCCGTGAAGCAATTGTGTTTGTATGGCTGTATGTGCCGAAATTAGAAGGTACAGAAGCATAACATCTTAGACCTCAGAAATAAAGGGTATCATGTCCGACACAGTATACTCTGGTATGTCCATAGTACTGTACAAGTCTATAGGCGACGGTGACCACTTTCTATTAGGTGGGCCGTCAGCTTGTTTACCATTCTAAATTGTATAAAAAAATTGTCAAGTTATTTAAATGAGTGTTCTTATATTTGCTCTAATTACGTATGAATAGGGGTCAATGACGTTTCTCCTGGAGCTTCTCCAGGAAGCTGAAATACTTGCACCAACAACAACAACCATCCCAAAAGTTGTTTGTTTGTTACCTCGTGATGCCTTAACTTAAATTTCGTATTGGAAATTGAATCGAAATTGGGTATATATGTACGTACTATAAGAGAGGGGGAAGGAGATAGTCTGCTTTTAATCTCGGTCAGTGAATATATTTCGGTGACGTGGACAAAGTTGGGGCTAAAAACTAGTGGTCAGTATATTGTAATTAATATAATATTTTTCAAGTTAGATCTAATAGATGTACAGATATTTATTGTTAGATATTGGTATTTGATAAGTACATAGGTATGGCCTCATGTACAATGCTTTCCATGTTTATTGAAGCCAGGCTTTGTTTAAACAACAACTTGATGACCTCACTTCCCACCTGTTTGGAGAAATTTGAAGCACAACAAACCAAAATATACGAAATACTTGTGGAATTTTCCTATTTTGTTACTTTATTGCGTATATTCCTTTTGTATGTATATTAAAGAGTCGTCTATAACAAGTTCGCCATCTATACACCAATTTGAGTAATTATTTAATTTTATCAAAATTGGTACAGTAGTTTCGATTTTTTTTTAATCAAATTAACTATTTTTGTCACAGTTGAATTAAGTTTTATTTTGTCTTGCAACACTATCATAATTTATTTTCGCCGTCGATGTAGAAAGGAGCACATTATATCAATACAGGGGAAGGGGATTGTTAGTAATGGATTCTAAAAGCCCCATTGCCAGCAATATACCCTATCAGGTCGACCTCCACGCGGTTCCCCTAGAAACCATCGTGGTCAATTCTTGTCAAATTCTTAACTAGGCCTATTGACCTACTTTCATCGTCACCTATCAGCCCTCACTGGTGCCCCGCCAGCGTATACCGATAGTGCAGACGGGGTTACAATTCCATTTTCACCTGTAAAAAAAATATATCAATACACAGATATCGGAGTGACAGTTATGTTACCCATACCTAATATTAAGGTTTATAGTAGGGGTTTGTCAATAGTTGTCACGCTTGGCGGATTGGCAACCGCACTTAGTCTTAGAGACATTGCTGCCCATCAAAGGTCAAGGGACCAATAAACTCTCTTATTCGCCTCTTACGACACCCACGAGAAAGGAAGGGGTGGCCCATTCTATGCCGGGACCGCATGGCAATTTTATAGGTATGCAAATGTATGCTAAAATATATCCAGGTTGTCTGTATGAGATTGCTTTTTGCGATACGGCCGCCATTTGTATATGCACATTCTGTATAAATACTCCTTGCGTACATCTCTTTCGTGCGCATCAAAGAGTTTATTATTATTATGCTTAATATGCATAATAAGTGAACGTGATATAATGCACTTTGTTTTTTTGTTTTGTCTTCGTCGAGCCGAAACGTTTCGGTTACCGACCTTTGCAATATATTGAGGTTACACCGTTCACCCGACCACAGATAATGTAACACACTACACACGACTATCATCGAGTCATATTGTGACGTAACACTACTGGACGTCACGTGACCTATGGCCAATCATTGATAGAACACAAACAAACAAATATTGACGAATAACTAGCTTTTACCAGCGACTTTGTCAAAATGTTTACTGATAAAAAGTATCCTATGTCCTTCTCTTTCTCATATATTACGTGTATGCCAAATTTCATGATGGTTAGGGAAACCGTTAAAGCGTTAAAAGGTAACAAACAAACGTGCCTTCCACCAAATTGTTTATAATTACTCCTCTCCATCCAAAGGTTGCCTGGAAGAGATCGCTCTTAGCGATAAGGTCGCCCATTGTTTTCTCATTGTGATTATTTTTTGTAATTATTTATATTTATAATAAGTTTACTATTGTAATCTTTTGGAGGAAACAATAAAGAGTATCTATCTATCTATCTATCACATTCACATCTATAATGTGAGTAAGGATTTGGGAGAAGATGTCCTCTTAGACTATAGATTTCCTATAAAAAAACTTTAGTATAAAGGCTTATCATGTGGTACCAATATAGGGTATATTGGTAGCATGTCTACCTTTATGCCATAATTCTTGGAAACCATCGTGGTTAATACATAAATTCGCCACAATTGATCAACTGACTTGACCTCATTGTCACCTATCACACCTCACTGTTACTGTTGATAGTGCAGGGTTACCATTCCATTTTCATCCCATATAAAGTTTCTCTTCACATTTTTAGCAATGGAGTTTAGTAGCCCCATTGCTAGCAATATAATAGCCCTATCAGATCGACCTCCACGTGGTTCCCCCTGGAAACCATCGTGAACAATTCCTGTTGAATTCGTCACGATGGGCTAACTGACCTGCTTCATCCTCATCTATCATCCTTCACTGGTGCCCCGCCGGTGTATACCGATAGCGCGGGTGGGGTTACTATTTCATTATCACCCATAAAAAAAAAACATAAATCGAAACTATTCTTTATATCTAAATGGTATTGTATCTATATACTATAGCAATGTAGCTACTGCATAATACCACATGTGGCCACAAAACGTCAGTGGACTGGCTTAGCGTAACTTTCTCTACGTGTGTTACGCGACCTTAAATATCCATATATGCACGAGTTGAAAAGTACATATGTGTTTACTCAATACAACTATAGACTTATGACCAGGTATAACATACTCGAGTATTGATAGACCAAAAATATTTATAAAAACGAGACAAGTAAATGGTTACACTAGTGTGTGTCAATGTAAATTTGTGCTCAGTTCTGGATTTATAAGCAATTGAAGTTTATAAAATATCCTAATTTTTTGTTATAATTTTAATTTCAATACGTGGACTTTTTTTTAGCAATAAATTACGTATTTTTTTCTATCAATTTTTCTATAAAATATTTCTGAAGGTTCTATGATATTGCATTTAAAGAGATATTAAATTACGTGAAAAATGTGCAGTTTCGTAGGATTTGGCCTAGTTTATATTGTTTTTTTTTTTTAATAGATGAATATGAAATGGTGTACTCGCTTATTCTAACGGTATACATGGGGGGAGGGGTACCAGTGGAGGATGAAATGATTAGAATGTAGTCAGGTCATTAAATCCATCATGGCATATTTCTATGGTACTCAAACACGACGGTTCCTGGTAGGACCGCGGTAAGATAAACTTGACGGACTATATTGTTAGCGATGGGAGCTAGTGTTCTTATTACTATCACATTACTAATCAACCCCCCCCCCCCCCCCACTAGTTAATTTTTTTTATGATTGATAATGGAATGGTAACCCCGCCCGCGCTATCGGTATACACTGACGGGGCACCGGTGAGAGATGATAGGTGAGGAAGAAAGCAGGTCAGTTAGCTCATCGTGACGAATTCAACAATAAATCAGTCAGGATAGTTTTCAACCGTGCGGAGATCGACCTGATAGGGTATATTGCTAGCAATGGGGTTGCTAATTTCTATTACTAATAATCCCTTCTCCCCCCCTAGTTTATGTTAGTATATCCAAATCTAGGAGTTGAACAGTGCTGTGGTTGTGGCCGTAGCTTAGTTATTATTGGATCAGGATTATGTCGAATTTTTTAGGTCACCATATCCCGTTATTCACGGCTGGCATTGATCAGTGAGTTATGTCTTTTTGTAATATGGATAAAACCATATTACGCCGACCCTAAATAATAATTGGGATAAGGGTGGGGAGATGATGATATGTCTGTAAAGTTACTGAGTAAGTCCTAAGAAATTGCAACGCACAAGAGGCATCGTGTTTGTTTGCCACTTGTATATTGTGTTGTCCAAGTTATTCGTGTCTATAGGTCACTTGCTACTTGCATCGGAAACGGGTTGAGGAGGGGGGGGGGAGGTTGTTTGTCGTTCTATATTGTGTAATAAATATCAAAGCCATAAGTAATGCCATAAGACAATTATAGACACCAGAGGGAGACTTTGTACAAAAGTCGATTGCTTGGGTACCTCTGTCCCATTCGTGTTTCAACCGTGAAGCAGTTGTGTTTGCATGGCTGTGTTTCGGTTTGAAGGGTGGGATATGGCGTGAATTTACAGGGTGCAGAGGAATAACACCTGAGTCCTCAGGGATGGCAACGCATGGGGGATATCATGGGCGAAACAGTATACTCTGTTATGTCCATGGTACTGCTCATGTCTATAGTTGACGGTTACCACTTTCCATCAGGTGGGCCGTCAGCTAGTTTGCCATTCTAAGTAGTATAAAAAAAAAGACAGAAAACACCCATAAAAATATATAAATAATATTTGTCCTCCGTCCGAAAAAACACTATTTATCAAAGTTCATGACGATTTGTTGAGCTCTTATAGCGCCAAGATAGAACAAACAGACATTTAGGTATATTTAAAATATTAGTAAAGAGGTATGTTAATAGGTATTTGTAATTCAAAACTTCTTAATATTATAGGAAGTAATCAATTGCAAAATATAATATGTTGAAATAGCGAAATAATGCCAATTCAAGGTTTTGTGTTTCAAACGTATTAATCAAGTGTACATTGATTCGTATTCTATTATTTTAACCGACATTGTTTTGAAAATATTTTTAATATGTAAAATACTGCATTTTGAATCTACATTTTTAATTATCGTCATTACAGCCATTATCTGTCCACTGCTGAACATAGGCCTCTCCCATAGACTGTCATAAGGAAGTTAATAGTTTGAAAAAATACATTCTAACGTCTCTGTCCAATGCGTTCTGATTTATATATTTTCTTTATTTAGCTTTATTACAATGATATTACAGGTTCTTTCCTAATGAGCATAATATATATTTATATTTATTTATGTTTCTTCTGGTTAGTTGATTGAAATTATTTTGTTTAATTTCGCTACTCTTAGTATGCGTGCTATTGCCAACACTGACTGACTGAAGATTGACTATTATTATTGTTACCAGAAGTTCTATGACCTTTCATATTTGCCATCAACCTCCGACTGCCATTTCGTCCACGCACGTTTTGTGACACTTGTTTTATCGCTAAAAGTGACTTACAATTTCTCCTTGATAAATACGATAGCAAAGCGACAATGACTCGCATCGAATTATCGCAATGCCTTTAGGGGAGAGGGGTGAGTCTCCCTTACTAAAAGGGTATAAATACGGCAAAGCGGCCGAAATTGAGTCATTCGCAGTTAGGACGCCGAACCGTTGACACTAGACTGTGAGCAGCAATCTATTAATTTTCTTGAAGATGCCTCATTTATAACTGCTGGTAATAATAACAGTCAATCTTTGAGTGCTGGCAGTCAAACGCATACTAATGGTAGTAAAATAATTCTAATCAACTAACCAGTTATTATGTACTTCCGCAAAATAACACTTAGTTCAATAAAATAGGGTTTTTCATTTTATAGCGCGTTTTATATTTTGTTACTAAGTATTCGTAGTTTATCAAATCAAATCAATACCATTAACTCCTTATCTATATTATTGACTTTTGTTCAGATATTATATTGGACGTGTATTTTTAGTCAACTACAGTCTTATCATTATCATACAATATACAATACATACAATGAGTTTAGTTAGAAAAAAAAAAAATAAAAACCAGCCATTGTTATTCTGATTTTATGTCGGTTCAATTTTACTAGTAGTATAAGTTTTACTAGTCTTTACTCGCGACTTTGGCCGTGTGATAAAAGAGAGATTGTATCTTAAATCTCTAATAGTACTTCTAAGCATGCCAAATTTAATGGCGATCGGTGTAGTCGAGCTGCTAAAGCGTTTTTTTTTTTTCTTCTAAAATTGTTTCATCACATTATTATATCAGCTTTTCACTGTCCACTGCTGCCATATATGCCTCCATATGCCTCCCCCTAGGGGGATTTTGCCAGTAGTTGCCACGCTTGGAAGGCGTATTGGCAACCGCAGTTAGTTTTAATTATGTGTGTGTGCGTAGCGTGCGTGCGTGCGTGCGTGCGTGATGAGAAGAATATAGTTTACTTTTTATCTCAGTCACGGATTGGTAATCACAGTTAGGCTCTGGTGGTGTTTCACGAGTAAGAGGGATGCTGCCTCTCTCGACCATTAAGTTACCTTACTTGTTTCTTTCGACACCCACAGAAAAAGAAGGTGTGATCCATAGGACTAAGCTAGGACCCTAAGGGATATAAATGTAAAGTATATATGGGTTTACATTTTTTCCTATTTTTTTTTATAACCACACACACGCATGGTCTCATACATAGATAATATATGTTAGAACAGTGTTTCCCAACCTATTTTGTTCCATGTCCCACTTGAACATTTCTAAAATTTTTATGCCCCCATACATAATTTTTTCCCGACAAAGTTTACTTGATGACTCTAATCGCCCAGTTGATATTTTGGTAACGTCGAACGAAATTATACCTAATAAATATTTACAGCTTTTTTTTTAATTTACTTTTTTGTTAAATTTGGCACCAATATCTACTCGTAGCATTGCATTTAAATGGCCTGGAGCAAGAGGGTTAAAATCGCTTCGAGTTCATTTTTAATTACCCCCCCCCCCCTCCCCTTAACTATCAAATTGCCCCCCTATGGGACGTGGGCCCCACGTTGGGAAACACCGTTATAGACTATACACATTGATACAAATATACACCAATAGATGTCGCCATTGCTACATTTTGACATTCTTTATAACAATCTCTATTAGTCGTGACAATTTGAATTCGAAAATCACATGAGTATATAATCATCTAACGCCTAGTATTGTTTTTCAGCATTTTTTTTATTGTAATTTATTCTACATTATATTATATTATATTTAAGTAATTAACAATTAAATCCTGTATGAAATAACAATGGAAAAATACGATTATAATTATTACATTATTGTGAGAAATATTCATGAAAACTAATAAGTATCCAATGTCAATGTGTTAAATATATATATATATATATATATATATATATATATATATATATATATAACAATTAGCATGTCGTTTTGCCTTTTGAATTTTGATTTGGATTGAAATACACGAAATTCTTAGTTTATATATCATGTTCGGTGAAATGTATTTTGTAATTTCCATATTTGTTTATACTTTGTTGACGATATTACAAAAAAAAAATTGTTTGGTACAAAAGGCGGACTTAATACTGTATAGCATTCCCTTCCAGTCAACCTTTGGGAAAATAGAAATGTAATTATGCAATGAAAAGTATATTGCATTAATTATTTATTTTAATTTCGCGTCACTACGTTCTAACTAATCTTCGAAATCGAGCAACCGGTTTTGATGAAATTCTTACGCTACCTGATGCCAGTCGACGACAAAAAAACAACGAATCGACCGTTTACTAAATTACGAAAAAATTATCTCGAAAAAATATTTGCTCCAACTTAGGAAATAGGACAGTTTTTATCCCAATAAGCGAATGGATCCGTCAGGTAGCGCTATGTGGCAAAACAAAGTCGGCCGTATCAAGTAAATATTTGTTTTCCATTAAATGCCAATTATTTCCAGTACCGGAGTCAAATGACGTAAATATATTTCTTGCTAGAAGCGATACGTACTAAGTGGTTTTTTATGTATTACATTAGTGTCATCTTAGTTTCGTTTTAAGGGATATTGCAAGCATTGGTAACTGCAGTTAGGCTTTAGAGATTTTCAAGAGGGACGCCGCTGCCCATCCCTCGTCCTCCCTTAGTCGCCTCTTACGACGTCCACAGGAATGAAAGGTGCGGCCTATTCTATGCCGGGGCTACACGGCCATTTACACAACAATGTAACAGTCAAAAATTGCTATTAATAATACAATAATATGAGTAAATTCCAACATATATCTAATTTATTGTTTATTCTCTTAGTTATTATTTATCTATATTAAATGTTTAATATAGTAATATTTTATTTCTTTAATAAATTCATTGAATTTATTTGTATGTTGTTATTTCCAGCGGTTATTATGTATTTTCAGTACCATGAAAAATAGTTTTTTATCTAACATCTATCTATTATTATTTTTTAATAAAATTAATTATATATATATATTAAAAAGAGATTAAAGTTAGGATAACTTTAATCTGTTCTTAACCGTCTCCTTATGTCTGGTATTACGATTATGCGTGTCTTTAACTTTTGGAAACAAATTACGATTTTTGTGTATTTTCCACATTTCCCGTCTTTATTTCCGTCTGTGAGTCTATTGGCCCAACTCTTGAATACTATGTCAATAAGTTCGAATCTGGCCGACGCCAATATTTTTCACTGACAACGTACAGTTTATACTAGTGGACACAGAACCATGTAATTGTTGCAAGAGTTCCAACAACTTACCTAAAAATAAATTCCCAAAAATTTACACCGATATTGGGAGATTTTGCTTAGACAGAGTCGCAGACAGAAGTTAATTAGTATCTAGGTGCTATAAAAACACACAATAGCTATCAGAAAATTATTTACAGCTGTCATATCGTACAATAGTTTCCTACTGCTGATCCTATATAACCTTTTACATATTATTAATCGAGCCATTTTCACAATATTCGCTAAGAAATATATACGTAAACATAATGTTCAATAATATATCCTTTCTCGAAATGCTGTGTCAATTTTTAACACTAATATTTGTATTCATATTGGGCACAATAATTTATCATAAAAATACGAATGCGATATGCAAATCCAGAAGAAGGTTAGAAGGAAAAACTGCAGTTATAGTCGGTGGTACAAAAGGAATGGGGTTGGAGATCGCAATGGACTTTGCGCATCGAGGTGCCAAAGTTATAATAGCTTGCCCGCTAGAGGAAGAAGGTCTTCACGCGAGAAGTTTGATATTGAAAAGTTCCAGAAATGAGAATGTCTCCTTCAAACTCCTTGATTTAGCATCGCTGGAATCTGTACGAAGATTTTCGAAAGAGATCATAGAATCGGAAAATCGTTTGGATTTATTGATCAACAATGCAGGTGTCGGTTTCCCAGGAGATTCCTTGACTGACGATGGCATGAACTTCATAATGCAGGTGAACTATTTCGGAATATTCTTGGTAACTATATTGCTGCTACCACTTTTGAAACGAACAGGAACACCATCTGAGCCGAGTAAGATAATAAATACAACATCACTAATGCACAATTTGGTCACATTAGATCTGAAGAATTTGAACAATACTGGTAACTGTTTCAAGATTTATTCTAAAAGCAAACTGTGTATTTTGTTGTTTACCTATGAATTAGCTAAAAGATTAAAAGGTTTTAACGTGGTTGTCAATTGTGTAGATCCAGGTATAGTGGGGACCGGAGTCTATCACAGTGTCGGCTGGTGTACCGAACCTATTGTAACTTTTATATGTTTGTGTGTATTCAAGAACCAGTGGGAAGGTGCACAAACTGCTATCCACGCCGCTATATGTTGGGGTACCAGACATGATAATGGCAAATATTTTCGAAATTGTCGGGTTCTATCTAAAGATATGAGAATTGGTTATGATGATAAAACCATTGAAAAGTTATGGGAAGAATCGGTTAAGTGTGTAAAACTGAAAGATGAAGAGTTGTCTTGCTTAAAAAACTGAGTATGGGTTGGCTGTAAATCATAACCAACCCTATCTCATCACAACTAGTGATCATACTTTCTAAAGAGGTGCTTTAATAAGGTTTGAACATTAATTAATACGAATTAATATGTGTATCGATTAAACGCCCATTCGGATTGCAATTTTAGTTGAGAAGATCGAGAAAGTAACTTAACAGGTGCTTTTTTTTTTTAATTTGGCTTTGCAATAATAAATTTTTATCAGTACAGACTGAATAAGAGTTATTTAAATTATTAGACAGCCATTATTGTATGTCAAACAAAATATATACAGATATATGTCAGACTTCATTCGTAATATAGATGGTAAATACTCTATAACGTATACGTCCGCAGTACACTTGAATATGCTTCTCTGATATGGAATCCCTAATATCAATGTTATATCGATCGTATTGAGAGAGTGCAAAGAAGTTTCACACGTTACTTGGCTTACAAAGATAAATAATGTCCAATAACTGCATCTTATACTGATCGTCTGGAATTCTTCGGGATGAAGTCACTGAGTCAGCGTAGAAAGATTATAGATCTTATAATGTTGTTTAAGATTTTAAATGACCTTATTTTGATACCTGATGTTCTTAAGGATATACGCTTGATAGTACCACGTAATTTCAATATTAGATCTGATAAAATAGTTAACACATTTTCAACATACGCTTGTCGTACTAACTTAGGATCCAATTCTCCCCTCAACAGAATGTTATCATCGTATAATAAAGCCGTAAACGTTGACCATGATATTGACGTCTTTGGTAATTCTTTAGTGCAGTTTACTAGACTTAGTAATAATATGGATTGGTAGTTAGGTCTTTTCTAATTGTATAATTGTTAGTTAGTGTACATTGACGATTATCTGTGAGAGCTGTATACACCTTTAATTGATGTGTTCATATGGCCTTAAGCTTGGTAGTGAAGAGTAAGATTTTTTTGTTCAAACTTAGATTTAAGCATTTTTTAATAGTAGTTTTTCTCTTTTACTTATTAATAACATTGTATATTGTCTACTTAATTATTGTGAGCATATTGTTGGTGTGTCTTATATAAATAAATAAATAAGTAACCTCAATATACCATGCATGATCGTTTAAAGCCAGGCATGATTGTCTTGGTTTATCGTATATGTAATCGATTAATGTATATGAGGCTTTATTCATTAAATGTTTCTTAATAAAACTTTTAAATTTGATGAAAGGTAGATCTAAAGTATATTTTGAAATCTTAGTATATATTTTAATGCCCATTCCTACAAAACACCTATTTATTATTTCTAAACAATTTTGAATTACGAGCTTATATTTTGTCTAGTATTGAGATTGTGAACATGACGGTTTTTTGATAAAAATGATAGTTCTTGTATGTTAATATGAAGATAGTACATACAAAATGTTTGTGTGTACTATACTATATATTATACAGTAACAATATTAATTTCTTTTAAATTTCTCTCTCAGTGAAATACGACTTCTTAGATAGTAAGTAGTAATCGCACGTTTCTGTGAAATTAAAATATTCTGAATAACAGCTGGTATTTCCCATAATCATATCCCATAAGACAAGACACTATGAATATTATATACTAATCGGAATTGGTATACTGTCTGATCTTGTGTACTGCAAAAGCTGCAGAACTCAGCTGCAAGTTAAGGTTTGTATGTGAGCATATTTTGAAGTTTTTTTGTCGACAGTGATCCTAAGAAAAACAGTGGAATCGACAAAGACAAGAGTAACCTTATTTATTTTAATATTAGTAGATATTAGAATTGGGAACCTAGAAAGTGCAAAATTTACATATTTTGTTTTTTATTAACATTTAACACAAGATTGTTTGAGAAGACGTAACAGAGCATTATTTATTTCGTCATAATTCTTAGTCGCTCTATCTACTTTCAATATCAAAGAAGTATCATCTGCATATAATACTGTACCACATCTATCCTATATAACAAAATGCAAATAATGCCTTTAACTCAGTAGATTTTGACATTTTGCTTGCCGTGCTCCGAGCAATAAACGTATCCTCTTCTGCTATTGAATGGTTTTCTTCCTATCTTTTCGGTCGCCGGCAGTGTGTAAGAGCCAATGATGCTTCATCGGATTGGTCTTCGCTCACTGCCGGTGTACCTCAAGGTGGCGTGCTTTCTCCTTTACTTTTTTCAATTTTTATAAACAATATCTCTCGTTATATTAATTCTCCCTACCATCTGTATGCGGATGATCTACAACTCTACAGACACTTCGCATTGCCTGGATTGTCTGATGCCATTGCTGCCTTAAATACTGATTTATGTGCAATACAATCGTGGGCTGATACATTTGGACTTCTCATAAATCCTATTAAATCACAAGCCATCATTATTGGCAGCAGCAGGATGAGATGCAAGTTGAATTGGTCCGAGATACCGGCACTTTATTATGATGGAGTTCCAGTGGCTTATGCCGAGAAAGTTAAGAACCTTGGTCTCATAATGGACGGCACTTTGTCTTGGGCATGTCATATAAATGAACTCAGTAAACGCATGTACTTTTCATTTCACTCTCTCAAGCGACTCCAATACTTTCTCCCGGTAAACACAAAAATTATGCTCGCACAATCTCTACTACTCCCAATACTTGACTATGCCGACGTCTGTTTTTTGGATGTGACTGAGGAGCTTCTAAACAAGCTGGAACGTTTACAAAACCTAGCTATTAGGTTCATCTTTGGTCTTCGTAAATACGATCACGTGTCTGCCTTTCGCAACCAGTTAAAGTGGCTCCCTATCCGACTTCGACGTGATATGCACATCCTTTCTTTCCTTTATAACATACTCAATAACCCCAATTCTCCATCGTACCTCCGCTCCCGGTTTAAATTATTACCACCACCAGTCCGTCCTAAACGCTCCTGTCAACTGCAATCCAGGATGCTTGAACTTCCTGTGTGTAGGACACACTTTATGGGCAACTCTTTCTCGTATCGAGCTGTCCAGTTATGGAACAAACTCCCTTCCCACATACAAGAGAGTCCCTCTATTACCTCTTTCAAGAAGAGGTTAAAATCACATTTTCTTTCCCTTGAGTAATATATTTTTTTTTTTTTGTATTTTTCTAATTGAACTCTCAAATCTTAAAATCATTAAACGAAATTTCTAATGTATGTAGTATATTAATTTATTTTAACATATACTATATAAGTAGGTAGGTATTGTATATATTTATAGTGTATGTATTTATGTAATATTTTATTATATATTTTAATATTTTATTTAACTGTATATTTGTTTATGTATTAATAGTTGTAGCACTTCAGCTGTCCGCTAACGAAATGCTTTCTTACTGTACTGGGTTGACTGGAAGAGATCTCTGTCAGAGATAAGTCCACCCTTGCTCACAACATTTATAAATAGATTATTTTATATGTAACTTACAAGTGCAATAAAGAATATATATATATATATATATATATATATATATATATATATATATATATATATATATATATATATAATTCATATTCACTGAAAATAAAAATGGTTCAAGGAATGATCCTTGAGGGGCACCCATTCTCACAAAAGACTGGTTAAAAATGTTGACGTACACTTTAACTTTTTGGATTTTGTCAGTCAAGTGTAATTCAATTAAATCTAAAGCTTTATCTTTAACCCCGTAGGCATTAAGTTTATTGAGTAATGTAATATGGTTTACAATAAAAAGCCTTGGATAGATCTTAAAGAACACCGACCGCATCCATTTTATTTTCCCAAGCATCAAATATATGTCTTAATAATTTCGCACCCGGATCTGTGGTGGATCGCCTCTTAGTAAATCGAAATTGACTCTAATGTATCAATACATTTGTATTAAAGAAACTTGTGGCCCCGGCATAGAATAGGCCACTTCTTACTTTTCCGTGGGTGTCGTTAGAGGGGACTAAGGGAACATTATGGTCCAGGCATGGGAAGCAGCGCCCTTCTTAATGCATCACCAAAGCCTAAATCCGGCTACCAATCCGCCGTCAAGAAGTGGCAATTACTAGCAAAACTCTCGTAAGTGGGGGAGGCCTATGTTCAGCAAAGGATAGTTGGTTTGATGGGGTTTGAACCCACGTATCTCTTTTTTACTAAGTATTTTATACTGGTACTACACGGCATAAATATTTTAACCTTTTAATAATTTAATCATATAATAAAATAAAAAGATTATCTAATACAAGGTTACATGTAAAATATATTAAAAAACAGTACTTTGAAGTAGTATACTATCGTACGATCACAATATTAAGCCTTGGCAGGCAGTTTGATTACTTAAAAATTAGCAAACATTGCTCGATGACGTCGTAATCGATTGCTAATAAATTGTCAATCAAAATATACATAGGTATTGCTTCCTAATCGTGGGGAAAGGGATTGTTAGTAATGGGCTCTAAAAGCCTCCTTAGTAAATATTATATATATATATATATATATATATATATATATATATATATATATATATATATATATATATATATATATATATATATATATATATATATATATATACATTATTACTTATATTTTAGCTCCGTTACTAGCAATATACCTTATTGTTTTGTCCTCCACGCGGTTCCCCCTGGATACCATTGTGATTTATCGTATTGAAATTCGTCCCAATGCGCTAACTGACCTGCTTTCATCTTCACTTATCGTTTCTCACTGTTGTCCTGCCAGTGTACGTACTCGTATATGTCGATAGTATAGACGGGGTTACCATTCCATTTTCACCCATAAAAATATCGCTAAAAGCACCTTCCACTGATAAACAGCGTCACTAGTGATTAGCTAACAATCACCATCTTCGTCTTTTAACTGACCATTGCTAAACATAAGTCTCCTCACAGTGGGGTTTTGCCAGTAGTAGCTACACTTGTCAGGTGGATTGGCAACCGCAGTTAGGCTTTGGAGATGTTTTAAGAGGGTCGCTGCAGCACATCCTTCGCCCTCTCTTAGTCGCCTTTTACGACACGGGAAAGGAGCCTATTCTATGCCGAGACCACACGGGAACATCATAGTATTTTTTGATTTTCAATAGCTCTGTAAATCTAGGACCGATATGTATTGCTGATCATTCACTTACGAATTCACTTTCTGTTTTACGAAATAAAAAAACATGTAAAAAATGAGGTTGACAGCGATTACTAAGCAATTTTTAGTTATAGCAATCTTATTATTTTGACATAATCAGGGCTCCGTTTGAATAATGAAATTGAAGTTTGAAATTGTGGTCTGAAACTGCCACATCTATTACAATATAGATAGGCTATTACGGTTAAATATATAATATAAGAGGGAACCCAGAAAAGATAGGGTATGAAGGAAGGAATGAATTAAAAACTAGAACGGAATTTAAATACATATGCCGACTAAACAGGAAAAGGTCGGAACAATGACGATGATGACGCCCTTTTTAAGAGACGAAAATGTAATGGTGATACTACCTACCAAGTTTTTTTTTTATACCACTGAGATGGCAAACAAGCATACGGCCCACCGGTAAGCGGTTACCGTAGCTTATGGACACTTGCAATACAAATGCAATACAATATTATGCGCGCGTTGCCGACCCTGAAGAAACCTCTTTAGCCCCGTTTTGAAGAACCCCATGCTGTAGTCTCTTGGGAAAATCTCGGAAGGGAGCTCATTCCATAATATAGATTGATTTATGTTTATATTGATATTAATTGTATACATGTTTATAATGAGGCGATTAGACCTTATTGTTAGTAATCTATCAGTATCAGTAGTATCAGGCCAGCCTCTACGAAGGTCCCCTTGGACACCATCGTATTCAATTCCAAGGAAATTTGCCATGATGGACAAATTGGCCCGACTTTTTGATTTGGGGAAAAAATATTTGACTTCTAGATAAAAATAAAAATTCGGTACTGGCAACCCTGAGAGTGTTGTCCATATTTAAATCCATATTTTTTGCCTACCTTTAAAATGATTGGTAATTACAAGAACGTCTGTGCAAATGTTATATATGTGTTTTTGTCCACATTGTAACGCGAACTGTGACTAAAACACGTTCTCCGTAGTGGTAACCTTTGGTCGCGTAATGGAGTTATATTTAACACCTCGAGGCCGATGAATAATTGTAAACGCTTATTTAGAGTATATTGTTAACGTGTTAAGAGTGTCGTAATAGTGCCTAATAAAAATTTATTCAGGATTGTTAGTAATAGAGATATGGCAGCGCCATTGCTAGCACTATACCGTATCAGGTCGACCTCCACGCGGTTCCCTCTGGAACCCATGGTGGTTGATTCTTATTGAATTCGTCACGATGGACTATCTGATTTGTTTCCATCCTCTTACTTATGTATTATTTCTCACTAGTGAACCGCCAGCGTATACCAATAGCGTTAACAGGGTTGCCATTCCATGGTCACCTATAAAAAAACCTATTAAGAATTACAAAAAAAAAAATTAGAAAAAGAAACAAGAAAATAAAAATTCATATAAATATTTTATTAATAATGTACTTATAGGTAAATACAAGCTTGTGCCATTTGTTTTCCTTAACAAATAAATAAATATTTAATTAAGGTTATCTCGACGTTTCGACCAGGTTACATGAACAAGAAATAACATTGCATAATCCAAATATCTTATTTTGTATATTGACTGTTTTGTATTATAACTTATTTCTTTTTTTTTTCTATATTATTTTTAAATTACCTACTTCGAAAGACATGCCAATATCGTAAATAAGTATCCCAAGCATAGAAAATAATATTATATTAAAAATTATTATTATATTACAATAAAGTATAAATAAATTATTATTGTTAATTATATTAAAAATATAATATTATTATATTTCTTACTAGCGGCCTGACCCGGCTTCGCACGGGTGGACATTTTTACAACACTTTAAAAAGTGGTTATTGTGACATAACGATAATAGTTGGACATATAGTATCGCGAAGTTTTTTGTAGTTATTGATATTTTCTTCAATATTGTAGAACATACTTTTGTTCTATCACCAATAGTTTCCGCAACGCACGCGACGAAAGATATTTTATAGCATTTTTTTACACCTTAATTCAAGGTGTAAAAAAATTTTACTAAAGTAAGGATTTAGTTATTTATTTAGTTGATTTAGTTTAGTAAGGATCCCTAATCTTTTCTAGCAATAAACATAGCCTATGTTACTCAGGGTAAATGTAGCTTTCTAATGGTGAAAGAATTTTTGAAATCGACAAAGTTGTTTTTGAGTTAATTCATTACAAACATATATACACACAAAAATACAAATCTTTCCTCTTTATAATATTAGTGTAGATGTAGATAATTAAATCGTCTTATAGGTATTATAAGCTAGGGACCGCATTCTCAGTTTCTCGGTCAAGTAAATTTCCGACGGAGGTACGTCACAGATGTGTTGTCTATAGCGTACTATCGTACTTATTATGTTTTCATCTGTACCGTCGTCATTAAGCTTGACGTAAAATATATTTCTTATCCTTGGCATATTTAACGAACAACCTTCGCATTACATTTTCCATTCCAATCTCATTAGACCCTGAGGACTCAGGTGTTATACCTCTGTATACAGTAAATTCACACCATATCCCACCCTTCAAACCGAAACACAGCCATGCAAACACAACTGCTTCACGGTTGAAACACGAATGGGACAGAGGTGCCAAAGCAAATGGTTTTTGTACAAAGTCTCCCTCTGGTAATATAACATATACTATATTATCCACGAAATTGAGAATAATATAAAGTACTTATTTAAAATATTTCCTAGTATTACGAGTAGCATCATCTAATGCTCTCCAAACACTAATTGCCACATTATTTGGGGTAGCTTAATTAGTTTTACTATTTGCCGCCAATCATATTTTGTATTTTTTGTATTTAATTTTTGTTCCTTATCATGATGGCAGTTAATAATATATTATTGATGTTTATTACTAAGGAGGGAGGTCCTGGTGATCTAAGACACAGGCATCTCGCTGCCCAATTTAGACGCCAGTCTCCCACAACTGTGTGTAGTTTTATATTATTGTTGCCGATTAATGTATAATATGGTTGTGGTGGAAAAATAAAAATTATTATTAATATATTCTCTCATATATGTTTTTTTTTTTTATTGAAATAACCAACTACTTATTTACACAGGTGTATATCTAACCTCAATTCAAAGCCGGATCTTGCCAATTGATCATTTATTTAGATCTCTCTTGAGAGTCGTTTGAAGGTAAACCTTCAAAGCGCAGGATGCAATCGTCAATGATTTATTGAACACTGAACTGATAGTAATAACAACTTCTTGTTGTAGTTAACCATTATTTGCTGTGTACGTGTTGATTTTAATTATCATGGCATTATTTTAAGTACCAAGTTAACGTTCCATTGTTAAATTCTAAGAGAATGGTCTGAAATAGCGCAAATCTTTTTCTGCTATGAAACAGCTATCGTTGCCCGATTGACGGGACTAAAGTGCCATCTATTAATATTGTATTTAAGAGTCGAGGTGAACCTTAGATTAATTGTTCTTATGTCACAACATTAACAAACAAGCATACGGCTTGTCTGATGGTAAACAGTTCAATACACGCTTGCAGTATCGCAATATTAGACGCATGTCTTGTCAGCCCTGATTTTCTTCAAAAGGGTGTATTAAAGTTTCTTCAGGGTCGGCAACGTGCACGTGACACCCCTAGTGTTACAGGCGTCCATAGGCTACAGTGACCGTTTACCATCAGACGGATTGTATGCTTGTTTGCCAACTTTGAGGTATAAAAAAAAATTAATTCATGCTATAGTTTACGTATTTACTGTTTATATTCTTTTGCCCTTGTGACCTATATTCCCATCGTTTATGGAATAGTAAAAAACAATTACATCCGCGAATTTAGATAAATAGATAGTCTTTTTTACCAACAATAATAATAACAGGTAAAAAACTACAATAAAAAAATAAATAAACTCATTTTGCTGGTAATAGGAGCCGCCTCAGTTATTGCTATATATGCACACCTCCAGTGAGATGTACCTATATAGCGCTGATTTTCAGGCCGCCCCTTAACTCATTTAACTTTAGCATGCGTGCTGGTAGCCAATACCCATTCTTAGATGGGAGACTCAATACACTGTACAAACAAATAAAAAAATAAATAAGTAAAAAACTATAACCAAATCCAAATAAATGTAAATAAAGTCGTTAACTGTCCACTGCTAAATATAATTTAACCCTTCTTTGCATGGAATTGCTTATTTACTTTGGTGGAAATTTCCATCATAACATTGAATGCCTAAAACTTGTATAAAAGACTAAGTTCACTTTAAGTTGATCGTGTCTGGATACCTTCTTAATGTCCATTGCAGAAAAAAAAAACGTAGTTGTAAAATTTATTTTTTTAACCATTTCTCCTTTAATTTTAAACATGAATTATATCACTTTGATTTATTTCATCAATAAAAACAAATCATGCAAAGAAGGGAAAAGATATTAAAGCAAACATTTATGCTTATTTTATATTTTTTATGCATTTATATTTATATTTTTCATTGAAACTGTTTAGAACGTTTGCTACATCGATTATCCAGGTCCAAAATTAAATTTATATTAGCCATTGTGACCCAGGCCAGTAACAATACTGGTCCGAACACGGCAGTGATAATCGTGACTGGACAATTGTTAGGCTGAAGGCACTTACCTACCTAGCTGTACTGTAACATCAATTTGTCCGTCCATTGAATTAGAATTTATTTATTTAGGATTACCAACATAAGATACAGCGAAACATTTCGATACATTACACTAGCGGATTATGGCTTACTGTTCTTACATTTAAAGGCAACCACAGTGTGCTTCGTGTTCAAAAAATATTAAAATAGAATTAAATTATTACAATAGAATTAAATGGCATCAAATTAATAAAAACAATAATTTACATTCACCTTATGATACCCAACAATTCAAATTACTTGAATTAAATTAAAAATACAAACAAAACATAATGGCGAGGTACATCAACTTTTTAATTTAGACAAAAACAC
Organism: Galleria mellonella; assembly: GCF_026898425.1. Lineage (NCBI taxonomy): Eukaryota > Metazoa > Arthropoda > Insecta > Lepidoptera > Pyralidae > Galleria > Galleria mellonella. The sequence goes on from NW_026442087.1 coordinate 1,399,403, forward strand.
AGAGTGACTATCAAAATGAATATTAATTCAATATCAATAAGAATTCGAAAGACGCCAATATTTCTTAATTTTTAATCGACTTCAAAAAAAGTATTTTCTCAATTCGGTCGTATTTTTTTATGTCTCTCACCTCATAACTCCGTCAGTACTGTCAGTAATCCCAATACAGTTTGTATTGGGATTTTTTTTATCTTAAAGATTGTCCCAATAGAAATTTAAAGTCGATCCAGTTGTTTAGTTTTTAAATCAAGATAACTGATTTTGTCATAATTGAAGTTGGTTTTTTTACGCTGTTGTTTTTGTTGTGCACCTATACAAGTGTACCTGACGGTAAAGAGTGGGGTAAAGGAATTGTTAGTAAAGGGTTCTAACAGCCCTCTTGCTAGCAATTATAACTTAGTACGTCGACATGTCACTGAATAGTTTTTCATAGAATATTTTTTTAATTATAATACTTAATCGAACCTTTGACAAACGCTCATATGACCGTACATTCTCACTTATAAATGTTCCTTGTGGGTGAATACCTACATTACGGTTCGCCCTATTTATAAATCGAAAACAAACAAATGTATTATCTCACGTTCAATCAGTTTAAATAAGTACTTGTTATTTATCTGTTGTGTTTATCTTAATCAAAAAATATAATATTGTTACAGCTATCTTGTATCTGGCGATGCAGACGGAAAATGCTATATCTGGGACTGGAAAACAACGAAACTGTACAAAAAATGGAAAGCCCACGACGGTGTATGCATCTCAGCCTTGTGGCACCCACACGAGCCCAGCAAACTGCTCACAGCGGGCTGGGATGGCGTAATCAAGTACTGGGACTAAATAAAAGAATTAAATCAATTGCCATCTTTTTAATTTCTCCTAAACATGAACCACGAACCATAAATAAAACTCAAATAAACTATATAACATCGATTAACTATTTTTTTTTTTTTTTATTTTTCATATTGCGACAATATGCTTATATAATAATTGTCATGGCCGTCGGTTAGGATGTTATTCATTTACGCAACTTGCATTGGGAACTTGTACAGCTCGTCTTGGCCAATCTCGACCTTGTATTCCATGCTGCATTCACGACAGGTGCCGTTTTTCATAAACTCATTAAACACTATATTGTTTTCATGGAATGCATCTATCAAGGCAGTGATAAGACTGTCAATCATTTCTGGAGTATGGAACGGGCCCGGTGCAAACCTCAGTCGCTCTTCCCCGCGAGCGACCGTCGGGTAGTTTATAGCTTGCACATAATGCCCTCTCTTCATAAGAGACTCCGCTACGAGAGCCACTTTGTCCGCGCCCACTATAGGAACGGGAACAATATGACTGACAGACGGCAATTGTGGAAGTCCTGCCACTAGTAAGGAAAGCTTCAAATATCTAACATTCGATTGGTGTTTTGCTCTCAGACTTCTTCCCTCTTCACTTGCTAGGAGTCTAATGGCTGCTAAAGAGCCTGCCAAAACAGGAGGTGGCAGTGCAGTTGTAAAAATGAAACCAGGTGCATAGGATCTTATTGTATCCACAAGTAGTGAGGAACTTGCAATGTAACCTCCGACATTGCCATAAGCTTTACCCAATGTACCCGATACTATATCAATTTTATCTTGGATTCCTCTCTCCTCAGCAATGCCAGCACCATGTTTTCCATATAAGCCAACTGCATGTACCTCATCAACAAATGTTAAAGCTCCATACTCATGTGCTATGTCACACATTTCTTCTAACGGACAAATAGCTCCACTCATGGAGTGGACAGTCTCAAATACGACTAGCTTCGGTACTCCAGCAGGTGAATCAGCCAGTAATTGTCTAAGATGATTCGGATCGTTGTGTCTAAATATATGTTTGGGTGCTCTGCTGTTACGGATTCCTTGTATCATTGATGCATGGTTTCCTGCATCGGAATAAATGATGCAGCCAGGAAGAAGTTTTGCTAAAGTTGATAAAGTTGCATCGTTGGCCACAAAGCATGAACTGAAAATTAATGCTGCAGGTTTTTTATGAAGTTTAGCAATCTCATCTTCAAGTTTCTCTGTCATCTGTGAGTTGCCAGCAATGTTACGGGTACCACCAGCACCTGTGCCATATGACTTGATGGCGTTTACAGCAGCATCTTGAACAACAGGGTGACGGGAAGCCCCCAGATAGTCATTGGCACACCATACAGTTACACGACGGTTCTCAGTGCCTTCCAGGGCTTGGGGGTACATTCCATCAGCTGCTAATCGAGATACCTTCCTGAATACACGATATGAGTAATCCTTCTTTTTAGCGCTAATTTGGTCATGGAAGAACTTTTCATATTTGTACGGAGGGATGGTTTCCACGATATCTTCGGACATCTCCTTGGGTGCCTCCGATACGATAGCATTTTTCTGAATGAAAGGACATTTGGTTTCGTCATTACCCAAAGAGCGGAAACCTCGAGAGATGACAGGGCAGTAATTACCGTACTGTTTAAGGAGAGCAGCTCCATAATTCCTTGTAAATGCTTGGTTCAGTGATCCCAAAAATGGACAAGGCATTTTTATATAATCTTTGACAACACTTGGCAAAACACTTGCGACACAAGATCCACAAACTTGTTTTCGATGTTTTTAGAGAACGTTGGCTCTCACTGTAGCCGAACGTTCAACAGGCGTGAGGTTCAACTGGCGAGGTAAGCAAGTGTACCTTTCATTTATAAAGTTTGTGTCGTCATATCGATTACGTTTGAATATACTTCACACAGAATTTATTGAGATTTCGCAACATGATTCAGGGTTGCCCAAATTTTAAATGAGTTGCCACATATATATTCACATAATTACTACCGTTGAAAGATTTTTATTGTTGATACTTAATTTTTCAGCATAATTTATAGAATTATTTAGCAACTAGCCGCCATCACTAATTATTAATTATTAAAATTAAAAGTATTTTTATATAAATTATTATAAGTTGCACTTAATATTATAAATGTGTTTGTAAAAACGTTTGGATGTTTATATTGTAATATTTAATAATTTATTATAAAACAAATACATGATTAAATCTGTAGATTAAAATATAAATGTACATAAATTGTACAAATCACCTCATGATTTATTACTAATCATGAGGTGTTTTGTGCAATTTTTATGCAGCTTTTAACTTCGAAACTAATGGATACTCATAAATCAAACAAAAGAAATAAATACAATTGAATAAAGACTTAAAGAAAAACTTGCACAAAGAAATACAAAAATGTTAACAAAAAGTATAGTGCGGTACCAAAAGCACAATAACTACACTTATTATAAAAAAAAAGGTATAGGAAAAAGTAGAGCAAAAAATACAACAAATCATTATGTTAGGCTGTTAAAGTGGCTTAATAAGATGTTGTCAAATAGAATAATCATGCTGGATTTCTATGAATATATTAATTACTGTTTGTTAAAACATTACTCGGTTGAAATGATGACGATGTAAACATTACTGTGATATTATATTATATTTGTTTATATTTAACGAACGATTTATTTAGTCTTAATTGAATTAAAAATTGAATTTTTTACTACTAAAAATTCTTTTCGTTCCTTAAGATAAACTGTAAACGTTTATGGTTCCAATAAATAAATAAATAAAATACACATTGCATAAACATTTATTTTAAGTTTTAATTAGACTGTAAGGTCTTATCGCAACGCGATTGTAGGTACTATTTAATTGCAATCGCGTCTCGTTAAGCGTCGATAGTGTATACACACATTCAAGAAATACAAATCTTTGCCAATAATGTTTATCAGTAATTAATTACCTTCTTGAATATCTACTAGGATGACTTAGTTCATATAATGACTCGGAAACGATTTTGTGGAATTGTTGTGTTAATTACGGTTTTAATTTCTTATTTGAAATAACACAGAAAATAGGCTTGCTACAAAAAGGCATAACAATTTGCTGTAAATTACTATTATTCTCTTGTAATAATTTTCATAACTTTTTATCGTTATATTATCATTGTGCGAATATAGCAACATTCAACAGAATAGGACAACTAACTATCTTTACACGTGACGGGATATCTACTACCATATTGATTGAACTAGCGATTGCGAAAATTCGTAGTATATTCATTATTAAAAGATAAAATTAATATTCATTATTAAAAAAATGTGTACTGGCTTCTCTTTTTCACATCTAGTTTTCTTAAAAGCAAAACTAAGGGATTTATGATCTGTGTAGATATGGTGCTCCTCAATAATGTCCTTAAAATGTCAAATCTCTAGATAAATAGCCAGTAGCTCTTTGTCATAAGTACAGTACGTAGATTTTGCATTAAAAAGTTTCTGTGAAAGATAATCTAACGAGTTCCGTGCATTACTTATATATTGTTATAGTATTGCGCCTACACATGTGTTAGATGCATCAGATATACCTAAATGCGATCAATACCTACTATTCGCGGACAACGTGACAGTGTTTTACAAATTTAGTTTACTTTGTACGATTGCCTCAATTACTTTATTTTTTTATTTTATTTTAATTTACAAGGTACAGAGGTATAACACCTGAGTCGTCAGGAACGGCAACACATGGGGGTATCATGGGCTAAACAGTATACCTACTCTGTTATGTCTATGGTTTTGCTCATATTTATAGGCGACGGTTACCATTTTCTATCTGGTGGGCTGTCAGCTTGCTTGTCATTTTATGTTGCATAAAAAAAAATTATAAAAGTTTTTTCTTCTTTTTCGAGTTGTTAAAATAACTAAGTAATATTGAGTGATATGTACTAGCTATAGGTAAGTACCTATGTGCTCTGTAAAAATTGTCAATACCTAAAAATCTATGTAATTGCTCTACGATTTTTAGTTTAAAAAAATCCTGAATAGCCTTGACTTTGAATTGTGAAGAATGAATACTGTTGAGAGAAAATTCATAGTCTAAAATTTGATTTTTGACTAACCGAAAGAAAATTTTGATATATTTATGAAAATGCTAAATTTATTAAATATTTCAAAAACTTACTTTAAATTTGCACTAAGTTTTGCAATATCGGAAAGTAAAACGTTTTTCTTAGTTCACTGATACATGAGCTGTTGTTACCTCCGAAAGTTATGGACGTCTCCATGACGCAATCGCTAGAACAGAGCGTATCGTTGCTGAAAGATTATATTGACATAAAATATGGAATGAGACATTTGGAATTTCGCTCGTGCTAGACCTTGCATGGCGGCGGTGAAGTCGAGACGGCTTCTGGTCATTCAGATTCATTTAATTAATTACCAGTCATTAAAATACACAGATCTAGAAGATCAGTGTATTTTCAAATTTGTCATAAGTGGTTAATACTTATGTTTAAAGGATTTCGTGTTTATTGTCGGTGGTTTAAGCAAAAATCTGTAATTTGTTGAAGTGGTTTCATACATAATTTTGATATGGCTATCAGGAATTTCGTCCCATAACTCATTTTTTGTTTACAGTATGTTCGTGTTTCTAAATTTTTTCTGCTATATCGCAATAAAAATTACTAAAGTAGTAAAATACTTTGTTACTATAGAAGTGCTAACAGCTGACATGATAGATATCCAATTGACATACTGAATTTGACGGATAGATTATTACAGTGACAGTAAGTGACAGTCATTTGAAAGGTTAATCTATATGGGACGAATAACAAAAAAAAAATGTTTTTTAAATCAAATTCCTATAATAACCTATTATAATAATATTTTTTGTTTGATTTGATCTCTTAATGCAGTGCTCATTTTTATAATCACTCTACTATGTTTTCGCTAAATAATCAGTTAGAGTTGAGAAAAGTCACAATATCTAGTTTATTAACATGCATTTATTTACCAAGTATAGTCACCGTGATATCTTATAAAGGATTACTGTATTCAGTGGGAAACGGCTCATCTTTCTACATTTTAGTACTCATATTTTTTGCTGAGTTACTTAAGTCGTTTTATTTGAACGCCACAAATGATATACAAGCAAAGAGAAGTAAAGCAAACAAGAATCGAGTTGGTGACATTCTGAAATCGTTTGTTTTCTTGCTTGTGGCGTTATTCTGTTTCTTTATTGGTATAATGCTCTTCGGAGCGCCAATACTCGACTGTCATGAAGAGACATTGATGCTATCGAGTTTGATGAGCTTGTTGGCTGTGTTCCCCTTGATCGCGCATTCCGGTGTCGAAGCCTCGATGCAACTGCTTTTCGGCATAAAGAACTATGGAAGAGACACTATTACGGAGATGCTTGTGAATAATTCCATAATGACGGTGTGCGGCGCGTGGTTAGGAGCTGTTGTGATACCATTGGACTGGAATACACCGTGGCAGCAGTGGCCAGTCCCCTGCTACCTCGGAGCCATCAGTGGATACTTACTGTCAAATGTTTTTACAGTATTTAAAGTTATACTGTTATCTGCGGCACAGAAATATCCAACAATTAATTCTATTATAAATTTTTTGAATAATCTTCACAGCGCTAAATGAATTTGTAATTAATTAATGTTTGTTGTGAAAATAACTTGTTATAAAGTTATTGTATTATTTATATCGATGTTGTTTTTAATATTATTTTAAGGATATGAAGATAATTAGGAAATATTTTAATTTCTTATGGTTTAATGGACAGAGTACAAGATGCAAAGGTTCTTTGCTATATGAGTTTTTTTGAGTTATTATAAGTCATTAAACAATGTAGGTTTAAACACTTGTTAGTGTGTATTTCTTTATGATATTCTATAATTTGTATTCAAAGTCTTAACAGATATTATTGAAATTGTAATTGAAATCATTTATTTGCTGGAATAAGGTACATTTTTATAGATGTTACTTTACAAGAAAAATAGTCCAATCTTATTCTGCCACACTGTAGGCGTGCAAATATAAAAACTTATTAAACAAAAAATTAAAATAATTTCATTATAATAATAATTTCATTTGAATAATATTTTGTCACTTTTTGTATCTATTCATGTCAATTCATTATATATTAAATAACTTAGTTCTCATTAAAGGTTTTTAAGGATTGTTTTCCCTCCATAAAGTTTTATCATCTCGAAAGCGGGTTCAAGTAACATTTTTGTAATAAACAACTAAGTTACTCATACAAATCTGTCATTTATCTTAATGATATAATAAAATTCCAACTAGATGGTGTCTGTACATGGGAGATTTTTTTTAGTGGACGATAATGGAATGGTAACCTCACCTGTGCTAACAGTATACTGGCAAAGCATCATTGAGGGATGATAGGCAAGAATAAAAAGGCAGGTTACTTAGCCTATCGTGATGAATACACCTGGAAGTTTCCAGGGTGTTCCATATTGAAGATTGACCTGTTAGAATAGATTGCTAGCAATGGGACTGGTTGTCTACATTATTGACAATCCCTTCCTCCCACATGGCAGATATTTAAGAAAGATTAATATGAGCGGTTTTAATAAAATCAAGATATGCCAAAACAATGATTTTGTTAGAAATTTTGTAAAAATTCTATGTCTAATTGGATGCGAATTTTATAATTTTGTTCCTGAAGGTGCATTTTAAAATCTAGTGTATGTTTTATCTTAATACACCATTTGGAAATAGACTATTTTATTAGTGTCCCTTCATCCTTCTAATGTTAAATTTTAATCTTCTAAGCAGAATGTAAAAAGCTAGTAGATAATAATTTGAATACTTTTGACTAAATAAATAATTGCAAAAAAGTTAAATAAATACATATTTATTTAACTTTTTATTGCACCAAAAACGAAAATTAGTAAATTCTCTTTAAATACAGTAGCATAAAGTATAAATGAAAATATATACATAAAGATTCAAAGAGAGGTTGTATCGCTATGACAATCTCACACACAACCTTTACTTAGTAGATTCTAGCGGGCAGCTGAAGTGCTACAACTGTTAATACATAAACAAATATTCAGTTAAATAAAATATTAAAATATATAATAAAATATTACATAAATATATATCTCTACTATACTCATTGTTAGTAATGGGTTCTAATAACCCTATTGCTAGCAATGGGGTATCCATTAGGTCGACCTCCACGCGGTTCCCCCCTGGAAACCATGGTTAATTCTTGTTGAACTCTTCATGATGGGCCAACTGACCTGCTTTCATCCTCACCAATCATTTATCACTGGTGCCCTGCTAGCGTATATCGATACCGCAGGCGGGGTTACCATTCCATTATCACCCATTAACAAAAAAAACTATATAATTTAAGATGTATATATACTAAAAGTATATTAAAATATGGAACCCATTTTATTAGACAAAAAATTATGATCTCTAAAGTAATCCTATAGTTCACACGACTCTGTGGTACTTATTATGTTTCCAACTTTTAGTACAACAGTCGGCAACGCGCGCGTAATACCCCTGGTATTGCAGGTGTTCATAGGCTACGGTAACCGCTTACTATTAAGTGGGCCGTCTGCACGTGTCACCTCAGTGGTATAAAAAAAAATTAGAGGATTCACTAGTTTTCCAAAAACATATGCTTTTTTCTAATTTTGTTCTACAATTATACAAGATAAGCATATCTTGTATAATTTTTTTTATACAACTTAGAATGGCAAACAAGCTGACGGCCCACCTGATGGAAAGTGGTAACCGTCGGCCTAAAGACATGAGCAGTACCATGGACATAACAGAGTATACTGTTTCGCTCATGATACCCCCTATGCGTTGCTATTCCTGAGGACTCAAATGTTATTCCCCTGTACCCTGTAAATTCACGCCATATCCCACCCTTTAACTAGGCAGAGTGTCAGTATTCATAATGATATAATCTGTACTCATGTGAAAGTAATTTCACATAGAGAAAAAAATATTTATGTGCGAAAAATAAAACAATCGTGTAGTAAATTAGTAATTTTATATTTTATTTTGTTAAATATTTACATATCCTATTTAACGCACTATTTTAATAAAATATGAAACTTAACCAACATTTTGCTTGATCACATTTTTTTGACATAACTCCTAAATTTATAGCGTCTTACAATGTAATTATGTGATGCAGACAATCTGTCTGACTAAAGTATAAACACGAATCGTCAACAGCGATAAACTTTGCAACACAAGGATGGTAAAAGTAACAATAGTAACACATCTAAGGCCTTGTTGATATATATAAATTCATTATTACACTAGTGCATGACAATTTATAATGAAAATGTAGATATAACATTACTAATTTAATGGTATATACTTCACAATCCCTTGCAAATGTTAACCACAGAGGCAAGGTTCATTAACAATTTAGCAACACTTAAACAATTCACACACTACTAAATTGCTTTGATAGATATTACAGACAGTTCACGATAACGGAATCAAGGTGAAACTTACAAATAGAACATCAGTATTATGTCTGGTTTACATTACTAAAGCACTTGCAAACAAGTGCTTCAGTAGAAGCATGTTAAAATTAGCTTTCAACTAACATTTACCACTAAAGCATTTGAAGTGAGTATTTTAGTAATGTAAACCAGCCTCTCCAGGCAAGCAGCAAAAGAATTTACTAGTAGATATGTTATTGTTACCATATCCATAAGAAAGAGCAAGATGCCTGATATTACTATCTCATTCTATCTCGTACATATAGTAACAAATAGATTCGGTTGCCGCTTGTCTAGAGGGGGGCAGACCTTATTTAACTATCAAATTGTACACTCACACAATCATATTGCATTTACTTATACTATTACATTATTGAATTAATTGGAACAGTAGCTTAATGTAGAAAAAATATACTTAGTGTTTTATTGGCTGTTGTTTGTACCATACATTTTCTTACACAGCATAGACCAAAAAAAACTCTACTAGATCTTTGAAAATACAAAAAGGGACTTTTTAACAATGAATCTAATCTCATTTTATTCGTTATTCATAATGCGTTTGTTTAATGGCACCCATGCACTAGCAAGTTACAGTACAGTCACGATAACATTTTAGCATCTGTGGCAGTGGTATTTGACTTGAAAACTTGGCAACACTATTGAGATATTCAAAAAGCTTATAACCAAATGGGAAATTGCCTTAAGGCAATTTAAATTAATACAGATTTCACACTTTAAAATAGATGAAGAGTTTTCAAATTTTCAAAGTAATATTAAGTTATACATTTTTAAGTGCTGCGTTGTTTATTATACCATCTCATTGTATCAGTAATTTTAAATTCTCCGATCAAGATGTAACCGAGGTGGAAGACACGCGAAACGTTTTTAGTTCACATTTTTTTACAGAACGATCCTTGACTATAAGCTTTTCGTGTGCAAACAAATTGTTAGACATTTGTCACTAGCCATCGCATGGCCATATTACATTATGGACTTCATGATCAGTGTCATGCATATAATATTGTTTCTTATTGTAGAAAAATACTGAACTTTCTCACAACGGTAGGTTATAGTTAATTTGTTGCTTATGGTTAGGGCCATATTTGCGTTTAATTTAACGTGTAACAATTACATTAGATAATAAGACAGATAAATAATCTTGATACTATATATTAATTTTATATCATAGTTAATTAAGAGTCAATCGTATGACGCAAATATGACCCCGAGGAAAATGACCTTCATCTAAAAATACGAGAGGCATTATTTAATTTGTAAATTGTAACAACTACATACGTGGACAGTGGTGCGCGGTGAGGGCGACTGCCACAATATGCAACATATCCACAGCGTATCCACAGCGTATTCACACATCCGACTTACCGATACATTTAAGCCTACATTTCAAACGTCTAATGTAAAAATAAAAATACCAATTGAAAAATTATCAAGCACCTTTCTAAAAACCATAGTGAACATTCCACTTTTACAACCGCTAATTACATGTTTGCTATTGGAACCACATAAAATCTCTACAAAACTAACATTTCCACGTGGTACCGATACGTTTCATTTAAAAAATAACGTTATTTGTCTATGCGCTAGCTAAATAAATACCCTGTCGCAGGATTGATTTAGTGTGGAAAGAATTCGAAATTATTAAAAATGTAGCATCACAAGACAAATTATTGCACAGGATACCTAATAACACTGACAAATTAAAAACGCATTAAGTAAAGGCAGCGTTATCTGTCTGTTGGGTATAAAGGATCAAAATAGCACATATTTATATTATTTTTTTCTTACAATGTTGCCAGTTAAAAACTACAACGTTTATAAAAAAAAAATGTGAAGTAGAAAGTACGAAGTGTTGGGGGTTTGCAGTAAGTACGATAAAGACGTAAGAAACATCGATCGATAATATATCCTTATACATAGAGTTACAATTAAATAATATAAAAATGCACCGCTAATACTAAGTTACATGATATACTTTCAACAATCTTTAATCGTTTCGATAGGGATTTTTAAATGATATGTAATAAAAAAAGTAAAAAATATTTAAAAAAAGATTTAAACATCAAAATTAAAATATATCAATATTAATTTACTTTATGGTATAGATATACTTCACAAATGGTAGTAATTTCTAATCACATTTTAATATGTGTATGGCTGCTGTGTCACACATACACTTGATATGATAAATTATGTATGTAATATAAGTTATGTAGAAATTATTTAAAAATCCCACCTAAACTATAACAGTGGCCGCATACTATTTGCGCTTCGATGTTGCCACTTTTAAAAACAAATCGATTGATTCAATAATGCTCAATTCGAATTTGTGTTGCCACTGTCTTGAGTAATAAAAAAAAAAAAAATACCAAAGTTTTATGAACACAAAATATTACAGCAATGTTGTATGTATTTTTGGTAGTTTCTCTAAAGGCAGACTGGCAACACCGAGGCCGATCGAACGTAGTACCTATAACAAGAGCGCTGGCTAAGCTACGAACAAGGGCACACGTCGCCTTACGTATTGTTCGTATCTGGTTGGAAGTAATGCAAGCCGTTTATCTGAAAAATAAAAGTAATATATTAATACATACCATGCTGTAACATCTTATTTACTGAGAGTTTAAATTATTAGAATCTAATTGCATGATTAATTTAAAAAAATGGACAGACAGTGAGAATAAGCGCATGTGAGTGGACATACTCTCATGTCATAATGTCGTGGTCACTGATGACCGAGGTGACATGTGAGGTACATTGAGTGCGTGGGATTTACGAGTGAGTCAGTTTTGTCAAGATGACAAAGATGGGCGTAAGAGAAGGAGAATCAGAGTGAAACTGAATGCGTATGATCATGAGTGAGTGCATATGAGTTATATAGTTTGTTATATCGAGTGCGATGATGAATGCAGGTGTGTGAGTGCGTGTGCGTGTGTGCGTGCGTGCGTGCGTGCGTGTGTGCGTACGTACCGTCATGTCGTACTCGGTGACGAAGGCGGGCACCTCGAGCTGGTCGCGCGCCATCACCGAGTACAGGTACTCCACGCCGGGCAGCGTGTGCACCTTCGCCTTGATCGCCGGCGCCATGAACGTCGTGAACCACCATGTCATCATCTGCAAAAACACAACACAATTAATAGGGGGGGGGGGGGGGGTGATTGTTAGTAATACGAACTACTAGTCCCATTGCTAACAATATATCCTGTCAGGTCGACCTCCACGTGGTCCCCCCTGGAAACCATCGGGCTGAATTCCAAGTGTACTTATCGCGATGCGCTGACCTGCCTTTTCATTCTCACCTATCACCCTTCACTGGTGCTCCGCCAGTGTATACCGTTAACGCAGGCGGGGTTACCATTTTATTATCATCCATTAAAAAAAGACTATATTTAGTTACTGATTTAGGCTCATTTTATACTCGTTAACAAAGAACTTGTATTAACAGATCGATTAATTTGTTTTCCTTTAACCAAAGGTTACCTGTAAGATATTGCCCTAGCGATAATACCGCCCTTTGTACGTTTCTATGTATATTTAGATCTGTACTTCATTGAAGACAATCTTATAGTCTATGCTTTATATTATATTACTTGATGCTACTATATTTCACTTCAATTGTTTAATTGTCGTTTGATATTTTTATGTTTTTGGCACAACACCCATGATAAAAATACTGGCTTCAAATAATTACTTACTTTTGTCCAAAACGTGGGATGTACAATATAGAACGCTTTCAAGTTCTTCTTATACCTGTAATACAATAAAACAAATTTATTAATATATTTGAGGCAAATACTAAATGGTTTATATTTGATATAAATGCGATAAAGCGCAGTTTACAGTCAGTTAAAAATATACATAAAAAGTATTGTAACAGAAAGAAATTTAAATTCAACAGTTTTTATACTCTTCAGAATTTTATGTTAACTCTACAAATGCATTCTTAGACCCCGCCCTAGTTTTTAAGGTCGATACAAATTGAACCTTACGCTATTGATTTAAGGATGCAATGATTGCATGCTATGGAATTCGTGCATTTAATTGGTCTGACTGAGAATGGAACCCGTGACCCCATTCATTGCAATGCAGACGCTTGTCAGCAATACAAAGTTAAATGTACATTTTTATACTGCGTGACAGACAAGTCGACCGCCGATTATGGACATGATACATATACACCCAAGACGTCGCAGTATATACTATGACACCCTTCATCTGTTGCGTTTCTGAGGACTACTTAGAGAAATTTAATTTAATGCACTAGAATTAGAATGACGATTGTAAATTTTTGGATGCAGCCGTTTAATACGAAGCTAAAAAATTACAGATTTATCAATTAGCATGATACTATAGTTTCAAACAAGGAAATAGCAAATAACTCTTATTGACATAAACTTTATCACAAGTAGATAGTAGGAATGGCAACGCATGGGAGGTATCATGGGCGAAACAGTATACTCTGTTATGTCCATGGTACTGCTCATGTCTATAGGCGACGGTTACCACTTTTCATCAGGTGGCCGTCAGCTTGTTTGCCATTCTAAGTAGTATAAAAAAAAACCTCTGAAGATAATGGTTTAAATCGCCGTACAGAAGATTTACTTTCTTGTGATAAGTTATAAAGGATTCTTTTTAAGAAGTGACTAATAGTGCGATAGTATTTATACATATGTATATTATACAAGCGTGAAATAAAAAGTTTTTATAATCCAAAATATGCAATGGCTAAAGGATTTGGATCCATGCCAAACCCCAAATTAAAAAACAGCACCTATGCCGGCTCTATGCTGGTGAATTTTAAACTTAACATAAATACACTATCGGGACTAACTCTCTAGGTAAACAGTACCTAAATAGCTGCTTCTTTATTGCCAACGTCGTGCAATCCACGTCGAAATGTCAATTTTTTATCGCATTAAGTCTTGATAGTGTATTTAAAATATCTGATCTGGGCCTCTAGACAAGTGACAAGCAAATTCGTCGATGGAATCGACATCGGTAGCGAGTCCGTGAGATAGAATGAGATAGCAACGCCGGGTGACTCATTCCAACTTACAGACTCGGGGGAAAGGGAGTGTTAGTAATGGAGACTGAGAATCCTATTGCTAGCAATATACCCTATCAGGTCGACTTCCACGCGGTTCTCCCTCTGGAAACTATCATGGTTAATTCATGATGAATTCATCACGATGGGTTAACTGACCCGTCTTTTCATCCACACCTATCATCACTCACTGGTGCTCCGCCAGCGTATACCGATAGCGCAGGCGGGGTTCCCATTTACATTATCACCCATTAAAAAAAATCTTATGGACTCGCTAGCGATGTCGATTCCATAGACGAATTCGCTTCTCACTTGTCTAGAGGGCCTGGTTATTTACACAATTGTAGGTGTGAAGACATGCTCACTTGTAAGGCAGCACGGTGTAGACCTCTTTGAGCCAGGAGAAGGGCGGATGGTTGGCGGACGAGGCGAGCGTATGGAAGTACGCGATCACGTAGTCCCCGCGCACTATGGGGTCCAGCAGCTTGATTAGATACAACAGCGCCTGAAAGTGTAGCAAATTGTTTCTCTAATTAGTTGTTCTAGTTTACTTTTGTATGAGAGGAAGTGAATAAAAAAAAATGGTTAGAATTATTAATAGATTGAAAAATTGACCTTCCGTCAACTCGACCTGATAGGATTCACACCCACATATTACAATGACTCGATGATGATAGACTCGATTAAATGTTTCAATCTTTTAATAATTAAGTGTTTTCCGTATTCTATTACACAGAGAATATCTATAGTAATATAAAATATTCTATGTGTTAAGATATAACCTACTGGTGTAGTAAATTTCATTTAAATGTCTTTAACTATTTATGCATGACTATAATTTCAAACTTTCACTTTTACCCTCTTACTAATAAAAGTTAAAACCTACTACTACAAATTTATTTCAGCTATTGAACTGTTTTGTCTCTCTCTCTTTCAAAAGGGAATGTAGGACAAAAGAATGAGACAAAACAGGCCAATAGCTGAAATAAGTTTAGAAGACAATTGACGTAGTATATATAAGAGCGTTATAAATGTTAGTAGGATTTACCGCAATAGGTTTTTATTCTGTGGACAATAGCGACTTCAATGATGGCAATCTTATTAAAGCGATTACAAAAGGGTGAGTAAAGTTTATCCATTGCAAAAGGAATAATCAAAATCGGTTTATATTTGGTAAAAAAAATACACACAATCTTTATTATAGTGTCTATGTATACAATATCTATTTGAAATTTGTGTCGTACATCTGAATCTTTTATTGGAAACCCTATTTGCATCTGTTTTCGTGCATTACAATATACATTTCCGTATCTATATAAATTATGCATTTAATTCTACGCATTTTCCTTTCATGATATTGTAAAATAAATGTGTACGGCCTTCCATAAAAGCCAACCAGTAATTATAATATTCTAGACTTTATTCGCAAACACATAAGGTTGTATAATTTATACTGTATACATGCGTATAGAGTCACGGTTAACAATAGTGTGAACTTGTTGTACTAATAATGTTGACACAGCAGATTTTTTACGCGACAATTTGTCGTCTAAATACTCATTATTAGGGCATTTATTTATATCACTGTATGGATGAAGACGTATAGATTTTTTATTTAAAATTAGTGTTTTTTGGCAGCTATTACGTACGCGTAGATTTCAGATGTAGGTAAATCAAATTAATTAAAGTTCCATCAGGTGGGCCGTCAGCTTGTTTGCTATTCTAAGTTGTATAAAAAAAAAAAGTTTTTATTTAGACAATAGGCAATAGTGTGAAGTAAATCAAATTTATTAGTCTATATATAAATCTCATTTTTTTCATGTTTCCCCTCTGCTTATACTTATCAAGGACCTTGTTTACTTGTGTTAATATTATTTACTTTTCTATGCCTCACCTTGTCTAAGTCGATATCTCCGATAGGGAACCACTTCCCGATGAACACGACCACCGGCCGGCCGAGCCGGTCCACCCCGCTCTGGTACAGGCACCCAATGCCTGAAACTTCGCTGAGATCCTCCGTCCGGGCGCGACGAAGCAATCTGTCGTATCTGTGGACAAGACATGATTGATAAATAGATACGCTTTATTGGCTTCTATCAGAAGAAAATGGTAGAATGGTAGTAATGGAAAAATGGTAGAATACTTAGTAAATGCAAAAATTATTAATAATCGATTGTTAAATAGCCGTGTAAGTTCTGGTATAGAATGGACCATCCCTTCTTTTCATATCGGGTAGGTCTGAGAGGCAGCCAACATCTATTTTTTATACCCCTCAATAATAAGGGTGACCCACCCCTAAATTTTTTTTTAATTTTTTGACATTTTTTTTATTTTCATTTTATTATGATCGAGCATTGAAAAATACATACAATTTCAAATTTTCACGCTTTTACGATCAACCCCTGTTTTTTAATCGCGATTTTTATATGCCGCAATAGATATAGAGAATGTAATAATTGTAGTACGATAATTTTTCATGTAAAGTTCTCGAAGAAATGTATATGGTAAAACAACTTTTGCCGAGTTAGCTAGTAAATAAATAAAAAACATTGCTACAAAAAGCATCTTCAAATTTCTATCACTGATTGGAATTAGTAGCGAACTTTAAAAAAAAGGCGAGCACAAAAGATCATGGAAAGGTCGCAGTGTCACAGGTTTTTCTGCTTGAAAAAGCCCGTCTCTTAATAATAATACGATGTTTTCTGTAAAATTATGTCCGTGTTTAATGGTTAAGCAATATTGGCAGTTAACCTGTGTATTTCTATCGGGGTAACTTTGAATATAATGTTATTGAGATTGAACGTTAAATTGACGTCTATATAATGTGAATTCGACTACATATAATAACTAATTGTACATTACGTTTTAATAGAGATTAATAATTTTATCTCAATATTTAGTATTAACCGATGGGGAAAAAAGGTTCTTGAGTGACGACCCTAAATGCATTGCAGGGAGTCAGTGGATGCAGGTGGCTCAGGACCGTTATTTATGTCAGTCTATGGGGGAGGCCTATGTCCAGCACTGGACGGATAATGGCTAAAATAAATTAATGAATGAATTCAGTATGAAAAGACGCTACGTCACCCACCAGTTCGTTAACCCTTTTTTTGGATTTACTCGACACTATATGATCTAAAATATTTGACACATTTTGTTATCCTGTTATGTCGTGATGAAATTGAGCCGTGCCGCGTTGTGATACAATATATCATAAATACCTCCATCGGGAGACAAACGTGATATATTGTTTTATCATGAATCATCCCGGCGTTTCACCTTTGCAATCAATAACGGAAGCCTTACACGTGAACATATGAGGCGCAATTCCGTAAGCCGATCCGCTTGTTACCGGCTAGTATTACGAATTATTCGGTTATATTCGGTCAATACCGATAATACCTTCCTTTTATGGGTGTTGCAAGAGGTGACTAAAGGAGAGCGAGGAATGGGCAGCAGCGTCCCTCTGAAAACATCTTTAAAGCCTAACTGCTAATATGGCAGTGAATTTACAGGATACGGAGTAATAACACCGGAGTCCTCAGGAGTGACAACGCATGGGGGTATCATGGACGAAACAGTATACTCTGTTATGTCCATGGTACTGCTCATGTCTATAGGCGACGGTTACCACTTTCCATCTACCTGATGGCCGTCAGTTTGTTTGCCAATCTAAGTTGTACAAAAAAATATATATGTGCGATGACGACGTAAAAATACAATGTATTTATTACCCTTGAATTCAGGTTTACCCTTGAATCTAATTTAAATACCGATATCAAATGACAATATTGTATTGCTCTCTTGATAATTAGGAATTAGGAATTGGATCGCAATCCCATTGGGAAATTACACTAAAACGAGAATGCATCTATCAAACCAGTATCTAGAGTAAGGCCTACAGCTTACGGTCAGAGGGCCGAGGCGCGCATGGTTAAGAATCACGGATTGATCCTGAAACTAGCCGAGCTTTCTCGATCTAGAATGATAATAGTTGGCCATGTATGTCCTTCCATCTACTGCGCGAGGTAATGGGTAGTTCATGGCAGCATCATTGATATCAAAGCACGGGAAAGTCTTGGTGCCTTAAGGGCTCAATCAGTTGTCATGAAATTTAGAATGGAAAAGAATATATATCCCGGTCACGCGAACTAAGTTGAGGTTATAAACTAGTATTATAATTCCATCATATCAGCCGCTAACTATCCACTGCTGACTATAGGCCTTCTCCTATTGGAGTCTTTTGCCAGTAGTTGCCACGTTTGGCAGGCGGGTTGGCAAATTTTATAAATTACTAATTTCAAATAACTAATTTTATATTACTATGTTAATCTTTTATAGAAGTGTGTAATTATTACATTAATATTTAGTAAAGCAAACAATATAACTGTCGTTCGCTTGTACTTTGCCTCTGACATTTTGAGTATCATTTGGATAATGTCAAAGGGCGTTTTACTTTAGCGTGAAGTTGGATTGCTGGAACAAATTAAAGGTGGAACTCATTTCATTGTTCTTCTTCGTTTGATGTTACTTTTTTATCCTTATTTTATGCTGGTAAACAACAGTATTTACAGTATAACTCTGGAGTTACTGAAATGTTACATAAATTGCAAACTCAATAATAGGTTTTCCTGAAAGTACATTACTGTAATCTGAACAATGTTATTAACAAGTATTAATTACTTATACAAGTTACTAAAGTATTAGTAGATAAATAAGTTAGTACATAAGTAGGTGGAAGATCTTTATTTTTTTTTTAATGTAATAGTCTGAGAATAAGGTAGCTTTCTATAGGTGAAAGAATTATTTAAATGGGTCGAATAGTTTTTGAGTTGGTAATAATAATTACCATTACAAACAATTTCTTTTTACATTATATTATATTAGTTTATATTATACATTATTATTATACTCTGTTATATCCGTGATTGCTGGTCATTTTTGTAAACGACGATTATCACTTTTCATCAGTTAAAAAAGCTGATGACTCCATTTTAAGTTGTATAATTTTTTTTTATGTGTTACTAAGTTATAAACATTTTAAAAAATATTAAATTGTGAAAATGACATTAAATAAAAGTAGATAAAGTCTTAACAATGTTAAATGAATAACGCACAGCCTAAATCGATAAATAAAATAAAATTTTTAATAGTAATCTCTTGAAGTTGAGTTAGATATCTGATAGAAAAGTTAAGAAGTAACCGTTTATCCTGGTACGGGCACGTGATGCGCAGGAATGAGGAGCATATTTTAAAAAAAGTATTAAGAATGAAAGTAGACGGCTATAAGAGCAGAGGAAGACCTAAAAAGACATGGATGGACTGTGTGAAAGACGATATGGCCAGAATGGGAGTGAATGCGGAAATGACTGGGAGTAGAAAAGAATGGAAGAGGAAAACATATTTAATACCCAAATAATAATTGGGATAAGGGTAGGATGATGATGAATCTCTGGAAGTTAAATACCAAGATAGATTTCTTGAAAAATTTGTACCTTAAAGAAATTAAATAGGGTAAAAAAGTTTGTAGGAATGTTACCAAGGAGGAATTATAATTGGGTACACGACAAAGTAATAGATATGTATCTGTAAATGATTTGATCTTTATCTATTCCGAAGGGAAAACGAATACGTACTAAATTTTATCGCACAAGTTTTTCGTATGTTCATAAAATTAAGGCGCCAGTGAATATTGTTTATTTTGTAGACGCAATTGGTTTGCACAATTTTAAATAGTAATAAAAAATTGTATTCCACAAAAAAATAATCGATTTCAAGTAATGACAAAACCAATTACTTTGGCCTAAATATTAAACAATTAAAAAAATTTTGATAAAATTTCTATAGGACCAATCTGTAAGTACATCCTTTCAGATAAAAAAAATTCCAAATCCGTTTAGAACTGATGGAATTATGAGGTAACAAAAAAATACAACCGAATTAAGAGCCACCTTCTTTTTGAAGTCGGTGGTGAAGAACTTCAGATTTAGCGGATATAAAAAAAAACGTTAAAAAAAGAGAACTTCATTTTTGAAGTCGCTTACTTACAATACACTAGTGGATTACGGCTACTGTTCTTATATTAAGAGGCAACCACGACATGCTTCGTGTTAAAAAAAAAAGATTAAAATAGAATTACATTATTAAACTATTAAACGTCATGAAATGAATAAAAATAAAAAGACTCGATATCGTATGATATCGAGTCTTAGAATAGAATGTTTGTTTGACCATGACGTAGATGCCAATACAGCCTAAACCATCATTTCTAGACATGCAGTGCGTCGGCAGTTATTATGGGCTGGTCGATGAGAAATGCGAGCTTTTTAGGCCAAGGGCGAAGTTGTGAGTGGAATGATATGTATAGTGCTCACTATTTATTCAGGGATAGTGATACGCATTCGTGTACGTTTAGAATGTTCACCCTGCAGTTTGATCTTTGTATCTAATGTAATATAATGGACCCCGGCATACAATGGGCTACCCTTTCCTTTCCCGTGAATATCGTAAAAAGCGACTAAAGGAGTGTACCATATCGAGAAGTACATATTAAGAAATAATAGAATTTCATCGTGCCTCCGATCAAACTGTTTATAATTACTCCTCTCCATCCAAAGGTTCCCTAAAAGAGATCGCTTTTAGCGATAAGGTCATCCATTGTTTTCTCATTGTGATTATTTCTTGTAATTGTTTATATTTGTAATAAGTTTACAACTGTAATCTTTTGGAGGATACAAGAGTATCTATCTATCTATATAAATAAGTTTAATGGTCGAGGGATAGGCAACAATGTCCCTTTTAAAACATCATCACAGTGTAACTGTCGTTGCCAATTCGTGTACGAAGCATGGCAACTAGTGGCAAAATCCTCCAATGGCAAACTGCCATAATGAACGCTCCTATTTCTTTGGACTGTCTATGGGGGAGGCCTATGTTTTTTTTTATTGGATGAAAATGGAATGGTAACCTCGCCTGCGCTAATGGGATACGCTGGCGGGGCACCAGTGAAGGGTGATCAATGAGAATGAAAACAGGCCAGTTAGCCCATCATGATGAATTCATCTGGAATTAACCATGATAGTTTCCAGGGGGAACCGCGAGGAGGTCGACCTGGTTGGGTACATTGCTAGCAATAGGATTCTTAGTCTCCATTACTAACAATCCCTTTCCCCCGGGAGGCCTATGTTCAGCAGTGGACAGGTAACGACTAAAATAACAGTAATGGAGTAGGAAGTAAATGTAGTAATATATTAAAGCATTTGAGGTAAGTGATTAGTCGTGATTATAAATCTTAAACATTCAATCAACTCAAACTCAACAAAGTGCAAACTTCTCTCGAAATACGAAGCAAATATTTTGAAGTGCAACAATTTCCCGACAACGGAACGAAGTGTCTTTGGGTTCGCAAGTGCCGCAGCCTACATGAGTACTTACACCGCGAAGTTGGTTTCGAAATAGTAACAAAAGCATTGTCTCGAATCGACGAAGAGAAATGGAACTTTGTAATTGCATATGAGAAAATAACTAAACGAGATAAAACGCAACTATTACCTTTTTACATACGCTGGTGAAAAATATCCGAGAAATATTCGAAATACGTATAGTTTAACTGTAGACCACAGCTTTCTAAGGACACGATTCCAAAAAAAAATTGTATATGAACTTGTGTGAAAATATTTAATAAGTTACCTGACAATAGTAAGGCTTTTAATATTAGACATTTTAAATAACAATTGTATAACTGGCTTAACGTTAAACCATTTTACAGTATAGACGAATATCTGTACCATTAGAGCAATGAACAAGAATATGTATTGAAGTAGTATGTAACAATCTAAGGTAACCAATTGTCAACTGCAATATTTTTTTATTATTATTATTATATTAATGTTAATTTTGTATTTTATCTTTCTAAATAATAATAATGAGCATTTAATTTACTCAGATGATTATTATTTATTTTTGACAGAACTATACTTTACGCATGGGGGGTATCATGGGCGAAACAGTATACTCTGTTATGTCCATGGTACTGCTCATGTCTATAGGCGACGGTTACCACTTTCCATCAGGTGGACCGTCAGCTTGTTTGCCATTCTAAGTTGTATAAAAAAAACAATACTATCTAAAAAATGACTAGGTTATAGTATTTTAATAAATTTTGCATACCAGTATTTTGGTGAAACATGTAACTTGGAAGTGTAAACACCTGAACATCTAATGTAACCCCAAAACCTTTGTAAAAAAGTATTAAAAATACTATTAGAAGTATTCTATTAGACTAGTAGAGAAAAATTATTAGATCCGAAATTAATTAGAACACGTCCTTCACACATTCAATCCAGTTACATTAATAAGATCGCTGTTTACACGTTCTGTCTTAATGTATATTATGATAGTTTCAAAGCGAAAGCCAATAAAATGTATATCATGTTGCTCTCGTGTAAACCTTGGTGTGGAAACTAGATATAGGTCATCTCGTTAGCAAATCGAGAAACTTCTTCGCACCGTCATAAATACAGAGTGCTTCAATTACAGTATATTTCATTGGCATAAAGTGATCTTTTTTTTTAAATTTAAGGGTTTTTACACTCTATTAAGTAAAAAAAAAAAAAAATTTTTTTCGTATTCCTGCTAACTAATATTATTATTATATTCGTTATAGGAATATAAGTTAAAAGAGATTTGTAGTCAAACTGTTAAAATAATACCCAGTTATCCAGTTATCCAAATGTTAACGGGTTAAAGTGTTTATTTTTAATACATAGAACGGCAAACAATGTGATGGCCTACTTGATGGGAAGTAATAGACGTGAACAGAATATACTGTGATATCCAGCATCATCATCTCAGCCATTCATTATTTGTCCACTGCTAAACATAGGCCTCTCTCAGCTATCTGCATCGACTGACTGCCTGTAATTCATTTGAAGACGTCATTTCACCTAGCGGGGGATCGTCTTACACTGCGTTTGCCCGTACGGGGTCGCCACTCAGGAAATTTTCTTCCCCATTAGTTATAGGTTGTTTTTAGCTATGTAAACAGTCTTTTGCCACTTTAGCTTGCTTATCCTTCCCATGATACCTATAGTTACAATGTCAACGCTGAATTTCACTGAAATAGATGATGGACTATCTATTTTTTTTTTTAATTTGTTAAATACGTAGCAAATTTTGTCTTGCTTCCTTTAATTAGTTACTGCTAATATAAATATTTTGCTCTACTTACATTTAAGATCATCAATTAACATGATGGAAGTGTAAAAAATACAGATAAGAATGTACTGTCACAACATTATTATCTATACTCTATTAAAAATAATTATGTAAACTAAAATATATGTCGAGTAAAACTTAGTAGTTGTATATAATTAAAAAGAAAATATTGAAGGTGAAGATTTTTAATTAATTAATGAATTTATATTAGTAGTAAGTATAGGTCGGGGTGTTTTTTTAATGGATGGTAATGGAATGGCAACCTTGCGCTACCGGTATACGCTGGCGGTGTACCAGGGACGGATGATAGACGAGGGTGAATAAAAAAAGTCCACTTAGTCCATCGTGACGAATTCAACAAGAATTAAATACTATGGTTTCTAGGAAAACCGTGTGGAGGTCGTCCTGATACCCTATCAGGACGTTATTACTAGTAATGCGTATAAACAGTATATACTCGTACCGTAAACTCCTAAACGTTCCTTCATAGGCGATGCAGAGACAAAGATCGAAAAGGTAATGTTGCGTTGGTTTAGCCATTTGGAAAAAATGAAAGAAATATGAAAATTAAAAATAAAAAAAAAAATCAATTGTTGAGAATTACGAAAGAGATTTATCGAGCACGAATTAATGGAGATGCCTGTAAGGGCCGCTACAGACGGACCTATGTCGACCAAGTAGGCGACGTGCTGAAGAAGGGTCAAATTAAAAGTATCCGAAAGTAACGAGCGTATATATAAATATATTGACGAATGTGGAGGAAGCGAAAGAGGTATGTTTGAATGCAATCATTTGGCGTTCCTTTGTGTTACCTACCTCAATGGAAAATAGGCGTGTCGGATTAGCAAGTATGTTCCTTCATTTTTGTGTCTCGTTTCTTGTTTGTTGTCAATAGCATACCATACTATAAGAACTGTCAGCTGTCCACTGCTGAAAATAAACCTTCCCCAATTGTTGGATTTTTTTTTATGAGTGAAAATGGTATGGTAAACCCGCCTACGCTAACGGGATACGCTGGCGGAGCACCAGTGAAAGGTAATAGATAAGAATGAAAACAGGCCAGTTAGCCCATCATGATGAATTCATCAGGAATTAACCATGATAGTTTCCAGGGGGAACCGCGAGGAGGTCGACCTGGTTGGGTATATTGCTAGCAATGGGATTCTCAGTCTCCATTACTAACAATCCCTATTGGGGGGTTTTGCACTGGTACGTAGTAGCAACACAGTAGTTGCCACGCCAGGCGTGTTGGCAATTGCAGTTAGGCTTTGGTGATGTTTTAAAATTAATTTTACATAAATATCTCTTATGGACATTTTATTATATTAGTAAAATTACCTATTTAATCTGTGTTTAACAAAATTTTAAATCATTGAAGATTATTAAGTCGGTGCAACATTGTTTTATTTGAAATTTTATATGTCAAAATCTTTTATTTAAAAAAATCGAGTCTCATAATAAAATATATTATTTTTAATAAACAGATGTTATCTTTTCTTTTATTAATAAGACATAAGTCTGAACATGTGTTCAAACCTGTCTACCGCAACTTTTTTGTGGTAAAACCATTAATGTACAACTCGATTATAACTTCTATAATTTGTTGGTAGAAATTGTTCAATGTTTTATTAGGTCCTTCAGTCTTAACTAGTGACTAAGGAATCCCCGACCTGTGTGTAGTGACGTCAAACCGGCGACCTACGTATTAATGAACTAGTTGGCTATATTTAACAAGGAAATTGAATAGTGGCTAAAAATAAAATGGTATTCGTGCGTCACAGATCTTAGGACCGTGTTTACTGTCTCCAGCTCTAAATACAATCGAAAAATGTAATCGAAATTATAAGCATTATTTTTAGAGCTATGCTCTATAAGGGAAGTACGATGTTTTTTTTTTTCAACGCAACATTGTTGCTAAAAGTAAAAAAATCTTAGTACTAGCATGTGGAAGTCAACTGGACGGGGTTTATTTTCCATTACAAGTAATTCCTGCTTCCCGTAATTGCCTGTACCTCTCTCAATCAATCTCAATAGCTCATCAATCTGGAGGATCCGGGAATCATTTTGTGTCGATTACGTATTATTTCATCTGTCTTATTTTTAATTACTATTATTTTTATATTCGCTCGCTTACCTGGTTTTTATAAATGACCTTATTTTTTTTTATAAACGACGGTTACAATTTTCCATTGGGTGGGCCGTTAGCTTGTTTGCCACTATAAGCATCATAAAAATACAAATAAAAAGAATACATGCCACGATTGTTTTATAATAAATTTTGGTACACAGAAGAGCCATGTGTCATACGATTAACTTTTAGGATATCACATTTCATCCTAATGATACGCGTGCAAAATTGGGGACACAAATAAGGGATAAAGATTCTCTTGTATTTTTTTTTTATACAATTTAGAATGGCAAAGAAGCTGACGGCCCACCTGATGGAAAGTGGTAATCGTCGCCTATAGACATGAGCAGTACCGTGTATATAACATAATATAGTGTTTCGCCCATGATACCCCCCATGCGTTGCCATTCCTGAGGACTCAGGTGTTATTTCTCTGTACCCTGTAAATTCACGCCATATCCCACCCTTCAAACCGAAACACAGCAATGCAAACACAATTGCTTTAAGGTTGAAACACGAATGGATCAGTACCCAAGCAAACGACTTTTGTACAAAGTCACCCTCTAGTGTATTGTATCGTATTGATATCTCTTGAATTTAAAATGTTACATTTAATAAAAGCATTGTCTTATATTGAAACATACTGCGCAGAATCCAACTCCGGGTCGCTGACTTCCAATGTGGTATACATATTAATGATTCTAAGTACATATTTAACGTAATAGCTTAAATATTTATCCAGTTGCCGTCGACATTCGGACATACAAATCTGGTTATTTAATTGACATTTTATGTTATTTGTTTTTTTTTTTTTGTATTTATAAAAAAAACTTAAAACCTTTAACGAAGCTGTTTTAATTTTGTGTACATTGTCGCGTTGTATTTCTAAATAATTGTTTAGTACGAAGGAAAGGGACAGAACAGAAGATAAAAAGTTTAATAGACCTACGACAGTTTTTATGTACGAGGCAATTACAATATTAATTTGAATAGATTAATACGCAAACAAAAAGTTTGTGTTACTTTTTGCGTGGGAGTAATGGAAAACTTGTCAAGTGTGAATTACGCACATTGCCGATTCGGTATCAAGAGGAAAGTGACATGAATTGTAGAGGTAAAAAACGGCCTTACATTGACAAATGTATTTTCGATTTTTCCTCCGACGTAAAATAGCGTTTCATGATTGTAATATATTATGTATGTACATTCGTTGTCTTCTTAAAATACGCGTTCCTCTTAAAACATCACTAAAGCCCAAAGATCACAAAAGCAAACTGCGGTTGCCAACTCGCCTGCCAAGCGTGGCAACTACTGGCAAATCCCCCAACAGAGGAGGCCTATTACAAAGGAGTATATTACTTGTAACTTTAACATTGTCATTTCCTTAAGAACAAGGAATATATTTTTGTTTTTTTTTTTTTAATAATACAGGAGACACATGAGTATGCGGCTCGCCTGGTGGTAACTGATTAACGCGGCCAATAGGTAACCATAAAATCAGATAAATTACAGATATGTTGTCGGTCTTTTAGTAGGGATAATGTTCTTTTCTCGCTGTTCGAACATCAAACCTAGTAGAATTTCAACACCATCTTAAAACATGGATTCGATAAAACAACAAAAATTTGTAATTATAATTGAAAACAATCTTTATTGTACATAATTTACATTGGACACATCAAAAGACTTAATATAAAATGGTGGACTTATCCTTATTTGTTTTTTTTATCCATGTTTTACGAAGAACGATCTCTTATGATGCTACTCCGATTTCTATTTGAAACGAACGAAACATAACAGTAATTTACAAAGAATATAAAATAATATGCTAATTGCAATGCTAATGCGATAATTATGCATCACGATTGCAATGTAGGTGCATATTGATAAATACACACAAGTATAAGGCGTTAATTGAAACCAGCATTGCTGCTTCTACAGGAACTTTGGCTGAATTGGCATCCTTTTTCATTTTTACTGACACTGACCAAAAATCAACTAAGCTTTGTTATCTATCTTCTATACTTATAATAAATCTGTAGAGAGGTCAATTCTGTACATGAAATATATTTCCAAAATAACTATCAGGGGGTGATTAGTGATCGATAGTGATGCCAAAAATGCAATCAGTAAAATTTTTGTCTGTCTGTCTGTATGTTCGTTATAGAAACAAAAACTACTCGACGGATTTTAACGAAACTTGGTACAATTATTCTTCATACTCCTGGACAGGTTATAGTATACTTTTCATCACGCTACGATCAATAGGAGCAGAGCAGTGAAGGGAAATGTTAAAAATGTCCACCCGTGCGACGCCGGGACGGGCCGCTAGTAATTTATATTTGTAAACTTTCTTCTATATTAAGCTATTATTACTTATAGCCTTAATATATGTAAGTGGATTATTATGGATTATTGAAATAAATTTTTATTCATTCAAATTTATTAATACTATTTTACCATTTGATGTTTCTCTCTGGAGACTTCATTATATTATCAAAGATTAGCATAAAAAAAAAATCAAACAATATGATATACCAATGAGTAATATTTCCAAATCATTTTTATTAGAATGGACTGTATGTATCTACCTTACACTATATAGATACAGCATCAAGCCTCAAAAACGGTTCAACTTTTTATCAGCTTGTCAAATTAGCTGACTCCGTTTTTTATCAGTATTCTACATATTTAAGCATAAAATATATCATACCTAATGTATTATTTAATAAATAAAATGAGATAAGGATGCAGAAATTATAAGACAATATAAATATAGAAGTTATACATAAAAGATAACTATTTATCACGCAAAATTGTATAAAAAAAGTTGAGCCGTTATTCTCGAAGCATTTGTATGGAGACACTCTATCTACATTATCTATCTACGTATATACGTATGAATTTGAGTATGTCGACTGTCTGGTCTAGTCTAGACTGTGAGGTAATCGAGGGATACAAGCGGGAGGTGGTCGCTCCCAGACGTTGGTAATATTTTTACTGAGTTTATTGAGGTTTATTATTGAAACATTTTAGGTATTTTACTAGAGGGAGACTACAAAAGTCGTTTGCTTGGACACCTGTGTCCCATTCATGTTTCTACCGTGAAGCAGTTGTGTTTGCATGGTTGTGTTTCGGTATGAAGGGTGGGATATGGCAGTGAATTTACAGGGTACAGAGGAATAACACCTTAGTTCTCAAGAATGGCAACGCAAGTACAAGGTGAAAACAAAATCGTTAGCGGCGAGTGAAACTAAAGATCTACCCATGGTATTTATGATAATCATAATCATAAATACCATTGGTAGATCGGTCGTCGTTAATTGTCCATTGCTGCACATAAATAAGGGTGAGTTATGCCTCTAATTGCCATGCGTGACAGGCGAGTTGGCAACCGCAGTAAGGCTTTAATGATGTTTTAAAAGGAACGCTGTTGCCTATACCTCGACCACTAAATTCCCTTATTTGCCTTTTACGATACCCACGGGAAAGAAAGAGTGGCCCACTCCATGCAGATATCACGGGACATGTTATTTATACTCTATACTAATATTATAAAGAGGAAAGATTTGTTTGTTTGTTAACTCAAAAACTATGAAATCATTTTAAAAATTCTTTCATCTACAGAAAGCTTTATTATCAGTAAGTAACATGGTTATTAAGAAGGTTTTTCATAATATCGCAGATAATCTATACAAGTATGTTACTTTGTCAAAGATGGGCTTGGATTTTTACAAAGTTTGTCTGGAACAGATTGTTTAGCGATATCACCGTCTTATATAATACCGCCTATTTCTACTGTAATATTAATTTTTATAAACTTTATAATGTAAGATATATAAATAAAGTTTTACATTTTACAAGTGTTTTTAAAAAAGGCGAAAGTGCTCAATTTGATCGTACTTTTTTGTGTATGTTTAAATGTTTTTATTTATTTATTTATTTAACTCTTTATTGTACCAAAAACATAAAAATAAACAATGACATAAACAATTCAACTGAAATACAGTAGCATGAAGTACAGATTAAAATATACATATAAAGGTACAAAAGGCGGTCTTATCGATAGGGCAATCCCTTACAGACAACTTTTGGTTAAAGGAGAACATATACGAGGTCTGTCCGGAAAGTTCGTATAAAAGTGTTCTGGAATGCGAGAAAGAGGAGTGGGGAGGCCAGGTAAGCGCAGGACCCCTTCCTTATGTCCCTAACAATGCTTCAGTTCTGGTCTGACCGCCGTGCGGTGCGAACTGGCTTGTCACGCCATCTGTGAAGTTACCTCTTAACGAAACCCCGTCGGCATGGAGCCCGCTTCCGTTGAAGAGCAGCGCGTCGTAATCAAGTTTCTCTCGAAACTCGGCAAGAATGGCCGTGAAATTTTTGCCGATCTCAGAACAGTTTATGGGGATGATGCTGTGAAGGAACCAACCGTCCACAAGTGGCTAAAAAGATTCAGAGAGGGCCGAGAAAGAGTTCGATGTTCGGGGGATTGTCCATCAAAAATTCGTCCCTCCAGGCCAGACAGTTGATGGAAAATTCTACGTCGATGTGCTCAGACGCCTCAAAGCTCGTGTGGCACGAGTTCGTCCAGAATTGGCGCGAGAGGGGCGTTGGATTTTTCACCACGACAATGCCCCTGCCCACACCTCTCTTGTTGTCCGTGAGTTTTTGAGTAAAAATTCCATTACGGTGACCGAACACCCCCCCTATTCGCCGGATTTGGCCCCGTGTGACTTCTTCTTGTTCCCAAAAACCAAATTGGTACTTCGGGGGCGGCATTTGGGGGACATAAATGAGATAAAAAAAGCTACGACGGGGCAGCTGAGAAACCTACAACCAGAGGACTTTCAAGGAGCCTTCTCACAGTGGAAACGGCGTTGGCACAAGTGCATTATGTCACAGGGGGAGTACTTTGAAGGGGATAAAATTGATTTACCTGAATAATTGTAAAATAAAATTTTTAAAAAACTTTTATACGTACTTTCCGGACAAACCTCGTAGAAGTGGGTAGGTGGCGCAAGATTATATATTTATTATGTTTATGTATATTCAAACATATTCTATTATTTACAAAGAAATTATATATATACTAATATGTCAATTCTTTCCCATTGATAATGTGTACCATAGTTGATTTTTTTATGAAACAAATTCTGATAATGTATATGCCGTAACTCAGATGTCTAATAAAGATTAGAAATAAGAATTACTATAATTGAGTTTGAAGGTTAATTGAAAATAGTTCATTGTTTTATTATGTCAGTTTTTTAGGTATGGTTGTAAGCGCGTAAAAAACTGAAGAGAGCGCTGGCGAGAAAGGGGTGCAGCGGGGAAATGATGGTCTGGCGCCGTGCCACCGCGACGCCCGCCCATTGACGCGTGACGTCAGCGCCGCCTTGAAAGCTTCGGTACATAAATGGACGCACGCTTATAAATCAGTAATATCCACTTCTGTTCACCGAATATTGAGCACTATTCGTTTAGAAGGTACTAATAGATTTTGTAGAATAGAATTACATTTCTACTGTAAATTGGCCCTTTAGACAAGCCCACTCGTGTTTCAACCGTGAAGCAGTTGTGTTTGCATGGCTGTGTTTCGGTTTGAAGGGTGGGATATGGCGTGAATTTACTGGGTACAGAGGAATAACACCCGAGTCCTCAGGAATGACAACGCATGGTGGGTATCATGGGCGAAACAGTGTACTCTGTTATGTCTATGGTACTACTTATGTCTATAGGCGACGGTTACCACTTTCCATCATGTGGGCCGTCAGCTTGTTTGCCATTCTAAGTTGTATAAAACAAGTGAATTCGTCGATAGAATGAGATAGCAACGCCGGATGTCTCATTCTAACTCACGGACTTGCTAGCGATGTCGATTTCATCGAAAAATTTGCTTGTCACTTGTCTAGAGGGTCTGTAGATGAATAGAACAATGTATCCATCTTTGGTAGTCAGCAAGCTGACGGCCCACTTGTTAGTATGGGTCTTATCAGAGATTGGAAAGAAAAAAAAATATTTAGTGCCTTCATCGTCATCATCACATCAGTTCTTAACCGTCCACTGCTGAATATAAGCCTCCCCTTTGGGGGGTTTTACTAGTAGTTGGTACGCTTAGCAAGTGGATTGGCAACCGCAGTTAGGCGAAGGGAAAGGGATTGTTAGTAATGAGGTGTAACAGCACCATTGCTAGCAATATACCCTCTCAGGCCGACCTCCACGCGGTTCCTCCTGGAAACCATCATGGTTAATTCTTGTCTAATTCATTTTCACCTATCATTTTCTACAGGTGCTCGTCGGTGTAAACTGATAGCGCGAACGGGGTTAACATTCCATTTTCACCCATTAAAATCGCAGTTAAGCTTTAGAGGTGTTTTAAGAGGGACGCTGCTGCCCCTTACAACACCCACGGAAAAAGAGGAGTGGCCTATTCTATGCCAGGACTACACGACCATTTATATATTATATTTAATGCTTCACTTAAACACAAATATATATAGGCGGAGAATAAATATTTAATATAAATTTAAGTTCAGTTAAAAGTAACAATAAGAATTAAAGCTCTAAAATGCTTTTTGTATTGCAGTTTATACCTCCTTGCCTTGTACAGACAGTGCAAATTGATTTCGAATCTAAATTATCGTATAAAATATCGTATAGTATAATAACATTATCGTAACATACGGATACATAATATACGTATTGGAGACATTCTATCCTCGTCATACGGACGAAGTAGCGGCCCCAGCTAGTAAATAATACATTATTTATGTCCCGTATAGTAACAGCTGAAACTATTCGTATAAAGAAAATACATTTTATATGAAAAATAAGCGAATTGAATTCGTAACTCTTCTTATTATGTAAATTACATGTACTGGCATTCATTATTTTCAATATTTATTTTGAAGTTTCCTTTGTAAACGTTGTGTTCCATTTATTATTGTATCGATTTATACAAATATAATAGGTAGTAAATATTTTTATTATTTTATTACTTCAATAGTTAAATTATGTTAACCCCAATACAGTGCGGGAAAGGGATTGTCAGCGATGTGGTCTAACAGCCCCATTGCTAGCAATGTTACTAATCAGGTCGACCTCCACATGGTTCTCCCTGGAAACCATCGTGGTTACTTTTCGTGGAATTCTTCACGATGGACTAAATGAGCTGCTTTCATCCTTATCTATCATTACTCACTGGTGCCCCGCCAGCGTAAACCGGTAGCGGAAGCGGGATTACCATTTCATTATCACCATTTTTTTAAAAATAAACTGCAATATAGTTGCTACTATGGGTACTACAAAAGGGGACAATAATTCCAGTAATTTCTCTATAGCATATGGTATTGCCGTGTGGTCCCGACATAGAATGGGTCAAACCTTCCTTTCTTGTGGGAGTCGTAAGAGGCGACTAAAGAAATATCAAGGTCGAGGGATGGGCAGCAGCGTCCCTCTTACCAAAAGACTCTACTGCGATTGCTAACTCGCCTAGGACAACTACTAGGAAACTTCTCCACTCTTATACCTATGTCCAGCAGTGGACAGTTAACGGCTGGTATAATGATGATGATGATGATGATGGTATAGTTTAATAGAATTTGCGATGTCATTTTTTTGAGTTATCGAAATATTTACATATATTACAGATTATTTACAATAATAGATTGGTAACGACTCCTCGCTTTCAACTGTCAATTTTTAATACTTTCGAATCCTTATTAATAAAGTTATAAATAAAAGGAAAAACCAGAGGGAGACTTTGTACAAAAGTCGTTTGCTTGGGTACCTCTGTCCCATTCGTGTTTCTACCGTGAAGCAGTTGTGTTTGCATGGCTGTGTTTCGGTTTGAAGGGTGGGATATGGCGTGATTTTACAGGGTACAGAGGAATAACATTTGAGTCCTCAGGAATGGCAACGAATGGGGGGGATCATGGGAGCAACAGTATACTCTGTTATGTCCACGGTACTGCTCACATGTGTATAGGCGACGGGTACTACTTTTCATCAGGTGGACCGTCAGCTTGTTTGCCATTCTAAGTTTTATAAAAAATAACAATAAAGGAAATTGCTTCGAAAGAGGAAAACGAGCAATTTGTAATAAGTTACAATAAATTTTAGGAAATCTACGAATCGTTAGTTTTATATTCAAAGAATAGGTTATAAATTTGCCGCGATAAACTAACGACTCGACATTGACCCGCAGTCCGCGAGCGTAACTAAAGCGAACCGATTGATTGAACTAACCACACGTCAATACAGATCTAGATCAATGCGTTATTACTTCGTATATTTATGTGTATGCCAGTATCGTATGTGTATTTATGGATTTTACAGTTGACTCGTTATTTCCCGCAGTTTCCTCTGCGCAAACTTTGTATCTTCCCTTTTCGAACAAATTTTCAAAAAGATTCGTTAAAATTATTAGCATAAGAGAAATAAACAATAAACAACTTAGGTTACATGTTTATTTTTATTATTTACTTAATTTTCTCGCACTGTATAACTATGTTAAAGTAAATGCTGTGAATACCTATAATAGGCATGTGCATTAATATTGTATTGTATTTAATGTTTGTTATACCTATATGTTATAATGCAATATGCCGTTGGTGTTCCTTAAATAAATAAATAAATAAACATTTCGACTATAAGCAGCTGAACTGAAAAAATCTCCATAATTATAGAGAACGTCAGTCGAATGTAAGCCGTGTGGTCCCGGCGTAGAATACGCCACCCCTTCCGTCGTAAGAGGCGACTAAGGGAACTTAATGATCAAGGGATGGGCAACAGCTCCCTCATAAAACATCTCCATAACCTAACTGCGGTTGCCAATTCGTCTGCCAAGCGTGGCACCTACTGGCAAATCCCATCAAGGTGAAGTTTTATGTTCAGCAGTGGATAGCTAGAGGCAGCAGCGTCGCTCTTAAAATATTATCAAAGCTTTACTGCGGTTGGCAACTCACCTGCCAAGCGTGGCAACAACTAGTAAATCAGGGGGGGGGGCTATGTTCAACAATAGAGAATTAACGGCTGATTGATGATGATGATGGGTAATACAGGACTGTAAAATAACGAATAAAATGATTCCGAGCTCAGCCTACGTAAGAAAATCGATGCATTAAATTGTACTCGCATATAAATTTTAAGATATTAGACGCAGTTCCAGCAGTGCAATGATCAGTCTGTCAATCAATTACACTTTATCTATACAGATAAAATATCTCTCTTAAATAAACTCGAGTGCTACTGAAATTAAAAGTATTAACATTTCGCAGACATCGGCCTTTTGGTGTGAAAGATCCAGGTACTTGGTTTGTACGTGGAAAACCTCAACAGCACATTATTATCGAGATCATTACATTGAACTCAGAAGTGTAAGGTCACAGAGTTTGTTATTGGTTAGGAATATTCTCGTTTTATATATAAAGTCGGCTCAGATCAGGATTAAGGCGAAGGACGTAGTAAATTCTTAGGGTTTGAGTCAACAGGATAATACTGAATTTAATGTTTATAAACAACATTCGATTTTGTGCACAATCAGTAGGGTATTTACAAACTAGCATGTTACTGGATGCTTTTATAATTAATCGTAATATACTGTATTGCGATTAATTATAAAAGATCATGATGATTGTATCGCACCGATATAATAGACGAGCAAAATTTATGCAATTGTACCGAGATACTTTTAATTTTGCACGACGATATCGTAGATATTTAAAAGCGCCTTCTTATAATTGCATACATTTTACTCTTCTAATATATCGTTGCGATAAAATTGTATAATATCGTGGCGAGCTATAAATTATAAAAGCGCCCATTCCCACCTAAACCTGATAGTTTAAATTCGAGTTTTTCTAATTTTTAAGTGATATATTGTACTTTGACTCTCTTGTTGTTTTTTACGATATCTTAAGAAACGAGATACTCCTTCACCACAAGAAAATGATCACAGAGTTAATACTTAAACATTAGTAAACTATAATACATTGCTTATTACATACAAAATACATTTTGTAAACCGACAAAAGCCATTTCAAGACTATTTAAAATAATTGCTAAATAGAGTTTGTTAAACAGTAAAAAGAAAACCGTGCAATTTGTAAGCATTTATTTGTTTTTAAATTGAGTATTTAAAAAAAGAAACAAATGGATGGTACTTTTACATATGAAATATTTTGTTACTTTTAATCAGACATAGTAACCATTTACGGGTACATGAGGAGCGTTCGAGACTTGTGAAATTAAGTGATAAAAGCGGAAGAAGCAATAGATTCTCCGTTTCCTGTAAAAACCTGATAAGAATATCACAAAAGCATTTATTTGTTTTTAAATTGAGTATTTAAAAAAAAAAAACAAATGGATGGTACTTTTACATATGAAATATTTTGTTACTTTTAATCAGACATAGTAACCATTTACGGGTACACGAGGAGCGTTCGAGACTTGTGAAATTAAGTGATAAAAGCGGAAGAAGCAATAGATTCTCCGTTTCCTGTAAAAACCTGATAAGAATATCACAAAAGCTTCAGAATATGGAGTACACATCAAAATTGCTTGCAACAGAGAACGATTACCAAATATGTAATATGATAGAATTATCTGCTTTAAACACAAACAGGCCAATAATTAAAAGATATTTGTAAGTTTCAAGAATTTTTATGAAT
Organism: Galleria mellonella; assembly: GCF_026898425.1. Classification (NCBI taxonomy): domain Eukaryota; kingdom Metazoa; phylum Arthropoda; class Insecta; order Lepidoptera; family Pyralidae; genus Galleria; species Galleria mellonella. The sequence continues at coordinate 1,435,825 of NW_026442087.1, forward strand.
AATGGGAATAAGAATGACTTATATTTTCGAATGATATTGCCGCGTAAGTTCAAATACGTTTCTATTGCATACACATTGCTCCATATTGGGATGGTAAAATCGTACAAAAACATACCGTGTTTCGATAAATTATAAAAGTAATCAAACTCCATACTTAATGTGTTTAAAGCACAACGCGATTTTATCGTTACGATCAATAATAGCAAAGAGCTAAATATATGTAATTTCGTAATAAAATTTGTAATTTTCTGTGATAATATAGTTAACGTGAACAGCATAACAATATCCTCGACATGCATGTAAATTTAAAAACATCTCCTCACAATTACATACATTTTATTCTCCTATTATATCGTGACGGTAAAATCGTACGATATCGTGCCGTGCTGCGGTACATTATAAAAGTATCCAATTACTGTTAAATAGTTCACAAATTAAAGAAATTCTGGTGACATCAGAAATACTGTCCCTCAAGGGAGTGTAACTTAAAAATAATACTTACTTCTCTTCTGGCGTTTCCTCCAGGGGCGGTTGTGACGTGTGTGTCGTCAAGTCGGGAAGTTCTACTGCCATGGTATCCATAGCCATTTTGCGACACTTTTAATGTTCACTACTATTCACTATATGTCCAAAATTATTTGATATAGTCAGATGATTTTTTTAAATAAATCTCATTAGAGATTTATCTCTCATTAAATTAAAATCACTTTTAGTTCATTCAAAGTTGCCATGTGAATCACTGATGAAAAAATTAAAGACTTATTAAAGTAAATAATATAAATAAAAAAATAAACTAAAGTCAAGGTGATCTATCTTGTTTTAAGAAAGCGAACGAGTTTCTGCACTCGAAACGGATAAACGTAAAAATAAACGGGGAAAAGCGTAAAAATACTATAAATCACAGACGTTAATGTTTACCCTTCAAATGCAATGCGCAGTGTATGAAAGAAATGAAGCTTGTATATCGTTAAGGCTGGTGTTTCCGCTTCTATGCCAAATAATAACAAGTTTGTTTATGGCGCCAGAGATACTAATGACCTTCAAATATAAAAATAATTTTAGCACGTGGAAAAGAACGTAGATGTGTCCTTCGATATCCTTCTGTAATGGGGAAGATTTCCCACTTACCAAATTTTGTCAAGAACAATGTAAGAATAGTTAAAATAATTATACTATCATTGTCTCAAGCGGAACAGAGACTAGGAAGACAATTTGTTCGTCGCATTTATGCAAATTTACACACACGAGTCGAGATATACTTTTTTATTTATTTTATAAAGCGATCTATTTATATTCATGTTCGGAAACTGTTTATACTAAAGGTGCTTGTTTAACTGATTGTTTTATTATTTACATAGTTGAAAACGTGGAAGTTTTTTTTTATTTCTTAGAACGCAAAAACTGTATATTAAACAAAGGCATTAAAACAGATATATCTTTAACGTAGCCTAAGCGTTTTAAGACATGAAAAAATTTATTTATACTAATGAGCTAGTTTAACCGATTGTTAGCATTTAAACAGAAATTTAGATAGGTGCGGAATTTTTTTTTGTATATACAATAACATTTTATCTCGCATATTTTTAGATTTTATTAACTTTATTAGAAATGTAAAACTTTTATGATTTAGTGGATATATTGTAATTTTGTTTTTCTAATTTTAATGCTGATAAACATATAATCTATAGAACATACATTTTGAACTTGCATATTTAACTTCGCGTTTTTTTTCCTTCAATCAAAATAAAAAAAAGATGTAAATAAAATGCCAACGTATAACAAAATGCATCATTAAACACATAGTATGTTTCATGTAATATGGGAATTTTGAAGAAATTTGCGTATCTAAATGAATATAAATTACTTTGTTCCAAGCAGTCACTATGATGATAAAAATAGGTGCATTTTTTAACATTCTCGTTTAGCGCCTATGCGGCACGCGATTACTTCAGTTCGAATGCCCGGATGAACTCAATGAAAATTATAAATACTTTTTCTTAAACGAAAATTGCAAAAATAGACTGTAATGTAAATACTGAAAGAACTAAATAGACAGACATCTCTGTACCATTTTTCTTTACCATCTTAAACATTCGAATGACTGATTTTTAACAGATCGATCTAGTTACACAGGACTTATTTGTATAGTTTTATAATTTATCAAAATAAAGTGTTCAATTAAAGAATGAAATTGTGGTGTCATTAGGCACAGTACAATAATATGCATATTATATGCATTTAATGAAATACTGCAATTTAATGAAATACTGCGTAATTTTTACATAACAAAAAACTTCTACTTTTCCATGGTTAGTTGTTGTTTTATTGGAAAAGAAAGAGTTCTTATGAGTCACTGCAAATGGAATTATACAGGGTAGAGTAAAACGTCCCACCCCGTAAAACACGTACGGAGCTATTCGGAAACTTTAGGATAATAACACGTGACAACTAGAACTTCTGGAGCAAACAAATGGAAAAATAACAAATAACATTATTACCATATATAGACACAATAGAAATAAAAAAAAAAATTGTCGTAAATTCATTTGAAGAAATCAGAAATAAAGATTAGGAATATTTTATTGAACTAGTTGTTATTTTGCGAAAGTTTACACACTGGTTATTTAAATAGAATTATTTTGTTGAATTCCGCTACTATTAGTATATGTGCGACTGACAATAATCCAAGATTGACTACTATTATTATTAGCAGCAATTCGATTAGGATAGAATTGTAACATTTTTTTGGAAAAACGATCAAAAATGTAAATACCAACGATAAAGACGATTTGATGAAATTTAAACCAAACGTACCTAAAATACAAGTAATTTATAAATAATAAAGTGCTAATCGTTTATTTATAAAAGACAATTCTAAACGTTCGAAAAAAATTTGCTTTCTTTTTCTTGATGAGTTAATTATTCATATATTACATACACTTAGAACACTTGGAACGCGGTTTACGTCATATGAATGAATAATAATGAATTTGCAGTTTGGTTTAGTAATTTTAAGAAGTCCTTCTCTTGCATTGACTTACTATATTTGGCTTGCTTTTTAAACTCCATACTGTACGCTGGTCATGATAAGAAGAATATACCAGACTGAATTTATTACAAAATTTAATTTGAATACGGTTTCTGGGTATATATACCAACTGCGATAATTAGATTTCTTTGTCAGGTAACGGTTGAAATGTTTCTGAATAATGAACCACAAATAATACAACGTTAAATCCTTCTTTGTATGATTCTTTTTATTGGTGAAATAAATAAAGATGATATAATTCATGTTCAAAATTAAAGGAAAAATGGTTAAAAAAATAAATTTGACAGCTATGTTTTTTTTTCTACAATGGACATTAAAAAGGTATCCAGACACGATTAACTTAAAGTGAACTTGTTCTTTTATATAATTTTTGGGCATTCAATGTTATGATGGAAATATCCATCATTATGCAAAGAAGGGTTAAATGTAATTGAAAATATCAACATATTCGCTCTAAGGCAAGTCAAGGATGGTTAATTATTATGTTAATAGTAATGGGTAGAGACGATAAATACAAGTGCTTAATGCATATTTGAATGCATCACAATAGTATCAGAACATCTAGTTCCATTGATAATGACGCATATTCTATTCTAGACTTGCTACGTTGCCATTCATCTCGTTAGCCAATTTTGTATTTAGAGACAATGAAACTACATCTTAGAAACAGTTCCTTGCTTATAATCTACATTGGTTTTAACTGCATTTGTTAGGAGTAACCTGTAATTGTACGATATATAATTACTAGAGGGAGACTTTGATTACAAGAGTCGTGTGTTTGGTCACCTCTGGCCCATTTGTGTTTCTATCGTGAAGCAGTTGTGTTTGCATGAGTGTGTTTCGGTTTGAAGGGTGGGATATGCCAGTGAATTTACAGGGTACAGAGAAATAACATTTAAGTCCTCAAGAATGGCAATGCATGGGGGTATCATGGGTGAAATAGTATACTCTGTTATTTCCATGGCACTGCTCAGGTCTATAGCGACGGTCCATCAGCTTGTTTGCCATTCAAAATTGCATAAAAAAAAATCGTACGATATATCAAGAAATTTATAAACTTTTTATTTTTATTAAATCTGAGTTGCTACGAGCACAGTCTCATGTTATAAACTATTGCAACATTACCCGTGTATAAATAAAATTTAATAATAAATGATTAAACAACAATTGTACAGTAAAGTACAAAGAACACAATTATTGAATATCAGGATTTCATAAGCCGTTGAGCAATGCCACATGTGTGCAATGAATTACGCGTTATAATCGAGTTGAACTGTTTACGCCTTGAATCAACAAACTATGACTAATGGGCATAGACAACGAATTTACAACAACTGTCCATAATTAATAAATACAAAATCTGACATAGAATTGTGTAATTCTATTGTGGTCATTTTTCATGTAGAGAAATATTCATCAATCAATGTTTGTATTGCTATATGTATAGAAATGACACGTTCAAACAATCAATATTTTGTCATTAAGAGAATCGTTTATTTCATATCAACTTTAGGAGTATTATGGATATTAGATACGCACGAGAACAAGAAATTGTAAGAGAAAAAAATATATATAAAATGTAAAAAATGCATATAATAATTTAATCAGAATAGAACATCTACAATTGGAATATTTCAGTTAAAATTCCTCAAAGAGTGAAATCAAATTCATTAGCATCCTTTTAAAGAAGTTCATCAATGAAACGTAATTTTTTTCTTAAATATGAACAAATTTTGCGTTTCCCGTACTATGTATCAAGATGAATTTGCTTGAAGATTACTAGTTCTGGAGGTTTTAAATTTTTTTGTCATTTTCTGAGCCGTAATTTTTTAAGAAAACTCAGTTCATTAGTAAAAGACTCCCTTGTAAGGGTGGTAAATATTTCAATTTCACTCACTACATTTTATATAGTTGTATTTATCCGCAGGAAACGTTAACCGGAAAAGCTATTTGAATCATATCAGTTCCAAACTCCAACGCAGTAGGTGTTACAATATTGCGATCATAACATGAGGTCGCTGCCATCCAATCGTAATAAGCATTATAATTATTTTCAGTCCTTATTGAAGATTGCTTCATTGTCTGTAATTAATTTGTAACCTTTAACCGAAATTTTCATTTGGACGTCTACAGTCTTGACTGAATGTAATGGATTGGATATAATGAAGGCCTTTGCAAAGTACTATGTCATTATTTGTCACAACATTATTTACTTTTACCATATGGTCAGACTTTAATTTCAAGTTATTTAAGTGTTTGTTTTGTATCAGTATTTAAAATATGAATCATGAGAGTGATGCCACTTATAAAAAAAAAAAAAACCTTTAATGAAATTTAAAGTTTCCGATTTTGAGGTTTATGTACTTACCAATAATTACATCAACTTAATATATATTACAACCTTGCGGAGTTAAAATGTAAGTTTACTACGTGATTAGTATATAAACGTGCAATAATTAAAATATTTTCTAAGATTACTTTGTATTCCGCAGTTTTTTCTCTTACCGTTCTACCTATTACTTCGTTCTTTATTCACGTTGCATATTTACTGGCTTTAATTTGATTTTTAAGCAATACTTTTATTTAATATATTAATCACATTAGCGATAATTGTCTCTTCATACGGGAATGTATAATAGAATCACATGACCTATGTAAATATATAGATTGCATTAGAAGTGTAAACATTAATGTTAAAAATAATATAGGGTGAAGAAATATTAATATAAATCACATAGATATATACACAGGATGATTTAACAGAATACTGACATTGAAGACACAATTCACCGGCACTACGATAAATTAGCGTTGAAGAAAACTGTTTATGCGCGGTCGATACGCGACGCGTGTGCCCTGCGCAATAGTCGAGGCACGACTGACGAGCGCAACGGAGATGCGCGTTGTTACGCGACGGTGTTGTGGGGTGAATTGCCCAATCATTTGTGTGCTGGGGGTTTGTTTGTGTATTTTAATTGACTACTGATAATAAATTAAATTTTTGATCAATTTTTACGGCATTCAATTAATGATTAGGCATCGTTGCTAGGTCAATATTGAATTTTGTAAAGTCTTTGTATTTGTAAAGTTTCTCATGGATTCTGTTTCGTTTCAAAGTTTGTTTGAATTATTAATGTACATTTGCTTAAATAGTCCTACGAAAATATATTATAGCTAGTTGAAATACCTTTTTTTTACTTATGTAATTTTAATATGTTTGTCATCAATAAACTTAATATGTTATTTTTACTAATACAAATCTATAAAGTATGAATCTTGGTGATTTTTCTAATATAAGCGACAATATAAATAACAATACAGTAAGAAACTTATTGTGGATATGTAAACAGCATTTAATTTAAACTTTATTAATAACCGGAACTGTGCAAACGAGACGTTGACATTGGGATGCGACCTAAATTCTATCCAACATTCCCTTGCCCGAATCCAGTTGGTCTGCAGTTGATAATTAAAATCTTATCATTCTAGGCGACGATGAGGTGGTGCTATTGGAGGAAAAGAAAGCCCGCCCCCCCTTTCGATCGTCCGCCCACGGGTGGGGTCGGCAGATCGATCCGTCGACCGGTCGTCGAGTGGAATATGGCTATGGATTTTGTGACGCCGGGATATATTCAGCTGATGGTGCGTATATTAATTATGACAGTTGATGTACAGATATCATGTTCACTACTGGTAATTATATGTTTGAATTCCGTAAATAGAGTACACGTGTGCATGTTACCAACAGTGAGTCAGGATACGATTCAATACGTATACACTGTATGATTACGACTTTGTTTTTTTTATGGAAATTAGAATGGAAAACAAGCTGACGGTCCAACTGATGGAAATTGGTAACTGTCGCCTATAGAGAAGAGCAGTACCATGGACATAACAGACTATACTGTTTCACCCATGATACCATCCATGCGTTGCCATTCCTGAAGACTCAGGTCATTCCTCTGTACCCTGTAAATTCACTGCCATATCCCACCCATTAAACCGAAACACAGTCATGCTAACAGCCAAGGACTTTATATATAATAAGTACTAGCTTATACCCGTAACTCCATCCGCGTGACCCGGATATATTCACTGACCGGAATAAAAAATAGGCGATGTCTTTCTCCATCCCGTATAGTAAATACGTGTAAACTAAATTTCATAGTGATAAGTAAAGTTGTTTAGGCGTTATAATGTTACAAAGCAACAGCGATTTAAAAGAGAAACTCTTCTCAACAAATAACCTTCCGAACCCTGCAATAAAATTTAAAAAATAAAGACTTAAAAGTGCTTGTAAACAAGTCTATTTGAATAAAGATGACTTGAATTTAAAGAAACAAACTTACACATTTATAATATTAGTAAGGATTATTCGAAAAGAAGTGTAAGTAAAGAGTGAAGTTATAAATAGAAAAGCATCAAATATGGACGTTGATAGCTATAAAGGTAGACGAAGACCTAAAAATAAATGAAATGTGTGATGGTATGGCCAGAATGGGAGCGAATTCTGAAATAACTGCGAATAGACATTAATAGAAGCGGATAACACTATTACATTGACCACAAATAATTGGAAAAAAGGCAGGAAAATGACTATCATTCGAAAGGAAGTGTCATACTTAATTTGTTGTGCGTACGAAATATAATGATTCGTGCGGGAGAACATATTAGAAATAACTTGTTGAAAACAAAACATGCCCTATCTGTGACTTAAGTTGTATTTCAATATGACGGCCCTGTTACTGAAAGCAATCTTTTCGTGCAACATTCAGGTAACTAAGATAATATAGGCGAGGTGACATGTAAAACTGTCGCATTAAATTCCAGCGACAGTTCTAGAAAACTCATCTGTGAAACAAAAGGAGGGCCTGAATAGAACCGGGAGCGTGTCGTGTCACACGTCGCCGCATGTTCCCGTAGATATGGTGACAGCGGGGGCTATATCAATGTTTCACCATTGTCTAACGAATACTTGTTGAGTGGCACTTCACACCCTTGCGTTCTAAACCAGGCCGTGTCTACTGTGTATGAGAGACAGCGATTTTGGTACTGTTATTATTTTATTACACCGGATGGAATGGAAAGAATAGATGAAAGGTTTTTTATATGCAACTTAGAATGGCAAACAAGCTGATAGGCCACCTGATGGTAAGTGGTAACTATCACCTAAAGATATAAATAGTACTATGGACATAACAAACTATCCTAATGTTTAATTATTTGTATATATAATTAAGTACTGTAATCTTTTAAAGGAAACAAAAAAAGTATCTATCTATAATGTGTCGCCCATGATAGCCTACATGTGTTGCCATTCCTGAGGACTAAGGTGTAATGCTTCCCACTTTGTAATTTCAATAACAAAGTGGTTCTATTGTTAGCAATATCAACAGTCAGATCAATCTCCATTTGATCTCTTGTGGAAACCAATATGGTTAGTTCCTGGTAATTTCAATACGCCAATAAATTAAGGCCAATGAATCTTGACTTTATCCTCATATATCATCATTCGTGGTACCCTGCTATCGTACTTTGATAGCGTAGAACGGGTCATTAGCATTATTTTAAGTAAGGGTTTTATCAGTAAAACCGTACACTTGTTCGAAAGAAATATGTGTTAAAAATGATCAATACATTTGGGTTTTCCATCTATACTAACAAGAGATCTAGCTATCAAGTTATTATGGAGGCTCTACATTTTCATACCTTAGACACACCCGCCATTTTGTTTTGTAAATTTTTTTATGACGTCCGAATAAGCTTATGTCATTTCTTTAATTTTAAGCAATAACGTTTCAATCACTTCTAATTTAAACAAATTCAGTAGGTTAGTACGATAATGTAACAGAATTTATTACTTTTGTTTATAAATAATTAGCTGAGATAAGAAAGTGTCTATTTATCATTAAATCGCTTACTGTAATGCTCTTACTCCCCTTCCTAATTGTACTTTCCATTTTCTATTACATTATAAAAGTTTAATGTTTTGAATTGAAATGGGTCGTTTGATGTGAAAGGGATGACCATAAAGAATTGTCAATGGTGTAATCAATATTAGATGACCACCTCGGGGGCTGCTGTACATACTGGGGTTCGGTTCTCGGTAAGGCCAATTTATTTATTTAAAAGGTTAACCAACGCTAATATTAAACCACTCAGAAACAAGTACAATTGATTGAAGTTATAATTAGATATATTTGCCGTTTATAAGCGAGTAACATTTATTGTTATTAGATTTAAGCAGTATGCAATTTAGTAGTAAAATTATAACGAATTTTAAACTTACTGATGCCCTAGTTCTATGCTTGGTAGATTCAAATAAGAGATTACCAATTAAATTTATAAGAATAAATGAAGTAGGAGATCATATCAAGAATATAAATTCACACATACCATACTGGTGAGAATACAAACAGAAGATATTATACAGAATGGTTCCCACCAAGAGTATATTAAGATTTCTTCAGGGTCGGTAACGTATATGTGATACCCCAATGTTGCAGGTGTCCATAGGCTAAATGCTTGTTTGCCATTTTCTTGGTATAAAAAAAATCTAAATGGTAGAGCAAGATAATTAGCAGAAATAAGGATTACAAGAAAGAAGATAACGCAAAGAAATCAATGGACTATTTTAAAGCGATGCCTTCCAGAAACTTTGGTTAAAGAGGAAGAATTGTAAACAGTCTGGTCGTAGGTATGATATTTAAGAGATATACTAAAATTGTAATAAAGAGGAAATGAAATATGTTTTACTTAAATCGCATAGAACCACACATTACAAGATTAAAAAAATTATCTTCCACATATATAAAATTAAAAGTTTTCAACTATTAATAATAAGAGAAGTGAAAAAGAAAATAAAAAGTGATAGCACGACGCGTTGTAGATTACGATTAAACAAACTATATTAAAGAGAGAGAGAAAGTAATAATTTAAATTAAAACACCAACAAAAGAATATGTCAAAGTCCAGACATAGTCAAACCAGCCTTCTTTCCACTATGTGCAATAAGAAACAGGTTGAAATAAATTAATGAAAAGGTAAGTAAAGACTACAATATTTGTACCATTTAACATATTTATATTATTCTGCTACTGCTAAGTCTGAGACATGATGTTTTTCAATAAATAAAACACGCATATCACATTCATATCATGTAGATATAAAGTAAAAATATTTGCTAATTAATGATAATGCAGCGTCATATTGCGGGCGATACATCAGCGAGGGAGCACGTTACGTGATGTGTTTAAAATAGACTTAATCTGTCAAGATACGACCGTGACGATTTGGGGACAACAAAATTAGTAACAACTGTTCCCATTCTAATCAATGGGGACATTTGGTTCGCGGACAAAATAAATAATTAAGTGCCACATGATCATACCAATTGCCAGGTCTTAAGTTTGGATACTCTGTATTAAGAGAAATCAAGCAACGAACAACTGAGGGCATAACCTAGAATATCCAGATACGAGCCAATTCAGAAAAGTTCTGACCGAAAATCGAGCACCGGATCTTGTTAACGCAAAACGACGTGCCCACCATTGCGCTACGGAAGTCGTCGTGCCCCTTTATGTTGGCTTTATTTTCCAAGCTTGACGAGAGACAATCTTTCATGGAAATTTCAGTTCAGACACAATAAAACCAATATAAAAATGTATACCACAACGCACTAAGTTTACAACAGCTTAAACAAAGGACAAAATGTCTTCGGTACGTTTGCTTTATTTTCTCGGGCATATAGTTTGACTAGAGACAATTTTTAGCGTAAATTTTAGTTGGTTCATGATAAAACTCTTCAGATTGTGTATTTTAATGATAAAGTAACCAAGTTTTGTTGATATTATCACAGAACAACTCTTTCAATGAAATTTGTAACAAATCGAAACACACAATCAATCTCTTACTTTTTTTTATACAACTTAGAATGGCAAACAAGCTGACGGCCCACCTGATGGAAAGTGGTAACCGTCGCCTATAGACATGAGCAGTACCATGGAAATAACAGAGTATACTGTTTCGCCCATGATACCCCCTATGCGTTGTCATTCCTGAGGACTCAGGTGTTATTCCTCTGTACCCTGTAAATTCACGCCATATCCCACCCTTCAAACCAAAACACAGTCATGCAAACACAACTGCTTCACGGTTGAAACACGAATGGGACAGAGGTACCCACCCAAGCAATCGACTTTTGTACAAAGTCTCCCTCTGGTAAAACTTACTTAAGTTACTTGTACTACTGTAGGATATCAGCAGACTGATTTAAGGTTGAGTCAATTATTATTTTGTTTATATTTCTATTAAGTTCTAATGAAACAGACTATACAGTGTAAGTAACGTTATAACAGGTGTAAATAACGTTATTATTATATCATTATTATAATTGTCTACTGCTGAATATAAGCCTTCCCCATGTTGTGTGGGGGTGTTGGCAGGCGGGCTAATAACCGCAGTAAGGCTTTGGTGATGTTCTAAGAGGGACGCTGCTGCCCATCCCTCGGCCATTGGGGGGAAAGGGATTGTTAGCAATGGAGTTTGACAGCCCCATTGTTAGCAATATGCCCTATCAGGTCGACCTTCACGTGGTTCCCCCTGGAAACCATCGTAAACAATTCTTGTTGAATTCGTCACGATGGGCTAACTAACCTGCTTTTTCCTCACCTATCATCCAAGTGCTGTAATTAACAACATGAGTAAATAACGTAAAATGCGTGAAAATAACGTTATAACGGGTGTGAACAATGTACTGTAAATAACAACGTTGACTTCTGTTCCTTCAACAATCACCATTCTCTTCAATAAAGCCCGGAGATCCGTCGCTCATATTAAAAAGCGAGCACGGGCCTCTCGGAATCTTTTATAACTTTTAGCTAAAAAAAAAAGCGCAGGTGCGTTAAAGACGGCTTATACAAAGAAAGTTTTGTACGCGGAGAAATATTCATCGCCTGCACACTTCTACTGCTATGAAAGAGTGACGTTAGGGAACACGTAAAAAAAAAAAAGAAAAACTAATGCATGCAAAAAGCGGATGAATCAACAAATTATTAAAAAAAATTCTGAAACGTTCCTGTATGGATGATCTCAGTATTCGAGTATTTCCTGAATGCATTGTTTCCAATCATTATAATTTACGTTATGCCGCGTCTTTAAAGTGGATGATTTATAAAATAAATTTTTAGTATCCAGAATTAGTTCTCAAAGTGTACGTGGGCGTGTATAAATAAATAGCCGTCCAAAAATATCGAGATCAAAGGAACAACTTGAAACAATAACGCCTACAGGCACGCGGCGCCGCCGTCTTTCTTAAGAATTAAATAGGGAAAATGCATTGAGCTATAAGCGGTCACTTTGCTTGATTCATATACCTAATGATTCAATTCGCCCGGCCGATGAAACATGCCTTTCCACACGTTATGGTTTTCTCTAAAGGGTGAAAATGGAATGGTAACTCCGCCTGCGCTATCGGTATACGCTAACAGGGCACTAGTGATAGAAGACAGGTGAGGATGAAATCAGATCAGTAGGCCCATCGTGAAGAATTCAATAAGAAATTAACCACAATGGTTTCCAGGTGAAACCGCGAGGTTGACCTTATAGCTCCATTACTACCATATATGGTAGTACCAATATATGGTAGTAATGGAGCTGTTCATTACTAACAATCCCTTCCCCAAAAGGAAGGAGTTTCTCAATTCGGTTGTATTTTTTTTAATGCTCATTATCCCATAACTTAGTCAGTTGCAAACTGATATGGAAAATACTTTTTATCAAAAAAAAATCTACTTAAAGATTGATCCAATATAAATTTTATCAAAATCGGTGCAGTAGTTTAGTTTTTAAATCAAAATAAATGATTTTGCCACAACTGCAGTCATTTTTTTTAGAACGAAATTTAATTATTATGTTAAAACTTAGCGACAGACTTTTAATAGACTTTTAATAGATATCTAATCTACGTTTAGGGCGATATAAATAAGAAAAATTGTGCCATGAGTGAAAACCTTCAATTTTTCAGTCGGCTAACTTACAACTCCATCTTTTCAACACATGCACAACTCAGGATGTAAACATGTTTGTTACAGTCCCGTCTATTTCCAGATAGTTTTTTACTCATTCCATATGATTTATTGCGTTTCTAGTTATTAAAGGATTTTTTACATTATCATATTTATAGGATCATATCATCATCGTATTATTGTTTGTTTTATTTACATTATTTTTACCTGTACCTTTCCTGTATTAGATTACCCGTCAATTAATTATTTTCTCTCTAACTACACTCAGTTGGCTGGAAGAGATCTCTTTTAGAGATAAGCCCATCCTTGCTATAATAAGTTATTTCACTAATCGCTGTATATTTTGTTCAAGTGCAATATATATATATATATATATATATATATATATATATATATATATATATATATATATATATTCCTATACTTCTACTTCGATCCTATACTTACGCCAGTATAACAACCTCCTACGTAAATAACCCGTCGACCTATGTGGGAGTAGCACGTGCTCTCTCTACAGATTAAACGACTACCATACTTTCGTCTCATAATACGTCGAGAGGATTTATACCGACGTAAATATCGAGTTTTTGTTTGTAATGAAAAATACTGTTTTTTTAAATTATTTCACCTATAGTGATCAGCATCATCATCAGAAAGGGCTGTATTTTAAACATGTGAAGTCGTCGGGTCGTTAGTAGGAGATATTTAAGATAAAAAAAAAAAGATTTAATAAGAGCAACGGAAGTCAAAACAATACTTTTTTTGAATTTGTCTTTATGTATTTTTTTTCATGGGTGATAATGGGATGGTAACTTTGGTTGTGCTATCGATATACCGATATCTTGATGGGGCACCCAGCCAGGGATGATAGATGAGAATAAATGCAGGTCAATTGACCCATGGTCATGGTCCACAAGAATTAACCAAAATGGTTTCCAAAGGGAACCGCATCCTATCGAGAAATAGTGTATTTCACTTCAAAATTCATACAAAAGTTGTTGGCAAAAGCTAATCATAAATAAAAATTCAAAGGCGACAATATATATATATATATATATATATATATACAATATTTTGTAATATTATTTAAGTGATGCAATAAAGAGTAAATAAATAAGTAAAACCTACAGCACACTATAATAAAAAAAAAAAAAACATAAAGAAATCATCACTTCAGCATTATGACAAGTGTGCGCCGACGCCACGTCGTGTGCAGCTACGCAGATCATTCCATATACACGTCAATATTTACACACTGATATATTTTCCCTGAAATGTTCTAATTTTAAACTGAAAAGGTGTGCGCCGTTTGGTTACGCCCTCGGTTCGTGATTTATGACTTTTGATACGAAACTTTTTTTTACTTATTATTACATATTTATATGGTTTCAAATGATTGTGTGTGTGATATTTAATTATTCTCGTATTGTTGTGTGTGCGTGTATGCATGCATGTGTGTATGCGTGTGTGGGTATGGTCCACAGGAATGGCAACGCATGGGGGGTATCATGGGAGAAACAGTATACTCTGTTATGTCCATGCTACTGCTCATGTCTATAGGCGACGGTTACCATTTTCCATCAGGTGGGCCGTCAACTTGTTTGCCATTCTAAGTTGTAATATATATATATATATATATATATATATATATATATATATATATATATATATATATATATATATATATATATATATATTCTTTATTGCACTTAAACAATACATGCGACGATTAGTTTAACAACCCGTTAGCAAGGGAGGACTTATCTCTGCAAGAGATCTCTTCCAGCCGACCCAGTGTAGTTAGAGAGAAAATAATTTAATTTGGGTAATCGAGTGCAGAAAATGGATTGTAACGAAAAACACATCATAGATTATTTGATATTGTTTCAGATACTTTTATAATGTACTCAGTTATTTAAAAATAACCTTTTAAGCAGCTTAGAATAGCAAATAAGCTGACCGTCCACCTGATGAAAAGTGGTAGGAAGGGATTGTTAGTAATGGGGATTAGACGTCCCATTGTTAGCAATACACATTGAAAGATCCACGTCCCCGTAGCTCCCCCTGGAAACCATAGCACTCAGTCTCGAGAGAATCCATCACGATGAGCGAACCGATCTGCGTTTTCATTGTCACCTATAATGGCGACGGTACTCGCAGACAAATAGTACCTACATACCTATAGTTTTTTTTTTTAATGGATGATAATGGAATGGTAACCCCACCCGCGATATCGGTATACACCGGCGGGGCACCAGTGAAGAATGATAGGTGAGGATGAAGTAGGTCAATTAGCCTATCGTGACGAATTCAACAAGAATTGGTCACGATGGTTTCCAGGGGGAACCACGTGGCGGTTGACCTAATAAGGTATATTGCTAGCAATGGGGCTGTCAAACTCTATTGCTAACAATCCTTTTCCCCCCACATACCTATAGTAGCCCGTGCAATTTCGAAACGTCGGCAATAAAAATCAGATATGTATTGTAGGTTAGGTTATCTCTTATTGGTGCCCCGCTAGCGTATACCTTTAGCGCAGGCGGAGTTACCATTTCATTATCATTTATTTAAAAAAAATACAAATCCGAGTAATCCCAATAGCACTCTTAACGCATTTTTTTTATACCACGCCGGTGACAAACATGCAGGGTAGCCTAAGGACGTCTACAAGACTAAGACATTACGCTGAACTCGTAAGGCGCTGTACTACTTCTGAGTATGAAAAGCCCACAAACTATTCGTGTAGTAAGGTTGTGTGAAATGTATCAATTAGCGTCATTCTATTTCCAGCGCGGTGTTACGGTGTTTATTTTGAATATCCGATTTAAAGCACATTCAGTTGCGGAAGTGAGCTCTCACATATATAAATAGCATATATTTAACGTAAATCGTTACGTACTCGATGGTACACCAAGTATTCGGAATGCTCTCTAACGGGAACTGTTAACGTTTTTATAGGAAGCTCGCTTGCCGACTATTTAAAAGTGTTCGTAAACAATTCTGGTAAAATAAATAACATTTGATTTAATAAAATAATTTCCTATACAAATTAAAATTAATTCTATTTTTATTTTTAATATTTGCAAGGACGTGTAACTGAATACTGTTTGAAAGGTCGAAGGACCGCTTGAAAGGTCGGAGGTTGGATGGTCGAGGGTCGGAAGTTGGACTTCAACAGTATTAAAATAAAAAAAAAAGGAAAATTTCTCGTATTAAAATTATATCTGTCTTTTTTTATTCGATCCTCGTTCTAGTCATTTGTTTTGTCTAAGTTTTGCCTATAGAATGTCTTAGTGGCCGAGAAAACCGGTTAAAGAGGCCGCAACAATACCAATTTGTTCTTTTTAGAATTAGAATGAATGGATGTATACTAAAGAATTTTCCAAATTGGTTTACAACTGACGGAGTTATGAAGTGACAAACAAAAAAATACAACTTAATAGAGAACTTCTTTTTTTGAAATTGGTTGAAAATTGTCTACTCGTGCGAAGTCGGGCTTGATTGCTAGTGAGTTATATAAAATAGTTTTTTTTTCATAAGTGAAGATAGAATGGTAACCCCGCCTGCGCTATCGGTATACGCTGGCAGGGCACCATTGAAGGGTGACGTATGAGGATGAAGGCAGGTCAGTTGGCTCATAGTGACCAATTGAACAAGAATTAACCACTATACTTTCTAGGGGGAACCGCGTGGAGGTTGACCTGGTGGGGTGTATTGTTAGTATTGAGGCTGTTAAATTTCATTACTAACAATCCTTTTTCCCTTTAATAAAACAGTTAAGTCAATGAACATCGGAGTAGATAGTATCAGTCTGAAGAAATTGAAAAAGCTAAAATACGAAAACAGAAAACGAGAGTTCTATTGAAAGCGCTCGTAGCCGTCAGCGTATCGCCGAGGCGCTGAATGTACGCGCGTAGCCGACAGCGTTTTGCTGAATGCGCGTAGTCGTCAGCATTCCGCTGATTACGTACGTAGTCGACTTCTGCGAAATGTGCGCGTAGCACCGACCAATAATTTTCCTTTGAGACATTGTTCAATATCGAATACGGTTTGATCTGTTTCAACAGAATTTAGAGATAACAAATTTTGTTGAAATTATCACAGATACATTTACACAACTTAGAATGGCAAACAAGCTGACGGCCCACCTGATGGAAAGTGGTAACCGTCGCCTATAGACATGAGCAGTACCATGGAAATAACAGAGTATACTGTTTCGCCCATGATACCCCCCATGCGTTGCCATTCCTGAGGACGTTATTCCTCTGTACCCAGTAAATTCACGCCATATCCCACCCTTCAAACCGAAACACAGCCATGTAAACAACTGCTTTACGGTTGAAACACGAATGGGACAGAGGTACTTAAGCAATCGACTTTTGTACAAATTAGTAACAAATGGATTTCCATTTAGTTAGTTAACTCATCAATTTAAAATATTCAATATATTTATATTGAATATTTTAAATTAACGCATTGTTGACATATGTTTTAAATACACTATTAGGACTTAATACAATGCGGTTGCAGGTAAATAGTTACTACATACATACCTGATTGTTATTGCCGACGTTTTAAAACTGCGCAGGCTGCTAAAAAGTATGTACAATACGTTTACCAAAGGGAGACTTTGTACAAAAGTTGTTTGCTTGGGTACCTCTGTCTCATTCGTGTTTCTACCGTGAACCAATTGTGTTTACATGGCTGTGTTTTAGTATGAAGGGTGGGATATGGCGTGAATTTACAAGGTACAGAGGAATAACACCTGAGTCCTTAGGAACGGCAACGCATGGGGTGTATCATGGGCGAAACAGTATACTCTGTTATGTCCAGGATACTGCTCATGTCTATAGGCGACGGTTACCACTTTCCATCAGGTGGGCCGTCAGCTTGTTTGCCATTCTAAGTTGCATAAAAAAAGGTACAATTTGCCTGCAATAACGTCGTGGTTATAGGTGAGAATGAATAGGCAGGTCAGTTTTAAATACACTTGGAATTCAGAACCACCACCACCACCATCAGCAGCACCAGCAGGGACGACGTGGAAGTTCACTTGACAGGTTATATCGCTAGCAACAGGACTGGTTCGCATTACTAACAATCCCTTTCCCTCCTAATGTGTTTTTTTTATGGGTGAAAATGGAATGTTAACCTCGTCTGCGCTAACAGGATACGCTGGCGAAGCACCAGTGAAGGGTGATTGATGAGAATGAAAACAGACCAGTTAGCCCATCATGATGAATTCATCAGGAATTAACCATGATAGTTTCCAGAGGGAACCGGCGAGGACGTCGACCAGGTTGGGTATATTGCTAGCAATGGGATTCTAAGTCTCCATTACTAACGTGATTAGGCTAGGTACTCACTGGTCGTGGTCGTGCAGCATGCGGCGGGCAGGCGCGGGCGCAGGCGCCAGCAGGCGCTGCGTGTCGGGCGCGGCCGCGCGTGCTAGCGCCGCCGCAGCCTCCGCTGCCGCCTCGTCGTCGCACAACGACGCCTCGTCCTCCGCTGCACACCACACGCCACATTGTACAACCAGCTTCACGTTATCATACGTACAACAGAGGGCCTATCGTCAAACGTTTTCCGAAATTTCACAGTCCAACGAAATACAAGTTTGATGTTAAAATTACATGAATTAAAATATTAAAATTGTTAAAATATTATACTTTTGCACTTTTATGGTAGGATTTATAAAAAACAAAATATTAAACTCCATTCAACGGGTCGATTTCGGTATGAACAAAAACACGAAATTGAGATCGAAAATTCGGAATTGCATTTCATGGTAGACCCCCAGATACAGATTTTACTTTATTACTAGTTTTTGCCTATGACTTCATGCGCATGACACTTGATATAGCGTTTCATCATCATCATTATAGGTTCGTTCGTAAGGAGTATAGTGTCAATTGAGGTAAATACTAGCTCACGTTTTTCTCCAACCAAGAAATAGAAATAAATTCATGTTCATTTTTATATTATTACTCGCTATTATGTGGCTTCGCCCGCCTTAATTAGTACATAAAGTATCCAATATACTAAGTTAGGATATAACCTATTTGTGTATGTTTCATTCAAATCCGTTCAGTAGTTTTTGCGTGAAAGAATAACAAACATTGTTCTAAAGATTTTCACAAACTTTCGCGTTTATTATCGTAGAAGAATTACTAAGTAAGAATTTAAACAAACAAAAATAGTGTAACCGAGTAACACTTTGTATGTCTGTATGTGTGTGTGGTCGCCGTGTGGTCCCGGCATAAAATAGGCCACCCATCCTTTCCCGTGGTTGTAGTAAGAGGCGACTAAGGGAGGGCGAGGGATGGGCAGCAGCGTCTCTCTTAAAACATCTCTAAAAGGCTAACTGCGGTTGCCAACTTGCCTGCCAAGCGTGGCAACTACTGGCAAAACTTCCCTTATGGAAACTAAAATAATAATAATAAAATGTGTGTGTGTGTGTGTGTGTGTTTCAGTCCCATTCGTGCTTCTACATCAGTGGTTTTATGTAACTATATTTAAATTGGGGTGGTACAGGAAATGGCAGTGGTTTTTTTTTTGATGGGTGAAAATGGTATGGTAACTCCGCCTGCGCTAACGGGATACGCTGGCGGAGCACCAGTGAAGGGTGATAGATGAGAATGAAAACAGGCCAGTTAGCCCATCATGATAAATTCATCAGGAATTAACCACGATAGTTTCCAGGGAGAACCGCGAGGAGGTCGACCTGGTTGGGTGTATTGCTAGCAATGGGATTCTCAGTCTTCATTACTAACAATCCCTTTCCCCCTAATGACAGTGGTTAGTCCTCAAGAATGCCAACACATGAGCTCTACCATAAGTTTGTAATAAACTGAATTTAAAATGTATTCTGTTATTTAAATACGGGATATTTATAATTACACGTGCGATAGCCCATCAGCAGGTCTGCTATTCAAATCGTATTTTAAAAGTTAAAAAACTCCAGCAGGTCTACCATGAAATGAAATTCAGAAATTTCGGACTCAATTTCGTGTTTTTATTTATACCAAAATCGGATCAATAATTGAAGTTTAACATTTCGTTCGTCATAGATCCTATCATAAAAGTCCAAACGAACAATATTTTAACATTTTTTATATTTTCAAACGGCATGTATTATGTAATTTTAACATCAAATTTGTTGTTCGTTTGGTTCCGAAATTTCGGAAAACATTTCATGGTAGGCTCTCAGATTCTATTATTAGTGAAATAAGTACGTAATCCCGCGGTTCCGGATATTTGCTCTATTTCTTAGTCATATCAAATATGCGTAAGAGTTTGTTACGTGCTTATCAAATCTATTTATGCTAATGGGGTAAAATGGACCCATTGCTACCGGGTCGACCTCCACGCGGTTCGTCCTGGAAATCATTGTGTTTGATATATTGTTCAATTGGTCACAATCGGCCAATTGACTTGTTTATCCCTCACTGGTTCCTCGCTAGTGTATATCTATCGTACAGGCGGAGTTACCATTCGTTTATCATCCATTAAAAAAGAGAACTATTTACCTATTATTTTACATAATGCAGTAATTTTATAAAAACTAGGTTTTTCCTTGTTAAAAAAAGAATTAAATTTAGTATAAAATAAATTACATATTATAAAAATCCACGCAATGATGTGTTCTTATCATATGATTGCAAATAAAAGCAAATGTAAATAGTATATTAAGAGGTGAAGCGTTTTTATATTTTTGTATGCAACTTGTGCAATAACATGTAATTAGTATGATAAAAAACAAATATATTACTGGGTTATGTTTATATTAAATTGTCTACAATTATACATTATGTAAATATTTAACAAAGTATTAGATGTTATGTTAAAATGAGTAAAGTCTTGCGCATTGCGGAACTGCGTATCTATTTCTTATCTTTACATTATATTTCATTTATATAGTTAGTACTGATTGTTTATATTGAATTGCTGTCTTTCATAGCACACGTGGTTTTAGTAACGTCCCATGTGATATTACTCAGAAAGTAGCCTTTTTAAATTAAAAAACTATCCAAATTACTGTTAAAAACAGGCCAACTTTTTTATTCACGTATGAGTGAAGATACTGAACTGTACAGTTGTTACACGGTAAGTAGAATAAACGTATATTGAAACGTTAAGTGAAAAATAAAAAAAATAATTGAATACTATTATTACGTTATTGACACGTTTACGAAAGAATGGGCTAAACAGGGGGTCTACCATGAAATTAAACGTAAAATTTTCGGACTCAATTTAGTGTTTCTTTTCATACCGAAATGGACCCAGTACCAAGCATGGAGTTTAACATTTCATTCGTCATAAATGTCAGCATAAAAGTCCGAAAGAACGATATTTTAACATTTTTAATATATTTAAACGGTATGTATCACGTACTCTTAACATCAAATTTGTGTTTCGTTCGGTATCGAAATATCGGAGAACATTTCATGGTAGGTCCTAATAATGTAAGAATAAAAATGTTTTTTATTCAAGTAAAATTAATTACAAGCATTTTTGAATAGTAATTTTTCTATAATTTTATCATAATGATTCACAATGATGTTTATCTTCACTTTTTACTTTGATAGATATCTGAAAATATATTTCAAACACGCATTCCTTGTCAGAATTTCCCACTTTGATACTTATATATATATATCAATTTGTATTTAATATGTCCGCTGTGTAGTCAGGGCATAGAATAGGCCACCCCTTTCTTTTCCGTGGGTATTGTAAGAGATGATAAAGGGAACATAATGGTCGAGGGATGGGCAGCAGCGTCCCTCTTAAAACATCACCAAAGCCTTACTGCGGTTGCCAAACCTATGCTCATGTTAAAGACCTATATTCAACAATGGACAATAAACGGCTGGCATAATAATAATAATTAATTCAATATGTATATATATATATAATATATAAATAAATAAATACTATGTGAAAATAGTTTTTAATTCCAATTTAAAACTTCTAAATGTTCTGGGAAATTTTTAATTGAATACTTTTGCAATACTGAAAATTTGCTTCGTTTTGTTAAAAGAAAATATGAATATTGGCCCATTTTCGACATTCGATGTTCTTGCCCTTGACGCGTATGATCTAAAACCGCATCATTATCATTAGTGATTTGTTGCGAACTAGTTGCAAGTGATAAAAAGTGAATACAAGTTGTTAATTAAAAGATTGTTCTTTTTCGGTTTCTCATTTTTTAATTGTGCGAGTTTTCCATGTTTGTTTTAATATGTGTACATTAAAATATTGTCATATGGTCCCGGTATAGAATAAACCACCATTTGCTATCCCATAGGTGTCGTAAGAGGCGACTAAAGGAATTTAGTGGTCGAGGGATGGGCAGCTGCGTCCTTCTTAAAACATTACCAACGGCTAACTGCGGTTGCCAACCCGTCTGCCAAGTATAGCAACCTTTGACAAAACACATTGACAATAGGGGAGACCTATGATTTGTAGTATAGAGAGAACAACTGATAAAAAATAAAATAATAAAAAAATATATCAGGTAATTACTAGTACCCTTAGTAGAATCACTATTTAGTTTAGTTCTAGATGGCGCTCTGTGATAGGAAAAAAATTTATTAAGTATATTCAATTATTACAGAAAAGGCTATGAATACTATTAACCCTTTGAGTGCCGACGAGCGCCATCGCGCTCGTGCGCATTGCAACTAAAAGTGCCACGAGCGTCATAGCGTTCGTGAAATCAGTCGCTGTTTAACTTGCTGTAAAAAAAAAATATTAAAATTGGATAATTTTTGGAGGAGATACAGTCTTTTTAGAGACAAGGGTAAATGACATCAACACGACAAAGATTTCTTTGGCATCCTTAAGTAGACATGAGTAAAAATCAATGGCACTAAAACGGTTAAATTGGCCTTTTTTCTGCACGTAATTTATTTGGTCGACGTAAGTCCGTCTATGAACGCTCCTACCCACGTCTCCATTCATTCGTTCTCGATATATATCTTTCGTGATTCTATTTTGATCCATCCTTTCCAAATGATCAAACATTCTTATTTTTTTTTAGTTTTTGTTTACGTCATCATACATAGCTGTATGTGAATGGGTCATATGTTTTCATTCAAATACAAATATGCGGATATCTGTGACTTAACCACGCAAAAATGTCTGATGGTTCATGTCGATGATCGAAAATATGCGGCTAACGTGTAGATAAGGGGGGGGGGGATTGTTAGTAATGGAGACTGAAAATCCCATTGCTAACAATATACCCAACCAGGTCGACCCCCACACGGTTTTCCCAGGAAACTATCATGGTTAATTCCTGATGAATTCATTACGATGGGCTAACTGGCCTGTTTTCATTCTCATCGATCACCCTTCACTGGTGCTCTGCCAGCGTATCCCGTTAGCGCAGGCGGGGTTGCCATACCATTTTCACCCATAAAAAAAAAACGTGATGATAGGTGACTACTGCCGTTCCTGAGGAAGAACACAGTAGCGCAATCGGAGAAATATGCTCTAAGTTTCAAAATCTATATTTTTGAGTTCACGCAGGTGTAGTCGTAGTAGGTCGTTTTTGTTTTTTTTTATATGTATTCTTGTATTTCTTTTTTCTTGCGTATGTATCTATATATGTTGTTATTTATGTGTTGTAAGTAACGCAAATAAATTATATATCTATCTATCCAATTGACAGATAGTTTTAAGTAATATTACAAACTAGCTGTACTGTAGCTAAAGTGCATCAGTTATAGTAAAAGGAAACATCAGAAAAAGAAGATCACGTTAAAAAATACAGTTATTATGAAAACCCTCTTTGGTATCTATAAAAGTTAAAAGTTAATAATAAACAAATAAGTGTTTCAAACTTACGTTCATATTCAAACGCATAATTCAACATGGCTGACAGTTGAGAACGCTACACAATTTGGCGGGAAACAAATGTCAACACGCTTCCGACATTATCGCACTTCTCGGCGTACAACGAACGAACGACTTTTGGAGATCATTTTCGTTGTACGTTTTGGGCTTGAGAGCCATTTTAAAATAGAAAAAAAAATACTGATCTGCGACACCACATTCACTGAAGTTCACTGTATAGAGACTGCACATTTGGCTGTGTGCTTATAATTAACAAACAGTAGGTAATTATCAACGTACATTCCGTCACAATTATCACAGTCGAATTTGCAGGTTCTAGAAGTATACAATTTTGTCGTTGATGCTGCAGATTGTTGATATTCGGTGGAATTTAGAATAAATCTTTTTATAAGTTACAATACACTTGTATAATTTCCAATGATTTATTGTGAACACATATGTGTTACATTCTTGTAAATGTGAAATTGAGTGTTTGTTACCTCTTGACGCTAATTCGCTTAACGAATCATTAGAAAATTTTGTAGACACGTACTATAATATATGGGAAGCAGTTTTCTCTTGTCTTAGAAGCGGATACAGCACTATATTAATCTAATTGCTACCACGGCCGATGTAATCTGGTCGAAACGTCGAGATAATTCATAGAGCCTACCATGAAATGTTTTCCGAAATTTCTTGGCCGAACGAAACACAAACTTGATGTTAAAATGACACAATGCACACTGTTTAAAAATATTAAAATTTTTTTTTTGGTAGGATTTATGACTAACGAAATGTTAAGCTCCATTTACAGGACCGATTTCGGTGTGAACGAAAACACGAAAGTGAGTCCGAAAATTCGGAATTTCATGTCATGGTAGATCTCCAGGCAAATTTGTCATATTTATCTAAATGATCGCATTACTACATAAATAACGCATTCTATCTAACTGCATTGGGTTGGCTGGAAGAGATCTCTTTTAGAAATAAGCCTACACTTGATAACAAATTGTTAATTAAACTAATCGCTATATCTTTTGTTTAAGTGTAGAGAAAACGAGAAATTATATATATATATATATATATATATATATATATATATATATATATATATATATATATATATATATATATATATATATCTGCAAACTCTGCAAAATATACTAAATGACTCGGCAAACGTTGTTTTCTTACTACAACTATTATATTCGATTGCCATCTTTCAACTCTATTGCGGCATATAAAAATCGCGATTAAAAAACAGGGGTTGATCGTAAAATAAAAATAAAAAAAATTGTCATAAAATGAAAAATATTTAGGGGTGGGTCACCCTTATCATTGAGGGGTATGAAAAATAGATGTAGGCCGATTCTCAGACCTACCAGATATGTACTCAAAATTTCATAAAAATCGGTAGAACCGTTTCGGAGAGAACGCCGCGACACGAGAATTATCTCGATTTTTATAAACCATAGAACATGCAACGCGAAAGTCTGAAAGTTAATATCATTGGAAGTTATACAAGTACTACTACATTTTAGTAACAGAGTAGATATTTATTTATTCACAGATTATTTGACACGTGGTTATTTAAAAAAAAAAAAACACTACAAACAAGACAATTGGAATGGAAAACACACTATCTGTGTAAGATCCGATATGTAGACTGAAGTGTACTCTCTCCTAAGTTACTGAGGCGTAAACTTGACATGTTTGGACAATATCAGTCACTGTTAGTAGTTTCGGCCTATTTAAGTTAATTGACATGTTTATCTGTATGAATGTATGGCAACAATCAGCATAATGTTTGAATGTTTCGGTATATTTGTATAATACTCGCGTGTAGAACAAAGATACCTATTATAAATATTTTTTTTTTATTTTGGATTTTTTTTTGATTGGTGAAAATGGTATGGTGCCTGTCTAACCCCGCCTGCGCTAACGGGCTGGCGGAGCACCAGTGAAGGGTGATAGATGAAAAAATGAAAACAGGCCAGTTAGCCCATCATGATGAATTCATCAGGAATTAACCATGATAGTTTCCAGGGGGAACCGCGAGGTCGACCTGGTTGGGTATATTGCTAGCAATGGGATTCTCAGTCTCCATTACTAACAATCCCTTTCCCCCCATTTTGGAATATTTTATGAACAATCGTGGTATGTTTTTTTTTTTATTTATGACTATGCTTAATTTTTAATTAATATAAAATAAAAGGGGTTTGGTATATTATGTATTATTGTTTACAATAGAGTTGTTTGTTGTTTTTTTATTAGAGAAATATTGTAAAGATATTTACAAATGTAAGTACCTATTTGAATAAAATAAAAAAGTAAATAAAAATTAAATAATGTTAATTAATAAACGCATCTCTATAGAACTTTTGGGCCATTTAAAATCAGGTCTATTTTAAATATTAGATTTTTTTCAAGTAACTTAATACCATAGATGAATGAGAGACGATCCGATGGAAAGTAAAATTCGTCGCCTATAGACAAGAATAACATCATGGATACACAAGAATATACTGTGGACACCCATGTCACTATTTATTTATGCATTATTTAGCCGTTAACTGTCCACTACTGGACATAAGCCTTTCCCATAAGGGGAGTTTTGCCAATAGTTGTCACGCTTGGCAGGCGGGTTGGCAACCGCAGTTAGGATTTTAAAGATGTTTTAAGAGGGACGTTGCTCATTTCTCACCCTCCTTTAGTCGCCTCTTACGACATCCACGGGAAGGCAATTCATTTGTGTATATAATATATAAATTCGATTAACAGACTTTTTAATGGATGATAATGAAATGGTAACCTTGCCTGCGCTAACGGTATGCGCTGGCGGGGCACCAGTGAGGGATGATAGGTGAGAATGAAAAGTAGGTCAGTCATTCAATTGTGATGAATATACCCGGAATTTAGCACGACTTATTCTAGAGGGGACTACGGGGAGGTCGATCTGACCTATATTGATAACAAAGTGATTGCTAATCCGTATAATAATTAGAGGGAAAAATTGTAATTTCAACAAGCCACTTTTTATATATAATAATCTAATATATAAAATTCTCGTGTCACGGTGTTTGTTACCAAACTCCTCCGAAACGGCATTACCGATTTTCATGAAATTTTGTGTGCATATTTGGTAGGTCTGAGAATCGGCCAACATCTATTTTTTATACCCCTCAATGATAAGGGTGACCCATTCCTAAAAATTATTTTTATATTTTTTTGACAAAATTTTTAATTGTGTTTTAAATATTATATAGCATTGAAAAATACATACAACTTTAAATTTTCATCGTTTTACGATCAACCCCTGTATTTTAATCACGATTTTTATATTTCGCAATAAGTGGTAAAACAACGTTTACGGGGTCGGCTAGTCTAATATATAAAATTCTCGTGTCACGGTGTTTGTTACCAAACTCCTCCGAAACGGCACTACCGATTTTTATGAAATTTTGTGTGCATATTCAGTAGGTCTGAGAATCGGTCAACATCTATTTTTCATACCCCTCAATGATAAGGATGACCTACCCTTAAATATATATTTTTTATTTTTTTTTACCATTTTATTTTATTTTATTATGACTAAGCATTGAAAAATACATACAGCTTCAATTTTTTACCCATTTACGATCATTTAATTACATCCTAACACACTTATAGTGTTAGCTATTTTTGATTGGACTAAAAAAAATAATTTCTAAAAATAATGAATATGGCAAAACAACGTTTGCAGGGTCAGCTAGTATAATATAATAAACTATATTGTGTTTAAACAAAAGTAGCCTGTGATACAATATGACAATGACCCCATACTAGGCAAAATCTATTCTTGTGGCAGTCAAACTTATACTTCTATATTTTAGTTAAAAAAAAAAAAACAAACCGTGTGGTCTGGCTTTCATTTGGAAACCAACAGTCCTGGGCTCCAAATCCATTTCGTTTAACAATTCACTAGTAACAATAACAGAAGAGTGTTCACACAAGTGTTTTGGTGAGTTGTATCGATAATACTAATGCGTCAATACACGATAACCTGTTATACTTATCATTGATAAGCCTATTAGTGATGTACCGCAGTGCAACGGGTTCGACATTCGTCATTTAATGACATCATTAGTGAGTAAATGCACTTATGGAAGTCATTGCAAGAAAATATTTCATTATATTTATTTATAATTTATAATAATTTAAATACAATTTCCATTATTTATATTATATTATTATTCATATTGTTAATATTTTTTTACTTATATAATGACATTTAATAATTTAATTCTATTTGAATGTTTATCAAACACAAGACATGATGTGGTTGTCTATAAATGTAAGAACAGTTAGATCTAATCTATCAGTGTATTGTATTGAAATATTTCGCTGTATCTTATGTTGGTAATCCTATAAATAAATAAATAAATCATTGTACCTAAGATTCGCAACATTGAAAAATGTAATTTAGGTTCTCTGTCATGGCGTCCTTCAATTAAAGTGCATATTCATCTTATAAGCAGTTTTTTTATTATGAAGAAAAGTTATTTAAGCGTGCAAAGCACATCTAATGTTTTACAACATTATAATAAAGAGATAGATAGATAAACTTTTTATTTGAGCCATTTATGATACACGTAAATTTACAAATGAGTTTATACAATCAAATTATTAACACTTTTTAAAATATACAACAAAAGATAAAATATGAAAATATGGTTTCGCCATGTGTGTCGCAGTGACCCAAATAGGGTACAGCTCAGTGATGGTTTTGCTTTAAAGCAAAGCACTGATTTTTAGCTGCAGCCTGAAGTTAGGCTACATGGACGCGTACAACAAACCCAGAGTGTAACCTGTGTAACCGATTTAACAGCTAAAGATAAAATTGTATTATATAGATACATACTTACATAAATGATGCATAAATAATATATTTCATTAATTAATTAAACATACGGTATAAATAATTCATCACAATAATTATTATGTTGAAAGCAGTCGCTACCAGGCGACCAACCCAAGTTTTTGCTTAGATAATATATATATATATATATGTATATATATATATATATATATATATATATATATATATATATATATATATATATATATATTATCCTATATTACTCATTGATAATGTAGCTTAATACTATAGGTAAAAGCAATTATTTAATTCAACTAAATAGTTTATGAGTTTATCAATCAATTATAAACGAATACCAATAAAATCAAATATTTCTCTTTATAATACAGTGAATGTTTCTTTATTTGTATGTTTATTCCCGTGTCATGCAAAAACTGCTACATCGAAAGCGCTTTACAAAGGCGTCTACCTGAAGATCTAACTTCTGGTGTATTTTCATCTTAACACTATGTCATTATAAAAAAAAATCATAGCGAAATACTATGAAATACAAAAAAAAAAAAAAACAGCAATGTAATATTAAAATCTTATCGCGACGCGCCGAATCAGCTGTGTAAGGTCAACGCCACAAGCGTATGAAAACTACCTATTAAGAAGCACCGGAGCACAGTACGTCGTAAAGTTTAGTTTTTTATTTTTATTTCCTTTTAAATTTTATAATTATTCTAGCCACGACAAATTTATATCGCTAAGTCAGTGAAAACCTGTTATTGGCTTTTTATATGGATAAGTTGTTATTGTTTTAAGCTATAAATTGTAAGCTGTTGGTTTTCCAATAAATAAATAAATAAATAAATAAAATTAAAATCGTTAATTATATGGCTGTCGTGCTTTTCCGGTGAGAAAATAATTTGTTTTCGTTCTATCTAACCTGTTCGTTCCACCCAATCTAGGAGAAAACATAAATTAAATATTTAATACGAAATATATAATAATATTTAATTAAATATTAAATAGACATTGTTAAATTTGCGGGTAACTGGAGTCTAAACTAGATTTTAATTGGTCCTATAAGATATATACAGGTATTTTATTGACAGAATAAATTTTGAATTACTTTCAATGGAGAACATTATAAAAAAGTGAACAATCAAAATTAGATTATTGTTTGACGCACTTATATTGTGAATTTATGCGCAATTAGTCTCTCAATGTATTTATGGTTAAATAATGAATAATCTATCGATATATTAATGATAACGGAATGACAATAAGATTTTTATTATTAGTTCAATTGATGGTCGCAATTGTACTGTAATCGTCGATCGATAATACGCACAATATATTTGTATAAGGGTACGAGGTCTGTCCGGAAAGTTCGTATAAAAGTGTTCTGGAATGCGAGAAAGAGGAGTGGGGAGGACAGGTAAGCGCAGGACCCCTTCCTTATGTCCCTAACAATGCTTCAGTTCTGGTCTGACCGCCGTGCGGTGCGAACTGGCTTGTCACGCCATCTGTGAAGTTACCTCTTAACGAAACCCCGTCGGCATGGAGCCCGCTTCCGTTGAAGAGCAGCGCGTCGTAATCAAGTTTCTCTCGAAACTCGGCAAGAATGGCCGTGAAATTTTTGCCGATCTCAGAACAGTTTATGGGGATGATGCTGTGAAGGAACCAACCGTCCACAAGTGGCTAAAAAGATTCAGAGAGGGCCGAGAAAGCGTTTAAGATGACCCACGTTCAGGATGTCCTTCCACTTCACATTCCGACGAAAACGTGGAAAGAATTCGAACTTGTGTTAATGGGGACC
This sequence comes from Galleria mellonella, assembly GCF_026898425.1. Lineage (NCBI taxonomy): Eukaryota > Metazoa > Arthropoda > Insecta > Lepidoptera > Pyralidae > Galleria > Galleria mellonella. Next base: position 1,466,403 of record NW_026442087.1, read on the forward strand.
GTCGTTTAACGGTCAGACAGGTGGCTGAAGAGCTTAATTTGGGCAAAACCGTGGTCCACGAAATTCTAAGAAACGAACTTCAAATGAAAAAAATTTGCGCCAAGATCGTTCCCAAGCTTTTGTCCCCGGATCAAAAATCACGAAGAGTTGCTTGCTGTGAGGACTGGTTGGAAGCCGAAGAGAATGGTGACTTTTTGAACCGAGTCATCACTGGAGATGAGTCTTGGTTCTACGAATTTGATGTCGAATTAAAATCCCAAAGCAAAGAGTGGAAGACATCCGGGGAACCACGAACAAAAAAATCAAGAAAATCCCGCTCAAATGTCAAGACAATGTTGATTGTTTTTTTCGATGTTCGGGGGATTGTCCATCAAGAATTCGTCCCTCCAGGCCAGACAGTTGATGGAAAATTCTACGTCGATGTGCTCAGACGCCTCAAAGCTCGTGTGGCACGAGTTCGTCCAGAATTGGCGCGAGAGGGGCGTTGGATTCTTCACCACGACAATGCCCCTGCCCACACCTCTCTTGTTGTCCGTGAGTTTTTGAGTAAAAATTCCATTACGGTGACCGAACACCCCCCTATTCGCCGGATTTGGCCCCGTGTGACTTCTTCTTGTTCCCAAAAACCAAATTGGTACTTCGGGGGCGGCATTTGGGGGACATAAATGAGATAAAAAAAGCTACGACGGGGCAGCTGAGAAACCTACAACCAGAGGACTTTCAAGGAGCCTTCTCACAGTGGAAACGGCGTTGGCACAAGTGCATTATGTCACAGGGGGAGTACTTTGAAGGGGATAAAATTGATTTACCTGAATAATTGTAAAATAAAATTTTTAAAAAACTTTTATACGTACTTTCCGGACAAACCTCGTACATTAAACGTTATCAGAATCAGCAAGTACCCGACTAAATGGCATCATATAGATGAGTCACGCGATATCTGCGCTTTGTCTATTCCGTATAAAATATCTGATTAGTGAATAAAATGATGAAATATATTTGGTAGGTAAAACTATACAAGTAGATTTTATTTATAACTAGCGGCTCGTCCCGGCGTCGCACGGGTGGACACTTTTACATTTTAAAAAGTGGCCATTAAGGCTGCGCACGCGACGGAAACTTAAAAATGGAGTAACTTCTCCCGTTTTCCCAACATTTCCCTTCACTGTTCTGCTCCTATTGATCGTAGCGTGATGAAAAGTATACTATAACCTGCCCAGGAGTATGAAGAATAATTGTACCAAGTTTCGTTAAAATCCGTCGAGTGGTTTTTGTTTCTATAACGAACACACAGATAGGCAGACAAAAATTTTACTGATTGCATTTTTGGCATCAGTATCGATCACTAATCACCGCCTGATAGTTATTTTGGAAATATATTTCATGTACAGAATTGACCTCTCTACAGATTTATTATAAGTATATATTAATTTGTTTTTTTTTTATAAGTTTTCGTATATTAATAAATAAATTTACAATATAAATACATAATTTCGTAACGATGGATGGATGTTTGTTACTTTTTTTTATGCAAAAACTACCAAACTGATTTGAATGCATTTAATACACGGGTAGGTTACATGCTAACTTAGTGCATAGGATACTCTATGTACTACTTTAAGAGGGCAAACAAGCCGCTAGTATAATAATGCAACAGTGGTGTGAGGCGCGTACTGACCGGTGTCGTGCGGGTTGTGTATGATGCGCATGCGCTGGTCGTGGTCGTGGTGCGCGGGCTGGCGCGGGAAGTAGAGCGGCGCGCGCGCACGCAGCGGCGCGGCGTCGGGCCCGCACGCGGCCGCCAGCACCACCAGCCGCGGCCGCGCGCACAGCGACAGGTGGCGCCGCACTGCGCCTGCGCACAACACACACACTGTTAGTTTTATTTCCACAACTCAGGGGTCCCATCGGTCGAGTTCGTCGTCGGCACGGCGAGCAACATGTCCGCCCGTGCCGACGGCGGACACCATCCCCACCTGAGGGGCCTCGCGCCGCTGCACGCGCGTCCGCCGGACGGCCGTCCCACGCCTAGGGACCTCCTGTGCACAAGCGACTAGCGATCGCGATCGCCTCGTCGACCAATACGACCACTCTCATTCCTCAACCTTTCATTTTAATCCTTTTATACTCAATAAACAAGTCATTACGTACTAACTACTTCATACGCAAGTTTTTCTGTGAAATGAGATCAACTGGCGTATTGGCGCACGCATTAAATTAGAACGAGCATACAATAAACATACATCATGCTCTATGAAATACAAATGAGCGAGAAGGTACCGCTCCAGATAAGAATATGAACATAATATTTTTAAGTGGCGAGAGGTACTAGGGATAGCGCAAAACGGAACACATTTGATGCGCGAGAGGGTCTCGTTCGAGATGCTTAAGTGGTTAATAAGATACAAAAATGATAAAACAAAATAAATATAGAAGTTATAAAGAGGGAGACTGTACAAAAGTCGATTGCTTGGGTACCTCTGTCCCATTCGTGTTTCAACCGTGAAGCAGTTGTGTTTGCATGGCTGTGTTTCGGTTTGAAGGGTGAGATATGGCGTGAATTTACTGGGTACAGAGGAATAACACCTGAGTCCTCAGAAATGGCAACGCATGGGGGGTATCATGGGCGAAACAGTATACTCTGTTATGTCCATGGTACTGCTCATGTCTATAGGCGACGATTACCACTTTCAATCAGGTGGGCCGTCAGCTTGTTTGCCATTCTAAGTAGTATAAAAAAATCACTCATAATTCTTTATCATGTAAAGTTGTACGCAGAAAAAATTACCGCCGCTTGTCTCGAAGCATTTGTATGGAGACACTGTATATATATGATGTAAGGCAGGGGGTTAACCACGAAATGAAATTCCGAATTCAATTTCGTGTTTTCTTTCACACCAAAATCGGTCCAGTAAATGAAGCTTAACATTTCGTTTGTAACACATCCTACCATAAAAGTCCAAAGGAACAATATTTTAATATTTTTATCATGTAATTTTAACATGAAATTCGTGATTCGAAATGACTCGAAATTTCGGAAAACATTTCATGGTAGGTCCTCAGGTTACTTACGTAAGGCAATATGCGCGGCCAGATCAGGCGGGAAGTTCCTGCGAGGCGTGTTGATGACACAGAGCGCCAACGACCGCGCACCCAGCTCCGCCGCCTTGTGCAGCACGTTCCTGCAACGACAACTGGTTCAAACAGCCATCAGGGAGCGATAGCACCCATTGGGTACCTCATTTTCGCATATGAGGTCAGCTAAGCCGTTGCACGTCGACCCATCGGGATCGGAGTAATGCGAGGTACCAGTTCTAGTGCTAGCAATATATCCTGTCAGGTCGACCTCCACACAGTTCCCCCTGAGAAACAATCATGACTAATTTATAGTCAAATTCGTTACGATGGGCTAACTGACCTGCTTTCAACGTCACCTATCATCCCTCACTGGTGACCCGCTAGTATATACCGATAGCGCGGGTGGGGTTACCATTCTCATCTCATTATCATGTATAAAAAAAAAACTAATATAAAATTAATACATACTTATAACAGTTCTGTAGCGAAGTCTCGGCAGCTGTATGATACTTAGCGACGTATTTTGGGCTGACCGTGTGTATGACGTGGCGACATCTTAGCTTGAACCCCGGCGTCACCACGACCTCGCCCGTCCGACATTCTGTAAAGGGAAATTGAGATTGTGTTCCACTTAAAAAAAAATCCGACAATTGTGATCAACACATCAGTATTTTGTCATAAACAATTTTATATTTGTTTGAGTACAATGACTCTAATGAGTATTATATTTTTATTAGTTATATGTATCCTGCGGCTCCGCTTGCGTAAATCAATATACAGGGTGTAAGAGACAGTTTGGCAATAATTGAAACAGTGAATTCGGAGCATTATTCTGAACTGAAAACCAATGGGAATTTCTTTCCGGAAAATTTCGAATTTATTGGTCTTTTTTTTTATAATTTAAAATCATGTAATCTATAACATTATGTCATAATATAAAATAATAATATTTTTTTATAGTCAAATACTATTAAATACAAAAAAAAAAAAACAGCAATGTAATAATTGCATTAAAACAATTTCGAAGACAAGTTAAAAAACACGTTAAGTAAAAGAGCACATAAACTACCCGTGTGCCAAATTTCATTCAAACCCGTTCAAAAGATTTTGCGTGAAAGAGTAACAAACATTCATCAATTTGTAAAAACTTTCACATTTATAATATTAATAAGAATTGTATGTGTTAGCCGTGTAGGTGCCGGCATGGAATAGGCCAGCCCTTCCTTTTCCGTGGGTGTCGTAAGAGGTGAATAAGGGAACTTATGGTGAAGGGATGGGCAGCAGCGCCCCTCTTAAAACATCACTAAAAGCCAAACTGCCAACCCGCCTACTAAGCGTGGCAATTACTAGCAAAACCTCTTTTATTGGGGAGACTATGTTCACCAGTAGACTTTTAATGGGCTAATATAACATGTGATATTTATCTAAATTATTTATAATTAGTTAAAAGTCGATTGCTTGGGTACCTCTGTCCCATTCGAGTTTCAACCGTGAAGCAGTTGTGTTTGCATGGTTGTGTTTCGATTTGAAGGGTGGGACATGGTGTGAATTTACTGGGTACAGAGGAATAACACCGAAGTCCTCAGGAATGGCAACGCATGGGGTGTATCATGAGTGAAACAGTATACTCTGTTATGTCCATGGTACTGCTCATTTCCATAGGCGACGGTTACCACTTTTCATCAGGTCCGCCAGGGCCGTCAGCTTGCTTGCCATTCTAAGTTGTATAAAATAAAAAAAAACACGGAATATTTAGCGTATCTTCTGCTTTGTTTTTATATTAATACAATACGGCCACTTGTGCTCTAGACGTAAATATCAAGTAAAAATAACAATTACAGTATTTCAATCGTAATATTATTGACACAGGTGTCATATTTGAATGCTGGCAGCTTTATATTCTTTAACTTTACACTGACATCCCATGTATGACACTCAAAGCTTAACTAGGCGTGCAGGTATTATATACAGTGCCGCATGTAGTAAAAAAATTATTTTCCCTCTATTCAATAATGCACCGCCTATTTATTTCTCGATTCGCCCAATGGTTGATTGGTATAGAACACCGTCCAGTGTTAAGTCCGCCAAATGTGCATAAAATTATACTGTGCATTAAAGTTTAAATAAAATAAATAAACAATGTTATTTTTGTAGTTTAACTTTTTGAAAAGAGCAACAGCTGAGTTTCTTGCCCGTTCTTCTTGGCTGAAATTGCGTTCAGAATGGGCGGTAATGAAAAAATGACTATAGAATGAGGTTTTCCCAAGATACAACAGCATGGGGTTCTTCAAAAGTGGGGCAAAGAGGTTTCTTCAGGGTCGGCAATGTACGCGTAATACCTCTGGTATTGCAGGTGTTCATAGGCTACGGTAACCACTTACCATCAAGTGGGCTGTATGCTTGTTTGCCACCTAAGTGGTATAAAAAAAATATTCAAAAATGCCTAAATCTAAGTTTACATGAATAAAAATATTTTTTCCTCTTTATTCCGCTGGTATATGCTTAAGTGGGATCCCATTATGTTTGTTAGAAGGCAAATTATACAATATTTTATAGATAAGTATTTTGATGAAATATATAATATTGTTTTTACTAATATTATAATGTGATCGAATGTTTGTTTGTTTGTTACTTCTAGGTAAGCAGCCAACAGCACCTAACAGTTCAATCAACCATCATGAAATTTTGTATACACAATATTTGGAATTTTTATTAAGGGGTTTTTTCAACCAATTTCGAAAAGAAGGAAATTCTTATTTATTGTATTTTTTATTGTTTGTTATTTTTAACTCCATTATTAGGAACCGATTTGAAAAATCCTTTTTTTATATAAAAAAATATATATACACATTGGTCATTTGGTTGAAGTAGTTTTTAGTTTATAAATCAAAATAACTGGTTTGCCATAATTGAAGTAGGTAATTTTTTTTTGGGTAACAATCTTAAATTATACAGCGTGAAATTTAACTGGTTGATTATCCGCAGCGAAAAAAATTGGGCTCAGTAGTACTATCGATTCCAAAAGTAAAATAAAAAAAAAATAACATGGTTTTTTTTTTCGAATAATCAAAAAAAAAAATTCACCAACTCGAAAGCGTGAGAAACAATTAGTAACACATTAGACGTAACGTATTACTACGAGCGTATTTCATTCATTAAAACAAAGACACCGATGGTGTGTCGTGTGAAATCAAATTGATAAAGCAAAATAAGCTCTAACGCGTACGAGATAGGTACCTTTTGACCGCATGTCGACATCGCCGTAGGGTCGGGTCGTGTCGTGTAGTATTTTATATTTATATAAATGTAGCAAATATTTTTAATGTATTCAATATTTGTTTGTAACGGAACGTATAATGAACGAGAATGAACGAATGTGCACGAGTAAGATTTTTTTTTTTCATTTAATAGTTTCCTCTTGTCGGTGCAACTAATTCATGCATCTTCTTCCAGCCAGCTCTATTCCAGGCCATATCCTTGATCTCCCTATACGACATGACACCTAGTGTTTCTTTTATCTGTCCCACGTACTTATTCCTCGGTCTTCCTCTTCCTCTTTTGCCCTCTATTTTTCCTTCAACAATGCTTTTATAAAAATCGTCATGTCGTATAACGTGGCCCAGCATTTTGCCTCTTCTATTCTCTATTATTTTAATTAATGTTCTTTCCTCGTTCACTCTTTTCAGGACTTCCTCATTCGTAAGTAAGTGACGAGTATGATTGACAGATTGAAAAGATTACATTAATTCTTGCTACGGTGTTCTAGATAGATGGTTAACGGTGTTATATTTTTGAATAATTTAAAAAAAAGTTTTAAATACATAGTAATACGGAGCAAGTAAATTTCATTTTGAAAACCCTCGGTCCTATATAAATGTCAACAAATTCCAGTCATGCGAACGTAGGCGAGAGTAAAAACTAGTACTTTACCAAGACTTTGTACAAAAGTCGATTGCTTGGGTAACTCTGTCCCATTCGAGTTCCAACCGTGAAGCAGTTGTGTTTGCATGACTGTGTTTCGGCTTGAAGGGTGGGATATGGCGTGAATTTACTGGGTACAGAGGAATAACACCTAAGTCCTCAGGAATGACAACGCATGGGGGGTGTCGTGGGCGAAACAGTTATGTCATACTCTGTTATGTCCATGGTGCTGCTCATGTCTATAGGCGACGGTTACCACTTTCCATCAGGTGGGCGGTCAGCTTGTTTGCCATTCTAAGTTGTATAAAAAAAAAAAAAAAAACTAGTAGCAACAAAATGCCCTACCAAGTCCCCTGGTGATAATCTCCTCCTTCAACTCCGGGCCCGCCACCTGCATGATGCGCTCGCTGACCGCATTGCACTCGGTCAGCGTCTCGTCCGTCGTGTTTGTAATGGCATCCACCTCCAGCGACGTGATGTCACCTTGCCTGTAAATAATATTAAAAAACGGGATACAAATTGGAATCTTCAGTAATAACACATTTGAGCACTTCAAAGCAAAGCAATTATAAACGTTAACACAAGAGGGGGAGGGATTAAAAGTAATGTGGACTACCAGTCCTATTGCTAGCACTATACCTTGTCAGGTCGACCTCCACGTGGTTTCCTCTGGCAACCATCATGCTGAATGCCAGATGTATTCATCAGGATGGGCGAACTGACCTGCCTTTTCATTCTCACCTATCATCCCTACCTGGTGCCCCGCTAGCGTATACCGTTAGCGCAGGCGTGGTTACCATTCCATTATCATCTATAAAAAAAAAATTAACACACACAACGACAAACGAGATATTTCGTAGATATCCTACATCAATGGTTGCTTCTTTAAGAAGTTCTGTTTCGCTTTTATTTCCAGAGGGCGCTCCGGTTGCTGCGTGTCGAGTTGATGAGATACAAGTGAAAATTAATCAGTAGCTCACTAGATGGCACCACAAGTAGTATGATGTAAAATATTTAACAGGATTGAATTAGGAGGAAAAGGCATAATAGCAAGCCAGCACAAAAGCGGTAGCGGTCAATTGTCACAAAAATAAAAAGGGCCCGACACTGAATTAAATCCTATCGACTGCAAATGAATTTTTTTTATTCAACTTAGAATGGCATACAAGATGACGGCCAACCTGAGCGAAAATGTTAAACGTCGCCTATAGATATGAGCAGTAGTATGGACATAACCCCATGCATTGCTATTCCTGAGAACTCAGATGTTATTCCTCTGTACCCTGTAAATTACGCCATATCCCACCCTTCAAACCGAAACACAGCCACGCAAACTGCTTCACGGTTGGAATAAGAATAGGACAGAGGTACCCAAGCAAACGACTTTTGTACAAAGTCTCCCTCTGGGAATTGAGAAAATGAACTGCTTAATTTTTTTACATCCAAATATAATCTGCACCAATTCAAGGAAAATGTGCATTTGGCATTGGCTATTCCTGGGCTTGCGAACTCCATCTTAGACCACATCATCGCGTTCCATCAAGCGAACGATTAAATGAACATTTATTTACAAAAAACATGGTAAGTATATAGAGGTGAACAATAGGTATAAGTCCTCAGATCTCGCTGTAATTAGGCATGCAAAATTTAAAACTTAAAAAATATAAATGTTAATTGAATGAGTCATTAAAACAATTAGTAACGTTATAAGAAAATGCAAGCGTGAGATCGTGATCAATCGCGGGACACTTTCAATGGAAAATAAAGAAGTTCTTGAAAATCGTTTAAAAACGGCGCGAGCCACAGTTGTTGCTACCACATAAACGGATGACGTCTGTACGCTGGCCTGACTTGGTGTATAGTTTTGTTTGCAGTACTAATTAATGAAGACATATACGTAAAAAATATTAATAAATTATCTGTTCCTTTATTTCTTCTATACTTATTTTCAAGTAGTGTTTCTTACAATATCATAGAAATGAAAAAAAGTGGTGTCGTACTCTGTCACAAGGAGAACATATCCGGTAGTTACTATTTTATTTTTAAAATTGAAGATTAGTGTAGGTGTGAAGGGTGATGTTAGGTCAGTTAGTCCCTTATGATGAATTTGGTAGAAATTTACGATATGATTCATCTGTCAATTCCGCAGGAGGCTCAACATAAAAATATAAAGTGACATTTACTACTACGTTAATATTTAAGCATTGTTTTTATGATATATGGAATGGTAAATGGTATGGTAGTTATAGTCGCATATAGATATCAATAGCATCTTGGACATTACAGAATACACTGTAACGACCATGGCACCTCTAATGCGTTAACATTTATGAGGACTAAGGTATTACGTCTCGGTACCCTTTAATTGATCTACCATAATCCAACCTTCAAACCAACACTACATAAATACAGCTACTTCAGCTAATCTTTTTCTGATCTAGTCTGTACCAGACTATATGCTTGCCCGTGGCCCGATACAGGTAAGCACAATTATACTGGGCGTATGGTTGTTTACAATAAGCATGTAAAAAAAAACTACATATTTGCAATTATAATTTATACAATAGATAGTTTTCTATAAGAATCTGAGTTCTACAGTTTTTTAAAAAGATTGATCAACGTCTCGCTGTTCCAAATCGTTATTATCGCGAGAATTGAAGCGGAAGCAAAGTAGAGTAAATGAAGGAATGCCCCCAACTGCATATTCTTTCGGTAGCTGAGAGACTTAGAGTACCTAGTATGAGATCTTGCAGGAATTACCAATAAAGCGAGCACTAAATACATCAGAAATTTTAATAGTTACGTAGATAAATACTAAGGATTGTTTTTAAGGCAGCATATAATGCATTGCAGGGAGTTAGTGCATGCAGGTGGTTTAGGATCGTTCTTTATGGCAATATATGGGGGACTCCTATATTCAGCAGTGGCGAAGTGAGGTCGCTCTGCGAGGCTTGTGACGATCCCAGGAAGCTTCTGTGCTTCTGGGCTGACTGTGAGCCGTGACTCATACGAACAATGGTCCAAATGAGAGGTTTAAAGCGGAAAATAGAGTTCAATTTACATTACAGCAGTGGCGAATAATAACTTTTTTTTTTAATAAATGATAATGGAATGGTAACCCCGCCTGCGCTACCGGTATACACCGACGGGGCACCAGTGAGGGATGATACGTGAAAATGAAAGAGCAGCCCAATTAGCAGCCAATTAGTTTCCAGGTGTGACTACGTGGAGGTTGACCTGACACGGTATATTGCTAGCAATGGGACTAGTAGCCCACATTACTAACAGTCCCTTCCCCACCCGGCGAATAATGGCTGAGATGATGATGATATAAACCGTTGCTAAGGGAGTGTACAGACCATATGGCCAGCCGCTGGTTGATGTCGTCATCGAACGGGTAGACCGGCTGCTGGTGCGACGGAGTGTCGCGCGACGCGTAGTCCGCGGGCGGCTGAGTTTGCGACCAGCGCGGTACAGACGCCAGCGCCGCGCCCGCCGAACACGCAGGCGCGCGCATCACGCACCGCGACGGATCTGAAACAGCACCGACATGTTTTTTTAATGGGTGATAATGGAATGGTAACACCACTTGCGCTAACGGTATACTCTGGCAGGACACCAGTGAGGGGTGATAGGTGAGATGGAAGACAGATCAGTTAGCCCATCGTGAATTAGAATTCAGTACGATGGTTTCCAGGGGGGCCATGTGGAGGTCGACCTGGTTGGGTATATTTGTAGCAATGGGGCCATTATTAACAATTTCTCTTCCCCGCATTGACATGTTCATCAGTTAGAATCGAAAAGATAGGTACCATCTTCTCAGTTGATTCTTGGTGTAATATAAGCAATACGTTCCAGGCTTAGATTTAATAGATAGAGCTTCAAGCCACAAAAACGGGTCAACTTTTTGTCAGTTAATTGTCAAATTAGGTGACTCGTTTTTTTTTTCAGTGTTCTATATATTTGCGCACATAATGTATCTTGACGTATCTATATTTAATTATTTAATAAATAAAATGAGTTTTTACGCATTAAAGAAAATGCAAAAATTATAAGACAAATATAGAAGTTGTAAAGAAATAACTCATAACGATTTATCACGCAAAATTGTATAAAAAAGTTGAGCCGCTTTTCTCGAAGCATTTGTGTGAAGATACGAGTGTATCTATATGATCTTTTTTTTTTTATACAACTTAGAATGGTAAACAAGCTGACAGCCCACTTGATGGAAAGTGGTAACCGTCGCCTATAGACATGAGCAGTACGACAGACATAACAGAGTATACTGTTTCGCCCATGATACCCCCATGCGTTGCCATTCCTGAGGACTCAGGTGTTATTCCTCCGTACCCAGTAAATTCACGCCATATCTCACCCTTAAAACCGAAACACAGCCATGCAAACACAACTGCTTCACGGTTGAAACACGAAGGGGACAGAGGTACCCAAGCAATCAACTTTTGTACAAAGTCTCCCTCTGGTTCTAAGGTTCCAGGTTCCCCATTTTGGACCATATGGATTTATAGTTTATTCTACGGTTTAATTAGTAAAACAGTTCTAAGTGTTTTGTACGTGTGAAGAACTAATGTAGTCAAGTCGTGCTTTGTTAATTGGAATCTTTGAGTACTGTGGTTATACAATGTCTGCTAATTGTTTAATGATCGCGTTTATTTATTATTCATAAGTAAGCAACTCTATACAATCACCTAAATCAATCATCATGTAGCACAAATAGAGGAAAAAATCCGAAAACCGTGAATTTGTAGTTATTTTACAAAAAGAAAAAAAAATTTAACTTGATGATTTTCTACGAAATCGTCGTTGCGCGAATTCAATTCGCACTTGACCGGATTTTTTTTTTATATAAAAGGAGACCAGAGGGAGATTTTGTACAAAAGTCGATTGCTTGAGTACCTCTGTCTCATTCGTGTTTCAACCGTGAAGCAGTTGTGTTTGCATGGCTGTGTTTCGGTTTGAAGGATGGGATATGACGTGAATTTACAGGATACAGAGGTATAATAACATCTGAGTCCTCAGGAATGGCAACGCATGGGGGTATAATGGGTGAAACAGTATACTCTGTTATGTCCATGACACTGCTTATATCTATAGGCGACGGTTACCACTTGCCATCATGTGGGCCGTTAGCTTGTTTGCCATTCTAAGTTGTATAAAAAAAAAGATCGTTAAGTGGATCACCTTATTTCTTGCTATGCCAAAGTTAGCGGTCTTGCGATCCTTACTCATTCTATTACACATGTATATCCTCTGTGACCCCGTCATGAATGAAAGCGGCAATTATCAATTCAGAGGCAACTTGTAAACTTAAAGAGCCAGTAGTTATTAAAACCAAACGGCCCCACGTCAACTGTCAGGAGGCGATATGAATTAATTATAGATTAACAGCATTCTTGGAAGTAAATACCTTGCAATTTAATACGTGGGACGAAGTCTCTACTAGTGAGTTATTTTGAGACATAGTGTTAGTTCAATCGATGACAAACAATAGACTTATGTACTAAATGTAAAGCGATATAAGGTAAACGGCTTGGACAGATCAAAGCATTAATAAAATTTACACGTTCACATTGTAAACAGTTTTTTATGCCATGAATGTGGAAAGAATAAATCTCGTCTATCCGACAGTAAACCATAACTGTAGCTTAGACTGCTTAACTTGCTAACATCCGAGTTGTGGTTACGTGTGCAAGTTGGAGTTTTAACGTTAGAAACCTTTTTACAGAGCAAACCTTGCCAAAAAGTTCATTCTACAGTTTGTTTTTAGGAAACTACTCTAAAACTGTACTATATGCGATCTGTTACTACAATTTAATTTGTTTATAATTTTGTTAATAGCACATATATCTGCTCCGTCTTGAGCAAACGTTATGAGATGAAGGGAACACGTTACAAGAAATAATAAAAACGTTTCTAAACGTTTTTCACAGACATAAATCGATGGGAGGTGAGAGATGGGATGATAAAATGTAAGCAATGTATCAATGAGTTTCTCGGAACATATTTCGTTGACCGTCGGAGTACCTTTGAGATGAAAAGAGAGGGGGAGGCTTCTGAAAATTTATCTACGATGCTTTGTTTTGCTCCTTTAGAGGTTTATGCAGTACGAGTATGTTAAATTTTCTACCGATTTGAGTATCTTATCGCAAATGTAACTAGAACTTAGAACTGGGTACCGTCTGTACTTCGGGATTTGAGTATTAACTCAAGTATACACAAACTATGGGTCTATGTAATAAAACTTCTATAATGTGGGATGGCTCTGAAATAGTTTTGTGAATTATTTAGGGAAAACGTCAAGCGCGAGTTGACATACAATAATAATGTAGTTTGTACGACTTCGGGGGAAACTTCCATAATTATATCATTCATCTTAAATGCATCACCCTTCTTCCCAATTTAACTAAAGGGTTCAGGGAAATTCCTGCAATAATTTGAAGAAAGTAAAGTTTTACAAAATGAGGTTAAATAATAATTATAGCAATAAGAATGCTTCTTAAATTTCTATTTCACTAATATATCATCACATGTGTAGCTTGAACGTATTTGTTTGTTTTAAGAATAATGTAAATCAAGCATATTCTATTTACTTTCCATTGATTAAAAAATTATACAGTGAGAAGCATTTTTCCTATTCATTGATAGAAATAAATAGAATGATTTGACGGATAATTTAAACACTAGTATTGGATGAACTAGTTTTACTAAAATATCAATAAGAAATAATTGAAAACCGGTATATAATGATCTTGACCTGATCATTATTAACATTGTGGCATAATGTAAGGTAATACAACTATCACAAGTTATTTTTAAATTAATGAATGTAAATAAAAAAAATATATAATTTACATATGGACACGGTTGCTTAATATAATAAAAATAATGTTATTTGACCATCAATTTCTTGATGTAATATTTTCAGATATAAATTAATTCCAATTTCAGAAAATAATATAAATTAGAATTAACAGGATAGCTTAGTATATATTAAGTTTAAAGGAAAAAAAAAAACACTTTGCAGCTTTTATACAATATCCTTTTATGGGCTCGTGAACACGATGATAGAACGGTAATAATTTTGCAATATAATCGAGGTTCACATAACCTATATCTAGGCCATGAACTCCTGTGACGTCACACGATAGATGCCTTTCTCTAAATTCAAATGCACTGAATGAGATGGAAAATTCATTGAAACAGCCACAGAAGATTGAATATTGAAATTTGATAACAAAGAAAAGTAGTATTTATGCGTTGAACGAATATTGGCTGAAATGATTATGTCAGTATTTATAGGCTATATTGTAACATGTATTCTTGCAGTTTTATATTTGTATATTAGTTTAGTGAGTATACGTCCATTTTAATTTTGTATTAATGAGCTCCAAATGTAGACAAAAATAGGTAATATTAGTATTCTGCGACTAGAATAAAATATTGGAATAACAAACGAGCCAACGTGATGGTAAATAGTTGAAAAAAATTATCATTTAGAAATTAAAATCAGACTTATCAAAATTCAAGGACGTATTCTCTGGGCGGGGAATATTCTATACCTCTATATAATACATCGCAAATGTTTCCAGCTCGAAGGTCACAAACGTTACATAAGATTTGGAGAAAATTATATAAATTCGGATCTCACCTAAAATCGTCATTCCACGTACACACGTTATAAGCACGGTAAAGCACTTGATTTGAACTATAAGAATGTAGATTACAATGAGCGCACGTCCACTCGGTTCTAAATACGAAAATCATGTGGTGGTGTGGTCCGGTACACACCCCCGGGGCGGGGGTGACGTGCTGCGCGCTGCGGGGCGGGGTAGGGAAGAGATCGTGACGTCACACGGTCGTCAACCTCGGGAAGTGGGTCAGGAGACCGTGATGGTCGATCTGCAAGCTTGAGGAAGGGACTCGTGATAGAGGTCGTAGGACATTATATCGAGTTAGATAACACATACTAAAGCAAATACCTCCAAAATATAGGATTAGATATTACTAGTAAAGTTGGATGAGAGAATAATATACCTACTTGTCATTATATCTCTGCTCCACTCTAATCATTTTTATATGTATTTTATCAGATTTAATAATCGATATTAGTCGAATCGAAATTTTGAATATCCTTCTGAGGGAGCGTTCTATCAATGACAAAAAATAAACTTAACGATTGGACGCGATATGTTAGTATGAGAAGTTTAAATTTGTTGGCGTTTTTCGACTCGTGCTTCTTTGGATTCAACTTCAAAATCTAATAAATCCCAAAGGATTTCACGTACAATATTTTTTTATATTTCGATAGACTAACATAGTTTTCTTTCTTTTTTTAAAAAAAGAAGAAACACTAAATTAAATAACGTAAATAAATTCAATGCACTATTGTGGGATGTAGTTCCCAGCTGCAAACAGTTGCATCTACAATCGCTACTAACTTTAAACGTAATACAAAAAGCAAATAGTAATGTCGCAACAGCCGGGCTTCTAGCTGAACTTGAGATTAACATACTTTTCTTATTTAACTTTGGCTTTCCTCTAGATTGTGATTGTGAATTCATTGTACGATGTTGCAATCTAGTCTTGTAAATGATGTCATTTGTTTAGTGCGGAGGTGTTAGCTGTGAGGATCTCTGTTTATAGAATTGTTTACATATTGTCAATATTAGCAGACATACTATGTAGGGTAATATTGAAGAACTAATTTCAGCTTTTAAAATAAAAATACTAAAGAATTTAAGATTTTGGTTAATAAAAACATCAATTGTTATAAATTTTGCAAGACAATTCGGCATAATCAACGCAGAGTTAACGAAGATATCGCGTAATGTATAAAACAATTGTTACGAATGGAAAAGAAATTATAAGAAACAGGACAATTGCTCTTTTTAAATTAAGTATTTAGGTGATCTTCATTTAAGTGTATGTCTAACATATTGAGTAATATATTTAAAAGCCCGTGTCTGATTAAGTAACGCCAAATATAATCAAGCGACGACAAACACAGATGTTATTGTCTTATGTAACTATTTTTGATTTTAAAGTGACAATTCTTATTGCAAATGATAGGGTATCCCGTTCTTATTATTATTATAATTCCCATTTATTTTGTGATGATAGTAGTTACTGTTCTTTAGGAAACGAAGAACGAAGTTAGTTTTTTATGGAGTAAAATCCTACTTGCTGCAAACATTGACCCGTTAATATGGTTCCAGTATCAAATTTAATTATTTTAAGTTTCTCGTCTTGTTGTTCATCGGCGTGTTTTGTCATGATTGAAGCTACTTTTGCCAATGATAACATCAAATAATTATCACAACTATTTTCTAAACTGGGTACACAATATTCAATTTCAAGCCTCTTGAGGATTTATTCATTTTACAAAGTGCATCGATTACAAAAATAATAAATACAGTCATTAATTAAATTTTAAAACGTCATTCGCAGATATATTTAGAATTGAAAGAATTCTGTTGGTTATTGATGAATTTAGGAATTCCATTGTCTATTGTTGTACAGAAGGTTAAATTCCTTGTGAATAAAGTTTCAAAAACATTAAATAAAAGACAATACAACTCATAGTAAAATAGAATGTTTTGTACGATGTGTGTATAGTGACGAATATGACCTCATTTGGAGCTAATAAACGTGCGCCGGCGCAGATTACATACAAACAAAGCACGACAATATCGTAACATTGTAAATGTGGATAACAATGGACGGATTTACTGGGATAAACTCGATTTATGGCGGCCGTAACAGCTTGTCTAATTGCGCATAATCAAGAGTAATCTGAAAACTTAATTGTTTTATTTCAGCTAATAAAATCAACAGTTCATAACTGTCTTATTATAATATTTCTTTCACAATCAAGTTCTTAAGAAAAATGAGTTCGCAGACGAAGGGTTTCATGGTTAATAGTTTTGACACAATAACTGAACTGTGGCATAATGTGTGCGAATATCCAATAGAATTACCTGGATACACATAGGAGGAGAAAAGAGAAAGAAAAAGAGAGAGAGAGAGAGAGAGAGATCTCTGTATCACCAGAAAATACTTTCACATATTCTGTTTTTACCTAATGGTTAGTTGGTAGAGAATGCCATATGGCATTAAGCTCGCCATTTGTACAAAATTTTATTGTGCAATAAATAATAAATAAATAAATAAATATTGCTAGATAATAATCCATGGCAGCTTACTTAGCATTCCCGGTGGCCTAATTTTTATTTTATGCGCTATTAAAAATTTTGCCCAGGGGCGACAGATAGGTTACGGCCTGTTCTGTTCACATGTTGATTGAAGAATATTAAAGGAAAATTCAGCGGAAAATACGTATTATATCGTTAAATTACAATGACTCAAGAGCTTTATGTCAAAGGGATATGCAAGGCAGGAATCGTGCTTCTGATGTTGTTTATCAACAGATGGATGGTAGTCAAACATATTTAAACGACTTAATGGATTTTTATGAAATTTGGTATCCAGATAGGATAATTTTCATTCTAATTCATGCGTGCAAACCAGCGGGTTGCAATTAGTTATTTTATGCAACTTAGAATGGCAAACTAGCTGACGCCCCATCTGATAGAAAGTAACCATCGTCTAGACATAAACAGTAATAATACAGTACATATAGTAATAAATAAATAACTTTTGTTGGAATTTCCAAGAAATATCTAAGAAGATTAATTTAAAAAATGTAGCAAAGGACTATTGGTGCAAAGGAGAAGCACAATGGACGTCATAATAACACTAAAAGCGATCTCTACCAGTAGCAATTTTTATAATTACCCTCTTAATTAATATGAATAAGCATAACATTGTTCATGGCATGTTAATTGGCTGGTTTTCTAAGGTGGGTCAAAAGAAACTTAAAACATAGGTTCTGGTTAGTTTTATTTCATACACACAGTGACAACATTATATTAATTAATCAAATATCAGTAAAGGGTATCTTCGTTTTTTTTTCAATAAATTTCAAAAAGAAGGTGCTTCTTAATTCAGTTGTTTTTTTTTTTAAGTTTATTACTTTATAACTTCGTCAGTTGCAAAACTGATTTGGAAAATTATTTTTTTTTATCTGAAAGGATATAATCCCATACAAATTTTGTAAAATCGGTTCCGTAGTATAGTTTAGAAATCAAAATAACAGGTCTTGTCCTGATTGAAGTTGGTTTTTTCTGGAGCACAATCTTATTTTGATTTTTTAATGTTATTAAAAGTTCAAAGTCTGACAGTAAACCATTTCTCTCTGTATAAAGAAATTAAAAAATATTAAAAATTTAAATTAATAAAAGATAAATAAATAAAAATTACAAATCTATGGTATTGTTAAGTGTATTATTACATTGTTGGAGTTTTAATACTGGCTGTTGACACTGACGTTTTTTTAGAACAATGTATTATTTTTAAGTTTGTTCTATGTCAGATTTTTATAAGACATGTCTTGTATTTTTTCACTAAACTTATTATTTTATATCACAAATACATATAAATGTTTTATTACTGCATTCTGCTATTTACAACATACATTACATCTTGACTAATTTTGTGGCTTCTTTTACAATTAACTAAATTATTTTTCATACTGTATAATTATGTTAAAGTAAATGATTTGAATACCTTTAAAAGGCACGTGCATTAATATTGTATTGTATTTAATGTTTCTTAAATATGTTATAATCAAATATGCTGTTGGTGTTTCTATGAATAAATAAATAAATTTCCGTATAAGCCCCATAATAATTATATTACGATAGAAGTACATATTTTTATAAAGTATTATATACGATAAAGAGTTTTTCCACTAATATTACAAATCCAAAATTTTAAAATATTTGGATTCTTTGCGAATTCATCACGATCAATGTGCCGGATTTTGCAAGATCACCATTGCATGTTCATCCATTAAAATAATGACTCAGGATGCTGTGTATTATAGATCAGTTAGGGCTGTTTACGTACAGAGATAAATTCTCTAAATAAGAAGTAATGCAGTAGGCAGTTCATCATATGTATATGTACATGTACATATGTATATTTTTATATGTAGGTATTATTAATATATAAATACTATATTAATATTTATGTTTATTTTATGAATATTTGTATGTTACATACATTATTAGAACATTAAATTATTTATATTTTATATTGCCATATAAAAAATAAATAATTTAATATTCTTTTTTTTAATTGCCATCGAGTATCTCTGCATATTCTAAAGGTTGACTGCTAGACAATGCTTATAGCATTAAATCCGCCTTTTGTGTCACATTTTATTGGTCAATAAAGTTTAAATAAAAGATAGAGAATATATAAATACGCTATATATATATATATATATATATATATATATATATATATAAACATATATATAATATACACTAAATCGTAACCTTATTCATAAAGTTTTATTATGCATCTTAATATGACAAACAAGCTGACGGCCCACCTGATGGAAAGTGGTAACCGTCGCCTAACACATGAGTACCATGGACATAACAGAGTATACTGTTTCATCCATACGGTGCCATTCCTGAGGATTCAGGTATTATTCCTCTGTACCCTGTAAATTCACTGTCAAGTACTCTTACTAACCTATTTTATGTATTGAAGCATTTTGTCACAATTCGAATTGAGATTTTATCTCAAAATGAGAAGCCGAAATACATACAGTTAAAATAAGTTTATGAGATTTATTTGAAAACGTTGTACGTATTGATTCAATTCATTCACATAGTACTCCTTGACTAGTCTTGTAGAGAGAAATATTTTCATTAATATGTCGATGTATTGAAATAAGCCAGTAGGTCAGTCAATATTGTTGTATTATTCAGAGAGAACGCTGGATTCGTAGCCAGCTTGATGCTTGCATGTTGTTTTTTAATGTCATAACTGGTGATTTTCACTGATTCGCATATTTCATTATAGAACACTGAAAATAATACACTCCGTATTGATTTTCAGGATTTAAGCGTAAAAAAAATGAATAATAATATTTTTAATTAATTTCGTGTTTCAACCGTGAAGCAGCTGTGTTTGCATGGCTGTGTTTCGGTTTGAAGGGTGGGATATGGCGTGAATTTACAGGGTACAGAGGAATAACATCTGAATCCTCAGGAATGGCAACGCATGGGGGGTATCATGGGCGAAACAGTATACTGTAACTGCTCAAGTCTATAGGCGACGGTTACCACTTTCCATCAGGTGGATCGTCAGCATATTTGCCATTCTAAGTTGTATAAAAAACAAATATTGCGATAAAATCATCGGTTTAGACTTGAGGAAGATATCATAGATAGATAGATAGCGTCCCTCTTTCATGCTTTCATAATATCACGAAAGCCTAACTGCGGTTGCCAGCCCGCTCGCCAGGGAGGAAAGGGATTGTTAGTAATAGGATTCTTGACAGCACCATTGCTAGCAATATACTCTATTAGATCGACCTCCACGTGGTTCCTTCTGGAAATAATCGTGGGTAATTCTTGTTAAATTTGTTACGATGGGTTTACTGACCTATTTCATCGTCACCTATCATCACTCACTGATGTCCCACCAGTGTATACCGATAGCGCAGGCGCGGTTGTCATTCCATTATCACTTATTAAAAAAAAAAAATATTTTCTCAGTTTTGCTAAGCGTGGCAACTGCTGGCAAAACTGAGAAAATAAATGAATATGAATATTATTTAAACAATTAATACTTTCAGAATATTTAAGTTCCGTAAACGGTAAATATGTATAAAAAGTTTTACGCAATCGACCATATATTATTACGATATACATGATTTGGTTAGTCGAATAATATTTATGTATGTACAATTAGATAGGTATACATGCATCATTTATGACCTACCTATCCTTCTATATATATATATATATATATATATATATATATATATATATATATATATATATATATATATATATATATATATATATATATATATTCAATTGCCGAATGTATATCAATAATATATATACATTCGGCAATTGAATATGTATATAAATCCGAATGCATCAATAAAGAACGGTCGCTATTTGGCCAATTTTAAAAAGGACAAATTGAAAAATTGTAGGGAAAATTAAAAAATTACGTTATAAAAATTTCCGTGAGAGACAGAAGACAGTAGGATGATATCTAAGAACAAGAATTTACAAAATCTTTGGATGATATTAAAAAAAAAAAATGTTAGAATTGAAAGATTATTTTGTGCCATTTTGTACATTAATACATCCGCGCGAAGTCGGCGCGATATTATATTAGTGAGGATTTAATTTATGCGACCAAGGGCTTTTAATGAACATTATCAAATTGTGCCGTGAGCTGCCATTCCAACTGTCTACCATTGTAGTCATGAGCCAAAAATGGCATGACCAAAATTAAGGGGACATTCAACTTTGTTTTACATCGACTTTATTTTATCGTGAATCTAAACTGCACAGTGGGTACAATGAACCTATCCGTGTTCCACAATTTATTATGTTGATTTTGCATAATTTTCAAGTATAGAGAATAGAAATTATTACAATCATGCAATAATATCTAAATTCATACATGTTTGAAACTACCAGAGGGAGACTTTGTACAAAAGTCGTTTGCTTGGGTAACTCTGTTCCATTCGTGTTTCTACCGTGAAGCAGTTGTGTTTGTATAGTTGTGTTTCGGTTTGAAGGGTGAGATATGGCAGTGAATTTATAGGGTACAGAGGAATAACACTTTAGTTCTCAGAAATGGCAACGCATGGGGGTATCATGGGCGAAACAGTATACTCTGTTATGTCCATGGTACTGCTCATGTCTATAGGCGACGGTTACCACTTTGCATCAAGTGGGCCGTCAGCATGTTTGCCATTCTAAACTGTATAAAAAACTCTCCAATCATGTATAATAGATACTCATATATTTGCTGAGAAGAAACTAATTTTTTACACTAATAGTGGAATTCTACTTTCTTAATATCAGTCTATTTAGATATTCTCACTAACAATTACAAAGAGAACAGACAGGACAATAACAAGGAAAACTACATTCAAAACACCATTTACGTACAAAACTAGGTATCAGTTTATATGAAGCAGTTACATCACCTTTTTATAATAACGATTGCGCAACAATCATTGATTGGTAAATAAAAAAATTAAACATAAATATATATTAGATAGATAGCCGTGTGGTCCCGGCATAGAATAGGCTACCCTTTCTTTCTCGTGGGTATCATAAAAGGTGATTAAGGGATGGCGAGGGACGGGCAGCAGCGTTCCGCTTAAAATATCACTAAAGCCTAACTGCAGGGGGAAAGGGATTGTTAGTAATGGGATCTAATTACTCCATTACTAGCAAAACACCCTATCAGGTGGACTTCCTCGCGATTTCCCATGGAAACTATCGTGGTTAATTCTAGTGGAATTATTCACGATGGGCTAACGGAACTGCTTTCATCGTCACCTATCATCCCTTACTGATGCTCCGCCAGCGTATACCGATAGCGCAGGCAGGGTTATCATTTCATTATCACCCATTAAAAAAAAACCTAACTGCGGTTGTCAACCCACTTGCCAAACGTGGTAACTATTGGCAAAACTCTCCAAAATGGGGATGCCTATGTTCAGCTGTGGACAATTAGCGGCTGATATGGATATATTGGATGGAAAAGGAATATTATGAAAATGGGCACAAAAATCATCATCCAATTTGCCTTGATATGAACTCGCATCATCTACGCCACGCCAGTACTCTGATTAGTAAACAGTAGCTCATGGGGGGGAAAGGGATTGTTAGTAATGGAGACTGAGAATCCCAATGTTAGCAATATACCCAACCAGGTTGACCTCGCGGTTCCCCCTGGAAACTATCATGGTTAATTCCTGATGAATTCATCATGATGGGCTAAATGGCCTGTTTTCATTCTCATCCATCACCCTTTACTGGTGCTCCGCCAGCGTATCCCGTTAGCGCAGGCGGGGTTACCATACCATTTTCACTCATCAAACAGTAGCTCATGTTTTAAATTTTTCAATCACTTATTGTAATATGACTCTTCATGTTTAATAATATTTCTATACCAATTTGCAATTTATTTGTCAAGTGTCTATTCCTAATGAAATTGTTTGTATATTGGGTGATTTTGTTTGATGCCCGAAAATAGAATAACAACCTTGTCTGGGCTATACGTTTATGCTGGCGGGATAACTGTGTAATAATTCTATCACTACTAGAATAATATTAATATATCCTATATATTGTAGTTAAATATGTATTGGCTGGGGGGAAAGAGACTGTTAGCAATGGAGTTTAACAGCCCCATTGCTAGCAATATGCCCTATTAGGTTGACCTCCACGTGGTTCCCCTGGAAACCATCGTGAACAATTCTTGTTGAATTCGTCACGATGGGCTAACTGACCTGCTTCATCCTCACCTATCATCTTTCATTGGTGCCCCGCCGGTATATACCGATAGCACAGGTGGGGTTAACATTCCATTAACAACTATTAAAAAAAATATATATGGTATATATTGGCTCCAGAAAGGTTATGTTAAACATATATTCGATATATATCAAAATGAAAGAAAGAAAGAAATAATTTTTTTTTTTTTATTTATAATATAATTAAATAATATAATATAATTTTCTTTCTTTCTTTCTTTCAAAATGAAGAGTCGATTGTGAAATGATAAAATTGATATAGACATCCTTGGTGTATGCGTAATTTTTTTTTTGTTGGGTGAAAATGGAATGGTAACCCCGCCTGCGCTAACGGGATACGCTGGCGGAGCACCAGTGAAGGGTGATCGATGAGAATAAAAACAGGCCAGTTAGCCTATCATGATGAATTCATCAGGAATTAACCATGAAAGTTTCCAGGGGGAACCGCGAGGAGGTCGACCTGTTTGGGTATATTGCTAGCAATGGGATTCTCAGTCTCCATCACTAACAATCCCTTTCCCCCCTATGCGTAATATTGAAATGGGCAATGACCATTTTTCCACTATTAACGTCAAGAAAAACCAAATATAAAGACATCAGATTTCCATATGGTCCCGACATATATTGGATCATGAAGAACTCAATGATCGAGAGATGGACCTCCTCCTTCTTAAAACATTACCAAAGCCGAACTGCGGTTGTCAACCCGCCTGTCAAATGTGACAATTACTTGCAAAACTATATTTATGGGAGAGGTTTTATGTTCAGCAGTGGACAGTTAACGGCTGATATAATAATAATAGACATCAGAACGGTATTGATATTACTCATGCCTATTTTTTTTGGGCAATGTTTTGGGTTTGGATTCCCAAGCACTTGCATGTACGCTCGCGTATGCCAAGGTTTGCTGTTAGTTGCTGTTGGACATGAATAGTGGATTTGGGCTTCATCATTAAATGGGTACTGAGAGCATGACTTTTAAGATTTTTCCATTCCTGAGGACTCAGGTGTTATTCCTCTGTACCCTATAAATTCACGCCATATCCCACCCTTCAAACCGAAACATAGCCATGCAAACACAACTGCTTCACGGTTGAAACACGAATGGGACAGAGGTACCCAAGCAATCGACTTTTGTACAAAGTCTCCCTCTAGTAAATTATAGTATAAAATTATTAAAAACTCAAACCATCTTTATTCAAATAGACTTGTGCACAAGGATGTAATAAGTAGCATGAAGTAACAAACAGCATATATCCATTGAAACCTACGGCGTATAAATAAATTAATGAATGGTTGATTTAATTAATTACGAATGACCGGACACACGTACCAACTAATGAATGAGCGGATGGATGGATTGATGCAGGAATTAATGAATCATTGATTTAGGCTTTAGCAGAATATTGGTAGAATTTACAAAAATAATAAAAATAATAATAAAAAAAATAAGTCGTATTAATATTCTAAATGAGCATGTTTGTAAGGGCAGATAGATTGTTGTTACTCTTTCATGAAAATATCACTGTATGGATTTAAATAAAATTTGGTACATAGATAGGTTATGTGTTAACTAGCATATAAGATACCTTACGTATTTACTGACTCATATAAGCGAAGCCGCGGGACATTGTCATCATCATCATCACATTAGACGCTATCTGTACACTGCTGTACATTGGCCACCCCATAGACCATCATGAGGACCTTATGGCATTTACCGTTGGGAGGTTTTTGCCAGTCAACTATTGGCAACTATGCAGTTTGCCACGGGATACCGTTAGTAAATCATGTTACATTTTGCTCGCAAGAAATAATTTTATTATAACATGCATTGTCTAGTAATCTCACTATTATTAATAAAATTAACAAAACTGATATTTTTTTTAAATTTTTAATGGGCATTCACCTTCTTTAAGTGTATCATCCCTATTGAGCCCTGTACTGATTTCTCAGATAAGATTTTATCTGCTTTGCTTATTCTCAGAAAGAGAAGTATTAATGGGCATCAAGACTTTTGAGATGCTTAAAAATAAAAAATTAAATATAACTCAGAATCCTGTGGTCACATGTAGATTTTACTTCGCTATAAGCAATATTTTGCTCTATGAAGAAATGCTGTAGTTTTAATCGCTACAAAATTAATATGGAATAAACAAGAAGTAAACTGTTTACTTTTTAATGTTTTACTGTAATTCCTATATATTGCAAGTAGAATTATAAAAAACGGTTCATAATTCATAAAACATAATAATTTTATTCATAGAAATAAATTTGACAACAACTTCCAAGTGAAATTGTATTTGAGATATGAATAATTTTCACAAGAAATATGCATTTCTATTTTTTTTTTTTTTGCTGGGTGAAAATGGTATGGTAATCCCGCCTGCGCTAACGGGATACGCTGGCGGAGCACCAGTGAAGGATGATCGATGAGAATGAAAACAGACGAATTGAATTAGAATTAGCCACTATGGTTTCCAGTGGGAACCGCGTGGAGGTCACCTGACAGGGTATATTGCTAGCTACTGATAGCTCGCATTACGAACAATCCCTTCCCCCCAAAGAAATATGTATTCGTACGAAATACCTAACAGAAACAACCAACGCTTGTCTATTAGATGTAAAAAGCCTACATTAACCTCCTGAGGTCAGAAGTCCTAATACTAGAACAAAATCACATTAATGTAAACGCCCAATTTTTAAAATAGCAATTTGGAGTCAACACCCACTGTACTAATACTAGAACAAAATATTTTTCGTCATCTGCCGCGTTTGAATTACGTGCCACGTTGTGTATTCAATATCGTTTAGTTTGTAAATATATTTGGCATTGTGGCAGTGCACTGCTTTCAATGGACAGGGAAATTTTTTTCGTTCTTCTGTCATTCTAAGTCGAAGCGGTGGCACGTACAACGATAAAAGGTTTGTTTAATTAATTTATATCTTTTAAATCTTTGTGTTATATTTACGACATTTTGTTTTTTTATCGGGAGAAAGGGATGCAGTTTATATAAACACTATTATTTTATCGTAATTTTGTCAATATCAATATGCTTTTTTGGTGATTATTTTTTTGTACTAATACTAGCACAATAAGCGTTTATATGGTTTTTAGTGAGTTTATTTCATGTTAATACTAGTACGCCGGGCATTTATACCTTTAATTATCTTCCTTCTAGTTAGTCTACGCCATTGTGCTGACACAGTATTCCCTTTCAAAGATAGTCAAATATTAGAGATACTACATCAATCAGATTTCGAAGACGACGAGGGAGATCCTTTTACAGGAGAGGATACTGGTAATGAGTACGTTCTAGATAGGAATGATGCAAGTGAAACCAGTACTAGCTCAGAATCAGAGTCTAAGAGCCCACCACCAATTCTGAAAAGTAGTGGAGGACGAGATCGATCGCGCATGCGTGCCCGTAGTCATTCACATTACAGCAGAAGATGTGATCGCACTCCGCAATTTACTAGCGCTCACGGTGGCAGCAGTTCAGATAATCAGTTTACATGGGCTGTAGAGAATTTCACAAAAAACCTTCCTATGCTTTTTGAGCCATCGTACTCGATACAAGACAGAACAATTTTTTCAAAATTAGACTATTTTGCTCAATACTTTGATGATGAGCTAATAGATATGATCGTAGATAAAACTAATCAAACAGCCGTTTATAAAACAGGAAAGAGTCTGGTAATAACAAATGGCGAGTTAAAAGTTTTCATAATCAAGTACAACTTGATTATGGCATGTATTGGATACCCAGTAATAAGGATGTACTTATTGGGAATTGAATTATTATATTATATCAGGTGTTTAAATTTCCATTTTCTATAGGACTTCAGGTTATATGTAGCATCCCAATGTGATAAATATAGAACAAAATATTTTGGAGTCTTTTTTTTCTGTCGGGCAAGCCTAAATCAATATTAAAGTATCCCTAAAATATTACACCTTTATCTGTTGTGGTTACCAAGATATGAACAATTTTTGGTCTGGGCGTTTAGGACTTAATTAATTTGTTCTAATATTAGGACACTGGGTCTTCCTTGGATGTACCCACTTTAAAACCGGGCCGCAGGAGGTTATTATCTTATATATATCTACTGGTTAGTAAGTATTAACATGTTTGGTAATGTTATGTTATAACCGACGCCAACCTGAGAACATTTCAAGGCTATTACTTGATTATTAGCATCAAAGATTGACGCATTACTTGACCTATGAACCAAACATATTCAGTGGACTCTAATGACTAAAAAGTACTAAAAAGCTAATACATTTGAAGCTAATAGTAAAATTATAGGTAAAACTATAACCGTATACGCATCTCGAAAAAAATATTGAAAAGATTTGGATGAAGTTCGACTTGATGATAATGTGGTAATTTTGCTTCGTACAGTACAGTGGGTTCAATCGTTACAAGATAATACAGTAGCCAGCTTATTGTTATTCTACAGGATATACGGTGGAGTGTGCGCAGGAGTTGCACAATTTGATCTTACGATTTGCCTTTTACAATCAAACTATACGTCGATCATTACGGATTCATATTTACGTCGTAGAAATTCAACAGATCTGCTGCACGAAGCTATTCGCCTTTTCGTTTCTACTCGTAATGCGAACAGCTAAGAAATGGTATGCCCTGGGACTTTGCAAAACATCATCATGTGGGGTAAGATCAAGTGCAAGCCCAACTTGTAATAAAAAAAATATAAGACCTCATCATTGATCATAGGCAGTTCTCACATACCAATGATTAATTTGTAATTAATCAATTACCAAGTACACATTATATTTCAATGTAAGAACAACCGGATTGACTTGCGTGTATTTTTGTTAAGAACGCTTGACTAGTTTCGGGTCCATTCAGAATCCTTAAGTCATGAGCGGCCGTGATGCGTGCGTGCAGCAGGCTGAAACGCGCAGTCGGGCGCGACAAAATTACACGTAATTCAATCCGGTTGTTCTTACATTAAAATTACCGTCTTAACTTACAAATGTAATAAAATTGTATTTAGATGAGTTTTGTACTTAAGAATAACTTATAATTAAGTAAAACGGATATGATGTGGATTGTAAGATCAATAGAGGCCAAGACTATAATATAATTTCTGTCTCTCTGTCTGTATGTCTATTCTGGCATCATGTAAAAACTACTGCACAGATTTGAATGCGGTTTTTACAGCTATTTCTGAAGGTTCAACTTAAAATCATTTTGCTGCGCAATTTAGAAGTTGTAACAGATCTGCAAAATTCACGCGTAAGAAATTGTAGACAAAAGTTAATTACAAATAAATATTTATATTGTCACTAATTGATGCTATGTTTTTTATCACCGTTCAGAAGAATGCAGACTTATTTGTATCCGAGTGAATTTATTAGCTACTCTGTAAAGTGGAATGAAAAGACCGTACGAGTATGTCTAAATTAGTACCAGTTCTCCTTGACAAAGGACTACATCCGTTTCTGGCGGTGGAATTGTGGAAAATGTTTCCATTTAAATAAAGATTGTTCTTATCTTATCAATATTAATTTTACGTGATACATTATCTTAGGTAAATTGCATGCTTCTTAGTTATACCAGAGCTGATAGTTGATTGAAAATACATAAGTACATAAACCGTATGTCATTGCTCCGTATTTGTGTTGCATACACAAGACAATAGGTTACAATTGTATTCAATATGTTCTTTAATATTATTCTCTATATTATTCATTGTGTATAGGTATACATTTTTAATCGTTATTTTCTTTACCTTTCCCAATAATGAAGTACCGTGTTCGTGATTCACCATTCATCCCAAAGTTTTTTTTTTATGGGTGAAAATGGCATGGTAACCCCGCCTGCGCTGACGGGATACGCTGGCGGAGCACCAGTGAAGGGTGATAGATGAGAATGAAAACAGGTCAGTTAGCTCATCATGATGAATTTATCAGGAATTAACCATGATAGTTTCCAGGGGGAACCGCGAGGAGGTCGATCTGGTTGGGTATATTGCTAGCAATGGGATTCTCAGTCTCCATTACTAACAATCCCTTTCCCCCCTTATCCCAAAGGTTGTCTGGTAGAGAATGCTACTAGCATTAAGTTCGCCTTTTGTACCATATTTTCTTTTATTTATTTACTTAAAGTTAATTAGGTAAATAAATAAATAAAAAATCCTTTATCACCAAACTCGGTTGATTTATTTTATAAAAGGACTCTGAATAAAAATAGATAGGTCATAACGTTAAGTGGGATCACTTTAACACCGTGTTACATGCTTATTCGAATACGTTGCAATATCTTACAAAATCATTTTATTTATATCATTATTATATTTCTAGATACATCTCATATAAGGATTTTAATTATAGATTTATCTAATTTGTAAAGATTTTTTTTAATGATTTAAGTTTTAATTCTGAAAAAAAAAAAACTTCATTATGACAAAATTAATAAATAATATCACTCGAAACTCTATCGATTGAAAAAGGACTTATCACAAAGATTTCGCAAAATACAAAAAAATGAACATCTTTCTTTTTCATCATCATATCAGCTTTGTCCACTGCTGAAAATAAGCCTTCCTCCTAGGGGGGATTTGCCAGTAGTTGCCACGCTTGGCAGGCGGATTGGCAACTACAGTTAGGCGTTGAAAATGTTTTAGGAGGGACGCTGCTGCCCATCCCTCGTCCTCCCTTAGTCGGCTCTTACGACAACCACGGGAAAGGAAGAGGTGGCCTATTTAATGCCGGGACCACACGGAAATCATTATTTTTAATATCATTCAATTGGTGGTAAGTATTTAATATCATTCAAGTGATGGTAATTTAAGATTAATAAATATACTATATTTTAGTACCTCTAATCTTATTAATACGTTAACTCAAAGTTCTATAGGTCATATTGTGACATATAAAGATGCTCAAGGTATTATGCGTGCGTGCAAAAGTGAGCACGATAGGTGACGTGACAGGGCCAACGGTAAAGGAAAATACGAGTATATTGACGTAAAAATAATGGGATAAACGCAAGACGACGATGACGATTGTGGTGCACAAAGAAAAACTTCCAATGCCATTAGTTTCGTTACGAAAAAGAAAAACAAGGAAACATCCGCTGAACATAATTTGCCTGCGCTTATTTAAAACGACGACGGCGTAATTGTAAACGCATTTTTTTATAGCTCCATTTTACATGTAAGCTGATATAATTTTTTGTAGACTGTAATTTGCTTTTAACATGCGTGGCGCTTTTTGTTGCTTGTTTGTAAATTATTTTTGTTCTTATAATCATGAATCAGAGGGAATAGAATACTTCTGAGTAATAACAGTAAGAAGCAAGAGATGTATGAAAGAGTAAAACGTCTTTGGCACTAAGTTCTTTCTATCTACCCCGCAAGGGAATTGGCGTAAACTTAGGTAATTTGTAAATCTTACTTTGAGTTGTTTAAGGAAGAAGAAATACAATTAGCATCTCATAATCCAACAAACAATTGATTGCAACATTATAATAGACTAGCCTTAATTAAGAAATGGGATATGAATTTTTTTTTATACAACTTAGAATAACAAACAAGCTGACGGCCCACCTGATGGAAAGTGGTAACCGTCGCCTATAGACATGAGCAGTACCATGGACATAACAGAGTATACTGTTTCGCCCATAATATCTCCCATGCGTTGCCATCCCTCAGGACTCAGGTGTTATTCTTCTGTACCCTGTAAATTCATTGCCAAATGCAAAAGTACCAGTCCCTATCAGGTCTAGTAACTAGTTATGAGGCTGTCAGATCCCTTTACTAGCTTCTAGAAACAATAACAAACAACAATGCAAGGCAGGTAATGGATGTAACCGCCGTTTATAGGCACGCCGCATGTGCTATCAATGATGTTTATTCCATCACGGTTTGATGGTATATATGCCCTTGTAAATACACTTCATGACCTCAGCTATACGACATATATAGTACATATAGTTTTATTTTTAAGAATATATATATATATATATATATATATATATATATATATATATATATATATATATATATATATATATATATATATATATATATATATATATATATATATATATATATATATATATATATATATATATATATATATATATATATATTAGGCCCCGGCGTAGAATAGGCCGGCCCTTCCTTTCGCGTGGGTGTTGTAACAAGCGACTAAAAGAGCTTATAGTGGAGGGATGGGCAGCAGCATCCCTCTTAAAATATCACTTAAGGTCAAGTTGCGGTTACCAACCCGCCTGCCAAGCGTGGCAATTACTGACAAAACCTCCTTTATGGGGGAGACTATATTCATTATATATGTATCGTGTATATAAGGGTACGTTTGCCTCGGGTAACAAGCGGACACGTCACAAAGGGCCCCGTGCGCCACTGCTCAACTAAACAGCTGTTTTTCTAACAGCTGTAACTTTCCAACAACTTTGAATATTGGAAAATCACTTTTATCAGCACATTCTAAACATATCTAAAAATCAATTGTTTATGCAAAATGCAGTTATAAAAATATTTTTTATTGCAACTCATCACACGAGGTGATTAATAATAAATAATAAAACAATGTAAATAAATAATAATTAAAATTATAAAAATTATATTAATAGAATTATTTATTTATTTATTTAAAGGAATACCAACAGCATATTGCATTATAACATATATAACAAATATTAAATATAATACAATATTAATGCACATGCCTATTATAGGTATTCACAGCATTTACTTTAACATAGTTATACAGTGCGAGAAAATGAAGCAACAATTATAATGAATTAAATAACACTAGACTACAATAATAAAAATAATTTTCAATAATATTCAATAGAATTTTGCAATGTTACATTGATGCATGCATGAACAGTGATGCAACCGTATAGTGTCAGCGACGGTGATGGAGACGGTTTAATATTTCGTCATCACCATTTCAAACTGTATCTATCCATTGCTCGATATAGGCCTTCCCTAATATCTTCCAACATGTGTAATCCTCCACTTTTCGCACTGGTGGCCTCACATTATTCCTATCACCAGAGTTTATGCCAATAAGTTGTTACGATGGACAAGCGGATTGTTTTAATATATTTATAATATTAATCGTTAAGTGTCCATTGCAAAACATAGGCCTTCCCTACAAAGACAGTTTTGCCAGTAGTTGCCACGCTTGACAGGCGGGTTGGCAACTGCAGTTAATCTTTGGTGATATTTTAAAAGGGTCACTACTGCCCATCGCTTGACCATTAAGTCCTCCTAGTCGCCTTTTACGACACCCATGGACAAGAAAGGAATGGCCCATTCTATACCGGGACCGCACGGCGAACGATTTAATATATATTTCTCATGAATTATATAAATGGATCAGGGTCACATTTAAAATCGATACATTGAAATTTTATGTTAGTGGAACAACGTGCTTGCCCTTTGAAGGTCATAATATTTATTATTTACCTAAATCAAGCAACATATATTAAACTTTATAATTTCCCGTTTCATTTGAAAATACCCACTACCGGATAGCTTCCTTCAATGACCTATTTATAAAGCATATGAAGCAGTTAAATTGTAAGGCCTATTAATCCGATATAGGTTTGTAGTGTGGTGTACCGTCAACACACTTGGAAGGCTTCGGACATGGTCAGAGGAAGCCCTGCTAGATTTATAATATCCAATTTCTGCATTGCACTATTTGATTATTAACATTTCATTGTTATCTGCTCCTAGGTCTAAGATATTGAATTATTCTGTTGCACAAGGTAGGATCCATTTTAACTTCATGTTATGGATAGATAAAAGTAACTACGATTTAGACCAAAGTTTTCGTTTTGGGCCGTTATGATCAAACAAGCACCCTGAATCATACATCGCCTTCATTTGATTTTGAAGCCAATTTTGAATGCCGAAAATAAACAGACTTTTAGTGGTCAGACAAACTTTGAAATCACTTGAAAATGTGCATGAGAGTAAATGAGGAAATTCTAATGAATACTTTTTAGACTGAACTTTATAGAGCAGTAATAAATAAAATAGGTAAGTATCTGTTAATAGGCGACGTAACGGTATCACAAAGCGATGCACTTCACGGGCCAGTGGGCTGGCACAACGGGCACACTAATTAGTTCCCGCCTATAGCTTGCAATCATCAAATGATGGTGAGGTTGTACGATAGGCTCGCACTACATCCTGATCCTATATATTCTCTGCTTTTATTATCTACCAATGTTTTATTAGTATCACATTACAAAAAAGATACTGCAGTAATATAAAATATATATATATATATATATATATATATATATATATATATATATATATATATATATATATATATATATATATATATATATATATATATATATATATATATATGAATATTTCATTATATAGGATGATAATGTTTCAGTGCGACTGAAACATTATCATGCTTCTTCCAATGGTGCATTATCTTTCATTAGATAAACGTTTTAAGTAGTAAGAGCATTAAATGGAGGAAATACAAAAAACGCGTTCTTTCTCAGTTTCAGTTATAACTTGCGGTATTATAAGTAAATTTCTAGCTAGGTATTACGACCAGACTAAGGTGTATTCAATATCTTGAAACATAATCAACGTGGGAATGTGAAAGGACTTGTTGCAAATGATGCCTAGCGGTTGCGGCGGGCGAAACTTCTTGTTAATTTGTAATATTCACTGCGGATTTATTGCAAGCGGTGAAGTGATTTATTTGTTTGTATTTGTATTAATGAGTCATGTAAGAATATGAAGAATTTAAAAAGTATGACTCAAGTTAATCGATATAACTGAGAAGATAATAAACTAAATACCATATATGCACATCAAGTTATGAACAAAGAAACTTAACATATATTTTTCTTATAATTGTTATATAGAGTTACAATGGCAGTGAATAAAAGTAATTTATTGTGCACAATATTTTTTTGTTATTATTACAGACATTTACTATTATTGAGAAAGAAGACATTGCAAAATCGTTACTAATATACTTCTTTTATGCAACTTAGAATGGCAAACAAGCTAACGGCTCAACTGATGGAAAGTGGTAACCGTCGCCTATAGGCATGAGCAGTACCATGGACATAACAGAGTATACTGTTTCGCTCATGATACCCCCATTATAGGGTACTTCTCATTGACCCACAATCATGAAATTTGACAATAAACAATGTTGTACACCGCAAGTAAATAGAAAAAAAACTTGAAATCCGCAAATTTGTAGTTACATCACAACAATTGTACGTACAGTGCACGAGTTTGACTCATACTTGATTGGTTTTTCTTTAACAATTTATAATGAAAAACAAGCTAAGGTCTGAGCTTGATTTGTCACAAAATGTGATGATAAGCTGATAACCCACCTAAGGGAAAGTGGTATTCCTCTCCAATAGACAATACAGCACTATGGACAAACAATACATAGTAACGCCCATGCTTGGATATACCGTAATTTTACTGTTATAACCCACGCTTCAAACGGAAACACATCTATAGAAGTACAGCTATTCGGCAGCAATGAAGTGAAACTGATGACACCATAGACCCTCTTAATATACATATACAGAATATTAGAACAATTGACATAACCTTCAAGAAAAAAGCATATTCCTTTTTAAAAGGCCGGCAGCACACCTGCAATGCCGTAGGTGTTGTGGGTGACCATGGGCGGCGGTAGTCACTTACCATTAGGTGAGCCGCATGCTCGTTTGCCCCCTGTGTTGTAAAAAAAAAAATTGAATTTATCTTTACTGCAATTTCTTTATAGGGACTCAATAATTATCTTCATCATCATCATCAAATCTTCATTGTTCACTACTGAACACAGTTCTTTCACTTGGGGGTATCCACTAGTAGTACCATACTTGGCAGACGAGTTGGCAACTGCAGTTAGACTTTGGTGATGTTTTGAGTGAGACGCTGCTGCTCATCCCTCGACTATTAAATTCCCTTAGTTGCCTCTTACGACACCGACCGGAAAGTCCATTCTATACCGGGACCACACGGCATATATCCTTTATCAATAATTACATCCTTTATGTAATACAAGCAGATTTAAAGAAATCTTTTCATGTTAAAGACTGTTTGTACAGCGATTACAATTTTGATATATATTCTATGAAAACAAAAAATATTTGAAGACAGAAATTATTAAATTGACAAAGTTGATAAAGTACGGTTTTGTTACAAAACTAGTTTTCGAGGTTACGCGTAATTGTTACGTGGGCGGAGACCTCTTCGTCTCTCTTCGTCACAACAAATGAACCTGACTCATCAAGAGTCACTATCAGTCGATTTGTTTAAAAGCCAGTACGTATATTTAAACATGGTAATTGAGTTTAGTAATTTCCTTTTATCTTTTCCAGTACTTGACGACCTTGGTGATGTAGCGGTTTGACAACCTACCATCGATAGTTGGTGTTTGATCTTCAAAGAAAATAAACATTCGTAATGTCTGTATGTGTTGAGGGTTTATCAGTTGACTAATGCCTGAAGTAGGTATTAGCTCTGTTTTGTTTGGTACTACATGAACTGTATGATATGTTAGAAAAAAAAAAACTCTACATCTTATTTCTTAGATTCGTTGTCAGCCAAGCTTGATTTGATTAAAAAAAAATAATCTTGAAGCAAAACCAATGTGTCGTACTGTACCGCTAAACTGGTAATCTCACTTAAAGTATTAATATTAACAAACACAGTTAGTTTTTTGTAAAGAGCTGATAACCCGGTTTGCTAGGGGGGAGAGGG
This sequence comes from Galleria mellonella, assembly GCF_026898425.1. Lineage (NCBI taxonomy): Eukaryota > Metazoa > Arthropoda > Insecta > Lepidoptera > Pyralidae > Galleria > Galleria mellonella. The sequence goes on from NW_026442087.1 coordinate 1,502,635, forward strand.
ATTGTTAGTTAGCAATGCACCCTCTGTCAGGTCGACCTCCCCTGGAAACCATCGTGTTCAACTCTTGTTGAATTCGTCACGATGGGCCAACTTACTTTCATCCACCCCTATCACGACTCATTGGTGCCACGCCAGCGTATACTGATAACTTTCAAATCAAATCAAATCATTTATTGCACGAATATGGGTACATACATTAGATGAAAATAATAATTACATGTCCATTATTCCATATTCTACCATATCGGCATGTACAACTTTAAACGGGGTTACCACCCTATTATCACCCATAAAATTCCCGTTTGCTACATACATTTGTTTGTTTGGTGTACATTGACGGACTACTAGTAAGAGATGATAAATAAGATTCCATGCTCACTTTATGACTTATTACAACAATAGTAGCTAATATATATGTATATTCCTTTATATTAATATATCTATTATTTATTTTGTATAAATATACATTATTAATTGTTATTTTTTTTACCTATTTCAATAATGAAGTACCGCGTTCGTGATTCTCCGTTCATCCCAAACGTTGATTGGTAAAAAATGCTACTAATATTAAATCCGCCTTCTGTACATTATTTTATTTTGGTCAATAAAGTTATTTAAATAAATAAATAAAAATGATAGATGAGAAGGAAGTCAGGTCAGTTGGCCCATTGTGATATGGTTTCCAAGGGAGACAGGTACAGGTCGACATGACGTGAGGAATGAGGAATATACGGTGCTAGCGTGTGATCATAAAGTAATCAAGGTACATCAGGACAAAAGCTTTTTACAGTTTTTGTAAAAGGCCAAAAGGGCGTGAGTTTATAATGACAAAATAATCAGTAAATTACATACGTACAGTAAAAATACATTACAGGTAATCTGTACATTCGAACAGGTTAAAGTAAACAAGATAATATATGAATCGGTAAATGTCCACAAAGTGTTTCTCTGTTAACGTGAGTATAGTTTACTCTGTTCTTTTTGCGAAAAATCTAATGCGAAATTAAAATGTATGTACATTGAATAACATACATATACTTAGATTGCAAATTAAAAAAAAATTTTTTGATACTATAATAAAATTAGAACTAGACGATATCTTGCCGTGTGTGCCCCGGCATAGAATGGTCCGCCCCTTCCTTTCCCGTGGGTGTCGTAAGAGGCGAATAAGAGGGCGAGGGATAGGCAGCAGCGTACCTCTTACATCTCTAAAAGCTTAACTACTGGCAAAACTCCTCTTATGGGGAAGGCTTATTTTCAGCAGTGGACAGTTAACGGCTGAAATAATAATAATGGATGTCTTAACATGGGAGATAATTTAAGAAAAAAAAAAAAAAACGAGTATCTCTTAACAAAAGAGCAGTCGATGTCAAAACAGTAACTTTTAGAAATTTTGTCCATCCGTTTGTATGTTTATTCCGTCATCACGTAAAAACTACTGCACTGAATTGTATGTTGTTATCACAGTCGTGTACTTGAAGGTTTAAATTTGGTGCATGTTTTACCTTGATACACCATATAAAACTAGCATTTAATTGGTTTTCCTATTTCTAACATGGAAAAAACTATTAATGTAATGATAATTTAAGATTAATACAATAAGAAAATCGATGCATTCTTGTCAGAAAAGGATCTATTATGTAATTTTTATGCTCCAGGGCTTCTCTGCAAGTTTGCTAACGAGAAGCAATTTCTCCGGTATCTTTCGTTTCCTTGGATATTTCTAAGAAACCTCATTATTACACGAATATACACACACACATAACAGATGTTTTACGTAGTACGTAAAATTTTAAATTTATCACATAGATTTTGTTACAATTGACAAATCAGGCACTTCTGCGGTTTCTAGGAAAACGTTTCTACTCTCAAAGTTTTCATATTTCACGTTTTATAAAAATTCATCACTTTACATAGAATTTTATTGTGTATTAAAGTTTAAATAAATAAAAAAAAAAATAAGTAGACAACGAGAATTTAAATTAAATTTTATTTTATTTGTATTAATATATAAAAAAATCTTTAGAAAACCGTGACATAATGTAAAAATATTATATTTGTATTAGAACTTCTAGTTTAGTAGTATGGTGTTTTTAATGGGAAATAATGGAATGATTCCTCCGCCTGTGTTATTGGTTTACGCCGGCGGAGCATGAGTGAGTGATGGTTAAGTGACGATGAAGTAGCAGTAGGTCAGTTATCCCACCATGACGAATTCAACAAAAATTAGCCACGATGGTTTCCAGGAGGAACTACGTAACAGGTCGAACTGATAGGGTATATTGCTAGCAATGGGGCTGTTAAACCCCATTATTAACAATCCCTTTCGTCTTAGTAGTATAGTGTTTACACCATATAGTTTGACCTACTTGGAACAATATTACGTATATGTATTACACAGTCCGGTAATGGACATCAACACTCGATGTACAGGCCAACAATTAAGTAATCAATGCTAACCACGTATCAAACTCGCTGCGACTATCCATCGTCGATTTTAAACTTTGGGGCCGGGTCATCAACATTTTAAAGGTTATGTAAAGAAGTAGTTTTACATACAAATTTATTAAAAAAAAATTATAACAATGAATTTATTTGCTTTTGATTTTCACGATATATACATAAATTAATATATATCTGATGGTATTTTATAAAAATAGCAGACAATATTTTTATAATATTTATCTTTTCACTCACGTGTACATTGCAGTTTCAGTTGGAAAAGGAAACGACCACAGACAAGAAAGCACACACTGTCATAAAAAAAACTACAAGAGTTGCCACCTATAAATAATATTAATAATATTTTTGGACCCTTAGTGAAACACAATACTCCAACAATATCAATACGATTGTTTGAAATATATTATTATTCATTACAATTGATACAGTACAAATATAGCGAGCAGCATAAAACAAAAATTGATTAAAATACGAGAATTTTCTTATACATAAAGCATAAAAATTTAAAACTATTTATACTATATCAGAGAGAGACTTTGTACAAAAGTCATCTGCTTTGGTCCCTCTGTCACATTCGTGTTTCTGTCGTGAATCAGTTGTTGCATGGCTGTGTTTCGGTTTGAAGGGTGCGATATGGCAGTAAAATTACAAAGTACAGAGGAATAACATCTGTGTCCTCAGGAATGGCAACGCATGAGCGGTATCACTTTGTTATGTTTATATCCATGGTTCATGTCTGTAGGCGACTGTTACTTCCCATCAAGTGGGCTGTCAGCTTATTTGCCATTCTAAGTTACATAAAAAAACATGTTTTCATTGTAAAAAAAAATTACAATACGATTTTCCTGTAGTGTTCATTGAAAAATTTTATTTTTTTACATAAACACAATTCACAATATACTCATGACGCATAACTATGTGGTACTTGGAAACAGCGAAAAATACGTACAAACATTAATCGTAAACCGGTCTGCGTACAAGTATCATCACAGAACACTCGACACAACCAATCATCAAGCAAATCCGATTAAAATTTATAATAAAATACATAAACATAAGCAAACTACAAGTTACTTGGCGACTTGAGTACTACTCTTGGTACACGTATTACGTTATAATTTAATTTGAAATTAAGAATACGCGTATATATATAGTAAATGACAAGTCTTCTAATATTATAAATGTAAAGAGAGTTACTTGTTAAAAAAAATATATTACTTGACCGTAACAACATTTCAGTGTTACCATAAAGTGTTTCAAGTCTCAATATTCTCCTTGTATACATAGGTTTTTGTCTTTAGTTGCCTCTTAGGATGAGAAAAAGTGTAAATTTTTTTTTATCAGAAATACTCATTTTAGAAAGCAGAAAACTTTTGCTCAAATTGCAAAAAATACGCATTCCTAATAATACTAAACATGAAAGTATTTGTTACTTTTTAGCAAGATAACGGTTTAACCAACCACTATGAATTTCGGTATATTGTTACTGGTAATGTTAAAAAGAGAATAATTTTTGACATTACGAAAAGAAATAACAGACACAGAAGGGGGGAAAGGGACTGTTAGTAACGGAGACTGAGTGTCTGAGAATCCCATTGCTAGCAATATAACCAACCAGGTCAATCTCCTCGCGGTTCTCCCTGGAAACTATCATGGTTAATTCCTGATGAATTCATTACGATGGGCTAACTGGCCTGTTTTCATTCTCATCTATCACCCTTCACTGGTGCTCCGCAATCGTATACCGTTAGCGCAGACGGGGGTACCATACCATTTTTACCCATAAAAAAAAACAAACAGAAGATGGAACGCTTTAATTTTACATTTTATCAATTGTTGTTGCAAGTTTTGTAGAAAACGCAAAGTACTTGTGATAAAACACACCTACCCACCTTCAGCAACCGGTTACGATTTACAAAGACACTTTCGTTTCGCTGCTAACCGATTAAAGAAACTACCACACCATCTATAACATGGCCAATGACATATCACATTGATTTTAAATAAAACTCACTAAAGTTACTTTCCATTTACAGACGCACATACATCACTGCACTATGATGCAGGTTATACAAGATTTAACAATAAAAGTTTTGTATAATTGTGAATCATTTATCTGAGCAATGAAAATCAATGAGCAATGAGAATACATTCAATGAATCAGCATTAATTCGTTCATTTGGCGGCTTGACTTATAGTTAAAACTAATATAAAAATCATGAATAAAATTTGAAAATAAAAAAAATAAAAGTAATGGAAGAGAACACTTTTAGAGTTAAGCTCGCCTTTGTATAATACATTTGGTTACCTCTGTCATATTTTTTTTTTGTTTATAAACAAGCTGACGGCCCACCTGATGGAAAGCGGTAACCTGTCGCCTATAGACATGAGCAGTACCATGTACATAACAGAGTATACTGTTTCGCCAATGATACCCCCATGCGTTGCTATTCCTGAGGAATCAAGTGTTATATTATTCCTCTGTGCCCTGTAAATTTGCTGCCATATCCTACCCTTCAAACCGAAACACAGCCATGCAAACAGAACTGCTTTACGGTTAAAACACGAATGGGACAAAGGTACCCAAGCAAACGATTTTTGTACAAAGTCTCCCTCTGGTAAATATTATTAGTATTATTAGTGTGTACAATAATAATAACTAGACAAAAAAGGTAAAGAACGAGGAAGTCTTGAAAAGGGTTAATGAAAAACGAACATTAATAAAAACAATAGACAAAAGAAGAGGAAAATGCTGGGCCATTTTATACGATATGACGATTTTTTAAAGAGCATAGTAGAAGGAAAAATAGAAGGCAAAAGAGGAAGAGGAAGACCGAGGACACGAGACAGATAAAAGAAACACTAGGCGTCATGTCGTATAGGGAGGTCAAGGATATGGCCTGAGATAGAGCTGGCTGGAAGAAGATGCATGAATTACTTGCATCGACAAGAGGAAACTTAAAGGAAAAGAAGACAATAATAATAATAATAAATAATAGCAATAATAATTTTTATTTGTATATACCCATAGTTTATATTCATTACTCTAATTTAAATTAATTAAAATTATACAAACATTAATTAATAAAACACCAAATTAAAATAATTTTATTATAAATTCTTTGGACATCAGATACACAGTGTGAAATACTGAATTAATAATAGGATTACATTTTTCTATTAATCTTTCATGAAATTTTACTTTACAGTTACGTAAAATAGCAAAGAAATCATTAATTCTGTTCTAACAATCAAGTATAAATAAATAAACGAAATTTGAAGTAATGCAATTCCAAATAGACGGGTAAAATGTTAGATCTTTTATTTTGAATAATATAAGTATATATAATTTAAAATAAAAGAATTGACGTTTTGCATTTGGCATTCCATTGTTTCTGCCTACCCTAATGGGATACAGGCGTAACAGATATGGATATTATATAGAATAAAGGAATTGTATATTAAAAATAAAATAACGCGCTTATCATTTTAATCTTATTATCAATGTATTACTCTAAAGATTCCAATAACAATGTTTTGTATTTATATGTAAAGATCATTTGGAGAGGATGGATGAAAGAAGAATTACGAAAGAGATTTATCGAGCAAGAATGAATGGAGATGTCGGTAGGGGCCGCCCTAGACGGACGTATGTCGACCAAATAGGCGACGTGCTGAAGAAGGGACAAATTAAAAGTACCCGTAACCGGCGAGCGTATATGACAAGACTGATGAATGTGGAAGAAGCGAAAGAGGTTTGTTTGAATCGAAGCATTTGGCGTTCCATTGTTTCTGCCTACCCTAATGGGAGACAGGCGTGACAGATATGTATGTATGTAAATATGTAAAGATACATTTTTCGTTAGAGAGTACACATGGAGAAACTCTTTTTTTATACGTGGATAACCTGTAACAGTAACTGTAATTAATGTCGTCGTTTGTGATATAAAATTTTGAACATAATCGGTACATAGTGCAAAGAAGGGATATTTTTTTTTATTTTGATACCAGCTTATACCCGAGACTTCGGGTGAAATTAATTAAAAACTAATAGGAACCTAGATAAAAAAGATAAAAACATGTAAGTAAAAACTATATCTTTTTGCATCGTATATAGTATGTGTATACCTAATTTCGTAATGACTGGTTAAGTCGTTAAGGAGCTTTAATGTAACAAACAAACCAACTTACTTTCACATTTATAGTATTCTACATATCATCATATAAGCCAGTTGGTATGCTTGGCAGGCGGATTGGCAACCGCAGTTATGTTTTAGATATATTTCAAAAGGGACGCTGCTGGTCCATCCTTTGCCTTCTCTTAATCGCCTCTTACGACATCCACAGGAAAGGAAGGCCTATTCTATACCGGGACCGCACGGCCAATTTATAGTATTAGTAAGGTTTAATTATAAAAATATACAATTTTACAGTTAAAATATTAATAGTAAAAATGAATTTTAATTCGGACAAAAAGAACGTTTCCAACGTAAATAATGGCATTGTCACACCGGTTAGGTGACGTCATATTCGTTAAACTAATTTAAATTCATTATGATAAAACACAGCGTTTATGTAATTAGAAAATCGTTTAATAATACAGTTTACTAATTAACTGTAAATTTAAACTTATAATCGATTTCAAGAGAATCATAGATATCAATGCAATCCTCGGAAACAAGCAGAGCCAATGAATTACAATATAAAAAGAAGAAATGATAATTAAACTGTGTAATCATCCAGTCGCAAAAAAAAAATGTAATTAATTCTAATTGTATTCTCATGTATTATAATTTCTAAATAAACATTAAGTAGGACAAAATGACGAGGACGATTCTGAATTAAACTCAAGTGTAAATCATAAAATTAAAATAAAAAATCTATCCATAAAATAACATTAATATCTTGTATTATATTATAGGTATTCCAATTTTTTAAAAAATAATGTATTACATTATAATTCATGTCGCGTGTCTGCATGATCAAAATGCTAACAGTACGTCGGATGTAACTGACGAACTAACCGTACCTGAGTGATGAATTACACCTTCGAATAATTTATTACACGTGCCTACCAGTAATATATACTTAGCTTTTCATTCACAAAAATTTCGTATCGATGGAAACAAAGAAATATAATTCGGCGGAGACTAAAATAAAACGGAAAATAATGACCGAGCAACAATAATATACCATGCAAAAACATGATCGTCACGCTTGGCTGATGAATTCTTATATCTCAAATATTTTTTCTTCGATACAAAAACTAGGCCTTCAATGGACGAAGAACTGGTTTTAAGAAAATATAGGAATTATAAATGTAAAGCTCTTCGTACCAAACGTGATATCCAGGATGGAAAATGCACTACACTTCCTTTAGAATTAACAGAATATCAGCGTCTCACTCACACACGAGCTTTAAAGTTTATTGACACGGAAAAGTTAACTGAACCTGGTCACACAATGCGCGATACGTCCGCTCTTCGCAAAGGTAGAGTCGGGACTAATGATGATGAAGAGACCAAGATCAAACTCAAATAGTTGTTGTCGTATTACAAGAATATGCACTTTATTAAAGCAAACTTAGTGTTTAATTTAGCATGTAAAATACTTATAAGAATTATGTACTTATATTAGTCCAAGCAATGTAGTCAACCAACGCTTTGGCAAACTAACTTAACTTACCTGATAAGTTATTGTACAATATCAATGGAAGTCTATTTCTATTATTTTTGGACGGGCAATTATAGAGATAATTTAATGAAAAACGAGCAATGTTTTTACTTTTTAAATTGTACCGTTCGCATTTTAAGTATTTAAACGACTATGTGTGAGATCACAGCAATAAATTGACATCACCCTAGTGGCTTCTCTTTTAACGGACATGTTTATAAACAGATTATAAATGGTAAATCTATTGGCCTTCTAATAAATCTAATAGTAATCACACATCAGTTGTGTAATTCGGTGATTTAAGATCTAAAGTTTAAGAAGTGTCTGAATAAATGTGAGATGAAGTAACAACTTCATAAACATAACAATGTTTTGTTTTGCTCGTAATTATTATTTTGTTTTCATAAGGATAATGATTTGAGATAACATTTTATTGTCTCTAGCACATAAGGATATATTCATGATAACTTTATGGCGTATTGCGCGCACTTTATGTTATTTAAAAAAAAAAAAAAAAAAACAAACGATGTGCCGTCAAGAATGTAGGAGGAATTGGGAGTAAACTAACCTCGGAAGGCACCAAATAAAAATGGATAAATTTTGTCTTTGCTGTACGATAATGTTAAAAAACACATTTTAAAAGTATTTTTATAACAATAGTTGTGTAATAAAAAGCCAAAATATTTATAGAGTCGACCTAAATAATCTTAATATTGTCGCAAATAAATATTCATGTTTACTTCTTATATTAAAATTATCTTACTGATAAAATTAATTATTCATATTTAAACGAAACGTTGAAATTACCGTGTCGCTTGAAACAATAATAGGTATCCGAAGTCATTACGTGTTAGTTAATATTACGTACATTTTGTTATTTATTATACATCCTTTTTATTTCGACTTATTTTTATATCGTCTATAGTTAAGTTGGACTTTATTGGGGTAAAGCTTAATTTTATTCTGGGTATTACCAGACTGATATTTTACTATTGTGGATCAAAATCTATATCTATAGACATACAATTACAGGTTCTAAATTCAAATCTTTTCAATGTGACGTGTTTCTAAGACCTGTACTCGTTGATGGGTGGGTATGTATTGTCACGATGGAAGTAACACCTTTGCGGGGCAAAATGCAAGGATGTTTCTATTTTACCCTGTCTAGTGTTCTAAGTTCAGACAAGACAAGGACTTTTTATATAACAAAACAACAACATTTCGTATGTTATCAGACTAGAAATTTTCTCGATTTTCTCGAAAGGTGACTGGATTATCATGATTTTTTCAGTACAATTTCATAGTAATAAATACGTAGATATTAATTGAAACCGACAATAAAATAAAAAAAAAAGTAACCAATGAATCATGCAACACGTAATACACACACACATGCACACAGTAAAACACGCACATTTTAATTACTTCTTGATGATAACATAAAAATACGTAATACGGACGTAAAAACATGTAGTTACGACTTGAGAAAAATTTTGGGCCTTCAACAGTACTAGTTGAAAATATTAGTCGACTGTCAATATGCTTGCGTGGCGTGGTATACAGAGTATTTTTTTATGCAACTTATAATGGGTAAACAATGACTTTTCCTTCTTTGTGTAGGTTTGTATATTGCGCTTTCGATAAATATGCTCATGCACATAATTTTCAATGCTACATTTAGTACGTTAATGTAAATATTTTGATGTATTATCGCCATTACAGGTATGTAAATGAGATTTTAAGACGTCTAGTTTTAAATAAGAATCTTGCTGGTTTCTTTGTGTCGAACAGTCGTCGAATGATTTCACTTATGTACAGTTGTGAATTCACGATTGTTAATCTGAGATTTTGTCATACAAATAGTTATTTAATTGGGATAAAATAGACATAAAAGAATCTTTACAAAAACTGTGAAATTAGTGAACAGTTCACGAACAAAATAATAATTAATTTAGGATTATCCTTCAATTCTAAATTGGCTAAAAACGAACGTAAATACATGCTATATTTTATGCACATATAGTCCAGGGAACTATCTGGGGTGTATTGTACTCGTATAGCTGAAAAGAACATGCAAAAGCTGCAAAATATGATGCAAAAGATGCAAAATGCTCCACATGTCTTTTAAGATAACTACAAGTCTCGAGTCCATCAAAAAACAATGTTCGATGCCATTTCTATTTTGGCAGGCTTTAACACAGTGCTCCATTCACCATATGTTCCAATTTGTATAAAAATATTCCAATAATTGGTAAACCTTTGCAGCTAGCATAGAAAGGCCAGTGAAGATGCGAAAAGGTATTGTTAGTAACAGGGCCTAAATCATAAGACTCAAGACATAAGGCTAGAAATATTCTGTTAATGCGAAATCATCGTGGTTAATTCTTGGTGAATTTGTCACGATGACCCAAGTGACCTGGTTTCATCCCTGTCTGTCACCAACCATTCACTGGTAACTCGTTAACGTACGATAGCGAAAGGCGGGGTCACCATTCGATTTTCATCTCATTAAAAAAAAAGGTCATTGTTATGCAAACAAGACTAAAACAGCATTGAACCGTAAATCTGTTTGAAGCTACCATTTCCCGGTCGTCAATGAATGAAGTAGTGAGCTAAAAATATCCAGGGATTAAACTGAATGGGGCACGCCCCCTCCACCCTTGCGGGTTTCAATTAGGGCACTGTGTCAGATGTAACGTCACGGCTGACGTCATAAACGCATCCCAGGTGAATCTCGCTAAGTAGGTCACGGAAGCATTTTTTGCAGATTCCGCGCAAGATAGCTCGACTTTAAATGACGTGCTCAAAACTCTGGTGGCGGTAAGTGTAACCTAAGGGGAAAGTACTTTTCGCATTAATAGAAATGTGAAGGTAAGGATGGAAATAAAGTTTCTGTGATTTCGAAATATGAAATTATATAGCTACATGAGAGATTAGTTGAATGTCGAATTTCAGTCGGATTTTTTCATTATTATTATTTCAACTGTCCACTGTTGGACATAAACCGTCCTCGTAAGAGGAGTTTGGTCAGTTGTTGCTACGTTTGGAAGGCGGGTTGGCAAACTCAGTTAGGTTTTTAGAGATCTTTTAAGAGGGACGCTGCTGCCCATCCCTCGCCCTCCCTTAGTCGGTTCTTATGACACCCACGAGAAAAAAGGGGTAGCCCATTCTATGCCAGGGCACACACAGCAAATATAAATTAGAAATTAATAAAATAATATTAGTTAACTTCAATACATATTTTTATAACGACAAATGTTTTGTAATATATTAATTAGTTTACTGATAACTTCGTAATTTTCATAAATTTACTATCTTTTTGTTGTGGCTTCTCCTTCAATTTTGCATATTTGAAAAACTTGTTTTTTTTATTTACATTTTAGCAATAAGATAGGTTTTATTTTAATAATTATGTTAACAGATCCTAAATGGCAGTATACAATACGGTTTCAGAAATGTTTTCTCCCACGAACACTCAAGTTATGGAATGAGCTCCCTGCCGAGGTTTTCACAAGAGACTACAGCATGGGGTTCAAAAGGGGGTAAACACGTTTCTTCGGGGGGAAAGGGATTGTTAGTAATGAGGTCTAATAGCCCTATTGCTAGCAATGGACCCTATCAGGTCGACCTCCACGTGTTTCCCCCTGGAAATCATCATGGTTAATGCTTGTCGAATTCATCATGGTGGGCTAACTGACCTGTATTCATTCTCACCTATCATCGTCCACTGGTGCCTCGTCGGTGAATACTGATAGCGCGGGTGGGGTTACCATTCCATTTTCATCTATTAAAAAAAAATAGGTTTCTTCAGGGTCGGTAACGCGCGCCTAATACCTCTGGTATTGCAGGTGTTCATAGGTTTCGGTAAGCGCTTAACATCAGGTGGGTCGTATGCTTGTTTGTCACCTCAGTGGTGTAAAAAAGATCCCTTGAAATATTACTCATATTTTAAATTCCTGAATGCAGTCTTCTGAAATGACACTTCGAGAATAACATACATTTGCGATATGAATGAATACAGTTTTAAAGCAGCTGCTAAATTTAAATCTCATATTTATGAAAAATTACGTCGTTCGTCTGTTTTATTCGTTATGTACTTTTACCTGTGTCTTTGTCCGGGTGATCGGGATATGTTTACTGATTGAGATAAAGGAGGGTTTGCCAGTAGTTGCCATGCTTGGCTAGCAGGCAACTGCAGATAGACTTTGGTGGTAGAATGACACTGCTACTCATCCTTGGACCATTAAGTTCCTTTACGGTACCCACGGGAAAGGAAGGGGTTGTTTTATGCGTGAAAATTGCATGGTCACCCCATCTGCGCTATCGGTATACACTAGCGGGGTACCAGTGAGCGGTGATAGGTGAGGATGAAAAGGCAAGTCAGTTAGCCCATTGTGACGAATTCAATGATAAATTGGTCACGATAGTTTCCAGGGGGAACTCGCGTGGAGGTCGACCTGATAGGGTATATTGATAGCATTGGGGACTAAACTCCCCATTATTAACAATGTTTTCCCCCCGGAAAGGAAGGGGTGGCCTATGCCATGACCACACGGCATTGCAGTATATTTTAATGTTCACGTCTATAGGCGAAAGTGGTAACGTATCAGGTGAGCCTTCAGCTTATTTGCAATTCTCTGTTACATGACAAATCTAGAATTAAAAGAAATAGTTCACTGCCATTCTGATTTGTATAAAAAAAGCTTTTTTGACGTCAGCTAAAATGAGGTGCATCTTGCACGGAGAAATGACTGCGGCGTATAAAAGCGGCGCTAGTAAAGGCGGGGTTACATTATGCTGCTTTCATCATCTCCGCGATGAGACTGAAATTGAGATCTCGAACAAAGGGATGCTGTTTTGCGTGCAAATGTGAAGGGAAAGCTAAGAAACTACCACACATCACATACCTATCTTTTACTAAAACTTTGGCTAGTTTTGGTTTGTTTGAAGTTTGAAAGCTGAGATAAGACCCTTTTTTTAATGGATAATAATGGAATAGTAAACCCGCCTGCACTATTGGTATACGCTGGCGGGGCACCAGTACCTCCATTAATTTAAAGGAAAAACGCCTTAGTTCGAGGAGTTCCCATTTCTGTCCTTACATTGAGGAGTCATAGTACAAGCAAAAAAAGCACTAAAAATATTATTTCTAATTTTGTATCTTTGTTCCGAAATCACACAAAAAGAACTGCACTAAATTGGATGCAGTTTTCACAGTTGTGTTGCTGAAGGTGTAACTTGATGCATATTTTTATCACTTCTAGATGACGTAACAAAAATATATCTACTTCATTGATTTTTCTATTCCTAAAATCCATGCGAACGAAGCTATTAGCAAGGATGATAGTTAAGTTGTGTTAAGTGGGTGGGAAATGTTACTTTTCAGTGACGACAGTACAAATAGGGCATGTTCATTTAGAATTCAAAGGCGTAATTAAATATAGGTATTTTTTTCTATAATTGCCCCCTTGACTATTAATATCTTTGCTGTAATAAAATATAGTAAAATTTTAGTAACTAAAGTTTTCTTATAGATTATAGGATGAAATACAATTAATTTGTTATTGTTTACGGTCCAGAATGTTGTTCTTATTTTATTTACTAGTTGTATCCCATAACTTTGGTTATATACACTAGGATAAAAATTGTCTTTAGTATTACCTAGGATTTATGTACCATATATTATTTAAATTAACAATTAATGTCAACATACAGAACTTGGGGGAAGAGCATAGCTAGTAATGGGAACATTGATAACAATATGGCAATTAGATCAACCTTCAAGAGGTTCCCCTGGGATTTCTGGTAAATTTGTCCTGAGGCTAATTTTGTTTGTTTATTTATTTATTACATTACATCTGCTGGATGAGCTTTACAGTCTTCCAATATGCTCGCCCAGGAATTATTAATTATTATTAATTTTTATCATCATCTATCATTACCCAACATTACCCAATAGTGCAGACGAAGTTAAAATTCTATTTACATTTATTAAATAATACTTAGTTAAAGATTGTGTCCCACAGAAAAAACAGACTTCAATTGTGACAAAATTTTGATTTAATAACTAATCTGCAGAACCAATTTTTTTATAAAAGTTCTATGGGATCAATCTGTAAGTCTGTCTTTTAGATAAAAAAAGAATTTTTCAAATCGGTTTAGAGCTGATGGAGTTATAAGAACACAAAAATAAAAAAAATACAAAAAATTGACAACCTCCTTCTTTTTTAAAGTCAGTAGAAAAACATACTGAACTTGGATAAAGTACTTTATCCTATAGAAGCATAGTATCTTAGTTTTAAGAAACAGTAATGTATGATGGTTACCATAGGCTGTGTTCTGTAATGTTAAGGTCACTGTTCAACTTCAAAAGCTACCACTTTTCATGTTGTTTTGGTTATCAGCTGGTTTACAATAAAAAAATATCAATACAATAAACTTAAATGACATTCATAGTATTTTATAACTATTTGAAATATCTAATAATGAAAGACATCATAAAAAACCTATCTACTTTACACTGTATCATTTTCAAGTTATGTGTTTAATTAGTTAATTGAAAATTAATTAAACAGATTTCATACACATTGTTTTTTATATTAGAAATTATGTATGTTTGACATTTATATATTCAGAAAGTAAGTCTGAATGTCACAGTAATCAAAATTCCCAACTCTATCAAGTTTCTGTAGTAAATATTTCATTTCAGTGCGGCCTGCTGACACAGTTAGCTTATAAAACCATGTCACTGTCAATGATATAGACATATATTGTAACCTGTGTGATTACACTGTACAGAAATACAAATGGTTGGACAATCAATTGTTGACAGTCAATATTATCACTATTGATAGGATAATACCTTTGGGGAGTGTTCAAACTAATTTCATAAGGTCTACATTATCATAATGAAAGAAAATTACTAGATAAAACTATGACCTATTTATTTGTATTTGTTTTGTACTATTTCTTTTTTTTTATTGTTCACAAAAAGATACATATATTTTAATATTATGCTACATAATTATATTTTTTCATCTAATTTAGAAATTTATTTTAAAAATTATAGGAGTAGTAAAGTTTCTTGACCACTCCTTGCAATTTATTTCTATAAATGGTAACTTGGTTTACTTTCTACAAATATAGTTACATTTGTATTGAGTGCAAATATATGATCACAGGTACCAAAAGGGTGATACTAACCCCAATGGGTGCTGTTTTTTACCATATTTCAGATAAATTACTACAGATTTGAACTTTTACAGTGGATCCTGATACAAATGTGACTATTGTTGTGTATTTTTAAAATTTACAACAATGAAATGTTGACAATTTTTATTCTAAAGGGGCAATGATCCAGAAAATGTTGAGAACTTATATAAAAGTGATAACTATTATACATGAATGTTTAGTATAGATAAAAAAAAAATATCAAACATATATTTTTGAATTTTAAATTTCTAAAGGATTAAAAAATACAGGTAAAAACAAAATGCTATAATGTTTCATTAGCCAAATTTAAGTTTAAACTTAATAATTACACTTGTGTAAATAAAAGAATATTTTACAAGCAAAACAGTGGAAGGAAGTACAAGTATTTTATATAATATCCATATTTATGGAAATTTATTAAATTCATCTTTCATGTTGGAAATCTCTATTATAATAAATAGATATATTAGAAAAAAAAAAATTGTGGGATTTGCAATATATAAGTTTTGATGAATAATATTTTTGTCATGATTGAGAGATTTCTGTATTCAATTACTTAAATATATAACTGAAATTGTAGATTTTGAGTAGATATACATATAGAAATATTTAGTTTTCTAAATTAGTGACTCCCAGTAGAATACTACTTGTATTGATAATATCATTTTTTTTTAATAAATACATTAGCTATGTTATTGTAAGCATACAATGTTTTACGCAAGTGGTTTTTAATTTTTTCTAGGCAATCCGTTTTAATTTTCAACATAAACCGGATCAAGTTGACATTGGCCTTCCCTTACGTTTATGTAGATACACAATAAATGTATATCGTATACAATCAATAAGTTGTTAAAATATAATTCATGAAAATTGTAGTAGTTAATACTCACATGTTGTAAGAGAAAACTTGAAGGGAACAGCACAAGGACTAATAAACTATGTGGTAAATGAAGAATATTTAGAATGACACTACTTTTTAAGAAAATACTACTGAAACACCTAGATTGAAACAGACGATCAGCAGCCGCCCATTTTGTTTAGTTCTGTCAATTTGACAATCTGTCAAGCCAAACATATTGTCAATGTCAAAAATGTATGTCGATTAGATTTTTTTATATGTTGTAACAACAATTGTTCGTAAATTTTGAATAATGGTTGATTGTTAGGTATCATTTTTCTAAACCAATTTTTCAACTTAATATTTTAATTTAGTAATTTTGTGAGATTGCTGTTTTACTAATAATAAACAAATAATATTTTACTTATATCTATTAGAAATTAGTTCATATTGGTCCGTAAAAGATTTTGTTGCGAAAATAAATGAAAATTTTAACTTAAGAAATAGCTTTAAAGAATTCGCAATACTGAGTCGACTCTATCGCCTCTGTTTGACAAATTAGGAACTAAAATTACTTTACACATTAGTTTTTCTCTTTTGCCGCGTACCGACTTGATTGCTAATGGCACTATTTTTCAGAAAAGTTCATTTAACTTCGACCTTAAGGCTTTTTTTGATGAATAAAAATGGAATGAAATCTTGTTTTCCCTGTCGACATACACTAGCGAGACATCAGTGAGAGATAACAGGAGA
This sequence comes from Galleria mellonella, assembly GCF_026898425.1. Taxonomy (NCBI): domain Eukaryota; kingdom Metazoa; phylum Arthropoda; class Insecta; order Lepidoptera; family Pyralidae; genus Galleria; species Galleria mellonella. The sequence continues at coordinate 1,519,574 of NW_026442087.1, forward strand.
CAAAGTAATTTATACATAGATTACTGAAAATTCACAATAATACTTTTAATTAATTATTTACGCCATCTAGGAGACTTTTTTCTAACTAGTATACCTTTGTTAGTAATTTAAATTAGCTAAGTAGAACTTATCAACAGATACAGTTTACTCTATAGTTTTAAAAGTTGACACTAGGTGGCTCTATATGTATCAAATTTTTAACACCACTTTTATATCTGTACAAAAATCTCTAAAAAATTATTGATATTCCTTTTATAATTTCTACGATTTTTTTTTATTTCCTTCTATAGATATATACTGGGTTGTGTCCCCTATACCTATGAGATTGATGATAGAAGACCAAACTATTATACTATTAATCTACATATTCCAATTACACATAAAATCGTAGGTAAGTACTAAAATTTAGGTTCCACTGTTGACCAAATGTAAATTATTATGGATTGTATGCAAATAAGGTTCATTCATTTAAAACTTAATAATTTTATGTTTTTTTTTTTTATAACACAAGGGCAAATGATCATGCGGCTTACCTGATGGCATAGTACTGATGGTAAGTGACTACCGCCACCTATGATCACACACAACACCAAAGGCATTGCAGGTGTGCTGCAGGCCTTTTAACGTTAAAATATTATTTTTTAAACTTACTAATAGATGACTAGTTCTAAAATAGACTAATCATAAAAAAAAAAAAAACTGAATATAATAATAATATTACATTTTAATAATAAACCTATACATTCGGCTGTGGTCTGAATGTGATATTAGGAAAGATTTTTACTTTGGCAATGTTGAAATTGCGGCTGGTGCAGAATGCATCATACCGATCGTATGCAAGTTTGGTGCCCACAAACGAAACTGCGAACATGCATACTAGGAGAAGAGCGCATACAGTCGGACATAGTATGGCGGTGAGCTCTGTTCGACCTAAGGGATCCGATTTCTGAATCAGTTTCATTGTGTACATCTGAGCCTTTAGTCATATCTCTGAAAAAAAAAAACAATATACTAAGTTAAAAGTTCATAGTTAAAAGTAAAAAAAACAAAAATAATTTTCTGTGTAACCAGACAGATACTTCATTGAATTTAAAAAATTCACATTATTTATGTGGATTTGTTTTTTATAACCTTTTGATGTCGATATTTTAAACAGATACGCTATATCGTAAGTGGTTGCATACATTCATTTTTAATTTCGACAATATATTACCAGTGGCAACTCTTCAAATAACTTTGCATTAGGTTCTTTTTTTTTGTTTAGGGCGATATCATATATAGAAAAATAAATACAATCGTCGGTATATGTAATCTAAGTATTAAAACAACTCAGATTTGAAAGATTCTTTTTTTATTTGCAAGCTATTTTATTAAGGAAGATGTCAAGATAATAATATCATTATACGACCACTGCGAAGTCGCGGTATGCAGCTAGTTTATTATAATCAAAATACAAACTTGTACTACGCTTGTAGTTATGTGCAATGTAAACGGTGCTGTTTTTTATATGAAATGGAGGGGTTTGGGGGGGGGGGTTGTTAATCATGCGAACTAATCTAGCAATATGCACTGTTAGGTCGACCTCCACGTGGTCCAACCCGGAAACCATCGTGCTGAGTTCTAGTAATTATCACGATGGCTCACAAACCTGCTTCATTCTCACCTATTATCTCTCACTGGGGTCTCGCCAGCATATAGGTACTGTTAGCGCAAGTGGAGTTACCATTCCATTATCATCCTTAAAAAAAGCAGTCATTCCGTATCGTATATTTGAATAGAAAATTAATGAAAATAAATGTACCTTATAATTGTTTCTAGTAGATTGTAAATACGAAAATTAAAATAGAAAGAGAGATGCCAAATACATTTTGTCTGTACTAAATTCACGCACAAAAAGTTGTTTTGACAAACAAATAAAAAAATTGAACATGCGTCAAATTGTGTGTCTCATAGTCTAACATATTTATTTTTAAAATTTTAAGACTTATTATGAGTTTTAAACTTTTTATCTCAATTCATGCTGGCAAAGACATAGACTATAGAGATAGACTAGCTCTATCTAAATGGCTGAACAAATTAGAATGAAATTGAACATACAGATGAATCACATCAGATTAGAAAATATATTGGATATATTGCTTATATATTGATCCATTTGTCCATCAAACACTTGGAGTTTAAAAATCGAAAGAACAAAGATACCGTAGATTAAAGATAGTACTATGCTTAATCTATGCCGTCGAAAGAAAGAAATGTGTCTTGACAGGTTTTGTTTAGAGCATAGATTGGTTATTATACTTTAATGAATAATATTACGATAAAAGTTGAATAAAGAAGTCATTGATTAAAATTTTTACTGTCAGTATATTTGTTTAAGTCATTCACTAGCAATCAATAATATTACATTAACATTTATTGCATATACATTACATCAAAAGATTGATAATTAAAATATTGCTATATTTTATGGTATACTCTTGCGTTATTTTAAGTTTATTCGCTGCTTTCGTGTATTTGATGACAATAGTCGACCCAGGACTTGTAAAATCGCCTCAAAAAGCTGGACTGATTTTGAGAAATGGGTATGAAGATGAAGATAATGGGTTGTCAGTAAGTTTATATTTTTAGCCTGCATTTTGGTAATACAAAAATATAATACTGTTAACTACTATCATACATATACATATCAATAATGTGCAAAATTCACAGTCCTTAACATAAACTTTCATAGACTAAAATGAGGAATAGTTCTCTTTAAGAAATTAAAATGAACAGTTTACATTAAATAAAATATTAGTACGTATGGTTGCACACTTAGGTTATGGAATTAGCTCCTTGCCGAGGTTTTCCCAAGAAACTACATCATGGGGTACTTCAAAAGGGGAATAACGAGATTTCTTCAGGGTCGGTAACGCGCACGTAATACCCCTGGTATTGCGTGCGCGTTACCGACGTTATCCCAGGCGTTCATAGGCTACGATAACCGCTTACCATCAAGTGGGCCGTATGCTTGATTGCCACCTCAATGGTATAAAAAAAAAGTATATTTGTAGTAAAAATAATTTATTTTAACAGAATATTAACAAGATATTATCACTAATCGCCTAATCCTAAAGCTAGGATGCCTTTACTTATGAGGGATTAAGTAAAAAACATGTCAGCGCACAATCCTGAATAATCAGAGCCGAGCCAATTCAGAAAAAATCCGTTTCCTAAATTGACCTCGAATGGAACATTATTTACGTAAAGCAACGTACCCAGAGAGATATATTGAGGGCATTTTACCCAAGGTTACCACTCGGAAGCCTTTTTTCCCAATCGATTGTTTGTTTTTCGAATAGCCGTAACTTCAGGGCATCTTTGGGATTGAGGGCCAATCGAGTAATTATTCAGAAAGACGAGAGGGGCATTTGCTATTTATTTAAGTCTATTATTCGCAATATATGTATATGTTATTTTTGTTCTTTTGTATTCTATTACGCAATGAAACTAGCGAGCGAAATGAGTACAGCCCTCTTTATAGTTGGCTGAGCAACTTAGCAACTTGGCACTTCTAATCTGTTTACTTTAACGATGCCCATAGGCGTATTTAGGTGGGCCGTGCCCACCCCAGAATGGGGTCACAGTCTTAATGGGGGTGATAATGGAATGGTTTTTTATGGTGAAAATGGAATGGAAACGTGGTTGCGCTAACAGAATTCGATGGCGGGACACCAGTGACCAGTGATAGATGAGAATGATAATAGGCCAATTAGCTCATCATGATGAATTTAATCGTGACAGTTACCAAAGAGGACCGCGTGGAGGTTGATATATTGCTAGCAATGGAATTCTTAATCTCCATTGCTAAAAGTCCCTTTTCCTCCCATATATAATGGAATGGTAACCCTGTTTGCGCTGCGCTAGTGAGGAAACATAGGTGAGAATAAAAAGGTAGGTCAGTTGGCTCAACGTGATAAAAGCAGTTCAATTAAAATTAAGCACTATGGTTTCTAGTAGGGACTATGACGAGATCGACCTGACAGGGTATATTGCTAGCAATGGATTTGCTAGTCCCCATTACCAACAATCCCTTTCGCAAAAACTTCTGCATGGATTTCAATGAAAGGTACACGAGTTCAAGGTATTAATAATTTTGCCAGACTATGGAAGATTTTGTACAAAAGTCGTTTGCTTGGGCACCTTTGTTCCATTCGTGTTCATACCGTGAAGCCGTTTGGTGTTACCGTGAAGCATGGCTGTATTTCGGTATGAGGGGTGGGATATGGCAGGAAATTAACAGAGTACAGAGGAATAACACCTTAGCCCTCAGGAATGGCAACGCATGGAGGGTATCATGGGTAAAACAGTATACTCTGTTACGTCCATGGTACTGCTAATGTCTATAGGTGACGGTTACCACTTTCCATCAGGTGGGCCGTCAGCTTGTTTGCCATTCTAAGTTGAATAAAAAAAAGATATCCTAACTTAGCACAGGACACTTTATGTACTGATATAGCTAGTGTAAAATATAAATATTTTTCCAGGCGCCCGATGCGTACATTGATTTCCAAGAACTACTTGTTATTGGTAATGAGAACGCAAGTCTTTAGTATGTACGTGTACAGTGAGTGTTTACGAAATTGTTTCGGCAAATAAATACATATTATCACAGTTACGTTTTATTTCTTTTTGTCGAATATGCAGCTATGCTAGTGAAGTTAGCATACACCAAGGTCGGCACTTCCGTCATCGGAATTTTCGATGAGTTAGGAAACAAGAAAGTATGTGGAAATGGACTTTACACTACGTGTTTTTTTTTTATTGTTAACACGGCAAACGTGCTGACTGTTCACACGATGGGAAATAATCGGCGCCTACGAATACTTGCAACACGAAGGGTTTTTTTTAAGGGTAACCTTGTTTACGCTATCGGTATACATTTGCGGGGTACCAGTGAGGGATGATGGGTGAGGACGAAATCAGGCCCATCGTGACTAATTCAACAATAATTAACTACGTTGGTTTTAGGGGAACCGCGTGAAGATCGACGTGATTGCTAGCAATGGGGCTGTTAGACCCCATGAGACACGAACGGGGTCGCCAGACTGTTCTTTTAAATATTCCTAGGCATTTTTTTTAAGAGTACCCTATTGTAGTGCAAAAACAAAAGAAGGGGAGTCCACTTTACACTTCAAACTGCTAGGGAAAAATTAGCGTCATGCAAACAGTGTTGGTGTATCATTGACTAAAAAATAAGTTTGAATGATAGTCCTTACTAATATTATAAACTAATTTCTCGTGGCTTCTCTCGCATGAATTAGTCTTAGATTATATAGATAGTGTAACATCGAGTCTCAGAAACGGGCCAACTTTTTGTCAGCTAATTGTCAAATTAGCTGACAAAAAGTTGGCCCGTTTCTCTATTTTTTTTCGTTTATCTATTTTTTTTTGATGGGTGAAAATGGTATGGTAACCCCACTTGCGCTAACGAGATACGCTGGCGGAGCACTAGTGAAGGGTGATAGATGAGAATGAAAACAGGCCAGTTAGCCCATCATGATGAATTCATCAGGAATTAACCATGATAGTTTCCAGGGGGAACCGCGAGGAGGTCGACCTCGTTGGGTATATTGTTAGCAATGGGATTCTCAGTCTCCATTACTAACAATCCCTTTCCCCCCTCGTTTTTCTATTATTGTTCTATATATTTACACACATTATGTAGTTTGATGTATCAATATTTAATTATTTAATAAATAAAATGAGTTTATACGGATTAAAAAGATGAAGAAATTATAAAACAAAATAAATATAGAACTTATAACTGGTATCACTCTTTATCATGCAAAATTGTATGAAAATGTTGACTCGCTTTTCTCGAAGTATTTGTATGAAGACACTCTATTTATATAATCTAAGGAATTAGTATATACCCTATGTGTTATTTGTGATACATACATAGTACTTTTTATTACAGTCCATCTAGATATTCTACTTACCCGGACGAAGTCGCGGGTATAACGCTAGTATAATAATTAGTACATTACTGCAGCGGCCAGCAATTGAGGCATTGATGGACGAACGTGCAAATGTGGGTCGAGGCGTAGCCGAGGCACACATACGTGAGTCCATCAATGCCTAGTTGTGGCCAAGGCTTGTATAGTACTTTTCTCAAACAATGTGCGGAAATCAAAAATACAATTTTACTTTTGAAGTTCAATGACGAATAACGAATAATAGAAATTTTTCACGCGCCATAATGTTCCTTTTTTTTTTTCAATAAACAGCTTTCTATTTGCAAGCCAGTTCGAAATTTAAATAAAACTTTTTATTAGTTACCTCTGGTAGCCATGTTTCGATGTAAAAGGTCACTCCATTTTTAAATTAGAGGACAGATATGATTACATAGTAATTTATCTGGCCGCAAAACACGACAAATATGGATTTTCATACAACTTTTGCCGGCCGCTGCCCGCATGTATCTGGACAGTACGGCAATTTTGATTTATCTCTAAGAAGATTGTTAAAAATAATGCTCACATTTCCAAGCATGTTTGAGAAAAATATATTTACATTTCATTTGTAAATGGTTGTTATTCTTTTGTGGAAATGACATACGTTTAGAACAAAGACTATTGTTTGACTTTTATGACTTTTGACTTTTGATATATATTTTATTAATTTAGAAATATTTTTTTTTATACGATTTATTTTACGTACTGTTTGTATAAATGTCAAAAGGGATAATTTTTGTGAGCGTCTGTTCAGTTGCTATTTTGGTTTTGTTCGCTGTGTTCTGTTACTTAATCACCACAGTCAATCCTGATCCGATTGCTGGAGATGACGTCGGAAACGAGAGTCAAAGGAAGTTTGATTTTAAAGTAAGTACATAAATCTCAATGCATCTTTTACATATATATTTAGTTATTTATTTGATCAATTTGGTGAACTTTACAGTCTCGCAATACGCTCACCCAGGAAATTATTAGTACGTAATACCTCTGTTCCATTCGTGTTTCTATCCTGAAGCAGTTTTGTTTGCATGACTGTGTTTCGGTTTGCAGGGTGGGATATGGTAGTGAATTTACAAGGTACAGAGGAATAACAACTGAGTCCTCAGGAATGGCAACGCGGAGTATACTGTTTCGCCCATGATACTCGGGGTATCATGGGCGAAACAGTATACTCTGTTATGTCCATGGTGCTGCTCATGTCTATAGGCGACGCGACGGTTTCTTTAGTTATTAGATTAGTAGACTTTTCATTAGAAGGGCCGTCAGTTTGTTTGCCGTTCTAAATTGTATAATACAAAGATGATACTATAGGTATATAAAAGATACAAAATTAAAGTATTACTAGAAATATTAGTAATCTGAGAATATCATTGGAAAAATTACGTAAAACTCTGTAAACAGACAAACCCATAAACCCAATGACGCGACCATGACCGTTGTGTCCCGGCCGAAATGTCGAGATAACTCTAAGGAAATTATTATATTTAGTCACATGACAGAGTTATTTTACATTTCTTTAAAACCATAGATAAAAATAGCTTCAATCGTTATTGTTTTACTTCTTTTTTTCAGTCTAAAAATATTTATTTCAACGATGTATTATTTCCAACCGAAGAGGGGCAGAACAATTTACGTTATGGATTGGAAAAGGTAGATGTAAATGATATTACTACAAAAGCCACTTTCGCACCTAAAAAACTAATGGTAAATAACAAATATAATTATACCGGTATTAATGAAGTATATCCACCAATATGGGTACCAATAAAAATACAAAATAATACTGATTCCACTACAAAAGTCATAAACGCAAACGTATTAAAAATAAATACATCAGAAGCTTTACCAGTGAAAGGTAAAAGAAGATCAATAAGTAACATTAAACAATTTCCCGAAAACGAGCATAAAAGTGAAACTGTTGTATTGAAAATTGTAGATGACACCGGGATTCCCGGAATCGAAATAAAATTAGATCCAAAAGGATCATTCGAAAACAAAAGATCAAGGAAAAATATAAGTGCCGTCAGTAGATCGGTTCAAAAAACTTTGAACTATTCTGGAGTGCCAGTCGATAATCACGAATTGTTTAATTATAAAGATACCTTTATTATAATACTACCCAATAACACGATTCAAATAGATGAGAATGATCAATCACTAATTTCATTTAGTATTGCCACAGAAAAACCCAGTCATGTTGAAACAACCAACAGTGGAGATAATATTGCGGAAATACATCATAATACGAGTACTGTTTAAGTATCTACTGTCACAGATAATAAAAATGATATAAATGGCTCCCCAATGTAAATAATTGGCTTCATTAGAGAACAAGGAAATATTTACAATTAAAGTACTAATGAATTAATGATTCAAATCGTAATCGGTCTAAATATAGTAAATTACATATTCGGCACAGATAATTTAGTCTAGAATTTGAGAGCACATAAATATTGTAACACTTTGCATAAGTTGTTTACGTCTCTAAACAAACTAAGTTTTATATAACTGAGTAGGGGGGGGGGGAGGATATTAGTAATAGGGTCTTGTAAATTGTTGTTGTTAGCAAGGGGGGCCCCCTTTTGTTAGCAATATACTCAGTCAGGTCGGCTTCCTTAAATACCATATTTAGAAACATCGTGATTAATTCCAGGCGAATTTGTTAGGTTGTTTGTTAGTTTGCATAAAAAAAAAAAAAAAACTAATACACACATTTTAGGGGAAAGGGATTGTTAGCAATGGAGTTTGACAGCCCCATTGCTAGCAATATGCCTTATTAGGTCGTTCTTCACGTGGTTCCCCCTGGAAACCATTGTGAACAATTATTGTTGAATTCGTCACGATGGGCTAACTGACCTGCTTCATCCTCACCTATCATCCTTCTCTGGTGCCCCGCCGGTGTATACCGATAGCGCGGGTGGGGTTACCATTCCATTATCATCCACTAAAAAAATACACACATTTGCCATACGAATCCACAAGAGTTGGTAGGCTGTATCACTAGTGATTTTTTATACTAGGTGGAATTTGGAATTCATTCATAAAAATGTGAATACACTTGTACCCTTGCTACAATGTAGATTAATTTTATAACCTAGTTTTCCATACTAGATATAATATTATCAAACGACCTATAATGACTTTTTATAGATCATACAATTATCAATAATTGATATACACATTGAGTTAAATTTTAATGCTTCTTTTTTCTTATCTAACACAATTTAATACGCTCTAGGCTCAATGCTCCGCCAAAAAAAAAAAATTTCGATCATGAATTAACCATATGGACAGCTTATAAAGTACATCTATATAATTTTTTTTTTATGCAACTTAGAATGGCAAGCCCACCTGATGAAAAGTGGTAACCGTCGCCTATATACATGAGCAGTACCATGGACATAACAAAGTATACTATTTCGTCTACGGTACCCCCATGCGTTGCCATTGCTGAGGGCTCAGGTGTTATTCCTCTGTACGCTGTAATTTCACTGCCATATCCCACCGTTCAAACCGAAACACAGCCATGCAAACACAAGTGCTTCACGGTAGAAACACGAATGGGACAGAGGTGCCCAAGCAAACGACTTTTGTACAAAGTCTCCCTCTGGTAAATTTTGTATTTCATCAATTGATTTTGATGACTGTTACTCGAAAGGTTCTGAGTTTAGTTCGATTTAAATTTAAACCATCTTTATTTAAATAGACTTGTTTACAAGTACTTTGAAATCGTCATATTTTATGACTCTACTATTGAGTTTGGGATGTTGTTATCTACTGAGAGGAACCCACAATAAACTCGACACTTACTCTTTTAAATTTGATAACATTATGTGTACTTATTTAAATGTACTGTATTTAAAACTAGTCCGTCCCGGTTTTGTACAGGTGGACATTTTTACATTTTAAAAAGTGGCCATTAAGGCTGCACACGCGACGGAAGCTTAAAAATGGGGTAACTTCTCCCGTTTTCCTAACATTTCCCTTCACTGCTCTGCTCCTATTGATCGTAGCGTGATGAAAAGTATACTATAACCTGCCCAGGAGTATGAAGAATAATTGTACCAAGTTTCGTTAAAATCCGTCGGATAGTTTTTGTTTCTATAACGAACATACAGACAGACAGACAAAAATTTTACTGATTGCATTTTAGGCATCAGTATCGATCACTAATCACCGCCTGATAGTTATTTTGGAAATATATTTCATGTACAGAATTGAGCTCTCTACAGATTTATTATAAGTATAGATTACACGGTCGTCAAAAAGTTCCATATTAATTTAGTCAAGGCGAGATGATGTTGGAATAAAACTCGATTTACTTATATATTGTTGGGTAATTGATTCCTTTAAAAGTTCCACTAAACAGGTGATAAGTATTTATAAATAATTATATAGCGTCGTAGTCTAATAAAATGCCTTGTCTCCTTGTAGTTTACACGTGTACAAATTGCTAAATCGACGCCTTATCAATCAGTGAATGTATACCAAAGCTACTGCTTTGGTAATACTGGTGGAAAACACTTTTAACAAGGTTGTTTAGATCGAAATAGTGTTTAAATTTGCACTTAATTTTTAACCCACATAACACCTACCCTCACCTACTTAACAGCTTCCAAAAACGAGAGTTTTATTCAAACTGCATTTTTTGTTTGCACAGGTATGTAACGCAAGTATTGATCAGTTGTGAACTCATTTTTATTATTGTTTGTTTAATCGAATGGTTTCACTTTTTACACCCATGTTAAAATTTTTAAAATTTGTATAAATTGTTTTAACACTGAACCGATTTTTATTATTCTTTTTTGAAGTCAATACAATTTATTGCAATGTTGTTTTTTATTGAGTGATGTCTTAAATTATATATAGATAGATATATAATTTAATTGTATTACTTTTTTTTTTAAATACTTTATATATATATGCCCGGATATTGATTTCCAGGATTTTGACATTTATTTCATACATTCATTTCCTTACAGGTACCTTTCAAATTAAGGTAGGATTTCAGGATTTTTGGGTATTATTTATTTACTGTTATTTTGTTGATATTCTGACTTATTACATTTTACTTATTTCTATTTCCTTATTTCTAGTCGATTACATTAACATTTATATTGACTGAGTATGCTCAGTATACTTATTTAATATAACTTATTCACTAACATAATTTCTATTTACTATTTTTGATATTTTTATACCGTATTCTAGGAATAGCTTACGCTTCTTATTTATTAGCCATTATTCCTATATATTCTTCCTCGCCTTTCTCGTCATTACTTACAGCACGCAAATAACAACTGATATAGATGCATACGCAAAAAATAAATAAAAGAATACATATACAAAAAAAAAAAGGAAAAATAATTTTTCATTTCATGCATATGCCACAGTAACACAAAATGGTCACAACTCAGTATATTGCTTTGCCTTCAAAAGAGCAAATCACTGATATTTCGTTGTGTCATATATATATATATATATATATATATATATATATATATATATATATATATATATATATATATATATATATATATATATATATATATATATATAGCCTATCATGATGAATTCATTAGAAATTAACCATGATAGTTTCCAGGGAGAACCGCGAGGAGGTCGACCTGGTTGGGTATATTGCTAACAATGGGATTCTTAGTCTCCATTACTAACAATCCCTTTCCCCCCTGTCATATATGTATATTAAGGCACATATATGTATTTATAAAACAGATTGGCAGTCTCAGTATTCTATTGAGGCTGATATGAAGCTATAAAAGCAAACATATAGTTAAGACATTTGAAATCTCTATAATTTATACATGTACGACTTAATCTGTTAGAACAAATAGTACGTACAAATCAAATTCGATATTGTTACCTTGACTATACTAATTACAAAATGCATTCCGTATAAAAAAAAAAACCTATAATACATACAGACAAAAGAGTTAAATGTGATATACCGCATGATTTGCATAATCAGGATACCAGAAAGCATTAGGAGGTCGCAGCGAACGCTCTAAAATGGCTTGGGTACTTCGGCCGAGAGAGCGGCGGCGTTCCCACGTGCGCGCTGGACTGCCTTGAACGACCTTGTCGGTCGCTTGATTTTGCTCGCCCGCTAGGTGCAATACGTTCACTTCGTACATGAGCACTGTTTCAGAACTAGGTTATTGAATGTGAACGTTTTATTGTTTGTAAGATTGTATATAATAATACTAAGCGTAATATGTACAAATATAATGGTATTGCTAAAATGATGTACTCGTTTTGCAATAATTTTTAACAAATTTGTATTTTTTATGCAACTTATAATGGCAAACAAGCTGATGGAAAATGGTTACCGTTGACTATAGACATGAGCAATACCATGGACATAACAGAGTATACTGTTTCGCTCATGATACCTCCCATGTGTTTGCATTCCTGAGGACTCAGTTGTTATTCCTCTGTAGTCTGTAAATTCACTGCCATAGCCTTTCGAACCGAAACACAGCCATGCAAACACAAGTACTAAATAATTGGATTAAAATGAAAGTAAATATTGTTAATTTATCAAAACAACTTCAGAATATACATGTATATAATATCCTAAAAAATATTATTAAAACTAGAAAAATAGTACTTAGTTTGGACTTAAAGAATGCAAATGGTGTATGTTTGAAACGTCATCTACGTATAGTCAATAAGCGAATACAAAATTACAAAATTGTCAATACAATGCTTATTATCAACTTTCCATGTTAAATCCATATTTAACAAGTGTGAATGTGGTTACAGTGGCTGAGATTGCAGTCCAAAATGACTTGAGCATCGTCATAGACGTAGTTGCTAACGAGTATGATATGCTCGAGTCGAGCGAGCGAGAGCCATGGGAAAAGACGCAGGGCGCCGTCATAGGAAATTATTATGTTATTATAAATATTAGTTTATATATATCTATACATACATTTACTACGTGCCCAAGTTAATAACCGTCAAGTTTAATTATAAAATGTGGAAATTAAACGGCGAAGTAAATATTTTGTTGACAAAATTACGTGGAGGTAAAACGTGATTAATTATTTTTTTTATTAAATTCTACCTTGTGAAATTGTATGTTTATTTTATAAATTGGCATCTGAGGTTTGAAGGCGTCTTATCAGACACTCAAAGCACGTTGTATGTGATTAACCACTGCACCATGGAGGTCGTCAATACGATGAGAGACGATTAATTAGCGGGAAGTTAATTAATCTGTCGGTATCTATTGTATTGTGAAATTATGTAATGTTACTAATTCACAAATGTTGTATGAATTTTATAGTAAAGTAAATTTATTATGATCGTAGAGGTAGTAAGTTATTAGTAGTCTTTATTATAATTTATCCGCCTGTCTCGGCTTTTGATTTTCACGGGTATACTAATAAAGAAATTGGATCAAAGTTGTACAAAAGTCGATTGCTTGGGTACCTCTGTCCCATTCGTGTTTCAACCGTGAAGCAGTTGTGTTTGCATGGCTGTGTTTCAGTTTGAAGGGTGGGATATGGCGTGAATTTACAGGGTACAGAGGAATAACACCTGAGTCCTCAGGAATGGCAATGCATGGGGGGTATCATGGGCGAAACAGTATACTCTGTTATGTCCATGGTACTGCTCATGTCTATAGGCGACGGTTACCATTTTCCATCAGGTGGGCCGTCAGTTTGTTTGCCATTCTACGTTGTGTAAAAAAAAATTTCTAACCCAACTATCTGGCTTTTGCATACAATTTTTTAAATACTTTCTTTCAAACAAATCTTGTCCTGATAATTACCAACAGCACAAGAAAATGCATTTCTTACATTTGGCAATTGAATTTTATTGGGAGGAAAAGGATTGCTAATAATAGCGAACTGGCAGCTACACACTAGAAATATGCCCTACCAGGTCGACCTCCACGCGCTACCGTTGGAAACCATCTTAGTTAATTCTTGTGGAATTTGTCGCGATGGCCTAACTGACCTGCTTTCATCCTCACCTATCATCTCTTACTGATGCTTTGCCATCTATAGATACACATACATTTTCACTCTTTAAAAAATATTTGTTCTTACTTATATATATGTTGTATATAAATTAGTTAGACATTATTAAGTACTTACCTGTAACTTCTTCACTGTATCTATGAGTAAATTACTCATGCTTACTTAGTTACTCTATTAAATTGCCAGCAGGTAATAAATAAATTAATCTATTTATTTATTTTGTAACACAATTTTTAATTAATACAAAAATGTTACCGTTTTAATATCGTATTATAAATACTCATACGAGAAGTGTTAAATAAATGTCGTATATTTTCAACATATAAACTTCAGAAGCATTGTGTTCTTTGTGAAGTACACACATATTTACTGGAAGCGGATCGGATCGCGTCATCTCATCATTTCTTATTGGAATAGCTAAGGAGTGGAATGCACTCCCTGCTTCCGTGTTCCCGGAGAAATACAACCTGGGATTCTTCACGTCGTCGGTGAATACCAATTTCTTGCGAAAGCACGCTTCATCTTAAGACTTGTCGTCTCTTTCTAACTTACTGTAATAAAAAAAAATGCTAAGGAGTGCACCGTTCATTAGTGAACGCACTGTAATGCAACTACTAATGGAAAATAACCGCTGCGACCCCGTTTCTTTGTTTAAATTATTTTTTAACAGGCCCGAGCACTTTATACAACATAATTTTACATTTTGTATTATTAATATCCAATTCAGTTGGATATATGTGTATCAAAAGGCAATTAAGTACTTAAATATTTATAGTTAAGTAGACATTTCGACATTTTGTCCAAGGAAAAGGTTCTTTGTGTTACTAAGAAATACCAATATATGTGTATAAGTTTTTTGACGATTAACATGCACAGTGGTGTAACATTAGGGTTGCAAAGTGGGTGGGCAAATTACCACGGGTCCCCAGTCTGAGGGGGTCCCTGATTCGAGTTACCGCAAACACAGAAAGAATCTAACATTTATTGCATAATTTTGTAAAAAGTATGTTTAATCGATTTAAGAATTAAAATGTAATTTGAAGATTATTTCTTTTTATACCATGAAGCTGGCAAACAAGCATAATACAGCACTTTTGATAGTACCATATGGACGCATGTAACACTAGCGTTGTCATATATATATATATATATATATATATATATATATATATATATATATATATATATGAATTATATCAATAAATTATTAAGATTCTTTCAACAAAATATTTTGAAGTAACACCAAAAATAGATATATATATTTACAAATTTATTAATTTATACTTTTTTAAACATTAAAATATGTCTACAAGCCGGACTTGAAACACGAAATTGTTAAGACTTCAACTATTTTAAGTTAAAAATCGTAAATGCAATCAAAAGGAAAACAATAATTTAAATATCGAGTTTTGAATCAATCAGTGATAAAAGTTGTTTAAATAATTTATTCACAATGCTTATACGGTACTGAGCTACGATGGGTGAAAATACAAAATATTTCGGTCTACTCATTTATAGAAAATAAGGTCAAAATCTATAAACAGTTTACAGACTAATCGAAATATACCCGCTAACTATTATGAATGTCTTAATAAATACTTAAACAGCAAAACAATAGGTGTTAGTCAATTAACGAATACGAAACAATGGAACGACATATTAATAACTTGGTAACAATCAACAATTTTAAATGGACCGTTCTTTTGTTAGTGACAAAGTAGGATCGATGTGAACAGATGGTAATGAAGAAAATGGAATTTTAATATTCGTCACAATAATAAATAATGTGCACGTTGCTAACGCCACTAATGATTTCTTGGAAATTTTATTCTAGTGGAATTTTTGGTATAATAAATACAAAGCGATCTGGATAAATATTATCTAATCTTAGAATTAAGTGACAAATATTTGTTACACTCTCGGATATCTTTAACGAATACAAAAATAGAATGAGGAATAAAGGTATTGCGTTGCATCCTATTTACTGTGAGTATTATAAATGTAAAAGTTCATTAGGATAGATTGAAAGTTTGTTATTGTTTTACGCAAAAACAATTTTTTTTTATACAACTTAGAATGGCAAATGAGCTGATGGGGAGCAGTACCATAGACATAACAGAGTATACTGTTTCGCCCATGACACCCCCCATGCGTTGCCATTCCTGAGGACTCAGGTGTTATTCCAATGTACCCAGTAAATTCACGCCATATCACACTCTTCAAACCGAAACATAGCTTTGCAAACACAACTGCTTTACGGTTGAAACACGAATAGGACAGAGGCACCCAAGCAATTGACTTTTGTACAAAGTCTCCATCTGGTTATGTTCTTATGTTCAGCAATGGACAGTTAACGGCTGATATGGTATAGTATGGTACCAAATTTTGCTGTACGGATTACAGTTCTCACCAGAACCAGGGCGAAACAGTATACTCTGTTATGTCCACGGTACTGCTCATGTCTATAGACGACGGTTACCACTTTCCATCAGGTGGACCGTCAGCTTGTTTGCCATTCTAAGTTGTATAAAAAAAAATCATTAGTTTTTGCGTGAAAAAGTACTATTCATTCATCCATCCACTCATCTATTGTTACAAATTTTAGCATTCATTTTTTTAATAGGATTTACTCTGCTATTTTACCCTGATGTTAAAACCGTACCATATTGTGCTGTTACTATAAATTACAAAAAAAAAAAAAATCCACGGATATTTTCGTAGACGACTGAAAAAAGTACTTTCCAATATTTTCGTTTCGTGGAAATTTTAATTTACTCGTAACAGAGTGGAAACCACGAAATCGTAGAGTTAATTATAATTAAATTAATAAAATCTGATGTTTAAATCAAGTGGAAGCTAAATTAAATTTAACAGAACAAAAATGACCTCTGTAATCTAATATGGATAGACACAAGGAAAAATGTTTGCTTAAGCATTTATTTTCAGAAAAAGTATATTTTTAGATCTTTTATTACACTCAATTTAATTGTGTATCGACGTGTTCCAGTGGTTTGTAAGGACTCGAAAGGTCTTCAGATTAATTTATTTCGCCGACACTAAAAACTGTGTGTGTGTACACTAAAAACAATTACAATTTTGTTACTAATTCTCCAGTGATGGTGAACACCTTTGACAATACGAATGGATTAAATAATATTGACAGACGACAGTAGGTTCACCCTTGGCACATTGAATTAGAAATATGGTCGTGGAAATGCATGCAATATCGTGTTGATTACAACAGCAACGGTCGACTAATATTTTTTTTTCGACTAATAGCTCTGGCTACCCCATTTTTATATCCAGGTTTGTCGTGAGCATAATTTTGAATTGAAATTAGTACTGTCTATTATTCTCGTCTTCGTGTACAATATAGAATATCTTTATATATGTGTAAGTATATTTGTTATATATATATATATATATATTTGTTTATTTATTTAAAAGGTACATCAACAGTGTAACCACAAATATTAATTAAAAATTTTATACAGGGCTTGCATCTTGCATTTATATTTAATTAATTAAAAATGCACACAACTTTTTCTTAAGATTAAATTGACAATAACAAAGCAATGAAAAAAAAAATATTACAAGTTTAGATAGATAAATAGAAAATCTTTATTAACAGTATTAAGAAAATAAAAAATTAAAACAAAAGAAAAAAAAACAATTAATGTTGCTGGTAATAGGAGCCGCCTCAGCTGTTGCTATATATGTACAGCTCCAGCGAGATGTACCTATATAGCGTTGATTATCAGGCGGCCCCTTACCTCCTTTACCTTTAGCATGCGTGCGGGTCGCCAATACCTATTTCTCGGATGGGAGACTCAACACGCTTAACAACAAATACATAAAACATTACAACCAAAACTGAAAAGAACAAACTGCGAATAAATTATCACACTTTACAATGTAACACTTTATAGTATATGTAAACTTTAGTATGTATGTATATCAATAATTACTAGTACCGCATTCGAGTATTCTGACATTTCCCTAAGGTTGACTGGGAGAGAATGCTTTAAGCTTAAGCTTTTGAAGAATAAAAGGGGGGTAAAGAGGTTTCTTCAGGGTCGGCAATGCGCGCGTAATACCCCTGGTATTGCACCCATGTCTCCGACATATGGCACTTCGAGGGTATATCGTCTGGTTTTTGGTGGGTACACCCCCACCTTACGGGGGGATTCCCACAGTACCCATTCACCTCCCATATCGTGTATGGGTCTGCATAAAGCATTTTCCAGTCGTTAAAAAAAGGCGTTCATAGGCTATGGTAACCGCTTACCATCAGGTAGTATGCTTGTTTGCCACCTCAGTGGTGTAAAAAAAATTGATGTTGGTAATTTTACCAGAGGGAGACTTTGTACAAGAGTCGATTGCTTGGGTACCTCTCTCCCATTCGTGTTTCAACCGTGAAGCAGTTGTGTTTGCATGGCTGTGTTTCGGTTTGAAGGGTGGGATATGGCGTGAATTTACTGGGTACAGAGGAATAACACCTGAGTCCTCAGGAATGGCAACGCATGGGGGGGTATCATGGGCGAAACAGTATACTGTCATGTCCATGGTACTGCTCATGTTTATAGGCGACGGGTTCCACATTGCATCACGTGGGGCGGCCGCGTGTTTGGCAATGGAAATGGTAAAAAAAAAAAAAAAAAAAAAAATCCCAAATAAATAAGTAAGTTCCCGTGGCTTTGCCCTCGTATATTGGTACGAGTATATAAAGTAACCTACGCCTTTATCTGACACATTGTTCGCATAGATTAGAAATTTCATTAAAATTAATTCAACACTTTAAACGTAATTGAGTGACAAACATCCAAACATCTTAACAATGTGTCACGTCCTATTAATGTTATATATATTTGATAGTTTGTAACTTTCTAACCTCTGGAGGTATAAAATGTTTACGAATTCAATGAAATTTGGTAACTTACCTAAAAATAGTATTAAAATAACGGGCGAAAATAGGAAAGGTGAACTGTTTAGATTCTAGAACATTTCTTTTCTTAGAGTTAAGTCATAAACTGTGTAACCATGCAAAAAATAATAATTTACTTGTATTTCCTCAAAGAAATTTGTTGTTGTCCTATGTATAACCCGTCAGGAGGGGGAAGGGATTGTTAGTAATGTAGATTGAGAATCCCATTGCTAGCAATATACCCAACCTGGTCGACATCCTCGCGGTTACCCCTGGAAACTATCACTGGAAACTATAATTTATAGTTGAATTCGTCACGATGGGCTAACTGGCCTGTTTTCATTCTCATCTATCACCCTTCACTGGTACACCGCCAGCGTATCCCGTTAACGCAGGCGGGGTTACCATAGCATTTTTACCCATAAAAAAAAAACCCGTCAGGGATAAGGAGGGTAAGGATTAAGTACTCTTTCACGCAAAAAATACTGAACGGATTTGAATGGCATTTCGTCATAGTTGTAGAATACTGACGGATCTTTATATGTAATATTTGTCAGATCCGTCAGTATTCTACGACTATGACGATTTGGTACACGGGAAGGTTATATACTAACTTAGCATATAAGGTACTTTATGTACTTACTATTTACACGAGCGAAGCTGCGGGATACAATTGGTTTAGAATCGTTTTAACTATTTCTTCACGAATTTGCTGATGTGAATTTGTATAAAAATTTAAGTATTTTATTAGTTTTTTTATGCAATTTATGTTAAGTTAGAAGGTCAGTCATGTCAGAATATAGGCTGAAGACTGCGAAATGGTATATCAAAAGAGAGACAACAGACACCTTTCAAGGACACGACCTTCAGTAATGAAATGGACAAAGGAGAAAGAGAATGTCAGTATATCTTATTCGTGTACCAAATTTTATTCAAACTTGTTCAGCAGTTTTTGCATGGAAGACTAACAAACACCTATACACCCTTTTGTACTATCACGTTTACAATAGTAGTAGGAGGTTTTTTTTATACAACTTAGAATGGCAAACAAGCTGACGGCCCACCTGATGGAAAGTGGTAACCGTCGCCTATAGACATGAGCAGTACCATGGACATAACAGAGTATACTGTTTCGCCCATGATACCCCCATGCGTTGCCATTCCTGAGGACTCAGGTGTTATTCCTCTGTACCCAGTAAATTATTAAGTAGGAGGTACTAATTAGTATTATTATTATTATTGAAAGACGCGCTTTTTCAGGTAGAAAAACCTGTGATACTGCGACCTTTCCATAATCTATGGCGCTCGATCGCCTTTTTTTTAAAGTTCGGTGCTAATTTCTATCAGTGATAGCAATTTTAAGATGTTCTTTGTAGCGACGTTTTTTATCACCTCAGGATATGGAGTGTTTTTTTTACAACACGCGGCAAACGAGCATGCGGCTCACCTAATGGTAAGTGACTACCGCCGCCCATGATCACCCACAATACCAACGGCATTGCAGGTGTGCTGCCGGCCTTGTGTGTATTTTTCCAAATTAATAATTAGAGTAAATTAATAATTAATCAGTAGTAACAATATGTAAGATTTTGTAGAAAAAAAAAATGGCTTCAATCATCAATCAAGATCAGTACAAAATTAGTGAATATATCACGTAATACACATAATCATTGCCCATTCATATTGTCAACATGTTGACTGTATAAGAGGCTCATTGTCATTCAGCTGGTAAGTATAGATTATGCAAGTTAAACCACTACGAGCTGACATCTCTCGGTCGAAGTGTTTTTTATTAATGGATGAATATGGAATGAATAAATAAAACAGTCAAACTGAGTATATACTTTAAAAAATAATGCTTACGACTATAATTTGTAATGGAGTAGTCAAAGGAGTTTTTCAAATGGCTGACAATAGAATGGGATCTGGCGACCTCAATGGTAAGAATGGGCCCTCTCAGGTCGACTTCCACACGAGTCCCACTGGAAAATAGTCACCACGCTTAGCAGGTGGATTTGTAACCGCAGTTAGGCTTTGGAGATGTTTTAATAGGGACGCTGCAGTCCATCCCTCGCCCTTTCTTAGTCGCCTCTTACGATACCCACGAGAAAGGAAGAGGTGGCCTATTCTATCACACAACGACATACACTTGGAAAATCACTTTCATATATATAATATTACCACCTTAGATTATATAAATAGAGCATCAAAAATGGGTTAACTTTTTGCTGACTCTTTTTTTTATCAGTGTACCATGTATTTACGCATAAAATGTATTTTGACGTATTATTTAATAAATAAAATGAGTGTTTACGCATTAAAAAATGCAAAAATAATAAGGCAAAATAAATACGAGTATAATAGTTATCAAGGAATCGCTTATAATTATTTGCCATGCAAAATTGTATAGAAAGGTTGATCCATTTTTCTCGAAGCATTTCTACGGAGACACTCTATCTATATAATCTAAGATTAACACAAATACTTTATACTGTGATATAAGTAAGGATTCATAGTTACGCAATAGCTTCAAGGTCTTTGCTGTGATACGGATCGTATCTAAAGGTAAAATAAACAAACTTATGTTAATTAAAACTTCATAAATAAACCCACATACAAAAGAGTCCTTCCATTACATCTTTCAAGAAAAAGTTGAAATTACATTTTTTTCCCCTTGGGTCATAATCATAATTTTTCATTTATCTAATTGAACTGTCAAATCTTAAAATCATTAAACTAAATTTCTAATGTAGGCAGTATATTAATTTATTTTAACATTTATTATATAAGTAGATAGGTATTATACTTATTTATAGTAGATATTATTTGTATTTATTGTATTTATGTAATATTTTATTATATATTTTAATATTTCATTTAACTGTATATTTTTTTTTATACAACTTAGAATGACAAACACCTGATGGAAAGTGGTAACCGTCGCCAATAGACATGAGCAGTACCATGGACATAACAGAGTATACTGTTTCGCCCATGATACCCCCCATGCGTTGCCATTCCTGAGGACTCAGATGTTATTCCTCTGTACCCATTATATATTCACGCCAAAATTTGTTTATGTATTGATTAGTTTCAATAGTAATTCGTATTTCATATATTAATAGTTGCAGCACTTTTGCTGCCCGCTAACGACATGCTTGCTTGCATTGGGTTGACTGGAAGAGATATCTGTCAGAGATAAGTCCACCCTTGCTCACAACATTTATAAACGCATTAACAATGTAATTTACTATATGTAATACAATGTAATAAAGAATATCTATAATATAAAAATGAATCGCTGAATGTGTTGCTAAGCGCAAATCTCGAGAACAGCTGAACCGATTTCACCAATTCTTTTTTTAGAATATTCCTTGATGTACGAGAACAGTTCTTACGGAGAGAAAAATTGAAAAAAAAAATTGCCTGATAAAGTCTAAAAACAACAGTTTTCTATACTCCCATACTAACGATTCGTAATAAAACTTAAAAGTCAATTTGAACTTTAATACTATATCATAAAGTTCAACTGTGTTAGTGGAAAGGTTCTGGGAAGGCAAATCAATTGAGTGACATTAGTATCGTATAAATATTACTGTCAATATTTATAAATTTTATTAGTTAAACATAACGAATAGCAGAATAAGTATTAAAAAAACAAAAAAAAAAAAAAATAAAGATACGACTGTTAGGCGGTACGAAGTTCGCGGGGTCAACTAGTATATACATATAAATATATGTCATTCATATGTAACGAGATGGGTAAGACGCTGACCAATGTTGCTTGTCTCATATTTAAGGCAACATTTATTTTGTGAGTAGTGTGTGTAATCTCTTGTAATCCGTTTATTAGAGACGCCGCTAATGGAAAAGATCAAAAGGCAATATTTACAACTTATGAATAATATTGTGTCAGTAAGTAGTCAGTATTTTTGAAACGTTAATTCTTAATATCTTTAGAAAATATAACATACATACGATGTCTGTCTGTATTCAAGACACTTTCTCCCACGCACAACCATTCTTTGGAATCAACATCCAGCAGCAGTATTTCCGAACCGATACGTCAACATAACCTTCAAGAAAAGAGCATATTCCTTTTTTAAAGGCCGGCAGCACACCTGCAATGCCGTAGGTGTTGTGGGTGACCATGGGCGGCGGTAGTCACTTACCATTAGGTGAGCCGCATGCTCGTTTGCCCCCTGTGTTTAAGAAAACAATATTTTAGAAGCTCAAATGGAAATATTAAAAATCTTAGTTAAGTTAATATTTATTATGTTTTTTTTTTGCAACTTAGAATGGCAAACAAACTGACGGCTCACTTGATGGAAAGTGGTAACCGTCGCAGTATCATGGACATAACAGAGTATACTGTTTCTCTCTCATGATATCCCTGAGCCATTCCTGAGGACTCAGGTGTTATTCCTCTATACCCAGTAAATTCACTGCCATATCCCACCCTTCAAACCGAAACACAGCCATGCAAACACAACTGCTTCACGGTAGAAACACGAATATGTAAGTATTCAGTGTTATTCCAAACATCTCATTTCTTGAAGCGTGTAGATAATTTATTAGCCACGTTGCTAGTGGGAAAGATAAAAATTTTAAGTGATTTTTAATAAAGTAAGTCCCCATTGCGATTATTTTAATATTTTATTTTATATAACATTATATTTTGCTAATTTTGAAGAAATTTTTATACCTAATTAAATAATTACTATAAAGTTGTAAATATCGTGGAATTGATTTTAATCCAATAAGTAATTGTTGATCTTATGTCAATTTTGTATTGATTTAAGATGGAAGTTTAAAGAAAAAATATTAAATCGTAGTAATAAATGGAGTATCAAACGTTTCATTTATAAAGTAATGTTCGACATAGACTATATGATCTATCTATCTATCTATCCATTTAAGAGCTGCGCTCTTGTCGGTGGAGCTCTTGCCACTCACTACGATTTTCAGCGAGTCTCTTCACCTCTTGATACGACACGACACCAACTCCTTCCTTGATCTGCCTGATGTAACTACGCCTCGGTCTCCCTCTCCTCTTTTTTCCTTCTATCTTACCTTCTATTATAATGTTTATAAGTTCGTAGTGTCGTATCAAGTGTCCCAACATTTTTCCCCTTCTGTCCTCAATAGTTCTAATAATTTGTCGTTTTTCCTTAACCCTAAGCAGGACCTCCTCATTGCTAATTCGACTATATGATATCACAATAAAATAAATATTACGGCTATAAACTATCAGAAATTTGCGAAAATTATTTAACTTTATAAAAAAAGTATACGAGTAGTTTTTTTTTCTGTAACCGTGATATCTACCAGTTTATTGTATATATTTAGTATCAAATCTACAAAGTCCTATAATGAAAAAAACAAAATGTAAATTGATTCAACAAGCATATGTCACAGAGGGGCAGACTCCAGTCGATGCACTTTAGATAACAATTTGTTATTATATTCCAATACATAATTGCAGTTTACGTTTCTATATTCACGCGTCTTAATACACTGGCGATAAGATTCATTATTCGACACTTGTTTACGTTAACTTATCGGTTATGGACGCAAATAGCTGTTGATTTTCAGGCTGATAGGTCAAATTGTTAATTATATTGTCCTAAGTAATATATATTGTGTACTAGCATGATTTACTCGTATTCAGAACTACTTAGTTGTAAACTAAACGTATTATTTTATCGACCTTTGGCACAATGGTGAGTACGTTGCTTTGATTTAATGAGATCCCGGGGTCAATGCTTGATCGAGTTAATTTAGAAACGAAATTAGAAATTAAGTATTTTTTAAATTATTTTACTTTTAATTCTGTCATAACACACGTTGTTTTGAAGTTTAGCAGACAGTCGGTGTGAAAAAAAATACAGCACGTCTGATGGTAAACGGTCATTGTAGCCTATGGACGCCTGCAACATTAGAGGTGTCACGTGCGCGTTGCTGTCTCTGAAGAAACCTTAATATACCCTTTTTAAAGGACCCTATAATATTAATATGATGGTAATTATGGATAGTTGTAATGAGTGTTCATCATATAAGCTTAATATTGCTGACTACGACGTCATAATTACCATTTTCCATTAGGTGGGCCGTCAGCTTGTTTGCCATTATAAGTTGCATAAAAAGAGTTTAAATTTTAAAAATAATTCATTAATCTTAAATATTATTGATCGATTATTCAAAAAGTGCTCAGTTAGGGAACTATAATTATTAACTTGTTGTATGACAACAAGATTCTTTTGACGACAGTTTCAGTTTCGAAACAGTTTCAGTTAAAAGTTTCGAAACAAAATATGAAATAAGTGCATAAATTTTAGTAGTACATTTATGTACAACTTAGGTATTTTATAATTTATGTTTTAGTTTAGTATCAGAGTATATTAAAATAATAAATTAAATATATATATATATATATATATATATATATATATATATATATAGAAAATTTAAGATAACTTTGCGTTACTACACTTCAATAAGTTTCGGTATGAACTCTTAGAATTCTACTATAATAAAATACGTATACTTTTTAAAAGGTTTTACTTTTTTAAAGATTTTATATTGCTTTCGACACAAATTAGAATAGCGTAAGTTTTAAACCCTGTGTATTGTATTGACAGCATGTCGTACGGTCATTAAAAGTGATATTTTCTGCAGATGTGTCATAAAATGAGGTCAGGCGATGACATCAGCGCCGCGTAACGGGCACCGAATCGAAAGGTTCGTGAACTGTCATATGATTTATAAGACTCCAATAAAATTTATGCATGAAATTTCAAAAACGAATACTAGACAAAATATATGCCAGATTGGCAACGCTAACCAAAACCAAGTCACGGTTATCTTCAGGGACGTTTAGTGCGTCATTTCAGGATTCGATTAAGGGAACGCCCTTAATATAAAGAAACGTCTTTAGGCTACAACAACGAAGATATGCCGTTATTAATTGTAATATTATGTGAGATGTAATCGTAAATTAAGTAACTCATTTTGTGAGAGTGTGAACTTACCCTTTATGTACATAATCACATGAAATAACTTAAGACTATTTTATAACTGATTTACTTATGTCGATAATGTCTAATTAATGTTTTATTTTTTTTTATACAACTTAGAATGGCAAATAAGCTGACGGCCCACCTGATGGAAAGTGGTAACCGTCGCCTATAGACATGAGCAATACCATGGACATAACAGAGTATACTGTTTCGCCCATAATTCCCCCATACGTTGCCATTCCTGAGGACTCAGATGTTATTCCTCTGTACCCAGTAAATTCACGCCATATCCCACCCTTCAAACCGAAACACAGCCATGCAAACACAACTGCTTCACGGTTGAAACACGAATGGGACAGAGGTGCCCAAGCAATCGACTTTTGTACAAAGTCTCCCTCTGGTGTCTTTTAAACTTTATTTAACTGTTCACTGCCGAACATAGGCCGTAGGATTTTACTAGTAGTTACCATACTTGGCAGGCGATATTTTAAGAGGAACGTTGCTGGCCATCTCTAGACCATTAAGTCGTCTCTTACGACACCCATGAAAAAGAAAGGGCTGTAATATAAATGAAGTATCCGATAAAAAATATATAGAACTCTTTAAATGTTATTACCAGCTAATCTGTAGGTCAGTTATTACGATAAAATCTATTTTATATTTTCAACTGTCTTCAGAAATAAGACGGTTTTCAATTTGCTTGTATTTTTTCTTATGTTTATAACCTCATAACTCTGTTAGTTATAAAACGATTTGGGATTTTTTTTTATCTTAAATAAGACACAATACAGATTGGTTCCACAGAAATTTTATCAAAATTGGTTCTGTGGTTTAGTTTTGGTATCAAAATAACTGGTTTTTTTGTTTTTTTTTTGTGGAACATTATTTAAATTATTGTTGTTTAGTCACAACTGCAGTTTTTTTTTTCATTTTCCTCACTGCATACCTGACGACAAAAGATTTTATAATGAAATGATTTAATATAATATTTTGTAATTAACGTGTATTTTAAAAATAATAATAATAGTTTGTATAATTAATAATTAATTAATAATGTAAAAATTGAAATTAATTAATTAAAAGTAAACTTCAATCGTAATAACTGTACACTATGGGTATATACCTGAAAATAAAAGATTTATTATTATTATATTAAAATCGTTTGAGCAGTTTTCGTGATTAGCGTGAACGAATATTGTGAATCAGGATTTTTATATATTAAAAAGATTAGGTACTCGTCATTGTAAACTGTACATACATTTAAGCATAACTTACGAGTATATAGGTAAGTTGCACATATATGTAGGTATGTTACGAGCAATGATATATTTCTTATCTTACTGGTATTCTGTAGTTTTGCCGGCGTGAAATAAGATTAAAATGTACTTTCATTTTTATATTATTAACGTAACAGACAGATTTGTTACTGTATCCACCCGGGCCGCTGTGGATTCTACATTCACTCATCGTTATTTTTAGATCCATTGATGCGAACGCAACACTTGCAGGTTTTTCGATAGAGATTATAATGCACAATCCATTGCATCACCCGTGCGCTTGCGTGCCATTCGACGCGTTGGTACAAAGGTTGTTGACAGGTCGATTATTTGTAAATGTCTTAATAGCATTTAGTAAAACAATGTCGTGCAAGGTAATAAGTTTATTTTTTTATACAACTTAGAATGGCAAACAAGCTGACGGTCCACCTGATTGAAAGTGGTAACCGTCGCCTATAGACATGAGCAGTACCATGGACATAACAGAGTATACTGCTTCGCCCATAACACCATTCCTGAGGACTGAGATGTTATTCCTCTGTACCCTGTAAATTCACTGCCATATCCCACCCTTCAAATCGAAACACAGCCATGCAAACACAACTGTTTCACAGTAGAAACACGAATAGGACAGAAATAAGTTTATTTTGCGGGAATAATTAACTTATCAATAATGAATGTAACATTATTGTCACACGTTCAAACCGTTCCTCTAAATTTACATACAATCTCGATGTCGGATCGAGATATAATGAACAAGTGTCACAATTTAACGATGACTAGAGAGAAATGATATTTACAACACCAGCTGTTGGGGGGAAAGGGATTGTTAGTAATGCGGATCACCAGTCTCATTGCTAGCAATATATCCTGTCAGGTCGACCTCCCCGCGGTCCCCCCTGAAAACCATCGTGCTGAAATCCAGGTATATTTGTCACGATGGGCTAACTGACCTGCTATTTCATTCTCACCTGTCATCCCTTACTGGTGCCCCGTCAGTGTATGCCGTTAACGCAGGTGGGGCCACCATTCTATTATCATCCATAAAAAAAAATCTTTTTTAGACCAATATTTTACTAAAACTCATTTTGGCGAAGTTGCCATTTTTAATTTAGGGTTGTTTGATATTTTACTAAGGGCGTGGTAAATACATAATTTATTTACATGTCACCGTTTCCTCCTGAATGGACATCTGAGTTCAGCTCGATCGCTTTATGTTAAAATGTCCCAGATAAAACTCCGTTACGGAAACGAACATTGAACCTGAGCTAAAAATTTCCAATAAATTATGCCATAAATATCCCTATCTTTAACCTACCTTTAGAACGGTGAACCGTGAAATTGTGACTTTGTATTGCTGGGTAATAATAAAGTTTATTTAAACAAATGTTTGTCTTTATGATACAAAATATGAAACTACCCACAAAAAGAATTTAAATAGAATTATATATGTATATCTATTATTATATACAGATATGTATGTATTTTGATTTTAATTATATGAGTTACTTTGTATATATGTCAACATATTTATTATTTCTTAATAGAAACAACTTTTTAATGGGTGATAATGGTATGGTACCTGCGCTATTGGTATACACTGGCGGGGCACCAGTGAGGGATGACAGATGAAGATGAAAGTAGGTCAGTTAGCCCATCCTGACGAATTAAACTAGAATTAGTCACGATGGTTTCCAGGGGGAACCACGTGGAGGTCGACCTGACAGGGTATACTGCTAGTAAAAGGACTATTTTGACCTCATTACTAACAATCCCTTTCCCCCCAATAGAAACATAGAAGAATAGAAACAACTATACTGTTTCCTCCTATTATGGCACGCATCTTGCCCGCTGATAATTAATGCTCCTTTCCACTCAGGGTTTGCTGGAAGAGAACTCTTACAGAGTTAAGTTCGCCTGTTGTACATCTTTATGTTATATATATTATATGTTTGTGATTTTTTGTGTACAATAAAGAATAAATAATAATGAATAATAGAAGATTCTTAGTAGTAACGAAGGAAGAATACGATATATGACTCTCTCTCTCATTTCGAGAATTGAAAGAAATTATTAAGAGAAAAAATAATATTTATTTACATATTTGTAAGGATATTTTGAAATAAAATTCTTCACCAAGACATCTGGTAAGTAATGGCTCATTAATGGGTTATACTATGTTTTTTTTAATGAGTGAAAATGGAATGGTAACCCCGCCCGCGCTATTGGTATACACCGGCGGGGCAATAGTGGAAGATGATAGGTGAGAATGAATGCAGGTCAGTTGTTCCACCATGATGAATTAGACAAGAATTAATTAACTATGATGGTTTCCAGGGGGAACCGCGTGGAGGTCGACCTTACAGGGTATATTGTTAATAATGAGGCTATTAGTAATAATCCCTTTCTATGGCTTGCTAAACTACATGAGAAGTTACCTCTCGTAAACAAAAATAATAACTCGCATAGAACTTATATGTCACACATTTTACCAGAGGGAGACTGTTTAAAACTCGTTTGCTTGGGCACTTTTGTCCCATTCGTGTTTCTACCGTGAAGCAGTTGTGTTTGCATGACTGTGATTCGGTTGCCGGTGATGGATGTTACTGCTCATGTCTATAGGCGACGGTTATCATTTTCCATCAGATGGGCCGTCAGCTTATTTGCCATTCTAAGTTGCATAAAAAAATTAAGATTATCCTCCAATTCTAAATCGGCTAAAAAGAAACGTAAATACATGTGATATTTTATATACATATAGGTCCGTGGTATATCCTTGTAATGTCTATGGTACTGCTCATGTCTATAGGCGACGGTTATCATTTTCCATCAGGTGGGCCGTCAGCTTGCTTGCTGTTCTAACTTGCATAAAAACACATATAAATCTATACACACACCTATAATACTTGGTCCAAAGAAAAATATGATGCTGAGAAGTGTATGTACCAACTAATCGACTGAGAAATTAAAATAATAAGTGCTTCATAATTGTGACCAATGATTTTTTTAACGAGAATACGTTGAACATTCAGAAAGCAACTGAGAAATATATTTCGAACACAGCGATAATAGATTTATGTAAATATTTCGTCACATTGTCAAATATTTTGAAACGGATAGAGTGATTAAAGTAAAAAAGACTAAATCATGGTGACGTATAGTCAGTGTCATTTCTATCATCGGTGTAGGATCGCCACGCGGCCAGATGGTGAGCGCGAAATGGTAACCCCACCCGCGCTATCGGTATACACCGACGGGGCACCAGTGAAGAATGATAGGTGAGGATGAAGCAGGTCAGTTAGCCTATTGTGACGAATTCAACAAGAATTGTTCACGATGGTTTCCAGGTGGAACCACGTGGAGGTCGACCTAATAAGGTATATTGCTAGCAATGGGGCTGTCAAACTCCATTGCTAACAATCCTTTTCCCTCCATTTGTGGCGGGTCGTACGGTGGTTAATTCTTTCATGTAAAGACTACTCATTTAATGAATGATAATGGAATGCTCACCGTGTGGTCCCGGCCTAGAATAGGCCACCCCTTTCTTTCCCGTGGGTGTCGTAAGAGCCGATTAAGGAAGGGTGAGGGATGGGCAGCAGTGTCCCTCTTAAAACATCTCTAATCGCCTAACTACGGTTGCCGGGGGAAAGGGATTATTAGTAATGGAGACTAAAAACCCCATTGCTAGCAATATACCTAACCAGGTCGACCTCCACGCGGTTCCCCCTGGAAACTGTCATGATGAACTCATCATGATGGGCTAACTGGCCTGTTTTCATTCTCATCTATCACCCTTTACTGGTGCTCCGCCAGCGTATCCCGTTAGCGCAGGCAGGGTTACCAATTCATTTTCATCCAACAAAAAAAAACTGCGGTTACTAACACGTCTGCCAAGAGTGGCAACAACTGAAAAAACTCCCCTTATGGAGTAGACAATCATCAGCTGATATAATGATGATATTGCATTGGTTGTATTCCACGGTTTTGCCCGTGTTAATTAACATATAAATTGCCATATGAACTAAGTCCTTTAGTCGGCTCATACGACACTCAAGGGAATGAAAACGGTGGCTTATTCTATCATCATCATATTTGTTGTTAACTGTCCACTGCTGAACATAGGATTCTTCCTAATAGGGAATTTTGCTAGTAGTTGCTATGCTTGATAATTGCAGCTAGGCTTTGATGATATTTTAAGAGGGACGCGGCTGTCCAATCCTCAGCTAATAAGTTCCCTTAGTCGCCTCTTATGACACCCACAGGAAAGAAAAAGGTGGGCTATTCTATGCCGAGACCATACGGCTATATATACCATACAACAATCATTCAGAGACCTTACTTAGTATATTCACAATCAAGAAAAGTGTGTTACCTAAATTGATCGATCGTAAATCGAATCGAATAGCAAACAATAGCATAATATGCAAGTATTAGAATTAACTGATCGAAGCGAGATTTGCTTTGTATTTCCAGTTTTCATTTATTATTTCCTCATATATTGGTTAAATATCAATGAATAATTAAAAGTTCGCTTATCGTGTATTCGTGTGTTGATCTACATTTTGTTATCACCTTTTTTTTTACCACGCATTTTTCCTTAGTCGTCTATCTATTGCGTCGAGGCAGTTTGCGGCGTGCTCGTTGCATCCAATGTCGCAATACATTGTTTTAATACCACTAATTTTACCAGAGGGAGACTTTGTACAAAAAGTCGTTAGCTTGGGTACCTCTGTCCCATTCGTGTTTCTACCGTGAAGCAGTTGTGTTTGCATGGCTGTGTTTCGGTTTGAAGGGTGGAATATGGCGTGAATTTACAGTGTACAGAGGAATATCACCTGAGTCCTCAGGAATGCAACGCATGGGGGCATGGTCGAAACAGTATATTCTGTTATGTCCATGGTACTGCTCATGTCTATAGGCGACGGTTACCACTTTCCATCAGGTGGACCGTCAGCTTGTTTGCCATTCTATGTTGTATAAAAAAAAAACTACATAATATTTGTACACATACATACATATTTTTCACGCCTGCCTCCCATTAGGGTAGTCAGAAACAATGGAACGTTAAATGCTTCCAGTCAACCAAGCCACTTTCGCTCCTTCCACATTCATCAATCTTTTCATACACGCTCGCCGGTTACAGGTACTTTTATTTTGGCCCTTCTTCAGCACGCCGCCTATTTGGTCAACATACGTCCGTCTAGGCGGCCCCTACCGACATCTTAGACACCACGCCGGTATACACAAACCACCAGTGTATGCCAGCTGAAGAACCCGGAGGTCGTCGCCTCCGGAGTTGAAGCCGGGTAGAGGGGTATACCCCGAGGCTCCTACCTCGCCCGCCCACACAACATCTGGCGGGCATAAGAAGTCCCTGTTGATTGATAAATCTGTTTCGTAATTCTTCTGTCATCTATATATATATATATATATATATATATATATATATATATATATATATATATATATATATATATATATATATATATATATATATATATATATATATATATATATATATATATATATATATATATATATATGTACAAAAAAATGTACGTATTTATTTTTTAAAGGATGAAAATGGAATGATAAACCGCCTGTGCTGTCGGGATATGTTAACGGAGCAACAGTAAAGAATAATAGGTGAGGATGAAGCAAATCAGTTGGCCCATCGTGATGAATACATCAAAATATTAATTTAAGTTTTTTAGCTGAAAACATGTGGAGGATATATTGCTTTGGGGCTATTAGATCCCTAATACTAAAAATCTCTTGCACTTTTTTATGCAATTAGAAATGGTAAACAAGCCGATGGTATACCTGGTGAAAAGGAATCTTCGCATAAACATGAGCAGGACAAATAACATCACAGAATACACTGTGAAAACCGATACGACATCTTAACCTTCAAGAAAAGAGCATATTCCTTTTTAAACAGTCGGCAGCACACCTGCAGTGCCTCTGGTGATCATGGGCGATGGTAGTCACTTACCATCAAATGAGCCGCGTGCTCGTCTGCCCTCTATGTTATAAGAAAAAAAAAAACTGTGACCCTCATGTTATCCTTCATGATCTATCAATTTTGAGGACTAAGGTATCGTGCAAATACACTGCCGTATACCACCTTTCAAACCGAAACACAGCCACACGTTTGATGTGAAATATTCTAAATGTTTTATTCCACGTGCATATCCAAATAATTGGGTCAGAATTTAGATGAGGTTGGCGACAGTGGTGCGGTCATATTATGAAACGTCTGCATGACTGTTTCGGGGGCGAAGTACTGTTATTCCCCCGGTCACAGCATTAGCATTTCAGAACTAGATTGTGTTGACATTTCTATGGTGCGATGGAAAATTTTGAAAATACATTAACCCCTTTTATTCGTCCATATTTACCTATACTAATATATTAAAGAGGACAGATTTGTTTGTTTGTTTTGTAATAAATAAACTCAAAAACTATTGAATTTTAAAAATTCTTCACCTATAGAAAGTTACTTTATTAACAGCTATCATTGGCTATATTATTTTTAAAAAAATAATTGTGATTTATTTATTTACTAGCCGTTTCCCGCGGCGCTGTCCGCATGAATCGCTATATAAAGTATCCTATGAGTTAAAATATGATATATAACCTACCCTCATAAAGTTTCAGCCAATTCAACCCATCGGTTATTTTATAGCATTTTTATATGTGATCCTTTAGATTGATATTTTTTTTTTTATCTATGAATCTATTGAAACAAACACTAAATGTTAACTAATTAGTTAACTGTGTTAGTAACTGTCCATTCTTCGAGCATCAGATTTCCTTAGTCGCCTCTTACTACACCCACGGGAAATGAGGAGGTGGCCCATTCTATGCCGGCATCTACATGGCCATGAAAAGAAGAAAAGGAAATTTGTGTTTGCATTCGTCGTAAGACGAATTAATTTGTTTCTACATCCGAGAAGCATTGGTGGATATTATTTTGCGTAAAAAGGTCCCCAGTTCGGTATCGAACCGAGTCGGGCCATTTTTAGGCACAACTCTGGGTGTTTTGGGTTGTACTGCCAGATGTTGGTTGAACTAGACATTTTTTATTACTGTTATTTTAAACAAAATTCACGTTTTCCCTCTTAAGGAGATGACAAACTAACTCCTACTAGAAGCATTGTCGGCCGGGGTTCAGGATCCCAGGAAGAGAAACTGGCGTACTATGCGGGCAGTATCTAAGAGCACTGTTTTCTGCATATTTTCCGGAAGTGAACTGCCTTGGAATCCTGACCATCTGAGCTGTTGTTCCAGATTGGTTGAAGTAAGACTGTCACTGACAAAATGATTGGGATGATTTCGGTGGACGTAACCTCTCCCACATTTCGGTCACCTCGTAAGCCAACTCGAGATATTTCCTCTTTTCCTCGGTTTTAGCTTTTACAAGATTCTCGTCTTGTGGTATGGTGACATCCATTAAAAACACTTTAGAGTGCCCGATGCATTACCCCGATATTAGGTTTGTTCGCAGAAACTGTCCTGTTCGTGATGATGGGTCGGCCCCAGTAGAGTCTGACGCTGTCACTTTCGAGGAGCGGCTGAGGCTCGTACTTATAGTACGGCAGCCTCTCACTGATGAGGCCGTATTTGAGAGCTAACTCTTGATGGAGTATTTTGGCTAACTCTGGCTGTATTTATATTATTTATGTGATATTATTTTTACTAATTATTTTTATCAGAGGGAAATTTTGTACAAAAGTCGTTTGCTTGGCCACCTCTGTCCCATTCGTGTTTCTACCGTGAAGTAGTTGTGTTCGCATGGTTGTGTTTCAGTTGGAAGGGTGGGTTATGGCAGTGAATTTATAGGGCACAGAAGAATAACACCTGAGTCCTCAGGAATGGCAACGCATAGGGAGTATCATGGGTGAAACAGTATACTCTGTTGTCCATGGTACTGCTTATGTCTATAAGAGACGGTTACCACTTTCCATCAGGTAGGCCGTCAGCTTGTTTGTATTAAAAAAGAACTATTATCACACTATTAACATACTACATAGATACCTATATATGTATATAATAACAGTATAGGATATGATAGAAGACATGTTGATTGTTATTAATACTCACGCCTATCCATATTCATTAATAGATATTTATATTGGGTGAAAAACAAACTTTATCTATGTTAATTGTCATGACTCAGAAATTGGTCGCGTGAAGTAGCATGTGACAATAAAGATTACGTCTTAATCAACGCTATCTAATGAATTTTTGTTGTTTTTAGACAGATAAAAACTGGAAACTGTATTGAAAAAATAATAATCAATAAATATTCTATTATTTTTTCATTAATTTATATAGTTAAGATGCGTATCTGTGGATTTATTTACATTGTTTGTAGTAATCATTTATAATAAACTGATAATGGACTAGTGCTAAGGTATGGAGTCCAATTAATTGAAAATTAAATAGTACAAAAGGTTATATATAAATGAAAGGCATAAATAATTGTTTATCACTTTTTTATAATTTATTTTCACAACATTTTTATTTAATTTTCTGTAAAATTTACAATATAGCTTAAAACTCCTCACAAATATATAGTAATCATTATGTAACGCAACAACAGCGTCTCAGCGCTTCGTGTTCTACGAAACAGGCAACTTGGAAGAGAAAATAATAACTACATGTAAATATATTTGATAAAACCTAACAATAAGCTTATATAACGTAAGGCTTTATGAACTAGCAACCCTTAAACTAGAGAATCGGTTGGCTGGCGTCGACTGCTCGCTTGTAACATATGAGCGGTAGCCGGCGCGCGTCGCTTCGCATGAAGGACTGACCAAACAACAGGCGACTGACACGTAATACTTCAGATTAAATGGATACATAGAATTATAACACCTTTGTAATAATAATTAAAAGAAAATAATGTTTCAAAATGTTTGTAGGTACTTTTAATACCAAAACTTTTAAAAGTTCCGTTTCATGTCACGCATTCGTTCAAGTAGATATGAGTAGGTACGTCAGTCAACTGTTGCGTGCCCATGCCTTAAATCTTCTAAGACAACGCTTTAATTTTGGCGCTTGCGTACAATACATAATCTCATAGAAATCTTATTTAATCGTATAAAATACTATTTTGATTTCCATTATTTACCGGTTCAATAGAGTAAACCAAATAAGACTATAGACTAGCTTGTAAAACAATCGGTTGTTGCAATCGACTGTCTCTCAGTGGTTTACTTATCGATTTTACGATTCCAATAGTATTTTTTATTTTATTTTTATTAATGTTTACAACGACATTTTACAATATATATATATGTATATATGATTAATTAAATATTTTTTTTTTAATATTTACGTTCGTAATTTTTATAAATTGTCTTTTCATTTAAAAGTGCAGTAGTTTCATATTTCTTTGAATTATTATGCACATTGCACTCTCGTATTATTATATCATCAATATAAATAAAATATTTTTTGCATATTGCATACATTTCAATTAATATTAGTTTATGTGTAAAATTTTATAAGCGGCATCCGTTTGTCATTATTTTCTTGAGTTTAAATTGAAATAACAATCCAATTTAGTATCTATTTCTACATTACAATGTAAATATTTAATAGATATTAATCTGTACGAAATGCCGTTATCTAGTGTAATTTTTATTGTTCTTGTATATTACATGTTGAAACATGTAAACTAAAACGTCTTGTTTTATCTTATCGTGGTGTAGTAACATGAGAGGCATGTACGTCTGTATGTCAGAAAATACATTTTATTATTTTATAATGTGTTATTTTAAAATATCAATTATAAGATTTATTGTTTGAACAATTGGATATTTAATTTACATGTCACTATACTAGAATACCTAATAACAAGAATTAATATAAAGTAAAACAATTAAGAGTTTATTAAAATTTAAATGGGTTCTTGTAAGTATTAAGATTGTACTTTTTTTTACAAGTTATATAGATGTAGTGTCGTTGTTATATTTTATATGGCTATAAAAATTATACATATATACATCATATGCTTGTTCTGCCACTCTAACAATATATAACAAATATATACTGTCTTCATTAAATACAGAACGCAAGCGCCATCGATCAGTGCTCATTTATAGATTATACAAAAATATTAAAAATAAGGCTAGCTGAAAACTGATGGTAACTTTAGAAAAATAAACTCTTACACTATATTGCAATGTCTCTCTTGTTGTTGATGAAAACATTTTCATTTTCTGTTTTGCAAATATTTAGACCGTCATTGGAAGCAATTTGTCATATTGTTAAAACGGAAGAGCTTTAAAAGCTTTTGGGTTCAACTATCTCATTTACTTAATTGGCAAGAGAAAATGTAGTTAATAATAATTTTTTGCTTGTATACTGAAAAACTATAAAATTGGCCCATACCCAAAGTAAAATAATAGAAATAGACCAAAAATTATTATATTTTATTTAAAATAGATTTGTTGTACGTTTCTGATTTACATTAAAAATGCTATAGATTCTTATTGACTCATTTTTGATAAGTGGTGTTATTAATACGAGCCAGTTTTCATAATAGAAAATCACAACATAAGAAATACCCAATTCACGCCAGGAGGTAGTTCTGAACAGTTTTTGCCAATAGCTGATCTACATTATATATGTATATATATAAGTATATAACAATCACAGTTACAATAATTATGACAATAAGGTGACATTAAAATATATGTCGAAAAGACTACAAATCACAACTTAGACGCCTGTCTCGATATAGCGAGAGTAACACTAGTGATAATTAACTTACATTCACTCTTATTACAAATGGAATATAGTTTAGATTCCGTTAGCTATATTATGTACTTGTTTTATTACTAAGTACAGACGACTGCGAACTAAGTCTAATTTAGGTCTAAACTGTTCGACTATTCTGCATTACGTTTCATCCATGACGACGACGAAGTTTCACATAGATTCTTGTCTTTGATATATTCATTTGATGTCGGCTGTAAATTTTCAAAAATGAAACGATACTTGTTGTTACAAATACCATTTGCAAAATTGTATTACAAAGCGTTGATATAAAATTATCATGGATGAATCGCAGCAGGTCTTAACTTGTATCATACTCTTATCATCTCGACGTCACTTATGTGACATTATGTAAAGACTATTTATATAATGAAACGAGTTAAAAAAAAAAAAACAAAGTTCGCCACCAGACGTTCTTAAGTTCACATAATTTTCGAGGAGTTAATAGAAAAAATGAGATCTTAAATTTTGGTTCGACAGTGAGCAAGTCTGGAAATTCGTTCATAAAATCGTTATATTGTACCGAAGTATTATAATTAATCTACAAACAGCTTGTCCTTACTTGTCGATTATTTCGGATGTGACTTGTTCTACTAAAAGATTACAAATTTCTTATTAAAAGCTCCATTAAGAACTCCATGCAATTATGTTTGTATACATATATATATTTAGTGTCTATATGCACTTGCAAAATATAAAGACATGTACATTTTGGCCGGACACAGTTCACGCATCGTTCATAAATCTATGTTTATCATCGTTAAAGTACAACAATAATAGTAAAACGTTCTATTGTATTTAATCTACATAATAAATGTAAGTAGGTATATATTCATCGACAACAGGTTAATTCTACAACAATTAAATCACATTTTCCGTACCATCTACTGTTTTAATATAAAATGTAATTGAATGAGAAGTTAATAAAACATGTTCGTAAGTACTCTGTTACTAAAATGACTTCCTACATTGTAAATGTTCTTAAAATATTTATTTATTGGTTTTTTTTTTAATATTACAAAAGAGTGAACTTTAATATTGTACACACCTTAGTATTATATATTTTTTTGGTTTTTTTTTTTATTATATATTTTTTTTTTCTATTTATATTTTATCTTAATTTGTTACTTCGCATGCCAAGCCGTATACAATACTAGAGCGATCACGGTAAAGAGATAGTGTATATATACAATCTTCTAGAATAATAAATACGTAATAAAATAGATTAGTTCTTTAATAGATAATGTCCCATGGCAAGGAAAAAGATAGGTCGCGTGCTCACGACGCGTGCAGACATGACAGCGTTAAGCCGAATCGAGTTCCTAATTCCTTCTCTAAATCGCAATATAATGATTGCAATCACGTTTTTAATTAAAAAATAGAACGGAATTTCTCGCTTACAAAAGGCCATCGGACAAGGCCGGACTTGTTTCTTGTAATAATATGTTTACAGCATTAAAGACATGTTATCAGTGTTGACGCCATTCCATTCTTCCAGGTCTGGCAGCTCGAGCCAATAAAATCATCAGTAATCCTTTTACTCGTTCCTTCAGTTATTGTGAGAGACATGCCACTACTTTTTACGGAGACAAATTTATACACATAAAGCTTAAAAATAAGTAACTAGTCTTTTTTTATAGGCAGACCCATCGACTTGGACTTAGTGACTAACTCTAACGACTTTGACATCACGTGGAAAATAATTTGCGTACTGCTAACATATTAATTAATCAACACGAAAGGAGTACGACTAGAAATTATTTCACGTCTCCAGCGTCGGCCGCATGCGTTCCGTTGATCTCTCCTTACTTCTCTACCTACCTGCTACACGTAGTCTAATTAACGATACCGTTCCTACACTAATTGGCATAATAGACGTGCATTTAGTATTTACAGTTCATCAATACGGATCGCTCTATTTCTCAGGAGATGCAGATTAATTGGGGAATGCTGGCGATATATCAAAGTCGAGTGAGGCTCGAACGACCTCTTTCGTGACAATTGACGTGCGAAAATTGATCGGTATAAAGTGAGCAACTTCGAATTGACAGAGAGTTAATCGTCTCCTAATTCGTGATCGATCCGACTGCACCTGCGGTGGATTGCACGATTGCCACAGAAACGGGCGCAAGTCTACCGGCCTGTCTGGTTTCCGCTTCGGCTCATACATTTTATATATTTTTATATTTTCAATTATGAAATAAGAACTCAGCCAAGAATACGAAGCGCAATATCGGTACACGACATAATATACAATCACACTCGCTAGGACAAGGTGAAATCATACATATACATATATTTTTTTTAACCGTATTATATACATTTGGCACTAAATTCATCGTCGATCGATAAAGAGGGGTAAGAATCACGTGTGTCCTGTCGCGCGACGCGACGCGGCCTAGCGGGGTCACGCGGGGCACAGCTGCGGGCGGCAGCAGTCGCAGCAGGGCGCGGGCGCGGGCGCGGGCGCGGGCGCGGGCTGCGGGCCGCAGGCGGCGCACGCGGCGCACGCGGCGCACGCGGCGCACACGCACACGAAGTAGCCCGCCGGCGGCACCACGGCCGCCACCAGCAGCGGCGCGCGCGCGCACAGCTCGCGGCACGCCAGCGCCTCGATCAGCGCCAGCGTCTGCCGCCGCTCGTGCCCCATCAGGCACACCGTCGACTCGCGCACCACGGCGTGCAGCAACGTCAGGTACCTGCCCACCGACACCCCTTGCATTAACTTATATGCATGCATACATTTACAGTATACTGACAGTAAGCTGACTGGGATATTTTAATGTGAAATGTTTCCAGGTAGACCTTTTCCACTTTCACATCATGATTTCATAATATTTCTCACTTCATCACCTTTCTGTTCATATGACTTTCTAATCACTCTGTTTATCACCCAGTTTTCTAATATATCATTATAATTTCAGCCTGTATCTATCCACTTCTATGCATAGCTCATTTTGAAATGCCTTTTACTATGTACGCCCCTCGGATCCATTTTAATATATCAGTTATGTATAATCTTAACAAATATGATAATAATTATATATGTGTGATATTTACCTGTGCTTGAGGGCCTCCTCTTCTCGCCCGACGAAATGATTCCGTAAATAAGCTTCGAGCTTTGCACGTTGCTGCCCTAGTTCTGGGAAGTCGATAAAGAATCTCGAACACATATATCGTTCGAGGGTCTTGATTTTATCCGGTCGCGCCGGCCTGTAACCCTTGGCGAGGAGTGCACAATATTTCAGTAAGCCCCCACCGCGAATTTCTTCAGGTTGCCTTGTAGCAATTAGCTTTTCGGCAAGGTGGAGCAATGCTTCATTGAAGTCTCCATATACTGATTCTCCGACTACGGTTGGGTAAAAGTTCTCTCCAATTGGCAGCTGAGCGCATTCATGGAACGCCAGCAGCGAATCTAAAGCGATCTGGAACGAGTCCACAGAGAACTCGAACTGTCGTCGCATCGTATCTACGAATTTCAACTCGACGGACTTATGGCCACGAGAGTTTCCGAGTGAGATCAGAGACCAGCGGTCGCCGTCCGAGTTGACACGCACCATCTTAGACACGTAAGCTTCTTTAAGACCGGCGGTAGAGGCGCGGCGGCGCGGCGTGGCGGGAGGGAGAAGCGTTGAAAGATGTCCTAGGACAGCGGCCTTGACACGGTCGCAGTGGCGTGCCGTGGGTAGTTCCGCTGTGAAGATTAGGTCGATATCGGAATATGGCTGCGGACGATCGGCGAGGACATGGCTGGCGGCGCCTCCGTTAAGCCTTACGTCACGGACAGTGATACCAGCGCCGCCGGTGCTCTGTGAAGCCTCGAGACGTGCTCGCACGCCTGCCACCAACTCTCTCAGCCGCACATGCAAAGTGGGAAAGTTGCCACGGCCATGAATAGCCACCACTTCGTCCATGACGTCGTTCAGCCGTCGTACTTGCTCATAACTGAGAACGGCATGCCGTTCTCCGGCACCGCAGCCTTCTTCTGACGAAGTGTAGCTCGACTCGCTCTGTAACAAATGAGATAAGAATTAATAGGGATATAAAACTTGAGACGACCTAAACCTAAGGTATGTCTTATATTATAATTCTATTTTTTATTTAAACTAACTGTATACCGCGGTTTTGCCTCTGGTCGTATCGTGATGCTGAATAATCTTTTACCTTTCTCAAGAAATGCGCTATCGAATGCAAAATTAATTATTCAAATTCGACTGAGATTAGCACGTTCAAACAAACAAACTTCTACTTTTATATTAGTATAGAAGAGCAAGAGTTAATTTTCTTTAACATTATTTTCGGCTGTATCTGCATTTGGAGTTGTCATAAATTTTTTTAATAACAAACTGAATCACACGTATCTATTTTTTGTTCTCCTCGAATATTCTATAATCACGACGATGTGAAATGTAAAAAAAATATTTGAAAGAAATTTCATTTCAAAATAGTTCACAAAATATATATATATATATATATATATATATATATATATATATATATATATATATATATATATATATATATATATATATATATATATATATATATATAATAATATGTTTTCAACATTGAAACAGATTTTGCAATTGACTGCAGAATGCAGAATGTGAATATAACAAAGGAATTAGGTAAACAGGAATTTCGAAACATAGTCAAAAGGCATCTTTGGTGTATTCGCAGTGTCCTAAGGATATTTTACAATACTACCACCACTATATGGACCGTTAACGAACATTTCTATATTTAAAGTAACATGTCTTTGTCATAGTTAATAGCTATTAGTGTGCAAATAATACGATTCGTTACACATGTCGAGAGATCAGCGGAAATTTTGGTTCAAAACAACTACTAATAAATGGGCTATTATAAACACAAGTTTACGATCTTATTTTGTTTTTTATGAGCACCACGTATCGGCCAATACAAGGTTTTAAAGTACAAAACATAGTATTACGATTTACGAGTGTGATATTTGCATTATCGAATTCCGTTAGAATTCTAATGTCTGTAATTAAATGACGTGGCATGTTGCTCCGTGTAAATGAGGTCCTTGCTTCGAACTTTTCCGAATTAACTCGAGTTAGTTCTGGGTTGTCATCTTCAGATGTGCTTGGTTCCTTATAACACACAGTATTTTAGCTTGATGACTAAACGAGTGGATGGCTGGCACTAAATATTAGTCTTGTTGTATTACAGACCATTAAACTTCGAGGTTACTGAACTCAACATGGAACATTCACAAATTGATTCACAATGAGAAATGAATTCATGGATTATTATATTTCAATGCTGCTAACCATCAGTCTATTGTATATAAATCTTATTTGGGCGGCCCCAGTGTGCTGGCCAATATCATGTGCCACTGGTAAACGAATAAATTGTATTGGATACTCCAAAGAGATATTCTTAATATATTTTAGTAGCGAACTCCCCGAGGTGTTTCACTATGAGAATAGATTTTAGTTGTTATGTGTAAGCCATGTTGTAGCGATGGAGTTAAGTACAATATGTGACAATTGCATATGATTTTTAAGGTGTTGTAAGTATTGAGTAACAAAGCATTAGTGCATAAAAATGGAAATTCGAATTGCAACCATGTATCTAATCGTTTGGCCAGTGAAATGATTTTTTTTTTATTTCTCATGTTAGGTAAAACCAAAGCTGCTATACTTTGCTCGTATAAGAATTTCCCATAAGTCTGCCAACGTCTGCCAGTGGGATGTACATGGGATGTTAAAGTATTATATCTATTTTTTATAAATTAGGGGGCAAAACAGCATGCGGATCATCTGATGATAAGTGTTTACTGCCACCCATAGGCATGTGTAACATCAGAGAAATTGCAGGTATGTTGCCCGACCTTTATCAAATAATTCTAAGAGTTGAACCGTCAATTAAATTTTCTGTTATTCCTGTCGACGGTTGACTGGTAGGTAACGTCATATGGTGTCAAGTCCATTATTTACACTTTCTTGGTGTACTAAAGTTTGATAAATAAATAAATACAAAGGTATATACACACAA
Source organism: Galleria mellonella (assembly GCF_026898425.1). Classification (NCBI taxonomy): domain Eukaryota; kingdom Metazoa; phylum Arthropoda; class Insecta; order Lepidoptera; family Pyralidae; genus Galleria; species Galleria mellonella. Next base: position 1,563,620 of record NW_026442087.1, read on the forward strand.
TTAAATAGATATATACAATATAAATATTATATAAATACATAAAATATAAAAGAAGATTCTTTCCTATCACTTTCTTTCCTTTTGGGAATTTAGCGTAAAATAAAAAGACAAAACTATAGCTAAGATAGGTTTATAAATAAAAATGTTTATGAATAAAGGCAGATTTATTAGCAGATTTAAAGAAATCCTGGACCTCGATCACTTCGAAGGAAATGTACTCAATGACGTTTCTGTGTTACGTTTTATTGGATCGATACAACGTTGGTGGCAATAAACGGAACCGTTTGATAAGAATGTGGTCCTAGGTTAGGTCAAGCCGCTGATAAAAAGGTCAGCAATACACAGTCACAGCGATCGCTTCAGTCAACAAAATGAAAGGGTTAAACAATGGGTAATATGGAGGAAACTAAAACTTGTGATATCGCTTTTTATATACCAGAGGGAGACTTTGTACAAAAGTCGATTGCTTGGGTACCTCTGTTCCATTCGTGTTTCTACCGTGAAGCAGTTGTGTTTGCATGGCTGTGTTTCAGTTTGAAGGGTGGGATATGGTAGTGAATTTACAGGGTACTTAGTTTATTAAGAGGTAAAACACCTGAGTCCTCAGGAATGGTAACGCATGGGGTGTATCGTGGACATAACAGAGTATATTGTTTCGCCCATGATATCCCCCATGCGTTGCCATTTCTGAGGATTCACATTTCATTCACTATGTTTTTAATCACCTATAGGTAACGTGATTTTATAGGCCAGTCTAGATCGCCACCGCTAATTGCATCCTTCCATTTTTAAATTGTATATTTGTTTATTTTAATAGCCATTGTTTCTCAATACAACTTAATACAAGTGGCAAGCTTAATGCCATACTATGCTATTATCTACCGACTAACTATTAGGTAAAAACAGAAAGCGAATAAAGGGCAGTGGCAGTGAAGAATATTTGACATAATTATCGTAATATACTAAAATAATTATACATACACACAAAACATAAGAAATACACATATAATACATATTTGTTCCATTAAAAAAACAAATGAATTGTACAAAATTTATATGTTATTTATTTTATTAACTGAACAATCTAATCCACGCTTTGTATCCCTCGAGACACGGTACGGATTATTTACGCTGGCAACTTGTTTAATTAATGTAAATTGGCCTTGATTCTATAGAGCAGGATATAGGAAGTGGGCATATTTGTAGTTGTCAACTGATATATTAGGTACTTTGGTACTAAACAAACCGGACCTTCGGCGAGTACCTATAGTTGCCATTCTGGTCCCTTATCAAGGTTGAAATATAGAACAAGTTTGTATTGATTGTTGACAATATATAAATGATAATTAATGTGTTAATATTACTAATAGAGAGAAAGAGAGAGAGAGAGAAAGATCCTGGCTTATTTTAATGTTTGCCTCATGGTTGACTGGTAGAGAACGCTATCAGGTGTTAGTCCTCCATATGTACATTATATAATTGTGCATTAAAGTTTAAATAAATAAATAAATAATTTTAATGTTAATGACCTCACAGCTTTGATTGCACGTTTAGTGTACATATGAGTAAGAAGATGACAAATGCTTCAATTTTTCGAGAGGCATTTTCCTAAGCGATACTTCAAGTTATTAGTTATTATACCAAAATTAGAGTCAAAATCCTAGTTTTGTTTCGGTGCATGGAAACCAAATATATCATACATATGTTCGTTATCTATGAAATATCTAGTTTTTTCAAAAATTTTACGGTAAAAATAACAGCATATTTCTGCATTTACTAGATTACGGGAATTTAACAAATTTACTATATTTGTTGCTTTAAGTTTTATTAAATACTATAAAATATCAGACAACAGTAGGAAGTAGAGATAAATTTGTAATTTATGACCAGATTTATAAAAAGAAATTACTAATTAACTAAAAAAAAATATAGACGTTCGTGATTTCACCCGTGCCGCTTATTTTTTTAATTCGTATTAAAAAAAAAAAACAAAAGTGACAGCTGAGTGTCAGTGTCATGGTGCTTGACGCTCTCACAGCGGTGACCTCTCGCAGTGGTCGAATAAAACGAATTTCGTTTTGTTTTTCCCCGTCGATTTGAAATCACTCGGTCACTGAGGTGAGGTCGCATGCGCAATCGAGACGAATCGACGCTTGGCTGTGAATAAGAATTACTTTTGTCGGGTTCCGCGTTTTGATGAAAATACAAGATTTATCAACATACAGTTATTTCTTAAAAAAAAAAAAAGAAAAAGGGGTAACCGTAAATTGAATTTAGGCTATTCCGTTTTTTATTTTCTTTCTAATTTTTTGTATCCTTATTTTAAATAAGTCCTCATTCAGTGTGCCTAAGATACTTACGGTATTACTAATACAAATAAATTTATTAATTTATGTATCTTGTTGGTATTTCTTGATCTACATCTATTTGAGATTAATTAGGAATACAAGATTAGGGTTGCTACCTGTCCAAACTTTGTAGGATTTGCCGTAGTTTGAAAACGAGGGTCATTCGGAAGGAATTTAAAACGGTGATAAAATCTAAATGATTTTTATTCAAACCCAAGTAACTGAATATTGAGTAATACATTAAAATAAATTATATTTAAAATTCATGTAAACATCATTCAAGTATGTTTATGTAAATTTAGTCAAAAATATGTTACCAAATCAGTAAACAGTTTATAAAATTATTAAAAAAAATTAAAAAGAAACAATGTTTCATTGGTAAAAAGTGTACGTGGGAAATGCTAGATTTTATCCAAATGTTAGGGATTTTTAAGTTTTTATCGAGAGTCGACAACCCTATGGAAGGTGAAGTATAAAAATATTGTTACATAACAACATTTATAATAAATGTTACTTTTGTATCTAAATTATTTTAGGGTCAAAGTACTTATTTAAATATTTATAAAAAACAATTAGTCAAATTTAATTAAAATTTAAGTCGTTAAATCAAATCTGACCCTGGGCGTCCGATAGCGTTTCAGACACGACCGTTTTTGTCGGATCGTAGAAATCAGCTGTTTGCAAGGTTGGCGATTGCGTGTTGTTGTATTTTTTTTTTTATTATTGAATAATCCATAAAATATTTTCTTGTACAGAACAATAGGCAAGAAAACTTGAACAATACGGTGTATTCTGTAACTGGATCATGTAATGGGTTTCTAGTAATGTAACAATAGGAGACGATTCTTGTCGCTAACTCATACATGACATAATGTGGTGTTTGAAAGAGATAAAAAATATATATTTGCTTCTCTGTCTCGTATGGCCCAATTGTTAATTACCGTTTAATTGTATTTTTTATATACTATAATATAATTATTTAATTGTAAAATTTAAAAAATCTTAAATTTCTAAAGTAGGCTGTATATTCATTTATTTTAACATTTATTATATAAATTTAAGTATAATACCTACCATATTATATGTGTTTATACAATATTATATTATATTTATTTGTAGCTTATGTATTGATCAGTAATAATAGTTATTCGTACAGCACTTGTATACTTTATCCCAAAACAGTAGGAAAACATGTAAGCGGGCTGTTTACATGTTTTTCTACTGTTTTGGGGTTGACTGGAAGAGATCTTTTGCAGAGATAAATCACACCACCACCATTCCACAATCCACCCTTGCTCACAGTATTTATAAATGTAATTTATCTATGTAATTTACAACTGTAATAAAGAATATTTAATTGTCGGTTAAGAAATAAACAAGTTTTGTCATAGATCTACAATATGATTACACTCTGGGTTCGTTGCACGCGTCCGTGTAGCCTAACTTCAGGCTGTAGCTGAAAATCAGTGCTTTGCTTTAAAGCAAAACTATCACAGAGCTGTAGCCTATTTGGGTCACTGCGACACACATGGCGAAAAGATATTTTCGTATTCTATCTTATGTTTTATATTTAAAAAATGTATTTAATTTGATTGTATGAACTCATTTGTTAATTTACGTGTGTTATGGTTTAAATAAAGTGTTAAAAAAATGAGACTTGTAGTTACTGTTATTTATCTATTTGAACAAGATTGAGAAAATTTGTTTAAATGTTCAAATTTATTTAAAATTTTTGCTTCATAAAACAAATCAATCATGAAAAGAAGAACAAGTGTAAGGCCAATCAATTGTTTATCGATTGTAAAAGTAATCATCAAAAACGGTTTACAATTAGTGAAAAAAAAAAAAACACATAACACAGACTAAATAAACAGTAAACAAAAAACATTGTTTGCAATTGAGAATCTCTTCCTTTTAAAACCGTTTAAATGTAACAAAAAACAACGAAACATACCAGTTATTAAAAATAATAAGTATTCATTAAGTACAGGCTCAATTATTATAATTAATTAAGCTATTACAAGCGTTTTAGCTAAGGTTTTGTTTATTTGACTTGAGTTGTGAGGTAGCCAATATTAATTGTATGTATTTAGTATCTATGTATTAAAATTTTTAATTATCACATACCGGTTTCGTGACTTACTATATTATTAGTTGTGTATTTATGATGGTTTTGAAATTGGTGTTAAATTTATAACTGTATTTTCGACGCGAATATACTTTGATCGTGAGAATTTATGAATTATGGTTTATTTATTTATACTTTATTACACACAATGATTTATATTAATATAAATAGTACTGATCAAAGATCTAAGTGCTTTCATCATCATCATACCAGCCTTTAACTGTCCACTGCTGCCTTCATTATTATATCAGCCTTTAACTTTCTACTGCAGAACATAAGCCTCCCCCTTAGTGGAATTTGCTAGTAGTTGCCACGCTTGGCAGACGGGTTGGCAACCGCAGCTAAGTTTTGAAGTTGTTTACTATTATTAAAAGCTTTACTAACATTTATTACTCATAGCTAAATAATCATGAGTAATAAATATTAGATTGACTTAGGTTTAAAAAAATTAGTTTAATATTTTTTTTTTTTTACTATTGAAGGGTTCCGCGATTGATCACGATCTGACCTGATGGAAAGCAATAATGGGGTCTAAAATGGGTTTCGCAGGATCACGAATAGTTTGTTCACATTTACCTTAAATTGGCGCAAATTATATTTGGATGGAATTGTTTAAAACTAACAATTTCAAAATGTTTTATTGTACACATGCAAGCTACAAACGTAGAACACAGCTATAATCACGTGAAATAAATATGTCGACGTCTGGGGACTTTGTCCAAGTGACATAATAACAATTACAAAAAAAGTTTATTATAATTATAAAAAAAAAGAAGTTTTTTATAACCTACTCCAGTTAGGCAATTAGGTAACTTAATACCTAAACATAAGTTAGAAGTATAGAACACTCAAATGTTTCCATTGATTATAATAGTACCTAATATAGTGTCACGCAATTACACCATTCGTCGTTTGTTTAAACTAGGTAACTTGTCATAAAAACAAACATACGGTTCACCTGATGGTAAGCGGTTACCGTAGCCTATAAACGCGAGCCTGAAGAAACCTCTTTATTCGTTTTTTTAGAGCCCTATGCTGTAGTCTCTTGGAAAAATCTTGAGATGTAATAAATAATATTATTGTAAATATTTAATAGGTATAGATATATTATTTTTTTTTACAAAAATTATAACTTTAATTTTTCGAATAATAACTATCATGTAGATTATTTATGTCTACACGCGAAAAACAGCGCGCTGTTCGCGCAGTGCTCCTCGCGACACAGTCGTGAACCGCGCTCATGAATAAGGACTCCTACTGCGTTCAATAAATTATAATTTAAAATTAAGAAAATTTATATGTAACCGTCCCGAGTATAAATTAATTTTTTTTTATCCTTTTACATAATGTAAATTGCCTTATAATATTCACAGAAATTGGTGTGGATGTATTTATTTAGAAAAATATATAGAACATAATTATAGCCTCATTTAAATGTGTTGCTATATTAAAACTGGCACTTTAGAATGTTCTAGAAAAAAAAAAAACTTTAATACCAACTGTAGCTAATTAACACGGAATATCGTTAAAAAATTTTATTAAAATGTGTATCGAACGCGGAATTGTAACCGTGCATAACACAAAACTGATTAAGATTGTAGTACAATTGAATCCGGACCGCTTCAGAGTACAATACGCACAAACAATGGCCTCGTACGTATTTATTGACCTTCAAGTTTCCTCCCAATACTTTAGGAATCTGAACAACGTAACTTTAAACTGCGATATAGCTCAGATTTACTAACTAGAACCATACATATCATATAAGTAACCATACAGTAACAGTAGTATTAATTTATTCACAATAGGTAAAGCGAAGGAATTAAGTCATACAGCCTGATTTTTCGTAAAGAAGTAACCCACGTAAAAGTCAATTGTTGTTGTTGTTTTTTTTTTATTGCTATGTAGGTAGACAAAGGTAGCTAGATCACACAGCCAAATCTTCGGTATAAGTATGATTAAGAAATATATAATATAAAAAAGTAGTGGTGGTAACTTTATCTTAAGTCAACTGTTAATTTAAGGTTTTATACATCCATACTCTGTAATTTATCATTCTGAGAGCGTAACGTAATGAATAGAACGATTACAATAAAAGCGTTTATTTAACAATCCTGCAAAGAAATACGTCAATTTACGAATGAGCTGTATAAATAATTATTTTAATATAATACATATTCATACCTATAAATTACTGGCTGCATTATTACGAAAAACATGGCGGCCACCTGTGACAACGCACAGAGCAAACAAATTTCACGCTTGACAGACGGCTATGGATAATTTAATTAAATAATATCAGCTCAGGTGTTTTAATTAGAAATTTTGTCAGTACTGATCGTCATTGTTTCTTTGTTTCTAACTGATATTTAAAAAAAAACATATGTCTAAGATATAAACATTAACTGTGGGCAAATAAACAATTCCGAAACTATTAATGATTTTAAGTGTTTAATTACTCATTGTTTAACAGCCATGCAATGTTATGTATGACGACATAGTATTTGGTTATATATTGACATTTTGTTACAATTGCGTATGTTTTCGTAGTGCGTTAGTGCGCATATGCGAAACGTATATCAACTAAACAGGTGTAACAAGAAAATATTAAATGTGGAGGTTTGATTTTTTATACAACTTAGAATGGCAAACAAGCTGACCGTCCACCTGATAGAAAGCGGTAACCGTCGCATATAGACATAAATTAATTACTTGTAAATATTATAAACTTGTAAAAAAAAAGATACATAACAACTTAGAAAGGATTGGCTTATATCTGAAAGAGATTTCTTCCACCCAATACAGTTAGAGAGAAAATGATTTGCGGATAATCTTATGTAGAAAAGGTATAAGAACAAAAGAAAGGAAGTAATGGAAGGCCTATCTTATATATTAGAAGGAAGTCTGTTTCACAATTGTGCAGCACAGAATTGGAAAGGAGTTACCAAAAAAATTGCTCTTACAGGTAGGTAGTCGAAAAAGGAACGAAGTTAAGACGAAGAGTTGGGATCACTAAGTACATTATAAAGAGTGGAGAATATGTGTATATTAGGTAGAAGTCGGATTGGGAGCCATTTTAACTGAGCATAAAAAGCAGAGACATGATCATATTTACATAGATCGAAGACAAATTATTATTATGATAGATATTGAGGAACTATTTGCAGTCTATGGATTTCAAATGGTTTATAAATTTATGATTTTACTGTCTAAATTTACTTAGTGCCATAAAGTTAGAAAATTTTGGTCTTATACGCAGTTAAGTAATAGTTAACCGACACGTAAAATCTTATTAATATAATAAATGCCAAAGTTTTGAAGTATCGTAAGTTCGAAGTATTAATAATAAATAAAAAAAAACCAAGACCATGGGAATAAGTATACAAATTTTGAAAATAATATTAATAGTTCCATAATTAAATAATAACATGGGTAAGTCTTTAGTCACTAAAAAAAGCTATAAATGTCGGCGGGTATTTACGCGTACAAATATAGTAACTTAGTAAACGGAAGAAACCTGTAATGTGTACAGGGGAAGTTTATAGTATGCACAAACACTAGTACGTAATTGACATAAGCGTTATCTGAACAATTTGGCTATCTACAAACGTTTGCAGGTAGTAAACATTTTTTTATCAACGGAAGTAAGCCTCCGTTGATAGTAGCGAGGGGAAGGGAGGAAAGGCGCACTTGTTTTACGTCACACGACTTGAATACATCACGACAGAAACAATGGCCACAATTCAACTTTACTAACATTGAACAACTGTGGACGGTGCCAATGTATAGTGCTGTTACGGTCACGCTTTTCGCATTTCTCGGTCATTATCATCGTTTGTGGACGTCGTATACGAAAAACGAAATCGCACCGCGTCCGCAAAATGCTTATGCTAACGACGAATTTATTAATGAGACGTTTAATCATGCGTGGTCGCGTCACGCTCCGCGAGGCCCAATACACGAGCCGCTTTTCGAAACGGTCCACATTCCACAGGAATTACCAAAATGGCGAACGTCACCCGTGAAATGATTGTGCGACCTTGCAGCCGGCAATCTTGCGCAGACGCTGCAAACTCAATCGACTATAAAACTACGTCTCTTATGTAACAAATAAGCTCGGAAATTCGTGATTAAGGTCGCGTTTTATACATCCATAATATTAATTTTGATTTTTACTATATTACTATTGACTATTTCAATTAGTTACTAAAACATTTTAAATTGTGGCTATTTGTCTATTGAATAAGAACATTAGTTATTCAAAGTAGACAAAAAAAAAATCTATATAAACTCGCTTTAACTGTTGGCATTTAATTCCTGGCTGTGTTGCTGTATTTGGGATATCTATACAAAAAAAAAAAAAAGGTTATTTTATGTCACCGACTATTGGTCAAACTTGTTAGATTTAAATAAAATGTATAGTCATGTAAAAACAATTAGAACTTTGATAACATTTTAAACAGGACAAGTGCCATTTAAATAAAAAAAATATTATCAAAACTATTAAATTTTATTAATGCTGGTTTTAAATTGAACAAATGAATGAAATGCGAACTATATAATCTATAACATCTATGCTATATTGGATATGAATAGGACATGAAGTTATGTTTCTTTATACGCTTGCAACTCACATCTAGACAATCACGAGTATCTACTTACTTTCGATTTCGTGAGGCCGCTAATTAGCATGGCCTCGGCATACGTGAGCTGCGTAATACGGAACGGAACTGGCTCGATCCATTCGCGCGGGATAGGCGCGCATTTTTGAACGTGAACGCGAACGCGGGAAGGAAGCTATGACTTTTCACTTTCTTTTCAATTATTTGAGCTTCGTTCTAAATTTGAATCGACTGATTAATATTACGAACAGTGACGACCTTACGTCAACGGGGATTGGCAACCGAACGAAATCGATTGACAATAAACCATAGACAATACTACGTTTATTTGATTTTGTATGTATGCGTGACATAAAAAGAGAGTTATTTAAATTTATGTATGACAATATAAAAATGATGTTCTTAAATTTGGTACAAAAACTGACAAGAAATGTAATGGTATAAAACCAGACGTTACAGATTCGATTTCATTAAAACAATAAACAACAGATTAAGTTGTTTGTTAAATAAACGTAAATGTCAGATAAACAAACTAGTTCTTGACATTTATGTATTAAAAATAAATGGTAACAAAACAGTGTCTTTGTAAACAATGGTTATTTATAGATATTATTGTTTTCAATATCCTTCTTTACTAGTTCTTGCTGCTAATATGATGAACACTTTTTTAAGTATATTAATAATTTAAAATCTTAAAAAGAGAATGCCAGAATCTTAATCTATGTTTTATATACCTGATTGTGTTAGACAATATTTCAAAATTCGAACGCTTCCTTTGTTTTATTGTTTATGTACAGTGTCACTAACCTGAGACCCTACTGTTTTAAGCATAAACAAAAAGTTTTTTGTTTTAATTCTCTCCGGTCGTGGTGTCACGGTCAACAGTATTGCACAATTATTGTGCAGTTTAAAGATTGACCGATTGCGTAAAACAAAGTGATTTTTTTATATACTGATTATTTTTTGGTTGTTAGTTATTGTTAAAAAATAATGAGTAGAGTACAAGTTTTTTTTAGTAGTCAGAATTCATAAGCCGTCAGTTTAAGCTATTCTGCTTTAAATTTGAATAAAGTAATTGCCTCATTAAAATGTATAATAGATCACTTTGGTTTTTAATCAATATGTATTTTTTAATGGATACAGAGATCATTGGTTGATTACAGAGGAGTATTATTAAAAATTTTAATAGAAATAATTGCACTGTCATAGTTATATCGTTTGTATCACTACGTTATTTTAAGTCAGCACTGTCTTTCTAATAAAAAAATATTAAAAAATGATTCTATGCAAGCATTAGAAGTATCAATTCAATAAAATATAATAAATTAATATTTATAGCGTTGATGGACTATTTATAAAATATCTATGTATAAAATATCGATATTGATAGGTATCATAAAAGACCTAGCTCTTTTACAAAGTCTTCACGTTTAATAAACTGGTTGCATAGATTTATACGAATGGTTTTTTATATGAAGTAACGCGGGCCTTTTACAACATGTAAAATAAGAAGTTTGTTTTACGTAGATATAAATCATAGACTTAGTAAATATAATATAAAATAGGATATAGATAGACCAGTGAACAAATAGCTCGTTATACATGTCGCTGGCAGAAATGGTCGTAAAAATGACCACAGATTACCAATGAACAAAAGGAGAAGATAGATCACTACAAAAATTGCGTTGTAAATGTAAGATGTTATTTTATTCTACGTTAAACATATAAAAAATTAAATAGTTATTACTCCACCAACGGGAATTTCCAAACATCACCTTCCTATCAGTCCTTCGAATCGAGATCAAGGGTTATACAACAGGGAAAAATCTTTGCTATCAAGTACAAGAGCGCTTATCATTATTTACGTTAGCAAGCGTACTCACACGCCTCACTGCATACTAACAATGTCCTAGCCGTTGCGGCGACTTGGCACTTCATTCCTATTTTATAATTTACTAGGCCTAGAAAATAAGACGTGCCTTTTGGATATTTGGAACAGTTTCTAAATCATAAAAAATGTAAAATTAATAATTTAAACAATTATTTTTTTTTAAGAAATATCAATGTTTGTGTCAAACAATTTAGGAGTACGTTGGTTTTAAGTGTATATTTTCAGATGTAAGTTAGTAGTAATTTTGGAACGTTATAAAATAATAAATTGTAACAAGAATAATGAATAACGTGGTTACCAGTTAGTCTTTATTATTGATACTAATTTCATCATCATCACAATATCACAACTGCCATCATCACCTATTAGTTCACCTATTAACCTACTGCTCTATCTAATGCTGAACTTCAGCCTCTATCTTAGATTGCATTACATTGATTATACGCGATTGCCACTAGATGTCTTTACTATCGATCGCTGGTTTTACGAGGTGCTTGTATTTTTTTTAAACTTATGTTTTATCTTTAACGATTTATATATATGTAGAGTGGTAATTTTATAAATTTATTATGTTACTTTTTTTTGGACTCGTTTCATTTTTTTCTAAGGATATCTTTATTTCGGATTCTATCACGCAGTAAAACCTCCTTCATAGTCGTAGCGACTTGGAGTTTCCTCATACCAGTTAACAGTTTAAACGTTCCAATTTCCTATAGAGTTCTACAAAGCCTATTGTTTTATTGTGGTTTTTCTTTTAAATTTTCCTTTTTTTGGTACCGATGTTTGTGCTTATTTGTCTTATTTAGTTGTCTTTTAAAGTATTTAGGAAAAAACAAGTGTTCATATATTATTCGCTTTCAAACTAGTTTTATTAATAAAGAATTATTTTCTTAAAACTGAAATTAGTAATATAAATTGTTAATAAAATTATATAATATAAAAATAATCTGGGAATAAAATTATTATATGATATAAATTGTAAATACCATTACTGTAAATTAATTATACTGTAGGTATTAAATGTATACCTACCAATTATATTAATTTACATTTTTTATTACTAAATCTAGTAATACAAATTTGTTTTTAAATTACAGCATCATTTTTTGGTAACATTAATAACTCCTGGCATATAATAAGGCTCTAGACTCGACCGTCTTTGTCGTGAATCCTATGACCTTGTCGAGGTTGCCGTCAGTGAGGTAACATTATGCGAAAACTTTATTTTTATAATTGCCATAATATTTATCTATACTACATAATATACTATATATATATAATATACTATCATACTGTACGTTCATTGATGAACGATAATTTTATTTTGTCTCATAAATAAGTTAACAATTTTTTAAAGTTAACAATTTCTCTTTGATAAAACTATACAAAACGGATTAGGGCAGAGAAGCAGCAGTTTTTTTTTTTTTGGTGGTTGAAAATGGAATGGTAACCCCACTTGCGCTAATGGGATACGCTGGCGGAGCACCAGTGAAGGGTGATCGTGAAAATGAAAACAGGCCAGTTAGCCCATCATGATGAATTCATCAGGAATTTTTCCATGATAGTTTCCAGAGAGAACCACGAGGAGGTCGACCTGGTTGGGTATATTGTTAGCAATGGGATTTTAGTATCCATTACTAACAATCCCTTTCCCCCCGAGAAGCGGCAGTTAATCCACCTCCTTTGTTGTTCTACTATAGTCTTTATCCATTAATATTTGTTTCATAAATCGGCGGCGAATCTAATATATCGAGTAAATATAGCCTATTGGGGAGAAAAGGATTGTTAGTAATGGGATTTGACAGTCCCATTGCTAGCAATATACTATGTCAGGTCAACGTCCATGCGGTTCTCCTAGGAAACCATCGCAGCTAATTCTTGTTGAATTCGTCACGGTGGGCTAACTGACCTGCTTTCATCTTCACTTATCATCCTTCACTGGTGCGCCGCCCGTGTATACCGATAGCGCGGGCGGGATTACCATTCCATTATCACCCATTAAAATATAGTTTACTTAATTTATATACTTATATAATTAATTTATATTATTATATTAATATTTTAAAGACATAGTAGGCATAATATTTATAAATTGAGTAGGCTGTAGGCTCACGTTATGCTTACGACGTCTCTTTGTTGCTAGGCTCTAATTTCTAAACGAAATATGAACTTCTTTGATGGCAAGACACATATAATTATATTGGAAATATAAATTTAATATTTATACCTTAAATTATATAGATAAGAGTGTCGCCATACAAATGCTTTGAGAAAAGCGGGTCATTTTTTATACCATTCTGCGTGATAAATAGTTATGAATGATTTCTTTATAACTTCTATATTTACTTTGTCTTATAATTTCTGTATATTTTTAATGCGTAATCAATCATTTTATTTATTAAATAATACGTCTAAATACATTTAGTGCGTAAGTATATACTATACTAATAAAAAAAAAAAATAGTTGACAATTTGCTGACAAAAAATTGATCCGTTTTTAAGACTCGATTGGTATGGTTTATGGTAAAAATGTAGAAAAAACGTAAGTTGGCTTCAATTGTCACAAAATTTAAACAGAACCGAGAAAAGTTTTTTATGAAATAATTAAATTACTTTATTTAATTAACATAGGTTTTACTATTTTTTTTTATCCTGCGACGATACGGAACCCTCTAAATGGTGGTTCCACTCGTACACGACCACTTTTTGATGATAACGACGACCGTTTAAGATACTGAACTGTAGTTATCAGTCCATATAATAAATTATATTTATCAACATTTATAGCTTTTATTGCCTTTCTTTTAACATATCACGAGACATGCAAAGATTATGTATATTTTATATTGTTTTTTATTAACGAATTCAATATAAAATGTTTTAAACCATGTTGATGGTGTGTGGCATAGAATAGGCTACCCCTTCCTTTTCCGTGGGTGTCCTAAGAGCCGACTAAGGGAGGGCGAAGGATGGGTAGTAGCAGCGTCCCTCCTAAAATATCTCAAAAGCCTAACTGCAGTTTCTAATCAGCTTGCCAAGCGTGGCGACTACTGCTAAGACATCCCTATGGGGAGGCCTATGATCAGCAGTGGACAGTTAAATGTATGATAATGATCAATGCTGATACTGTTTGGTTCCAGCATAGAATAGGCCATCTCTTCCTTTCCCGTAGGTATCGTAAGAGGCGATTAAGGAAACTTATGGTTGTGATAAACTAGACTAAAAATTCCATTGCTAGCACCCAACCAGGTCGACCTCCGGTTTGACTTGCTTGGTTCCCCCTGTTAGAAACTATCATGGTTAATTCCTGATGAATTCATCATGATGGGCTAACTGGCCTGTTTTCATTCTCATCGATCACCCTTCACTGGTGCTCCGCCAGCGTATCCCGTTAGCGCAGGCGGGGTTACCATACCATTTTCACCCATCAAAGAAAAACTACGGTTGGCACTCAGATGTTAGTCGTGTCAGATAGATATTTTTCCAAATCGGTTTATAACGATACACTATACTAGTATTGACTGATATATATGTATTGTTATATTTATTATTATCACACATATATTTTCTTGTTATAAAACGTTATCACAGTTATCACTTATTGTTACGTACCTACTTGTATTGTTAATAAAGTATTCTTATCAGGCTATTATTCTTTTGTTTGCTCGATTTTCTATGAATATGTTAATTGTTGCGCGGGGAAATTTTGTTTGTAATTTTGTTAACTGAAAACATTATATACTAGCTATTACCCGCGACATTCAGTACCAGTCTCTAACAAAATTGGTCTTCATATCAAATTATACCTCAAGTTGTCACTTTATACTACCTTTTGTGAAGAGAAAATAAACTATTCAATTATTCACTTTGTTCGCGTAACGGGGATATATTCACAGATCGGGATCATAAGTAGCCTGTACAAGTAAATTTAGTATATACCTGTTATAAAAAATGTTTTGAAGGGGAAGGGATTATTAGTAATGCGGACTGCCAATCCCATTGCTAGCAATATACCCTATCAGGTTGATCTTCACGCGATCCGCCCTGAAAACTTGCCCTGACCTGCCTTTTCATTCTTACTTATCATCCCTCACTGGTACTCCGCCAGCGTATACCGTTAGCGAAGGCGGGGTTACCAATTCATTATCATCCATTAAAAAAACTATATGCAATGGACAAGGGCTCATGCAGTATAAATAACATAATGTACGGTTAAAGAAGTAAAATTAACGAACAAATTACCTCACATTTACATTATAATATTAGTAAGTAAGGATGGAAATCGAAAGATGAAATGATCGACGCGGTACAAAACAAATGAGGCGTTTCAGTTCAAATTCTTACATGACAATTCTAAATTACGTTCATTTTTTACCACCCGAAGATGTCTTTTTAAACGAATGTATGTCTTTTTAAATAAATCTGTTGATTCGGATTGTGTAGCGGATTGATACACTTTTCCGTTATAGCACGGTTGCGAGTTCAATTCCCGGACAATAAATATATATATGTATTCATAAATATAATAGTTTGTTTAAATATGGCTGAATTACTGTGTGTTAGGATTTACATATTTTTACATTAACGTTTTTCGCTGTCAGAGTACAATTTAAATAACCAATTAAAAAAAAAAAAACAATTGAATAAATTTCAATGTAAATTTATTCATTTTTTTTAAATTAATGCATAACTAAAATGTTGCCACACTACGGTACAGAACTTTGATATAAAGTTTTTAATTTAAAAATTAATTAAACCTTAATACTAATAGTAATAATTTGAAATCAAATAAAAGAAATTGCACAATATTTCAATTTCGATATTAAAAGCGTACATATACTTTTAAATAATTAATGTAATTAATGATATAAATATAAATGTATTAATGAAATTGAAATAAAAGTGCGCACAGACGAGGCCGCGTATGCGACATTGAACAACGTTACAAAACCGTTCGTGTGTTCCACATACAGAGCGCATCCGTAATGCGAGTGTACTCGTATGTAGAAAATGCTACACTTGTTAATATCAAGGATCCGGTGATCACGACAACATAGGATTGCCAACTGACAGTGCGCCCGCTCGACCTCTTTTTACAGACTTCGAAATGTAGGAAGATATCTATTCGACTGTACTTTTAAATGACTTCCGAAAGACTTAGTTTAAAATAATTGTCTGACGTTAATATATAAATAGATAATTTATTTGTACTACTTACAGCACACAAATAACAAGAAACACAGATAGATATCCACAAAGAGAGAGAGAGAGAAATAGGGAAAAATAAAAAAAATCCAAGGAAAATACATAATAAGTATCATACATAGATTTTTTCGGGTGTGGTAAACACAAAATAGTCTATTTTTAATTTTGTAGTGAACAAAACTGCTGTTTTCAATGTGAAACAAAAATTTACTTGTAAACACGCGATAACGCGTTCCAAATTTAAATATTTTCAATATAAGTGTTCGGTGTAATAATGTAATGTATTATAACTTAAAATACATACCATCGGAGGGGAAAGGGATTGTTAATAAATTTGATCTAACCGCACCATTGCTAGCAATATACCTTAAGGCATATCTGGTCGACCTCTATTCCGTTTCCATTGGGAATCCAACGATCATCAATGTGTGTGTATATGTGCATATATGTATGTGTGTGAGTGTACACGATTGAAGAATCTTATTTCATACTACTGAAGTTGCTTTTATTCATGTCAGTTTCGTATTACTTTGGATAAAATTAAAATAGGTCTCAAACAACGGCGACGACGAGAAAGGTGTAAGTATTTAATTGAATTGTATTTGTTCCCCAACAAATCGAACTTTCTAGATATATGATGCTTTTAATCAATAATCAAATTTTATCTATACTACGATAAATGTCAAAGACAAATCATGATAAAGAAATAGCATTATAATAACATGTAAGCGATAAAACAAATTTCGTACTATTTGAATAAATGTAAAAATTTGCTAACTAACATTTCGCGTTTAAAAAACTTGAAAACATAAAACTAAAATTCAATTACACATTAAAAGAGTTCATCAAAAAACAATCAAGATATTACGTTAAGTTTATTTTAAAACAAACCATTTAGAATATCAAAATTAAGAGAAAAAATAACAAAGATTTTAATGTTATTTATCAATTAAGTACTTTTATAAAATCGCATTCACCTTTGGTGGTTTAAAGTCTGGTTTGAAAATTTCTTGTCTGAATAAAAGCTCGAAATAATATTTGTACTCATGATTGAACAATTAATTAAACTTAATAATTCAAACATATATATAATTCAATTAGATTTAATGACTTAGATATTTTTTTATAGAAATGAATAAATGCCATCGACAGCTCTGCCAAATTATTTAGATCATGATTCTGCGTTTAGTTATTGTTGTAGATACTTTCACTTTTCTTAACATATCATTGTGTATTATAAAAAAATATGTATAAAAATACAGACAAATTCAAATACATCTATTTAGTCTAACTTGTTTATTCAAATAGAATTGAATAGTCGAATTGAGAACCTCTAAAAACCTTATATCCTTAGTTTCTTTCAAAATTCATTCGAGATAATATTATCATATCATAATATATATGCTGATATCGATTAATAGACACTATTAGTTATTGAGTTAATAACGAAAAATAATGAATAACGTTGAACATCGTATCAAGAACTTACATATCGTTGGGGGAGGGGGGATTAAAGGTCGTATTTCAAACAAGCCAGGTTGACTTCCACACAATATCTTATGGAATAGATAATTATCATTATTCGTTTATACCATAAGTAAACCACAAATTATATAATATAAAGAATTGGTAGGAAAAAATAAAATGATAAAAAAGACGACAAAAAAGATAATCCGGCTCGAAGGACCAATACATTGTGTTGGATGGGTGGTCTTCAGTCAAGATGCGAAGATGATTCCTAATTGTAATGTTTATTGCCTGTTATGTTTATTTATTGTCAATTATAGTTAAAACAATAATGGAAATGTTAAATGTGCGTACGACACGGTAGTCTACGAGTATGTGACGTGAATTGAATTGTAATACATTTGTATGCGAAATAATTGCGGATTCTACAAAGTGTGTATGCTTGAACTGTACATACTTGTAGTGTTATATTACTATTACTAGATAAATTTACTTTGTACAGGATTTGATTTTGGATTTGATATCTAGCATATTCTATAGGAAAAAGAAAAAAAAATAAAGAAAAGAAAGCATATTTTATACGAATTATCAATGCATAAATATATTATGATAATACCTATTTTATAATCTTGTCATCCGCCAGTGATAACATACATACAAGATAATGTTCAAGGTTACAAATGGAATTTCTGTAAATATAATACCTATACCTAATTCTATTTCCAAACGAGTTCAGACCTTATAAACGATATTACACGAACGATTTTTCAATGACAATTACATCATTACCGTCATCCGTCGTCCATATATTCTGCAAATTGTTCAATCCGAAAATAAATAATTGAGGTCAAGTTAATAGATGTATAATAACGTAATACTCACATAAAATGTATGGTTATTTCCATACAAACATTATATAGTTATTTATCTAGTAATAATTTTCTTTATTAGCTATAAAGTGGATTTTTCCATATTTTTTTTTTATAAAATTTACATTATTTAAAAATATCGGCATACAACGTGGTATTTTAAAATGTTTTCAACAATTTAAAGCCGCTATTTTTATTTTATGTTATTTTAATATAATAATGTAACTGAATCTAAAAACATTCTATTTATCAAAATCGATCAAATCGTTATATCAGAAATACATTACTTATATTTTGGCATAAGTATACTTTGGCAGTCTATTTAGTACTAGATGCGCATACGCAGTTATTGTCCCTATAGCTTTTGATAGCATTAGCTTTCCTTACTTTCTTCATATGGAATCTCTAATAACCAATGCTACTAAATAATAAATTTTGCTGTCGACCGAGACATGTAGACGGTTACTCTTCTGTTTTCGCAGATTTGTTTTTTTCACGACCTAGTTTTGCTTGTGTCAATGATCTGCTAAGGCCGGATATGTTTGGATGCGTAGACGACAGTGCAATCACAGAAAGATATATTTGACTCACGGCCACAGAATAAATCTACGGGCAAGATCGACACTCAGTGTCTCAGACAAAGGTGATGGACCAACTTTAATCACAGCATAATATTGGAGAAATGCACATTGAATGCCTTAAAGACTCTGGAGTGTCTTTTTCACTTTGGAGTTAATTAAGTTTTTTTAAGGCATATCCGTATTCCTTATGTAAGCCTCAGGCCTGAACATGAATTAGTTTCAACTTTGGCTATTCTATTGGGGCAAAAGCAGCAATGGCTAATAAGAAATTTAGCACCCTTTAGTAAAGCAGTACCTCACATCGGAATAGCTCCTAAAAAATTTACCCAAAGTAGCAAGTTTATTTTCTTTTTGGGATATAGATTCATCTGTGATTCTTCGTGTTATTTTTCCGTACTATATGACATAGACTATGGCTATCTTTTTTCTCTTTGTAAATATTTAAATTGAAATACTTATTCTTAATACGAATTGCCAAGTGTCTGAATAATCTTCCTCCATTCGTGTCTTCAGAAAAATACAATCTCGGACTCTTATGTCAATGGTGAATTTATAAGTGAACAGTGGTTGCCATCGGATAATGCAAGACTGGGCGCGAATCCATAACGGAGTAAAAAAAAAAAAACGTGAGCATAGAGATACATTTACAATTTTTAACCTTTTATCTGGTCTTTAATTGAATTATAACGCCTCATAAAACGTTAAACTAATTAAGATAACAAATTGTATACGATAATTCTAGTACCTGCATCACTTTTAAATTAAGTGACAAGGTACTTGATTATTTTTATTTTATATTACAATGATGATAAATAAGTTCACAATACTTTCTACTACTTTTGGTCGTACTCTTGGTTTTTTTTTTTAATGGGTGATAATGGAATGGTAACCCCACCTGCGCTATCGGTATACGCTGGTGGGGCACCAGTGAGTGATGATAGATGAGGATGAAAGCAGGTCAGTTAGCCCATCCTGACGAATTCCACTAAAATTAACCACGATGGTTTCCAGGGGGAACCGCGTGGAGGTCGACCTGATGGGGTATATTACTAGCAATGGGTTCATTAGACCCCATTATTAACAATCCCTTCCCCCCCGTACTCTTGGTTGTTAACGTTCAAATGTTGCGATAATCAACCAATCATTGCAGCATATGGACGTTAATAACGAAGAGTAGTGGGCATATATAGGTTTAGACAGTCTATAAGCAAGAACTTTACTAAGACAATCATTCCAATGCTTCAGCATTTGCGGGAGGAATCCTCTCTAAAACTGTATTGTCCCGGAATATTTACAAACTTGTGAGTGAGAATTATACATCGATTACGAGTAATGCGATGATAGAATACAGTACAGTCCGTTATATAAGTAATACACATAAAGGAAAAGAGAGGGAGACATTAGTATTCAGACTTTATGTCTAATATTGCACTTCGATCAAGAAAATATTGAGTACGATTGAGCAATATATCCGGTAACACTATAATAAAATGATTTCTTCTAAGAAATATCTATCATATTACAATAATGATTTATAAAATTGCAATTAAATTTATATTTAAAGAAAACAACTGTTGGAATCTAGAGTGCAACGGCGCATGCGCACTACGCGTGTTCAGCGTAGCGAAAAGGTTGCGTGTACGCGCCGCTGCCATTTGTTCGTTCGTGGATTCTTCGCAATACCTATACATCTATAGCATCATTGTTTCCATGTACGTACGATGGAAACAATACTTATTTACTACGTCAAATCATTTGTTCAAATAAAAGTTTATTTAAAACTCCCAACGGTCGACATCTTTGAATTTATGTTAAAAGCTATACAACACGTCCAATTTACCCTCTATCCCACTCTGTAATCAATAGAAGATTTTACACACAAATTGACGACTAAAAGCATTAAATTAATTTGGCCTCTCTAAATATGTACGAGATTGTGTTGAAAATAATAATCTGAATTTATCAAAGTACATTTTACACGGCGCGAGATGTTTATCGGCACTGCAATATCCACAGCGTCATACGAATGCTTCTAAATTCAAAACAATTGTAACGATCTTGCGTCACAGCCACAACTCCCAACGGTTCGTACGAATCTCCACGGTATCCGAAGACGAGGCATAATAATTTATTTGCGTGAATCACATGTACGTGGGAACTGAAGCTGTGATGGAATTAACATGTTGCAATTTATACATACGATAACTTCCAGAAGCATCCACTGAATTCACCCTAACAGATAAAGTCTAGACTTTTAGATAAAGTTAATAAATTGGTCATACGATGAAGTAAATCGAATATTCATTATCTAAGGCTTAAGATTATGAGAACCCGAGTTTTCTCACGTAGTGAATAAATTATTGGTGTTGCAAACATGTCACAGACTGCTGAATAGCCGATAAGGGCACTGCTTCCGTTGGCGGACCGCGGCGAACGGTGGAGTTTTCACCGTGGGTAGACAAGAATCTGCATAGCGACACGCGGCGAACATGACGCGGTGTACGTAGAGCTAAATGCCGTCGTGAAGAAGCGCATAATGTAAATTTAAAATTACGAGAAATCTCGCATAGCAACTGTGGGAATAGTCCGACACCTACGCGCACTAAATTAAGCGAGAAATTTTTTCACTAATACGGAACTGGTCCGTATTGGACGCGCGCCATTCCTGTGGCCGGTTTTGACATCACATGATTGTCTCGTAACTCACGGCTCATGCACTTACCTTCATATCGTCGAGCATATCACAGGCGGAGATGAGGGACGCGGTGTCCGGGGTCACTTTTATGACTCCCATCGTGAAAACTCGGGAGTACAACACAGGAGTCGAGTTTGATGCAGGAGCGAAGGCACACGAAGGACCGAGAGGGCCGTTTGGGTGTGTCTAGTGTCCCGACGAAAGTTGGATAGTACAGTTGTAATTATTAATGCGAGTGACGCGTGAGTCGGTGTATTTTAGGAACACTAAGCGCGAGACGTGCTCACGCTGTGACCGAGCCGCGCGGACTGAAGTCTCCACAACGCCATTCGGACAGTGAAAGGGTCTTGACGTCACGTATACGATAACGCGGCCCGTACCCCGCGCGCCTCGAACTCGCAACTTGTTGCTACACCTGCCGTCCTTGTCACACTCGCCGCTATATATATACATCCGTCCCTTTCACTAATGATATGACACCTAGTCGGTTGATTAAACGTATTTGTACCTCATAATACGCATCGCACCACACATAATTATATATTATTTCCTTTTTCAGAATATAATTAATTTAATATTTTTTTTTTATTGTTAATGAAACACTTTGCACATTTTAAAAGTAAATGGCGAGGACCAGTTTATTTTACGGTCCGAAAACTCGTCGAAGATACGCGAACTAGGATATTAAATTGTATTTTAGTTATGTTAGCAACATATCCTTGTTTAGTCTGGCGTGAGTGTATATAAACTATTAAAGTCGCATCGTAGAACTGTCTACGCGGTAACGGGTGTAGGCGTAGAGGGGTCCCTGGCTACGTGCGTAGTGCGCGTAGCCTTCTACGCAGCTACGTAAAACATTTTTTTTAATAGACTCCACGCCACGGTATTTTTAGACGCATCATTTATTTTCAGTTATTATTACGTCGTTTCGTCTATAAATAAAACATTAACCTATTCTCGTCACGACAGGTTTTAATTTCACTTTATTTATATGTAAAACAAAATTAGTTGATTTTTAAACTTTAATCTTAATATAATAAAAAAATCTGTTTAGAAAATATTTAACGCGATGTAATATTGTTATAAATAAATTGAATCGAATTAAATACGAGACAACACGGGAGTGAACCAAAAAGAATGATCGAAATCAGTTCATCAGAAATAGAATGTACACCTACTTATGAAATATTAGTATCTATAAAAATTTATAAAAATCTATAAAAAGCTTCCTTCTGTAATACTGAAATGGACAATAATTGGGAGCCATTTATTTTCATTGGATTAGATAGACACTTTAAATTATAAAAGCAATCCAAATTTCTCTTAGTCGTAAATTTCCGTTTAAACTTGATATAAATATTAATGAAATAAATGAAAATAAAAGTGATATAAAAGAAAGTAAGTTTGTTTTTTTTTTATTTTTCCCTCGGCGTCTATATGACAAAATTTTTTTATTAAAGAAATTGGTAACATACAAATATATTTTTATCTCTTTCAGTCAACGCCTAAATAATTAATAATTCAAATAAAAGTAACGTCATCTAGTCTAATTGTTAAAAAATTAGGTAGATAGATATATATATATATATATATATATATATATATATATATATATATATATATATATATATATATATATATATATATATATATATATATATATATATATATATTTACGTTTAGTTAACGCCGTTAGTAGTCGCCGGTAATCATTTATTCAAATAAACTTACATTGAAGCACTTTTGAATAGTCATTACATTTTTTTTAATCTACCGCTCGTTCGGAAAGCTGTCTCATCACAAGAAGAACGAGCAAGAAACTTGCGTGTTGCTCTTTTAAATAATTTTATTATTGCTTTACATTTTTAAGTTTAAGTGTGTGAATACAAACCACCAATTAGCACTAATTCAATTAAATACTCAAAAAGAAAAAATATTGAATACATAACCAACTGGTTAAACAATTAATAAGAGGAAATCAGTCATAGTGATTAGAGCAGACCAGTCCCTACAAGCAGCACCCGTTCACGAGTATGACGGATGAGCCAGCCATCACTGCGCTCGACCATATTTTAGGGAGCCCAATGACCCACCACGCCGCCACAAGTCTGGACATTTTAGTGAGCATGACTACTCAAAACACTAGACCACGTCAAAGCTACTCACAATTGCCATCTGATAGTTATAGTATTCACATTTTACATAAGAATGCATGCGGCAATTAATACAAAAACCGCTACGCTTTCATATTTCTAAAATCAATCAATTCAATATAAATTCAAATAAAAGTACGAACCCATCAGTCACGTATATTATGTGTAAAACACGTACGTTTAAAATAATAAAAAAAAAGAACAATACATAAATAAGGAAAAAATATCAGACAAAACAACAATAAAAGAAAAATAATTAAAAAAAAAAAAACTTTGAATTCTATGTGTAGAATGAAGCAAGTATCCAAACCTTGATAGTGATTGAACAATAATTCACAAATCACGTAGTTCATAAATACAACACGTTCTCCACCATGTATTCTGATAAGGCAAACACTTCCAAAGAATTGAGGGTAAAAAGTTGAAAACTCAAATCAAACATTGTACAAATATTTATTATGTATTATTCTATATGATATACAATATACATCTACTAAAGAGAGACTTTGTACAAAAGTCGTTTGCTTGGGCACCTCTGTCCCATTCGTGTTTCTACCGTGAAGCTGTTGTGTTTGCTAGGCTGTGTTTCGGTTTCAAGGGTGAAATATGGCAGTGAATTTACAAGGTACAGAGGAATAACACCTGTGTCCTCAGGAATGGCAACGCATGGGGAGTATCATGGGCGAAACAGTATTATCTGTTATGTCTATGGTACTGCTCATGTCTATAGGCGACGATTACCACTTTCCATCAGGTGGGCCGTCAGTTTAGTTAGCAGCTTAGTAGCCATTCTAAATTGCATAAAAAAAAGCAAAATAATAAAAAAAAACTCCGGTTAGAAGTCCAAGCAAATCTATCATTCACTTATTTAGGTGACTGGATTTTTGCAAAAGTGTTGTAAAATATAATGTCCCACGAGCGGACATTTTAGATAGATTTGAATTAGCTAAATATGTTGAAAGATGTGACTGGAGAGATATATTGGAACAATAATACACGCATTTTAAAAACGTTGTATAATGAACTCAGACTTTATAGGATGACATGGTTCAAAGACTCCACTACAATATATCTCTTAAAACCAAAGACTTTTTAAATAAAAACACAGCCATACAAGAGCAAATGGTTTGCAAAACACGAAAGTTAATTGTGTTAAGCCAATCACGAATTTTAAAGTACAAAAATTATATTTAATTCCGATGCAAATGTTCATAGCTATGATGTCAATAAATAGATTTTTTATGGTCACATTGACATTCTAAGACGTTATGAGATGTAAGGTGATATAACAAGAGTAATATGCAAAATTCGTTTTTATTACTGTTAGCTAATGTTTTTATGAATAGTTTACAATGGTGCTAATGTGTGGATTAATGATATTTATTTCATGAGTGAAAATAAAATAGTGGCTACTACTACGCTATCTGTATACGTCGTCGGGAAACTAGTGAGG
This sequence comes from Galleria mellonella, assembly GCF_026898425.1. Lineage (NCBI taxonomy): Eukaryota > Metazoa > Arthropoda > Insecta > Lepidoptera > Pyralidae > Galleria > Galleria mellonella. The sequence goes on from NW_026442087.1 coordinate 1,589,032, forward strand.
GATGATAGGTGAGGATGAAGCAGGTCAATTAGCCCATGGTGACGTTTCAACAATAATTAATTGAGATAATTTCCAAGGGAAATAGACTGAATAAACTAGAGAATAAATAAACATGAGAAAAGAGAAGGAGACATTTATTTATTTATTTTTACACCACTGAGGTGGCATTATAGCATACGACCCACCTGATGGATATGATATGATTATAAAAATATACAGCTATCAGGAATAACAATGTAATAGTCTACTAAAAGGAAAATTGGTCTGCCAGCCGCCATTTTGTTGAATATTCAGTTGTAAAAAATTTAGTATAATTAAATGGAAAACTAGCTTTATAGCTCAACCTTGAAATTGTTTCCGATAAGTTATCGTAACTCCACCGCCAATTCGTCTAAGACATGTCACAATATTAAACATTAAATATCAAAGATGAAATCAAGAAATGAAAGCAATTACCTTCAATTATCAAAAATGAGTCTATCATTTGGAGAGTTAAAAAGGTCATCTTGCGTGACATTGACCTTATGGCGTGCTAATCACAGTCCGTGATCTTATAAGATATGCATACATCAGGCGCATTGAATTAAAACCACAGAATCGAATAATGTTTATTTAGTTTTTATAAGTACATACAATATTTTTTAGAAAAATACTCGTAATATTATAAGATATGCATACATCAGGCGCATTGAATTAAAACCACAGAATCGAATAATGTTTATTTAGTTTTTATAAGTACATACAATTTTTTTTAGATAAATACTCGTAAAATGTGTCTGTCCGACACGATTTAAAATTCGGTTAGAATAGAATGAATTCATACATTTTGCACAAGTGTAAAGATTTCAGATTCAAAATATCTAGAATCAAGTGAAAACTACCATCAAATATAGCTGCGTATTTAGACATTTTTTTTATCTTATGTTACAAAAAAAAAACAATTGTAATTATGAATGAAAATATACCATAAAAAATAATAATAACTCTTGCGCCACCTGCCCATTTCTATCTGTTCTCCTTTAACCAAAGGCATAAGACCGTCTTTTATACCTCTATGTGTATATTTCAATCTGTATTTATGTTACTGTATTTCACTTGAATTATTCACTTGTCATTGTATATTTTTATTTATGGTGCAATAAAGAGTTAAATAAATAAATAAAATAAATAAAAATCGTATCATTAGAATTAGCATCATTCAATAGTATTTTTTTTTAAACGAAATCTTTAAGCGGATGCAATCGAAGTAAGTTGAAGTTGAGTTGAACTCATTTTAAACAGACGTCAAATGCACGTGAGGTGACTGACGTCTGTTTTTACGGCAATTCGACGTGGTTTTGATTTGATACCAATTCGATACAGTCAGAAGTCAGCTTGCTGTTTTACATTGAAAATATATTATTATTTAATTTATTTATATTACAGTCAAGTGCGTTAATACCTTCACGCCGTTATTTGGCTGTTTCGCAACTTTAAGCAGGTGACAGGTCTTTCAACGGCTGTGATTTATTATGAGACCTTTGTGCTCGTGTTATGGCGCCGCTTTGAATATTCACACAATATTTATTTTATGTATATTTTTAACGGCACAGGAATATTAATTGTACATGCCGGTTGTCGGTTATTTATTGCATTTTTATTTATAATCTTGTTATAGTTATAGACATGTATAATTATTTATATAAATCTTTTGTATCATCATCCAAATCAAATTATTACATATTTACGGGAAAATATTACACACACACACACATATTATATATATATATATATATATATATATATATATATATATTGTATATATATATACATTTAAAAATATCAAATATAAAAACAATCAAATATATATATATATATATATATATATATATATATATATATATATATATATATATATATATATATATATATATATATATATGTATTTACATGTTATGTAAAAACTCTCTTATGTATTTATTTGCTTATTATGTTGCAACGTCAATTATATTTTCTTTTATTCTTGTCTACGGTTGATTATTAGATAACATCATATCATATGGTGTTAAATCCGCCATTTGCGTTGTCTTTGTATATTAATGCGTAATAAATAAAATAAATAAATATAAGGAAAAGGAAAACGTAGTTTTGCCTCTTTTCTTAACTTGATAAAATTATTATATCTCTCAAGTTAAAAGAATTAATACACATTTACGTAATAAAGATTGTGTTCCACAAAAAATCAATTGACTTCAGTATAGTAGCAAAACCAGTTATATTAATTTAACAGCTAAACTACTAAACAAATTTTGATCAAGTTTCTATAGGACCGATCTGTAAGTATATCCATTAAGTAAAAAAAAGAATTTTCCAAATTGATTTATTACTGATGGAGTTATGAAGTAACGAACATAAAAAAAATACAATCGGATTGAGAACCTCCTTTTTTTTGATGTCGGTTGAAAAGTAAATTCCTAACCTTTAGGAATATCAACGCGTGAGAGCTGCCATGGGTATTGCATGGGACCAATTTGTATATATATCCTTTCAGATAAAAAAAAAAATTAAAATCGATTCTAAGACTAAAAAAATAATGACTCACAGACAAACCACACCTTAGATTAACAGAGAATAAAAACTTTTTGTCTTAATTCATGCAAAAAATATGGTAATTGACGTATTTAAAGCATATTCTTTTTTTTTTTTCTAAATAATATATGTATTGATGAAACATATATGCGCATCACAAATGGCCATAGACAAGTGTATTGTAACGAAACTCGTCTTGATCCGGAACGGCACAAGTTTGGAAACTCGACCTTGGGAAAGAGCTTAATGACAGCTTCGTCAGGCTTTATTGTAATCCACCGGCGCATAATGCTACCCGTTATAAAAGCCGTGGTTTTTAATAAGGAAGGCCCGTTATAAAGAAATTGTTTTTACCGTCTTAAATAATGGACGTAAACATTTCGACTGCGTCATTTTATGTGTATGTCACGCGATATCTTCGTTTATGCTGAATCGATAATGATAATTGATTTCGTAATTGATACTTCCTTATTGAACTTTTTTATGATGCATAGAATAGGACACGAGCTGATGGTCCACCTAAAGGGAAATGGTAACAGTCAAAAGTAACGGTGAGAGACAAAACGTTCTGAAATAAATATTGTGGTATAGAAATCTCAATATAGAGTTTACTGCAAACAAAAACACAGATTTACTTTCTGCCGAGGTTTTCCCTAAAGACTACAGTATGGCGTTCTTTAAAAAGGATATATCAAGGTTGGTAACGTGCGCGTAACACCCCTAGTGCTGCAGGCGATCATAGGCTACAGTGACCGTTTACCATCACACGGGCTGCATGCTTGTTTGTCACCTTCGTGGTATAAAAAAAATATATGTATTTATTGGTACTATGTTATTAAACGCCGAACTAAATCGAAAGTAATATCGGCAGATTAAAAAGTATGTCAGTGTCAAGTCAAGGTGAGATATGAGGTGATATAACTGGATATAACACACGACAAGCGTGCACTTGCGTGTTTGGGTTCTGTTGTTCAAATAACGGAATTAATTTCGGTTTTTTACATTATCTAGGTAACAAATAAGATTTTGCTGCTTAGCAAAAAACTATTTCAGCAGTGAACACTTACATATACACACGCACGTACACACACACACACACACACACACACACACACACACACACACACACACACACACACACACACACACACACGCACGCACGCACGCACACACGCACACACGCACGCACGCACGCACGCACACACACACACACACACACACACACACACACACACACACACACACACACACACACACACACACACACACACGCACGCACGCACGCACGCACACACACACACACACACACACACACACACACACACAAAGTTTCGTCAGTTTTTCTTTGTGAAACAAGTTCTGCTTGTTGCGCAGCAAAATCTATACGATTCCCCTTTTTAAATTCAAATATCTTTGATTTAATTAGTCTATGAAACATTTTGATGATTATTATCATCGATATTTTTGATAGATTCGATTTGTGACAAAAAATTTTGTTACACATCGATTGTCGCATATGTTTTTTATCATCACTGAAATTGCGTTCATCATTACTTGTGTTCAAGTAAACTATTATTTATATAATTCTACATTTTGTCTGAACAATACGAGTATAATATTCATAATAATACAGAGTATTAAATGAAATTATTCAGAAATACAAATTTTTTATATACTTTAAGTTAATCATTGTTATGATGTCAGTCGTTGATTGTTCTCTGGTGAACTCATAAAAAGGAGCCAGTAGTTGTCACGCTTGGTAGGTGAGTTGGCAACTGTAATTAGGCTTTGGTAACATTTTAAAAGGGACGCTGCTGCCTATTCCTGAGCCATTAAATTTCCTTTTCATCATTTTAGCCACTATCCGTCCACTGCTGGACATAAGCCTCCCCCATAGACTGCCATAAAGAACGGTCCTGAGCCACCTGCATCCACTGACTCCCCGCAATGCATTTCAGGTAGTCACTCCATATAGTGGGGTGTCGTCCTACACTGTGTTTACCCGTACGCGATCACCACTCAAGAACCTTTATTCCCATAAATACTTTGGTAATAAGTATTAATTCTCAAATCAGAAATCATCCGTGAAACGTTTACGGAACCCAAACTATCATGGTCGCCGCACGCCTAAAATTAAGTTATGCGTAGTATCGACGATTTATAGGCGAAAAAAAAACGCGATGTACTCGTAATTATATGCAAAATAGTTGTTTATAATGATCTACATTATAAGGAGTGCCAAATATGATGGAGAAGCTACATTATATATTTAAACTATATTCTATAATATTATATCTGACTTTATATGTATATGTGTGTATATATACACATATACATATATTCATATGATACAAATAATATTACTAATATTATAAAAATGTATCGAAACAATGTTTTTTTTTAATGGATGTAAATAGAATGGTAGCTCCAGTGCTATCGGGATATGTTGACGGGGCACCAGTGAGGGATGATAGGTGAAGATGAAGTACGTGAGTTAGCCCATTATGATGAATTCATCAAAAATTAATCACGATGGTATCCAGGGGCAACCGCGTGGAGGTCGACCTGTTAGGGTATATTGCTAGTAATAGATCTGTTGGATCTCATTACTAACAGTCCCTGTCCCCCCAACGAAACAATGTTTGTGCATGGGAGATATTTAAGAGAATAATTTTTTTGGTTAGAGAGCGATAGGTCTATGGGATTAAGGGGGGGGGGGTTAGTAATGCGGACTACCAGCCCCATTGATAGCAATATACCCTGTCGACTGTTGAACATGGGGCCCCATTAATTGCCATAAAGAACGGTCCTGAGCCACCTGCATCCATTAACTCCCTGCCATGTGTTTGAGGTCGTTACTTCATCTAGTGAGGCCTAGTCCTACATTGCGTTTGTCCGTACGAGATCGCCACTTAAAATACCATACAATATCAACTCAGTCTTTAAAGCGTTCACTAACGTCTCCATTATCTCCCAATATTGGAACATTTAGGACACTTTTTAAACAATTAATCGGAAATATTGAAAATTTTTTAGTAATTCTCATCAATCTTCGATATGAACGATTTAAAGTAAATATTTGACGTTATCCAAATATATAACGTCACGCTCAAGGCTTTATAATAATATTTTATAATATATAAACAAAATTATAATAGTAATTATCATAAAATATATATCATCTGCGGTATCACTATAATCGGTTTGTAGGCATTATTTACCCGTTAATTCGATTCCATAATCATTTGAAGTAGGTTAATAAATGTATTCGTTCACTAATTAAAACTTAAGTTTTCCTGCTTTATTTTTTTTTTTTATAAAAGATGCTTTTAACTGTCCACTGCTGAACATAAGCCTTCCCCTTATGGGGAATTTTGCCAATAGTTGCCACACTAGGCAGGTGGGTTATTTTTTTTTGATGGGTGAAAATGGTATGGTAACCCCGCCTACGCTAACGGGATACGCTGGCGGAGCACCAGTGAATGGTGATAGTTGAGAATGAAAACAGGCCAGTTAGCCTATCATGATAAATTCATCAGGAATTAACCACGATAGTTTCCAGGGGGAATCGCGAGGAGGTCGACTTGGTTGGGTATATTGCTAGCAATGGGATTCTCAGTCTCCATTACTAACAATCCCTTCCCCCCTAGGCAGGTGGGTTGGCAACCGCAGTTAGGCTTTGGATATGTTTTAAGAGGGACGCTGCTGCCCAATCCATTGCCCCCTCTTAGTCGCTTTATACGACACCCACGGGAAAGAACGGAGACGACCTATTCTATGCCGGAACTATACGCGAAGATATACTATCAACATATAATAATTATGTAAAGTGTACAAATGCATCTAATAAATTACTCACTGTCATTTGCAATTTTGTTGCAATGACATAACTAGTTCCGGCTTTTCGCTACGCAATCTACTTCCAACGTCATATTTTGCATACAAAATAGGCCCGCCTCTGTTCACGGATGTCGCGCGTCCTTGCAGGGCTGGCCCTTTGGCATTTCGTTGACGGATATGAACCGAGCCCTTTGTAAGGCCTTCGTTATGAGGCATTCGTACTTAAGTGTGGCAACGTCGCAGTGTATGTTTTTTTTTTCTTTGAAAATTGAACAACTTTCAACGGATCGATTCAGATGGCGCTATTTTTTTTTTAATTAAAATTTTGGTTGATATTTTCTTACAAATTTAATAGGCTTTCTTTCCTACTTAATTACTTCCTTATATTAATACAAAATATAACGCCACTATGTAAGGTTATCTCTGAAATGTTTATATATTTTATTTATTTATTTATTATTATTTCTCACCATAAACAATTAAGGACTTACTATCTATAACTTGCAGTACATTTTAACAATATTATATCACAGTGATATCTTTATTCAAAGAATTAAATAGATAAATAGATAGATAGAAACTCTTTATTGTTTCCTCCATAAGATTACAATAGTAAACTTATTATAAATACAAACAATCACAAGAAAATATTACACTGAGAAAATAATGGGCGGCCTTATCGCTAAGAGCGATCTCTTCCAGGCAATCTTTGGATGGAGAAGAGTAATTAAAAACAGTCTGCCTGGAGGCACTGTTTGTTTTTTAAATATGAATTAAAATTTTTAATATATAAACAGGTATGTGTATGTGTTGACTTTTTTATGAGCTCTTCTCAACAGACAACAATTCTCCGAACCCTGCAAATAAATTAACCATTTAAAAAAAAATGCTGATTTAAAAGTGCTTGTAAAAAAGTCTATTTGAATAAACATATGTCGAATTTTAATTTAATATATTTAAATCAAAATTATTTAAAATTTTATTAAATGACGGTTTATACAACAGTAATTTCGTAAAACTATCAACATTTTAATGCCAAATCGTTACACTTTTCGAATAATCAGTCGGAACTATCGAAAATTGTTCAATTGTTTTTCGAAATTGACATATAACTGTGACATTGCCACACTTCTGTGTATAAACAATGTTAACTTTGATCGCTGGCTGTGTTGCTCCCACACTGATAAATCACATTTTAAACGCAATAATTTGTAATAATGTCGCGCTTGTGTCCTATAAATATAACACAAGTCGTAGCAACCACAATTTTGCATTTAAATTAGTGTCCACTAATAAGGTTATCTGAATAAGTGGAATGCAAATAGCAGAGAAGAGAAATGATTAGATAACATATTAACTGACACGCAGACACGGTATGCTCTATGGTCCTGGCATAGAATAAGCTATCCCTTCCTTACCTGTTTCCAGGTTTTTGTTTCCCATATCAACTTTTCACTGTTCCCTGCTGAATATAAGCCACGCTAAGTTGCCATACTTGGCAGGCGGGTTGGCAAACACAGGCTTTGGTGATGTTAGAAGAAGAGCGCTGTTGCCCATCCCTCGGTCATTTAGTTCCCTCAGTCGCCTCTTACGACACCCATGGGATAGGAAGGGATGGCCTATTCTATGCCGGGACCACAGTGCAATACGATAATAAAATATTATATATTACATAATAATTCACATGAATTACTATAATTACGGAATAAAACGTTAAAGAAAGCATTGTAAATTGTTTAAACAATACACATATATACAAAATTTCATTAAAATCGGTTGAGCGATTTCGAACAAACATTGTGACATTTTTAAGGAACAGAATAAAAACTACATTTTCTTTTTATACAACTTAGATTGGCAAACAAGCTGTCGGCCCACCTGATGGAAAGTGGTAACTGTCGCCTATAGAGTACATGAGCCATGAGCAGTACCATGGACATAACAGGGTATACTGTTTCACCAATGATACCCCCCATGTGTTGCTATTCCTAAGGACTCAGGTGTTATTTCTCTGTACTCTATAAATTCACGCCATATCCCACTCTTCAAACCGAAACATAGTCATGCAAACACAGCTGCTTCACGGTAGAAACACGAATAGGACAGAGGTACCCAAGCAATCGACTTTTGTACAAAGTCTTTTTCTGTATTTTTTTGTTAGATGAAAATGGAATGGTAACCCCGCCTGCGATAACGGGATAAACTGGCGGAACACTAGAGAAGAGTGATAGATGAGAATGAAAACAGGCCAGTTAGCCCATCATGATGAATTCATCAGGAATTAACCATGATAGTTTCCAGGGAGAACCGCGAGTAGGTCGACCTGGTTGGGTATATTGCTAGTAATGGGATTCTCAGTCTCCATTATTAACAATCCCTTTCCCCCCGATTGTTCTGTATTAGATATGAGCGATCATAAGATTATGTAAATGTTAAAAGGTGGACAACGTAGACTTTGCTTGGCGTTCGGCCAAAAAAAACTGTGTCAATAAATTATGTCAAACACGAGGCTATTGATAAATAGACAATTAACGAAATATTAATGGTTAGGTACATAGTGTCATGTTCACGAGACTCCGTCATTTTTTTCTCAATTAAAATCAATGTTTTGATAGTAATTATGCTTTTAATTAACCAATATATTTTTTTGTTGACACTTATATAAAAATTATAGATATAATATGAATTGAAAGAACTATATAAGTATGAATACATATGTAAAGAATTTTATTTGCTTACTTCTATTAATTGATGATTATATCAAAGTATGTTGATTTCAAAAGATGTATTAACATTTATAATGTTAAAAAAACACTAATAAATCAATAATTTGTATTTAAATATTAATATGAATTGATTACATTTATATAACATATAATATATGATACCAATACTTGTATATAAACAACTAACAATAATATGTTTATTTGGAGACGGATGTATACTCGTTTCCTTTGTCAAATATAAAAAAAAAATAACAACAGATAAAACAGAACGGTTGGGTTGCCAACAGCTATCTGAAAATAAATTATATTTAATTGCGACAGTATTAGGTAATTTCATAAAGTCGTAAAAATAAATGTGTGAGATGGTAACAGAGATTTTTTTTTTACTATTAACGATCTATATACTTTTTTTTTTATACTTGGAATGACAAATAAGCTAATGGCTCACCTGTTGGAATGAGGCAGCCGTCGCCTATAGACATAAACAGTACCAGGAAGGTTACAGAATACACTGTGATGCTCATGGTATCCATCAAGCGTTGAAATTCCTAAAAACTAAAGTGTCATGCACCTGTATTCTGTAATTTAGTTGCATACAATACAATGCGTTTCTTTTGTCGTGGGTGCCTTAAGAGTCAGTTAAGGGAAGGCAAGGGATAAGCAACGTCCCTCTTAAAACGTCTCTAAAAGCCTAACTGCGGTTGCCAACCCGCCTGCCAAGCGTGGCAACTACTGGCAAAACTCCCTTTATGGGGAAGTCTTATGTTCAGCAGTGGACAGTTAATGACTGAAATAAAAATACCAATTTTATTTAAGTCCGTTAATTAGGATATTTTCTATTTCATAGATGGGATAGAGCTGGCTGGAGGAAGATGCATGGATTGGTTGCACCGACAAGAGGAAACTCTTAAATGAAAAAAAAAATTAGGATATGTGTGAAAAAAGCAACAAACATTCATCTATCCATCCATCGTTACAAATTATCGCATATATATATATATATATATATATATATATATATATATATATATATATTATTTATTTCACTTAAACAATACATGCGACGATTAGTTTAACAACTTGTTAGCAAGGGAGGACTTATCTCTGAAAGAGATCTCTTCCAGCCAACCCAGTGTAGTATTTCCATCGTTACAAATTATATATATATATATATATATATATATATATATATATATATATATATATATATATATATATATATATATATATATATATATATATTCTTTATTGCACTTAAACAATACATGCGACGATTAGTTTAACAACTTGTTAGCAAGGGAGGACTTATCTCTGAAAGAGATCTCTTCCAGCCAACCCAGTGTAGTAGTAGAGAGAAAGTAATTTAATTTGGGTAATCCAGTGCAGCAAAGGTACCGGTGAAAATAATGTAAATACAACAAACACAAATTGTGAATAAACATATGAATAAATAAATAAAGACGTAAATAAGTAAATAGATAAATATATATACATATGTATAAGTGCATAGAATTATCATGTACAATTGGATAAAAGGTGTGATTTCTGTCATCTCTTGAAGGAAGTAATGGAAATAATCCTTCTTGTTAATATATTATATTAACAAGAAGGATAAAACACATAATTTTTGGTATAGACCAGACTCGAACTCGTGACCCTTGTGGTTTATACGTAGTACACCACTGAATCGTCATAGGCGAATATGGGAACATAACGGTCGAGGGATGGGCAGCAGAGTCCTTCGTCAGCGTCACCAAAACCTAACTTCGGTTACCAATCTCCAATCAATCGTCCAAGGGAGAGGCCTATGGTCAGCAGTGGGCAGTAAGCCGCTGATATCATCATCTGAGCCACGATACTCCCGTATGGCACGCTATTAATTATGTAAATAGAACCGTTTAAAGTTCAGTAATATATGTATAATAAAAACAACAATTTATGTAAAGCTTACCTTAACTTGTATTGTTTCTTTTTTTTACATAATTTTGTGTTATTATGCCGTATAGGGAAGAGCACTGCTTATCCTAAAGTACAGTATTTACCTATTTAGGGAGCAGAGTTTTAACTATATTTAAAATGTAACATTTATTTTGAAATAAATTATTATTATTATTAAAAAAAAGCGGCAGCGTAGATCGTTTTAGTGGCATCCTACTCGTATTGTGATTAGATTGATAACGTCACTGATAACGCTGACACAAAATCAATATCACTCTAGAAATAAATGGAATGAAACAACTATCTCTAGAATACATACATTCAAATTTTTTATTATACAATTTAGAATGGCATACAAGCTGACGGCCCATCTGATGGAAAGTGGTAACCGTCGCCTATAGACATGAGCAGTACCATGGACATAACAGAGAATACTGTTTCGCCAATGATAACCCCAATGCGTTGCCATTCCTGAGGAGTCAGGTGTTATTCATCTGTACCCTGTAAATTCATGCCATATCCCACCCTTCAAACCGAAACACAGCCATGCAAACACAACTGCTTCATGGTAGAAACATGAATGGGACAGAGGTACCCAAACAATCGACTTTTGTACAAAGTCTCCCTCTGGTTTAGCTCTAATCCAGTAATATTCTAGAGACTGTATCTAATGTATGATATTATTTATTATTTAAGTGAAAAATTTATTCAGTGTTTGTGTAAATAAATAAATAAATATATTTTTAATTAAAAAAAGTAATTCTGATTTCATGACATTCAGTTTAATTACAGTTCGATTAAAAAAACTATTAATCGATTAAAACCGGCGATCTTTGTAAATTTTTTTCACGATACCTTCTAGAAAACATGAGTAAATACCTAACATGTTTATTTTATTTATCAAACTCGGGAATCAAACTGGAGACCTAATTAAAAGCGATGTGCCTTATCACTGTGCCACTGAGGTCGGCACTATCATCGTAAACAGGTTGTTATTTTATTATTATATATAATATATCAAATAATTACTTTAATGGGCATATTTTAAATTAAGTTTATGTACCGTCCGCCATTGTGTATGATAATTACAAAGGATTAAAAGGAAATTCTAAACCTAACTGCAATGATAGAGGGGGAAAGGGATTGTTAGTAATGGAAACTAAAAATCCCATAGCTAGCAATATACCCAACCACGTGGTCGACCTCCTCGTGGTTCCCGCTGGAAACTATTATGGTTAATTCATGACATGAATAGTACCGTGAACATAACATAATATACTGTTTCGCCCACGATACATACATAAAGGTACTAAAGCCGGTCTTATCGCTAGGACACCTCATTTACAGACAACCTTTGGTTAAAGGAGAACATATATATATATATATATATATATATATACACATATATATATATATATATACATATATATATATATACGATACAAGATTCCTGCGATACTAAAGTACGTTATCCTAATCAGGTATGTAAAAGTACTTAAATAAATAATAAATAAACAAAAATAAAATATACAATGACATATCGCTCACACTTGACCATGGCATTGAGGCATCAGTTAGATAAGATTACTGTTTTAATGTGATTAAACGTTTGGCAATTACAGATTGATTATTATTGAAAAATAAATGCAAATGTGGTTTTCCCTAGAGACTACAGTATGGTATTTTAATTTTATTTTTTATATTATCTTTATTCGTTCTCACAGCAATTGTTTGTTACACTGATAAGATTTAATATTAAGATTACTATCTATTTATACACAGTGTACAATCATTTCAAGGGAAATACAGCATGCCAATTAACAAATAAACTATAATATGGTATAACAAACTCTTCAAGAGTTTGTTTGTATTTATATTGTATGTAGTTTGTATTTAATATAGGTATAGATTTTGAATTCAATAAATAATTACTTTACGTAAACTTCTGTTATTTGATTAACTGCAATGCTTTCCTATAAAAATCCCCTCCCATTACGAAGTGAATATCAATGTGTTTCTTGCAATGTTTTTTTAATAATAAAGTACTTTATTTTCTTCACAATACCAGTAGTAAATCTATTATATTCAATGTAAATTATTACAAGAAGAGATTTATTTTCGAAGGTTACATAGGTTAATGTATTGTGAAGAACTAGTGTCTGAAGTAGGATAAACCTATTTTTTATTTAATGGATGATAATGGAATGGTAACCCCACCCGCGCTATCGGTATACACCGGCGGGGCACCAGTGAAGAATGATAGGTGAGGATGAAGTAGGTCAGTTAGCCCATCGTGACGAATTCAACAAGTATTTATTCCACATAATTGTTCACGATGGTTTCCAGGGGGAACCACGTGGAGGTCGACCTAATAAGGCATATTGCTAGCAATGGGGCTGTCAAACTCCAATACTAACAGTCCCTTTCCCCTCGATAAACCTGTGCTACAGATTACCAGAAATTATTAAACAACTTGCAAAGACGTGGTACAGTTGAGTTGGCACCAAGAACAGTTCTACGGAACGGCACGGACATTGGAGTGATATAACTACGGAGATAGTGTACAGGCAAGGGTTCTTCAAAAAGGATTAAGGTTTCTTCAGAGTCGACAACGCGCACGTGACACCTCTAGTGTTTCAGGCGTCCACAGGCTACAGTGACCGTTTACCATCAGACGGGCTGTAAGCATGTTTGCCACTGTAAATTAAATCTTTTAATATGTCCAATGTAAATTATGTACAATAAAGATTTTACATTACAATACAATAAACTAATACCATTCTTTCAAAGTTATTATTGGAAGAGGTATGGTATCCCGCCTGCGCTAACGGTATATGTTGGACGGGCACCATTGAATGATGATAGATGAGAATGAAAAGGCAAGTCAGTTAGCTCATCGTGATAAGTATACTTAGAATTGAACACGGTGGTTTCCAGTGGGAAACGTGAGGAGGTCGACCTAAGAGGGCGTATTGCTATCAATGGGGCTACGAGTCCCCTTCTCCCGCCGAAGTAGATAGTTAGATAGTAGGTACATACCTAGCTATAAGATGTTATCTATATAAATGAAAAATAATATTCATATGAAATTAGATGTCAAGGCTTGACGTGATAAAAATACGTGGCGCTGATAAAAACACATTGTTATCTGCTTAAATAAATATCGTAGAAGTAAAATTTGTTTGTTTGTATGTTGGAAGTAATCTTTGAAACTACTCTACAATAGGGCAACATTGATATAATTAAGAAAAATGTATCTAAACAAAAAAAAAAACAAACCAAATCGTACCTAAAATTCGGATATATCCGAATTTTATATCCGGTTATAGCTTTTAGATTTTTATTTCTATTATTATTATATTAGCTCTTAACTATTCCACTGCTGGATATAGGCTTCTTCCATAAGAGGGGGGATTTTCAATAGTTGCCACGTTTGGCTGACGGGTTGGCAACCGCAGTTAGACAGGCAACATATCTGCAATGCCGCTGGTGTTGTGGGTGATCATGGGCGGCGGTAGTCACTTACCATTAGGTGAGCCGCATGCTCGTTTGCCCCCTGTGTTGTAAAAAAAAATTTATGATGTTTTCAGAAAGACGCTGCCAGCCCAACCACTAAATTCCGGTAGTCACCTCTTACGACGCCTAGGGGTGGCCTATTCTATACTGGGACCACACAGCAAAATTTTTACACTAATAGTAAATTTTATTAAAATAAGTACATTTTTTTAAACTAATACATTTATAATTTGTTTGTACGGAGTTTTTCTTTTAAAAATATAAAATATTACTATATTATCTCCATCTAAATTATTCAGTATTCACTCGGGCAAATCCACGTGCGATTGCTAGTATAGATATTATAAGTGTATTGAACGTTATGCAATATTTGATAAATAACATCAATTTAAAAATCATTAATGAGGTTTTTTTTTGCTAAAAATGTTAAAAATGTAAAAGTATGTACACGTTTCAACAGATTTTAAAGAAAGAAAAAGACTCAATTCGGTGCTATTCTTTTTTATATTTGTTACCTTTATAACTTCATCACTTAAAAAATGATTTTGAAAATCCTATTTTCGTCTGAAGAATATACATGCATACAATACTGGAAACAAAAGTTTATAATTTTTTTTTGGAAGAGTGAAAGAAGTATGTTTATTATACTTAGATTTAAGGGAGGGAGACTTTGTACAAAAGTCGATTGCTTGGGTACCTCTGTCCCATTCGTGTTTCAACCGTGAAGCAGCTGTGATTGCATGGCTGTGTTTCGGTTTAAAGGGTGGGATATGGCGTGAATTTACTGGGTACAGAGGAATAACACCTGAGTTCTCAGGAATGGCAACGCATGGGGAGTATCATGGGCGAAACAGTATACACTGTTATCTCCAAGGTACTGCTCGTGTCTATAGGCGACGGTCATCACTTTCCATCAGGTGGACCGTCAGCTTGTTTGCCATTCTAAGTTGTATAAAAAAAAAAAACATAAGATCATGAAAAAAAAATGTTTATCCATGCATAAGACATTTTCGAATTAAGTTATGTCTGTAGTGGACATAGTAACAACAATTTAATTATTTTGCTTTTTTTTCAAAAAGTTTAGCTATATGAATAATGAATTTGTGTGAATACAAACTACTAAGCAGTATCAGATTATAAAATTTATTAGTTAGACTATTGAGTTGTTACTACTTCACGTTCCCTTCGTGGATCACTTTCTTTAGATGTTCCTTACTAAATTTCGACAGTCATATTGACTTGCCCAGTAGAACGAATTGGGAAACTACAGTAACTAACAAATTAATAAGTAAATAAATAATAAATTAAGTAGACTCCTTATTGTGCAATACTTTTGTTTCAATAAATCTCACAATCTCTTATCATGCGCAGACTATCTTATAAATATTTATCAAAAGTTGTGTTATTTTTAAATACATAGGTATTTTTATGATAACATCACGACTATCACAAATACTGTTATATGGAATTATATAAATGTATTTTCTCGTCTTCTAAGTTTACAAAATGACTCGGAAAATACTGTATTCACTGATACACAATAACATTGATCTACCCCACTATTAGTGTTGCCAGTTTTTATTTACCCAATTGTGGGTAAATTTGTTTCTGTTGTTATTTTTTAATTATAATTGAAGGGACATTATAAAAGTTTATCGGTATTATCAAATAATTAGAATATTGTAACAGATTATTTTAAAATCATATTTATCGCAATGATAAAACACTAATAATGATAATAATTGGAATCATCATATCAGCCTTGAACTGTCCACTGTTGGACATAAGCCTTCCCCTTGAGGGGTTTTGCCAGTAGTTGCCACGCTTGGCAGGCGGATTGGCAACCGCAGTTAGGCTTTGGAAATGTTTTATGTTAAGAGGGACGCTGCTGTCTATCCCTCGCCCTCTCTTAGACGCCTCTTACGACACCCACGGGAAAGGAAGGGGTGGCCTATTCTATGCCGGGACCACACGACCAAATAATAGGAATGTCAACGATAAATTAATAATAACAATTGGAATTGCTAATGAATATTTATTTACAAATATTCTTAAAATATCTAACATCTAGTTAAAATAAAATGAAATGAATTTATTTTACTAGAATGTAGGTAGGCGAGTAGTTAGTTGTTCATCGCTGTTTATCAAGATTTTATCAAGATTGAGGTCGCTATTTTTTTTTTCCAAAATATATATTCTTATTACATAATATATAACAATTTATGTAAATTTTCCTCGGCTCTACCAAAGTTATGATAATAAATACCAATCTAACAAAATATAACAGAAATAAATTCAACTTATTTATATGTTTACATCGTCGTGTAGGTCACGGCATAAAATAGGCCGGCAGTACACCTGCAATGCCGCTGGTGTTGTGGGTGATCATGGGCGGCGGTAGTCACTTACCACCAGGTGAGCCGCATGCTCGTTTGCCCCCTGTGTTGTAAATGCTGTATGCTCTTTAATTCTCATAGATATCGTAAGAAGCGACTGAGGAAACTTAGGTCGAGGGATGGGCAGCAGCGTCTAACATCATTAAAAGCCTGACTAGGGCTGCTAACCTGCCTGCCAAGCGTGGCAACTATTGGCAAAATTCCTCTTTTGGGGAAAGCGTTCATCGGTGAACAAGTAAGGACTGATGATGATGATGATGATATTTTTATAATAAAACGGTAAAAGGATAAAATTTTAATGTATGGTGAGCATCAGGTATGAATTATCATTTGGAATACTAAAATTTAGGTTTGCTTCACCTGTTTATCGACGAATCATCGCGATACACAAATAAATCATCCGTTTATCCGATGATTTATTGAGACGTCGATTTAATGTCATTAATCCGTATTGAATTTGAGTTAAGTAATGCAATCCCTTCGATGCGTATTTCTCCATTGACGACTATGCAAATTTTTAAGCTGTTATTAAAAGGTGAAGATTCCCAACCTTTACTAGTAATATAAATGCTTAGATATTATATATATAAATATGAAAGTGAGTTTGTTTGTTACCCTCTTGAGATCTCAATGGTTTAATCTAGTTGTTAAGAAATTTTGTATGTTTGTACTATATGAAATAAAGTAGAACAAGTAAAGGAAGAGGCTTCTTTTTATTTAGATCAATGAAAATATCCCAGTCGTACGAACGAAGCCGCATGTAAAAGCTAGTTCTTCTTTATTCTTACTTGGTCCGAGTGAGCGAGATAAAAAACAACTTATTTCCTATTCCAGTCTTTTTAAAACGATTTGTAAAGTCTTAACCTTATAGGTTAAGATTTTCCAAGAGGTATAACAAAACAAGCGAATAAATTTATTTGTACACTTACAACATTAGTAACAATAGTTTTTGTTACGCGAAGTTTTCATTAATTCTTAACCGATTTTTTGCAAATTAGTTATCAATCGACTTCAAAAAGAAGCAGGTTCTTAATTCGGCTGTATTTTTTTTATGTTTGTTACCTCATAACTCCATCAGTTGTAAACCGATTTGGAAAATTCTTTCTTTATCTGATACAATATGCCTACAGATTGGTCTTGTAGAAATTTCATCCGAAACAGTTCAGTCGTTTAGTTTTTAAATCAAAATTAGTAAAGTTTCGCCACCATTGAAGTCAGTTTTTTTAGTGAAACACAATCTGCATGTTCAAAAAAAGGTATTTTTTTTTTAATGGGAACTCATCGTGACGAATTCAACAAGAATTGTTCACGATGGTTTCCAGGGGGAACCACGTGGAGGTCGACTTAATAGGCGTATTGCTGGCAATGGGACTGTCAAACTCTATTGCCAAAAATCCCTTTTCCCCCCAAGAAAGGTATTACTATTAGGTAAGAATGTAGATAGCTAAGAGAAAGACCTAAAAAGACATGGATGGACTGTATGAAAGATGATATGGCCAGAATGGAAATTAATGTGGAAATGACTGCGAATTAAGGTTTTTTTACGCTACTTAGAATGGCAAACAAGCTGACGACCCATCTGATAGAAAGTGGTAACCGTCCCCTATAGACATGAGCAGTACCATGAACATAACATAGTACACTGTTTCGTCCATGATACCCATCATGCGTTGCCATTCCTGAGGACTCAGGTGTTATTCCTCTGTACCCTGTAAATTCACTGCCATATCCTACACTTCTACCTTCTGGTAAGGTGAATGGATATGGAAAACATGTGACATCAACCCCATATAATTGGGATAAGGCTATGAATAGGACAATGACAGTGTAAAACACTCGTGAAATAATAGTTAAACCCACTTTTATACAATACATTTGTAGTGGGATCAAAGAAAAGTCATTATCTTGATGCTGAGTGGGATAGATTTGACTCGAAGACCAGTGATCTTAATTAATCGAAGTTGAAAAAAGTTATTCAAAGGAAACCGATTATGAAGTACTTACAAGAGTCGTAAAAGTTTCCGAGACGCAATCGTTTGATGTTGACTATAATAAATAACAGGTAATAAATAATTAATTCGCTTTTCTTTAACAATTTAAACATAAGAAAGAAAGACAACTCTTGCAGAATCAAGTTCACCTTTGTACATATGTTTTTTACTATTATTATGTATATAAATAGATGGATACTCTTTATCGTTTCCTCCATAAGATTAAACTTATACTATATTATATTTTAAAATAGTAAATTTATTGCAAATACAAACAATTACAAGAAAATATTACACTGAGAAAACAATGGGTGACCTTATCGCTAAGAGCGATTTTTTCCAGGCAACCTTTGGATGGAGAAGAGCAATATAAAAAGTTTGTGGACACGAAACTCGAAACACGAAAAACTCGAAAAAATATTACCTACATTATACATAATAAATTTTATTTTATATTATATATATATATATATATATAATATCGGATGAAAAGCTACTCCGTACATACAAGGGTAGAGTATCTAAAACATGACTATACTAAGGGTTCTAAATTTAAAAAAATATATTTTATGCTTAAATGCTAATTAACTTGGAGCAGATCTAATGTTAAAGGGTAAAGCATTCCAGTGCTTGTATATCTATATTTAATATCTAGTACATTAATAGTTTTCTATTGGAGAATAATTAATTAAAATGTAACTTTACACGTGTCATAGTATCTGCAGATGCGGTTAACGACCTGCATCACTGATGTAGGCATATTATGCAACGTAATGGGCATGTTTACACGCATACAACACATTATCAGTACTGCACTGTAAACAGTTTACGCCAGGGTTTATATTTTATTCACTATCAGTTAACTGCAACTTTGTTTGATTGGTAATTATTTTTGCTTACTCGACAATTGTATGTTATATTATAGGTAGAGAGTTAAATAATTTAAACGTTATAGTTTCGAGATAATCATTCATTATTTATTTAACTCTTTATTTAAATAAAAACTTAGAAATATTATAAATAAATAAATGAATAATTCTGTAATAATGGTGTAATAAAGTGTTAAATAAATAAATACATATACATATTATTGTTTGTATCGCTGCTGACCATAGACCTCCTCAATTTTTACTAGTATTTGCTACACTTGACAGGCGGGTCAGCAACCGTAGTTAGGCTTTGGTGACATTTTAAGAGGGAATCTGCTGCCCATTTCTCGACCATTAAGTTCCCTTTTAGTCGCCTCTTTCGACACTCACTGGAAAGGAAGAGGTGGCTCATTCTACGCCGGGAGCACACGGAACTAAACGGAAAATATTTTACTAACTTTTCAGTGATAGAAAAAAAAATACTATCAATCTGTTTAAATCAGGCGAGCCATCAACCTAAGTCAAACCGTTTCATTTCACTATGATCATGTTAAACTATCATTTGTTAACGTAAAATGGAATGTTTCAATAACACTCGGCACCCGTTTACTTTGTACCGAACTATTTTCTAACAACACCACTTACGTACATAATTGCCGTAATTTACGAAACAATTTAAAACAAATCACAGACTAATTTGTGATAAGATAAAGTCTTATTCACACTGTCACACACGAGACCAAGGGCAGTGCGATTTTCATTGCGACCTTGGTGCAAATAACACTTGTATTATGTGCCTTATTGTAATTTACACTTTATTACAATGTAGCAAAGATGATTTTGTGTCGAATTATGCAGTTGAAAGGTAACCTTGGATATAGAGCCGAGTTACAGTATGAAAGTTGATCTTAGGAACAGCTTTCGACAGCCGAACAAAAGAACAAAAGGTAAGCCGATACGATGAGGTACCATTCTTTTTCGTGGGAGCCGTGTAAATCTAGATTGTCCGTTTCCTGAAATTAACGCGGTGTTCCTATGTTTTGTTTATTTAAACATTTTACTTGCTTAATTTTTTTTTTATAAAACTGAGGTGGCAAACATGCATACGGCCCAGTTGATGGTAAGCGGTTACCATAGCTTATGAATGCCTGCAATACGAGGGGCATTATGCGCGCGTTATATAATTATACGTAATACTTAAATAATTAGGTATATTTTTAAAGTTTATTTCATGACTTAAAATAAGAAAAAAACAGATGGTTTTTGGAATGTGTTGCTGGCAATCATCATCATGTTATTTCAACCATTATCCGTCCACTGCTGGACATAGGCTACCCCCATAGACTATCATAAGGAACGGTCCAGAGCCACCTGCATCCACTGACTCCCTGCAATGCATTTGAGGTCGTCACCGCATCTAGTGGGGAGTCGTCCTACACTGTTATTATTAATATTATTTCACTATATTACATTATTATTATTAATTAATGCAAATTGTGATAAATATAATTAATTTTTTTTTTATGTTTTACAATTTTTTATGCAACTTAGAATAGCAAATAAGCTGACGGCCCACCTGATTGAAAGTGGTAACCGTCGCCTGAGCAGTACCATGGGCATAATAGAGTACACTATTTCGCTCATGATACACCCCAAAAGTTAACAAACAAAGCATTATTTTATTAATTTATTAATATAAAGTGAAAACTTAATTACTTATTTACTTAAAGAATTTCTATGCTCTTAATTCGAAAAATACTAGCATTACACTAGTAAAATAAATACAGTATCAGGTACAGAAGGCCAAAACTGTGTCAAAACAAGAAAAGCGTGAACTAATTCCAATCGGTTACAGGTTAGTTCTATAGCAAAATGAATGCGCTACGTAAATAGAACTAATTGTGGGACAGGAGCTATTTTGGCGCTGTCCGCTTCATAATGGCGATTGACAGAGATATTTTTGTATGCGTATTTTTAAATTAATGATGTTTTTACATATAGTTACATCGCATTGTTCTATGACCACTACAATGTTACTTCTTATTGATAGGAATGTCAAACATTCATTTTATAAATATTTATTTATTTATTTTACACTTAATTGCATGGTTTATAAAATAAATTTTGTACTTGAGTTACAGATATGCTTTGATAAATAGCAAATTCGCAGTTAACCCTTCTTTGCATGATTTTTTTATTGGTGAAATAAATCAAGGTGATATAATTCATGTTCGTTGTGTCAGGAAAAATGGTTAAAAAAATAAATTCGACGATTATGGTGAACAAACGCACAAATGTACATATTTTACGTTTATATATATTTTGTGTCATTATGCCGTATAGGGAAGAGCACTGCTTCTCCTAAATTACAGGATTTACCTATTTAGGGAGCAGGGTTTCACCTATATTTAAAAAAGTATGTAACATTTATTTTGAAATAAACTTATAAATAAATAAACTTATAAATAGACATGAGCAGTAAGTACCATGGACATAACAGAGTACACTGTTTCGTCCATGATACCCCCTATGCGTTGCCATTCCTGAGGACAGGTGTTATTCCTCTGTACTCTGTAAATTCACTGCCACATCCCACGCTTCAAACCGAAACACAACCATGCAAACACAACTGTTTCACGATAGAAACACGAATGACTTTTGTACAAAGTCTCCCTCTGGTAGTTTCTTCTTATGGTCCTCTTTTTTTAGGTCGGTTAACATATAGTGAACATTATTCCATGTCTCACCGCCCACGTGCCGCTTCGTCCGTTATTCTCGCACTGAAAAACATTTTCACTATTTTTCTTTCTCTATACTATTATTGTTGTATACATTTTTCAATTTAAACGTATTGTACAAAGGCTGGCTTATCTCTCGGATAGTGATTTATTCCAGGAAACTTCATCCTGTAAAAGAAATCGCTCTCAGTACGTGAATGAAAGTACACTGTCATATTATATATGTACGTTCACTATGTATCTATAAATAAAGATGAAACGTTCGTAAGTGTATCGACCGATAACTTATAGACCGATTTGGTAATTTATTAAATCGTCCTATCATTAGTATATTTAATTCAATTCTATTTATATAATAAAATCATGAGTTTGTAGCGATGGAAGTATGGATATTTGTTACTTTTTCACATAAAAACGACTCAACGGATTTGAATGTAATTTGATACTTGAGTAGGTTATATCCTAATTTAGTATATCAAGCGGGCGGAGCCGAGGGATATAGCTAGTAAATAATGAAGCATAAAAATCATATTTTAATATATGAATATATACCAGAGGAGACTTTGTACAAAAGTCGATTGCTTGGGTACCTCTGTCCCATTCGTGTTTCAATCGTCAAGCAGTTGTGTTTGCATGGCTGTGTTTCGGTTTGAAGCGTGGGATGTGGCAGTGAATTTACAGAGTACAGAGAAATAACACCTGAGTCCTCAGGAATGGCAACGCATGGGGGGTATCATGGGCGAAACAGTATACTCTGTTATATCCATGGTACTGCTCATGTCTGTAGGCGATGGTTACCACTTTACATCAGGTGGGCCGTCAGCTTGTTTGCCATTCTAAGTTGTATAAATATATATATATAAGTATTTATTAATAAATTGTACTACAAAAGATTTTATTTATTATGTTATACAAAAACTAAATTCATTAATTGTAATATATATTAGTTCTTCCTTATTTTTTTCTCATAAAAATATAAATGAGAATTCATAAATAGAACAACAGAATGTCGACAAATTACATAACAATTCACGAATCGAACATTTTTGGCATTGTATTCAAAGAATAAGTTTTAAAATTTTGAAATTAGAATACATTTGTCATATGGGCGACAGTGACATTTAAAAATAAAATTGTTACAATAAACTAAAGAGCTGTTCTCGTTATGTCGGTTAATAAGTTAAAAATAGTAGTTTAACTGTTATATAGGTTAAAATCGACAAACTACTTCTAAAGCAGTATTGTATGAGTAAAGTTGAAAATTTTTCATAGAAAAACACGTGTTGAAAACTAGAAAAAAATTTCGTCCCTTTCATTTTATTGATGGACGTTTAGTATCAACGTTATTATTTCAGTTATGATCCGTCAACTAATAAACATTACATACACAACGGTTTCCTACATAGACTGCCATAAAGAACTGAAAAAAAAAACTGATATAAAATTGTTACAATAAACTAAAGAGCTGTTCTCGTTATGTCGGTTGATAAGTAAAAAATAGTAGTTTGGTATCAATGCCTTACTGTAATTCATCTGTTTCGATGAATTACAGTAATTAACGCTGTATCATTATTGTTTATTTTTTTGCCCAAATGTAAATAATCACTAAATTGCCGGATTCGGTGGTCTTTTTTGCCTCTTTTAATGATCAACCAATGAAGTTTGACCGTCAAATTAAATAGTAACTATTACTTAATTTATTGCGGAGATTTACAATTCCTTGTGACATGTAGGTACATATGTTGCGGGATGAATTATACGACGAGGTTGGGTCGGAATCAATTCCGTATTATGTATATATTCCGTTCCATACCGACATTAGCTCAGTAAATAATGAAGCTTCAAATTTCGTTCGTCGTGAATCCTACCATAAAAATCTGAAGGAACGATATTTTAATATTTTAAATATTTTTAAACAGTATGTGTTGTGTAATTTTTACATCAAATTTGTATTTCGTTCAGCAACGTAATTTTGAAAAACATTTCATGGTAGGCTCTCTGATTAATAACTGGCAACATTAATAGATTAAAATTAATTAATTACAGAATTTTTTTTTAATTATTTAAAATTATTATTCCGCAAAAAAAAAAACCCGACTTCAATCATGACGGAATCAGTTATTTTTATTTAAGTACTTCTGAATCGATTTTGTTAAAATATTAATGAAATTAATTTTAAAAATTTTAGATTATATATATATATATAGAGCAGCCTTTCCCAAAGTGGGCGATAACGCCCCATTGTGGGCGCTGCACGCCTAAAGGGAAGCGGTAAGAGACCATGAAAAAAAAATGGGTGCGTTGTGTAGAGGCTTGGGGGTGATTTGTTGATCTTGAAGTAATAGTGATTTTTAAGTGGATGAAAAAATTAGAGCGCTAAAAAATAATTTATTCTCAAAGTGGGCAGTACACAAAATAAGTTTGGGAATATTGATAGAGATAGAGTGTCTTGACTTACAAATGCTTCGAGAAAAGGGGAAATCTGGTCCCAGTTATTATATCACTTACTTATATAACACCATTTTTATGTTACATACAGAAATAATGTTTAGATCTATATGCTGATATATAATATTAAAACCAATTTATTTACTTCTTGTTATATTATCGTATTAGATTATATAGATAGAGCGTCTTCATATAAATGCTTCGAATAAAGCGAGCCAACTTTTTTATATAATTTTGCGTGATAAATAGTTATGAGTGATTCCTTTATAGGATCTCTATTTAATTTGTCTTATATATTTTGCATCTTTTTAATGTGTAGAAACCTCATTTTATTTATTAAATAATTATTTATAGATACGTCAAGTTACGTTGTGTGCGTAAGTATATAAAAAAAACTAGTCAGCTACTTTGACAATTAGCTGACAAAATGTTGACCCGTTTTTGAAATTCGATGCTGTATCTATATAACGTTAGTTGAATATATATAAAAAAGCGTTTTTCTTTACTAAGTTACCTTTCAGATAAAAAAGAGTTTTTTAAACAGTTTTACAAATGACAAAGTTATGAGGTAACAAGCATAAAAAAACAAACGAATATAAAACCTCCTTCTTTTTTTAAGTCAGATAAAAAATATCATATATAATAATAATATTAATTATTATTATTACTTATTTATTTCTTTTTACAAAGGTTATATTAGGTTAGTTAGGTTTGGTATCTCCTGTTAAGCAAACATTGCTTGTGTTAGGAGAAATCGCTCTTTCATAACAATAATTAAATTTCATAATCATTACAATTTTTTTTTAATCAGCATTAATTATTTTCCTTGTATAATTTTTATATACTAAATAATAAACAAAGAAAAATAAATGCTTTATATTATTCTTAATTTCGTATATAATATAGTATATATCATATATGTGTAAGTATATTTGTTATTCATATATATATTTATTCGTTCATATATGTAATTTTAGTATGTACGTATATCAATAATTACTAGTACCGCATTCGAGTATTCTGACACTGTCCTATGGTTGACTGGGAGAGAATGCTTTTAGCATTAAGTCCGCCATGTACACATATTTGTACTAATGAATAAATAAATAAATACAAAAACAACGGGGCGATATATTAACCTAGCACGTGCAGTGTTAAATTAGCAATTAATAAATGTTTTCATGAATTAACTACTACGAGTATATCACCACACTACACGCATCGGACATAAATATTAATTGTTCCATATATACAAATTCCAAATAAAAAATCAAAGTAAAGAATTCTTTCTCTTATTATTTTTAAAATTAAATTTGTATTTACAATGTTTCTAAAACATACTAAATAAAGAAAGATAAAAATAATAAAAAAAGTATATAACAAAATAAAAGTTTTAATGCATTATCTCAGATTGTCAATTAAATAAATCCCTAACATTATTTATCTTAATCATTGGATTTCCACGATAATCAAGTAAATCACTTTATAGAAATATCCACTATAATATCATATAATTGGTATTTATAAATAAATATCTTTAATCAGTCTTTGTCTGGAAGAATCACGATAAAAAATATTATGTATTTTAACCCCGGATATGGTTTAAGTGCTTAAGTAATAAACATATAAACTAAGTTCATTTAATTTTGCAAACTTTAAAATATATAATATTACTCGTAGTAAGATAAAAATGAATTTAACGGGCTTACAGTTCAGTTCCCAATAAAGTAATAAATATTTTAACGAATATCAAATATATAGAAAATATTATAGTCTACTACTATGACATTAAGGATCTATTTAACTTAAAACGTGAATTTAATTTAACCCACAATAAAATTCCGCCTAATTTTCCAATGATAGTAAAAAATAGAAAAACCCAACAATAACATATCACTTCGACTGAGGATGGTAGGCGCGCTATTAGCTTTTAAATTTTAAATGTCGAATCAATTCGGCTTAGAGACACGAAGTTTATGAACTGTTCCAAATTTAAAATCTACAGTATTTGTAGTTACCGAGAAAAACAGAAAGAAGATTAGAGGGCCAACTAGCTTACCTATACTAACGTCTGGTAAACAAGGTGACTTTGGCACTATGCCCTATTTCTGTAACTACGGCGGCAATAATGCCCCAACTCCGTCCATTCATCTATATGCAAATTGGTCTCTATTATCAAGTTCGTAAAGTTTATAATTAATTAATGTCAAGACGAAATTTATTCAAAACGTGACCGTTATTCGGGACAATTTGTCACGTGAAATGATGACACATAGATTGGAATGTTCTATAGTTATAATTAACAATATAGTTAAGTTTCAGTGTTTATCATATAAATTATACACTGTAATGCCAAAAAAAAAAAATATTTACAAGATACACTACGAAATAGATAAATTAATAAAGTGCAGTTTTTTTTATTATTCGGAATTATTGTCAGTTGTACTTTGGGGGAAATCAGAGCACAGTCAGCAGATGGGATGGTACTATAATAACCACATCTATATTAGATTGATTTATTTTTACCAGAGGGGGACTTTGTACAAAAGTCGTTTGCTTGGTACTGCTCATGTCTATAGGCGACGATTACCACTTACCGTCAGGTGGGCCATCAGCTTGTTTGCCATTATACACATAATATATAAATACTTATGCATTACTTATAAGTACTTTTTCCAAACTCACCAAGACTTTGTATAAGAAATTGTGTCACCAGATTTAATTATAAAATTACACTGATTATATTACTGCAAATATATAGAGCAGCGTTCATTAAGAGTCTAGCCTTATTTAATTTGCTTACCCTCGACTTGTAGGGCTAAATGACCCCTCCTCTTAATCTAATTTGTTTCGATCGAGGCCGCCCTTACCTGTAAAAACAATAGTTTAATTAAACGACTCGTTTAAATTACGTCATTGATTGATAAAACTAAATTTAAATGTATTAACCTTAATAGGAATTGATTAAGTTACATTTTTTTATACCACCAGAACAGCAAATAGATACATACAGCCCGTCTGATGGTAAACGGTCACTTTTTTTTTACAACGCACGGAGCAAACGAGCATGCGGCTCACCTGATGGTAAGTAACTACCGCCGCCCATGATCACCCACAACACCAGCGGCATTGCAGGTGTGCTGCCGGCCTTTTAAAAAGGAATATACTCTTTTCTTGAAGGTAGTTTCACTGTAGTAATAATAAAACAAATTTATTCAATTAAACTCCAATAACCATTTTAGAATAGTCATTTTCTTTTATAAATCTACCGTCCAGTTTTAAATATAATTTCAGCTGAGAAGAACGGACAAGTAACACAGCTGTTGCTTTTTTTCTAATATGAGTTAACAACAAAAATATGAATGGATAAAATGTCTATCACATATTTTATATTGTGAAAATAAAAAAAAAATAAATAAATAAATAAATCAATCAATCACAGTATTCTTGAACAGACCAGTTCCTTCTAGAAGCACCTATGCACCACAATAGATACATTCGTATTTGTATTTTTTCTTTGTATTTGTACAATAATTGTTTTGTGCTTTTATTGCGTGCTTTGAATTTAAATTCATATATTAAAACGGTAAAAGAAGTGTCTGAATTTATTATATAAATGTTATTATATTCTATTGATATCGTATATTTATATATAATATTAAAATTAGTGTTATCCCTTCTTTGCATAATGGTGGAAATTTCCATCATAACATTAAATGCCCAAAAATTATATAAAAGACCAAGTTCACTTTAAGTTGATCGTGTCTGTATACCTTTTTAATGTCCATTGCAGAAAAAAAAACATAGCTGTCAAATTTAATTTTTTAACCATTTTCCTTTAATAAAAAAAAATCATGGAAAGAAGGGATAAACTAGCAAATAACGGTATATAATTTTAAAACAATTACTTACTTATAAAGATTCTCATAGTGAACGTAATGTGAATTGTATCACTAAAGCTGTGCCTAGATAAATAAATATAATCTGATATGGCCATAACTAGTTGGGGGGGGGGGAACAGAGGGGCAATGCAAGGCAATACTCTACCATAAAATGAAAGGTCTCAAGAAAATTAGATTCGCTTTTCGAAGTCACCTACTTAACTAAGATCTAACTTAAACAACATGAGTCTAGCTACGGTCCTGTAATCAGATAATGTAACATTTAAAATATAATTAACCACTTCCCTGGGGAGCGGGAGGGAAAGGGATTGTTAGTAATGGGGTCTAATAGCCTCTCAGTTTCCCCTGGAAACCATCATGTTTAATTCTTGTCGAATTCTTCATAGTGGGCCAACTGACTTGCATTCATTCTCACCTATCATTTTCCACTGGTGCCTCGTCGGTGTATACCGATAGCGCGGGCGGGGTTACCATTCCATTTTCACCCATTAAAAAACCACTTCCTTGAAAAATAGTACAGGCTCGTTAGTGCTGGAAGTTACCAAGTTATTAAAATTGTATAATGTAATAATTTGAAAATTGTCACTTGTAACGGTGTAATGAGTTGGGAGAAATTAATTGTGTACTAATTACTGCACAGTTGCGTTTCCAAATAACAAAGT
Organism: Galleria mellonella; assembly: GCF_026898425.1. Classification (NCBI taxonomy): domain Eukaryota; kingdom Metazoa; phylum Arthropoda; class Insecta; order Lepidoptera; family Pyralidae; genus Galleria; species Galleria mellonella. The sequence continues at coordinate 1,618,626 of NW_026442087.1, forward strand.
TCTATTTTAAGCATAATTATGACTTATTACGATAAGTTGAATGTTGGAGAGACTTTGCTGTTACTCGGTCCTCCAAGTTTATTTCGAATTTAAATGCGACCACTCTTGACGTTTTATAAAAGAAATATTCTGCAAATATATTGTTTTTTTTTAATAAATAAATATGAAATTATACGAAAAGTGAAGTTAAGGTTGAAGGATAGGATATAGCAGTAAAATTATAAGAGAAGATAACTCCTCAGTCTACAGGAATGACAATGCAAAAAGTACCCAGTGATTCATATACAAGTTCAGTAGTAATTATATGATGTGTTCGCTCAGATGAGATGCTTACAGTCTTAGCTATCTCCTCGACAGTCAATCTTCGATCAGATAAAATTAAATCACAGATTTTTTGTTTTGACCAGTGGAAGCAGTCGAAGGCCGGCCACTACGGGGCTCATCTTGAATGGTCTCACGACCACGTTTAAACTCTGCCACCCAGTTTTTACCAGTTGCATACGAAGGAGCGGACTCACCTAAAGTAGCAGACATGTCTTCATGTATAACTTTTGGAGTTAAACCTTTCAAATTAAGGTATTTTATCACTGCACGATGTTCAATTTTGTCCATTTTCAAAAATAGCTCTGACTTACGGTATCACGTGTAAACGAACAATGAGTTAATGTGAATAAACTAAACTGTGCATACTTGTTGTTAAATAAAGTAACTACAAAATGAGAGTAGTTATAAAAAAAAACCAATGACTTTAACCATGTTAGGCTAAGAACTTTTCAAATGACCCTCGTACATATATGTATTTATTTATTTTTATTTTATTTATTAAATTTGCATTATGCGCTGTATTTATAGAGGATTCCTATAGTAATCACAATTTATTAGCAATGAACTTTAAATAAGTCATGCCAATGATGAAAATTTTGCCGTGTGGTCGAGGCATGGAATAGGTCACCCCTTTCTTTCCCCTGGATGTTGTAAGAGGCGACAAAAGGAAAATTTTCCCTTCACAATTCATCACAGTGCAATACAATGAGACATGCTTATATTAAAGTAATCAAATTATAAATATAATTGTGAGAGACTGATGCCTGAGATAGGTATAAGAATACCTGTATTACAGGTCACCAGGGCCTCACTCCGCAGGGTTACTTACTAAGCACTTGTAATATAATAAGTGAATTCAATGTAATAAATATAAGTTATAGGAAGAGATAATTTATTATATTTTAATGTAGCGTCTAAAAACATCACCAAAGTCTAACTACGGTTGTTAATACGCTTGCCAAACGTAGCAATAACTGGCAACACCTCCCAATAGTGAGAGGCGTATTTTTTAACCGTATGTTCAACAGTGGGCAGTTTCGACTGATATGGTATGACAATGGCGGTAATTATTAATATACAGTGTTGCCACTATACGCCAATATCAAACAATATCGAGAATATTCTTATTGGAAAGCAATTTGCATAGAACCATAAATTTTCTCGTAGACCTTCACTTGTTTACACAAAGTGAAATTATATTTGCGCGCCATTGTTTTACGTCATTCGCATAGCAGATTGCTAATCACGCGTGTAGCGGACGTTATGTTCGTAATCGAAATTAATGTTTTTCCTTATAATAATAAGGTTCAATTTTTGTTGCGTTAAAAAATTCCTATTTTCTACGCTACACGGCGAAGGGTGGCGTCTCCCTCCCCATACAAAACAACAGCGATGTTTTCGTAAAAACCACAAAATGATATCCATTGCGCAATTTAAAAGACAATCTAAACTGCTTGTTCGTACATTCGCATTTATGTTTTCGGAAATGGACGATAAACCACGTGGGGGTGAATAGGGGTGTCGCTTCCGAACTTTGGTATTTTGGGGCCGCGTGGGCGTAGATTGCATAGATGTCAAGGTGAACGGCGAAGGTCATTGCAATTGCGCAATATCAAGGTAAAAGGGGAAGGGGGATGTGTGGATGGGGTTGCATTGTTTATTATTGATTCAGCATGTTACTATTTGTCATTCATAAACAAATACTAGAGATAAAATATTGCACTGCCTGTTCCGCAACGCACTTATATGGTTTATTAGATATGAAACTTATTTTTATTTTTTTTTTATTATATTTGAAACACCAGAAGGAGACTGTACAAAAGTCGTTTGCTTGGGTACACCTCTGTCCTATTGGTTTTTATTCTATTGTGAAGCAGTTGTGTTTGCATGGCTGTGTTTTGTTTTGAAGGGTGGGATGTGGCAGTGAATTTACAGGGTACAGAAGCATAACACCTGAGTCCTCAGGAATGGCAACGCATGGATACCTCCCAACGCATGGGCGAAACAGTATACTTTGTTATGTTCATGGTACTGCTCATGTCTATAGGCGACGGTTACCACTTTCCATCAGGTGGGTCGTCAGCTTGTTTGCCATTCTAAGTTGTATAAAAAAAGCATACAATCTAATTGCTTACCTGATAAAATATAATACCATATACATTACAGAAGAGACTTTAATGTCCTTGATATTTTTTAAGCTTTATAATCCCTGAATATTAAGACGTTATGCTCCCATATCCTTTAATTTCACGGCCATATTTCACATTTGTAACAAAAATACAGCTTTAAAAGAATAACTGCTTGGTGGCTGAAATACGAGTGAGACGGAGGTACCCGTCGACATTCATAAACCGGTAAAATTATTTGAATAAAAAAGAAGCTGTATTTTCCTATTCGCATAGTGAAAAAGTTCTGACGGGCTGTCAAAGGGTGTATTATGAGATATGAAATATGACGGGTCGGTCCATTTTACATGAACAAACTACTACCTAAATTCTAGGCTCCTGGTACAATGTTTCGTTTTCAACCAACTTTAAAAACTGTGAAGTGCTTTAAAATCACAGTATTTATTTTGTATTATGCCTTCACTAAAACTGTCATTAGAATTGAATAATTAAAATAATCAAAAGGAGTTTTCTTCCGTAAAGGCTCAATTGTATTAATTTTATCAATATTTAAGATAGTTCATAACTGTTTTTTATCGAAATGTGGCAACGTCGCATTTATCTGTCAATATCCAAAAACAATTTAACATTTGTAAACGTTTCTTGACTAATTATTTAAAATGTTATTTGCTAGTAAACTCAAATTTTTAAAAATAATCAGGCAAAAACTTTTTTATACAGTTGTAAAAATTCCAAGTTCAGTAGCAACAAAAGATTTTGATGCCAAATACATTAGTTTTTAAAACATTCAAAAACAAAATATAAGAAGTAGATGTGAAATTTACAACGGTATATTTATATGCAACGTATTCTATGATTAATATTTCAATTCGCCAGTAGAGCATTTTTTAAATAATCTATCGGAAACATTGAAAACTGTTCAATTGTTTTTTTAATTTTGACTGATAATTGCGGCGTTGCCACACTTCGGTAAGTCAAAGTTACGAGTATGAACGCTCTTAAATGAGTATCGTTTGGAAAAAATAAATTGTGACACTGATACATCAAATTAATTTTATTATCTTAAAACCCAATTTGCTATGTGATTTAAAATTAATCCGCCAGGGCCGCATCTCCCTCCTACAACACATCAGTCTAGCGAAGCTTAAAATTCTGATAAATGAAAAGGTACTAATCTATACAGGGCTCAATTAAGGGACGGCACCTAACGATGTTAATTCTGATGGTTTATAACGAGGCGCCATCTATCCGATCGTTAATGTCATTTACATAATAATATACTTTCAGCCACCGAAGGGAGATTTGAATTTCGAACGCGTTTTTTTTTTATTTTTATTTTTCATTGAAAATTGTCTTTTGAGTAATTTAGTTAGGTTAGGTTAGGTATAGGTAAATTTTTTGTAATAAAATCTGGCAATATATGATTTATTAGTTAATTTTCAAAAATAACTAAATAACATTCAATATTTCTGAGTAATAATTTAATAATGTAATTCAAAAGCAAAATAATATGAAACAGTTGCAAAATTTTTTAGTATTTTTGTATGTAACTTATTCTTTTATTCATTTAATTAATAATTTAATACACAGATATATATGCACATTTGGTGGACTTAATACTGGATGGTGATTTCTTTATTGAACGTTTTCGTGTGCTATCAAAGTACTTTTTAAATACAATTTGTGTGATGTAGGCGGGTAGAAGAAAAAACTTCCGAAGCGGAGACATGACAGCGCTATGTCAGTCTATTCGTGACAACGGTCGGTGTAACACGGTTGTAATGTCGAGATAACTCAGGTAAATTGTCTTAGTTTACGTAAATGATCGCATTAATTTTCGTCTCTAATGAATATATCAGCGAGTTTCTTCACCTCTTGATACGACACGACACCAACTCCTTCCTTGATCTGCCTGATGTAACTATGCCTCGGTCTCCCTCTTCCCCTCCTTTCTTCTATCTTACCTTCCATTATAATGTTCATAAGTTGGTCGTGTCGTATCAAGTGTCCCAACATTTTTCCCCTTCTGTCCTCAATAGTTCTAATAATTTGTCTTTTTTCCTTAACCCTAAGCAGGACCTCCTCATTGGTAATTCGATCCCTCCAGCTAATTTTCTCCATCCTACTGTAGAAAATAATGCAATCGTAGTGACTGGCAAGAGCTCCATCGACAAGAGCGCAGCCCTTAAACAGGATAGATAGATAGATATATCACTTATAAACCATTCAACGCGATAGTCTAAAAGGTAATATTATGTTAAATAATCATATTGTGCAGAACGCACCTTTTTAGAGAATATTTTTAAATTTTATATTTTTATTTTGTTATTTGATATCTGACAGTCATCTGAGAAAAATATAATAACTAAAGAATCATGACATGATTCTTTAGTTATATTTTTCTCTACCACTAGCAGCGACCGTCTTATTATTTCATAAAATATACAGTCCTTTTTCAAGAGCATATCTCTCGTTAAAACATATAGATGTGGTAGATAATGCAGACATTTTAAGTGCAGTACTTTATGTACTTTATGTTAAGTACATTGTTTTAATAAAGAAAGTTTCGTATTTGATTGTGTCTTTTCCCAACCTCATATTATAAATACACTTGTATTTATATTTGTATATTAGTTTAATTATTGGTCTATAATATATAAATATATCAAGTATTGCTTTATTTTTCCTCTATTCAATAATGCACAGCCCACTTATTTCTCGGTATACGCAATGGTTGACTGGTAGAGAACACTGTCCGGTGTTAAGTCGAGTTGAGTTTCAATATGCATTAAAGTTTGAATAAATAAACATATTGTATAAATAAAGATAACACAAATTTCAGGACAACCCCGTCCCACATACCCACCGCAGCTTCCTGTTTACCGTGGACATGTGGACACCACAAATGATAAAACATGTTATATAATATTTGGTTGAAAACAAACCAAGATACATTATCTTATCGTACTTTTTACTAGTCTAATATGTTTGTAAAGAAGCCTTTATTCTGCGCTTAATAATATACAAAATTTACTTTTTGATTTTTTAATTAATGGATTCTTTAAAAAAAAAAAAGGCTTCTTTTAATATGTTTGTAACTAGACGATGACTGTACATGGGAAATATTTAAGAAAAACCGATATAAGCGGTCTTAATAAAATTCATAGATGCCAAAGACATAATTTTTAAAAACTTTATCTGTATGTTTGTACCGACATCATGCAAAAACAACGGCATCAAATTGTATGCGGTTTACGCAGTTGTATTCCTAAAGATCTAATTTAAAAATTGGTGTATGTTTTATTTAAAAATTCTATTTACAAGTGACCGTGTGGTTATGTCATAAAAAAGTTCACTCCTTCCTTACCTGTGGTTAGTACTTCTTTTCCTATGCTTGTCGTAAGAGGCGACTAAGGGAACCTAATGGTAGAGGAATGGGCAACAGCATCCCTCTTAAAACACGTCTAAAAGCCTAACTGCGGTTGCCAACCCGCCTGCCAAGCGTGGCAACTATTGGCGTAACTCCCCTTATGGGAAAGACTTATATTCAGCAGCGGACAAGGAACGGCTGAAATGATGATTTACAAATGGTGAAATTTATTGGGTCTTTTTTCTTTATTTAAGGGAGTTTATTCTTATTGGCTTTCCTACTTCTAAAACCGACGAATACGAAGTAGTGGATAAAAAGCTAATATTTAATCGTGTTCCCTAATCAAAAAGAGGCAACTGTTGGCAAGAACCCTCAAGGGGGAGGTTCATGTTCAGCAGTGAACAGTTAAAAGCGGATAAGATGATGATGATCGTTTTAAATATATCTTGTAAGGACTTAAACATTCATGTGAAATCTAGAACTTATTAAAATCCAGTGTGATCCACATTTTCTACTATCGCACAGCTCGCCATCGACAGGGACTTCACCTCTGTACCTTAGAGAGTAGATGGTCGCGTACAGCACAATTTTGGAGATGTTTCCCTCCACGAACACTCAGGTTATAGAATGAGCTCTCTGTTAAGGTTTTCTAAGAGACTACAGCATGGGATTCTTCAAAAAAGGGTAAAAAGTTTCTTCAGGATCGTCAACGCGAGCGTAATGCTTCTGGCATTGCAGGCGTTCATAGGCTACGGTAACTGCTTACCATCAAAAGGGCCGTATGCTTGTTTGCCACCTCAGTGGTATGAAAAAAATTATAGGAGTGAATATAAAACAAAACAAAATAATTTGACATAATTGGCTTGTAGTATGTAAATCCGGTGATGAATATCATTTTTAATAATCTAAATTAATTCCAATGATGGTGGTGGGATCACCTCTGACTACATTGAATTTTAGCTGTAAAATTCTAAATACTTGTACATATTCACATCAATCGAGTAGTCTTTAATCTAGCATAACATTAAAGTATGTAGGGGCATAGTCACATGCAGACCCAAGCTAATTTAGGAAAGTCCGTTTCCAAAATTAACCTGACCGTGAAAAAAAAGCCTGTACTTTATTTAGGCAAAGAAACGTCTTTGCCACCACCATTAGTTTAAGAATGGGCATTGTTGTTGACTACCAACCCTTTTTAAGAATACACTTGCGTTATCGTATCACACTTTCGCTCCATTTCTATAAACAATCCCCTTTTCACGGGAACTAAACGATTTACCGACGGGGCCATTAACAAACTGTTTATGGATATCACTTCGCGTTTAGTAAACCGAATCGGAACAAAGGACTATTAATCAAAATGCTCGATTAAACGGCAAGTTGCACATCCCTAACTGAACCACATCTGAATGGGGACAGGCGTGGGCGTTGAATGAACGCGTAGGCGGGTGGAAAGAGACAGCCGTATGGATGTAATTATGAGTGGGAGTGAAGGAGAGCACCAGGGGGCTCGGGCTGCGGGTGGACGCCTACGCTTCTTTCAATGGAGGGTGAATGAGTGACGCAGTGTCGGCGTCCGCTACGATTTTCTACGCTTCTTATGTATTCATATGAATGTTGGCTGCCTTTGTACTGGAATTTAAGCTGGCACCCCCGATATAATCTGTTTTGTTGAATATTTCTTATGATACTGTAGTAAAGGTGTTTCTTCATGGGATTTAGATGTTCGTATTATATAGAAACAGTAACATGAAAGAGTATGTATACGAGTACTTAAATGCTACGTACAAAGGAAAGTTTTTCAGACTGTGACAAAAACTGCACTACCTACATTGGTGGAAGTAGCATTATTGTCATTTTTAGCTGACATCAAAAAGAAGGAGACTCAATTCGGTTGTATTTTTTTTAAGTTTGTTACCACATAACTCCGTCAGTTCTAAACCGATGTGGAAAATTATTTTTTTTTTTTATCTGAAAGGATTTAATAAAAATGGAGATCTGAAAGGATGATTAATATTTTCTTTTTTATTAAATTAGTTTCGGTAGTCTAGTTTTTAGATCAAAATGGCTGGTGTTGTCACAAGTAAAGTAAGTTTGGCTTTATGGGATTGGCATTTGTATCCAAGTTTAAGTAATATATAATTTCGTTTACTTGAAAATTATTTTCTGCTATAATTTAAATGGAAAATGGACAATTGAAAATATTGTATTAACAAAAATGTATAAAATCAAAAGTATGGTCAAAATAAAAAAAAAAAGAAATGATAACGACCTTCGACTTTCTGAAAAAAAAAATGTGTCCTGTAATCAAAAATGAAATCCGGCAAAGCGCTCATCACTTGACGGAAGCGCCAGACTATGGCGAGATAAACGTAATCTATTTAGGGCGATCTATAATACTTTCCAAAGGTCTGGTAAAATTATTTTCGATTCAATAGGCAGCTCTCGTATTAAGGCCAAATTCTAGACAGATAGTACCTTAAATGTTATGACCATTTTATACTGTGTGGTCCCAGCATAGAATAGGCCACCTCTTCCTTTCCCATGGGTGTCGTAAAAGGCGACTAAAGGAAAGCAAGGGATGGGCAGCAGCATCCCTCTTAAAGCTTCTCCAAAACCTAACTGTGGTTGTCAATCCGCCTGCTAAGCATGGTAACTGTTGGCAAGAACCCTCAAGGGGGAGGCTCATGTTCAGCAGTGAACAGTTAAAGGCGGATAAGGTGATGATGATCGTTTTAACTATATCTTGTAAGGACTTAAATATTTGTGCACTGCGTTTGAATTTTCTGACATATCTATGTTCAATTTCTCTTATAGAAGACTTCTTGAAAAGGAAGCTAATCTATACTAATATTATGATAACTTGATTGTTTGTTATATATATATATATATATATATATATATATATATATATATATATATATATATATATAACATAGGTTATATTTTTGAAATTAGAAAATTCTATCTTAAATTTTGGTGAACTTGCTTGCACTATCGGTGTACGCTACATCACTCACTGGTACCCTACTAGTGAGTGATAATAGGTAAGAATGAAAACGGGTCAGTTAGCCCATCGCGATAATTTCAACAATGGTTTCCAGGGGGGACCGCGTGTAAGTCGATCTGATAGGGTAAACCAATGATAGGCACTATGGGGTCACTAGGCCACTATTAACAATCCCTTCTCCACCTGAACAGCTTAGGTTAGATTACAGAATAATATTTTATTTCAATATTTATAGAACTTTCTAAAACGACCCGGTTTATTTGCGGTACCCGGTCTATATCCACATTTCAGTAATTGAATATGGTACTATCTTCGGACCTAACCTAACGAACCGTTGTAAGTATAAAGGCGAAGGTTTTGTCAAACCATAATAGTCCTTAATTCGTACAGACAAGACACAAACGAGCTTGACTAGATGTAAAGGATTTTGCTCGAAGCTTCACGCATTTACGCAGTACGCAAACACCCCCAAGGCAGGGGGAGTGTGACGTCACGCCGCGCCCTCTGACGTCATACCACGTAATCTTGTACACAATTCTATTATGTGTGTGGGAATGGAACACTGATGATTGATAATTGTATTGAATAGGTATTTAGGTAGGTACTTATTTTACCATTGTACAGTTATTTTACCTAAAATGATTTCTGACTTCTAAAAGAAGGAGCGTTTCAATTCTATATTTTTATTACAATGTTACGCGATTATATAGCTAAAATTTTTATCAAAATCGGTTCCGCAGTTTAGTTTTTTAATCAAAATAACTAATTTTGTAATTGAAGTCGGTTTTTTGTGAAACAAAACCTCAAAATATAAATCGATAGGGTTTATTCTTGTATAAAAAATATGGGTTAAATATTTATTTTTTAACGACGTCTGGTGCAGTGGTAGACATACAGCTCTGCGTAATGAGGTCCCGGGTTCGATCACCGGTCGAGTCGCCATTTTATTAAACCTACTTTTCTAAATTGGCCAACATATTGAACTAACTTCTCTAAACTGACTCTGATCTGGGTGTTCTGGGTTTGTTACCTTATTCTTCATAATATGGGCAACTTAACTTGAAATCCAGGCAATCGGTGTGATAATGTAGCACATTATATTATATTTGGGCATGTGTGCGATGGTTTACCCTTGCCGATTGGGTAGTTTCAAGTTTATTTTACTGGATTTGCAGTAAATAACGAATTGTTGTTGTTTTGGATATTATTTTTAATATTGCAACTAAACTATATAAATTTATAATAATTTGAATACATATGAAACAAAGAGGTGACGGTATATAATGCAATTCAATTGTTAACGAATGACGTGAATGTGGCTGCTGATTAGTGGGTCGTCGCAATTTGCTTCACACTTCACGTTCCTTTCAGCAACCGTAGATTATGCAGTAACAATTATATAATTTATTTAATTACCAGAAATAAAAAAAAAACAACTTTTCTAACAATAAAAGTAAATGTAAATTATAATAAAAACCAGATAGCAAAAAATATGTAGATCTCCACGCATAGTTGCGGAATATGTAACAAACGGGAAGAAGGGCCATGGTAAAGGTAAGTGTATATATGTATAAAATTATAAAAAAATCTTTAATATCTGTATAAATATTTGGAGGGAAAAATAAAGTTTTTGCATTCATTCGTTCTTGCCAATATAATTTCACATCCTTTTACTAGACTTTTATGTACATACATACATATATGTTACACATGTCCCCTATTTAGACCTTTACTTCCGTATAATATTATACGTATATTATATTATATTTTGTAACGCTTAAAGCCGTTTATGTTTGTAATCATCTGTAATTGCCGACGTTTTGTTTTGCATAGTAAAGAACTGCTCGTTGAACACGATTTCGCGTTATAAATAAATGTCTTCATTCTAATACGCTTATGAAACATTTCATAATTCAACGTATATTGACGATGGATTATCGATCGGTTGATATATGATATATATATATATATATATATATATATATATATATATATATATATATATATATATATATATATATATATATATATATATATATATCATATATCAACCGATCGATATATAGGTTTTCCCCTAAGTGAGTTTTACCAGAGGGAGACTTAAAAAAATGTCTTACAAGCTGTTTTATGAATAAATAAAGTTAAATATTAGTAGTATGTATTTTTTTTTACAACACAGGGGGCAAACGAGCAAGCAGCTCACCTGATGGTAAGTGACTACCGCCGCCCATGATCACCCACAATACTAACGGAATTGCAGGCGTGCTGCCGTCTTTTAAAAAAGGAATATGCTCTTTTCTTGAAGGTTATGAGATCCATTTACACTACGAGTATAATTCATTACTGTGATATTATATGATATATAATGTTGATATGTCATGTAAACAAAGATTATGTACTTATTAAGAGTTTTGGGTAATCCACGAAGGCGCAGAAGGTGGTGGTGGGAAAGTAAGCCGAAATACAAGCGAACATCGTAGCCGGCGCTACGATGACGCGATACGCTACGCTTCGTATCTTGTACAAGCAAATTAACTTGCAATATTTATCAGTTTGTTTAAGTCAAATCTTGCAATGTTTGTCAGTGTGTTTAAGTCAAATCTTGCAAGTCCCTCTTAGACAAGACACTTAACGAACTGGCCCCGTAGATTTATTGTTTTGCATGAATTTCTACTATGTTTATTTTAAATAAACAATCGGGGCTTAACGCGATGTAAAAGCCTTTACAGGTAAATAGTACCTATATAACTGCTTCTTTATTTCTTAAATCGCGTTAAGTCCCGATTGTGTATTTTAAACTTTAGTATGTTGCATTTTGGGCCTTTATTTATGCGCACTGTTATTTTTTTTGATGCAATAATTATAGTACTATCTGTCTGTTGTCCTTACGGCGTAGTTTTGATTTAAAGAAATAAAAAAAAAAGATAACAGATTCGATTCGTCTTTTAAGTGTTAACCGATTTTAATGAAATTTTATACACATTCATACACCTTTAGTTTTAGTAATAATACAATGCTCGATATTATAATATAATAATTTCAAAATGGACGCTATTATAAGATGGCGGATGGTGTATATTTTGTGACCAACCGAATGGGTGATCAAATAAAAAAGCTTGAAAAATAGGCAATAATAGACTAAATGACATTATTTAATAATAGTAACAGCTATAAACAGGCAAATTAAATTATAATAGCATCTGGGATGAAAGCTTGCCTTTAAAATGTTTGTAAACAAACTTATTAAGCGGCTCAACTCTTTTATATTTACTTTTGTGAGTGGCGATTATTTTGGCAATAATGAATCTAAATTAATTTTTTTTTGTCATCGTTAACGTTTACATAGTTCACATTAAATTTGGCTACTAAGCCAAATTTAATGTGAACTATGCATAGCCAATGCAAAAGTGTTTAAAACTCAGTACGGAATTTTACTCAGAGAACAAAACACTGATTTTTAGCTATGACCACGGGGATGAAACGATGAGGTCGCGTTTCGAATGCAAACAAGAAAAAAAAAATATTAGCAAGAGCAATAAAAAAAAAAAAATGATATATGAACAAGAGTACAGTACCAGTAAAATATGTGTATGCGTGTGCATGTGAGCGCGCGTGAGTGTGCATGCGTGCGTGCGTGTGTGTCTGTGTGTGGGCATTTGCGTGCGTGCGTGTGTTGTGACCCTAAAATATTTAAGATAAAACGAGCCATTTGTAATAAAAAAAAGTTTGTCCTTTTGTTATAGTGTACTTGTCGTATCGTCTCGCAAATAGAAAGGTTCTTAATAAAGCCTTTCTAAACTAAATAAATAAACATTTGTTACACGCGTAGTTGTTTTAGGACTTTTGCTTCGGCACGACCCACAGGGAAATGTTGAAAATGGGCCAGACCGTATTATATTTGATGTAGATAATATCTCATAAAAAAAAAACCCTTTTTCAAAGGAATGTCGGGGTAATAGCTCATTTTATTTATGCATGAAGGGCCTAATGACAAATCGATTACGGCGCTTTCTTAAGGCATTTGGCACTTCCAAAAAAAGTTTTCAAGTAGTTTTTTTTTTGTGTATGTATATATTAAGAAATATCTTCACTAATTGTAAACTGATTTGTAATAATTCTTTATTGAAATTAATGGGGTTTATTTTCGTATTAATTTTAATTATAATAGTCGTTGTTTTTTTACAGAGCATTTTTTTTATGTACTCTTATTTAATCAAGGGAATGAGTTGTTATATTTGCCTGTCTTATGAGATGCTGTTATTATACAGGTTGTTTCGTTTTATATTTTAGATTAAAGTATTTTAGTTAAATGAATCTTTTACAATCTGTGTAAAAAAAATATATGAAGAATTCTTAGTTTTCCTTTAACGCCTTTTGTAATATTAATATAATGTGATTTTGTTTGACATTTGTTTAATTCCAAAGAACACAAAAAAGATTTAAAGCAATTTAGTATTTTTTTAGAAGTTTTCTTAAATTTTTAACAAATACTTGTAAAATTATTGTTAGAATCGTAAGAGGGAAACCAGGGATTTGTAATTTTATAATTTACAAAAGACTGTTCACTCGTATATCGCAAGCGGAGTAACAGACCATCAGATGATTGCTAGTTGATGTCAGAAAAAGAAACAACGTATTGTATTTAAGTAATAACTTATCATTTCAAAGATCTCTTTGTAATATCGCACCTAAAGATAAAATACAATCGAGCTCAGACATGATCTCTATTAAGCTTAGGTAGGAGAAGTGTCGACGCACCAAATAAAAGAATTTACGTCGCCCTGGGCCCGACACTAGCGTATAGTGATGGGCTTTAGTTGATGTTATCGATAAATTTCATAGCGGGCAGATTACGTATGATATTATGCCTAAGATAGTTTTAATGTAGATAGGACGATCTGCACGAACGTTACAAGTAAAACAAATGAATATTAATATTGAATATTCTTTTTTTAATAACTGCTTATTAAAACAAAACAATTTACGAGTATATTTTTGATTAAAATAATAAATCTCTCTGTGTCCACCACCTAATCAAATTGAGAAGAACCTGATTGATATTAATACGTTGGATATTATATAAATCGCTATATACGTCAAACTATTATAACCACTATTCGAAAGGTCACTTGTTCCTAAATCCGGCTGCTGTTACCTTTTGCTATATCTGAAATAGTACATATATCCTGATTAAGATTTAGTCCGCTATCTGTAATCTACATTCTAAATCAATCAGTAGATTGATTTAGAATGTAGATTACAGGATAGTAATCCTATCTCTATTCCCTTTGGGTGTAAGACGAGACGTCGTCTCTGTCAAACAACAAAAAATAGTAGCCCAGTTATATCAGCGTGCTAAATTCAACAAACAATCACAACTGTCAAAAATATTTTCTCTTTGTGAGTTCTCAAGGTTAACTGGTAGAAATTCTTTTAAGAATAAGTCCGCCTGTATACATTTTTATTATAACCTAATATGTATTTAATAAAAATGAATATACAAAAGCATATAAATAACTAAATATTTCGTGAAATAAATACACTCGATATCGATATTATTTAGGAAGCAACACTACCTATATTTATTTCCATCTTTTTATCGATACCTTCGTAATGTAACGGCAACACTAACCACGGTGGGATGAGGTTCTATTTAAAGATTCGCCTTGGATGACCCGTGAGACGCGACTGTAGCATTCAGCCCCTTCTAGATACTAAATAACTGACAGCTGGGACACCATTCAGTAAAACGTTCCTTTGTATCTTAAAAGAATATTAAAGCTCCTACAACAAGTAATTTTATGTGATTGAATTTCATTTAGAGACGTTTGTTACTGGTGTGAAAAAGAAGAAATGAGAGAAACAAGAATTGCCCCTTAGTACGGATTAATAGAAAGTTACAATAAATAATAAATCAAGAGGGTTTTTTTTTATTGGGTGAAAATGGAATGGTAACCCCGCCCGCGCTATCGGAATACACCGACGAGGTACCAGTGAAAGATGATAAGTGAGAATGAATGCAGGTCAGTTGGCTTACCATGATGAATTCGACAAGAATTAAACATGATGGTTTCCAGGGGGAACCGCGTGGAGGTCGACCTGAGAGGGTATATTGCTAGTAATGGGGCTATTAGACCCCATTACTAATAATCCCTTTCCCCTTAAATCAAAAGGGGTTATACAAGGCGACAATGTCATGCCTCAGTGAATGGATAATTAAATATTTATCAATAAAATGTTGAACGTAAAGTTAATAAAATTAGTTGTGCCAATATTTGCTGCAAGTCCACTCGGAAGCCAGGCTACTCAAATAATCTGCTATATTTGTTTGATGCGTGTTTGTAATTTATTTATTTTATTTATTTATTTTTAGGTAAACGTACACCTGAATAACAATCAATACATAGTCAAATTATTGTCTACGTCATGCCATGAATCGTTTTCACATTTGTACGAGACTACAGCAACGGGGTTTAAAAAAGGAATAAAGAGGCTTCTACAGGGTCGGCAACGCGCGCGTAATAACCCTTGTATTATAGGTTATTCATAGGCTACGATAACCACATGCCGTTGCTGGGCCGATTGCTTGTTTTTTTTAAATGGGTGATAATGGAAACGCTGGCGGGGCACCAGTGATAGATGATAGGTGACGATGAAAGCAGGTCAGTTAGCCCATCGTGGCGAATTCCACTATGATTAACCACGATGGTTTCCAGAGGGAACCGCGTGGAGGTCGACCTGACAGGATGTATTACTAGCGATGGGTCAATTAGACCCCATTATTAACAATTCCTTTCCCCACACCGATTGCTCGTTTACCACCTGAGTTAAAAAATTCCTCCCAAATTCTCAAGTCACGGATAAAATGGATAGTCGATATTTACAATCCTAGCTTGAGCTATTAGGATTTTACGATATGTGTTACTTTTGGTATATCTGACAGATAGATAGTGCGTTGGGTGATCGTGGAATCCAATTTATTTATATGACGGTCACCATATCACGTAAGTACAAAATGTAGGTTTTTATATTTTATTTTTTTTATACAACTTAGAATGGCAAACAAGCTGACGGTCCATCTGATGGAAAGTGGTAACCGTCGCCATTGTATTTCTTTATGTATCTATATGTTTATTTAATGAAAATATTATAAATATATTTATATTAGTCTAATTATATGTTTATAATATATGAATATATTAAATATTACTATTTATATTTCTTCAATTCAATAATGCACCGCGTACTTATTTCTCAGTTTGCTCAAAGGTTGACTGGTAGAGAACACCGTCCGGTGTTAAGTCTACCATATGTACATGAAGTTACACCGTGAATTAAAGTTTAAATAAATAAATAATATTAGTAAATGGTAAAAAGTGAAGCCTTGAATGGTAAAACAAGTATGAACTTTCTCTATTATTTCTTTTCTTTTGTCAAAAAATCTGATATCTGCTATTTAAACTTTACTAAAAATCAATTAGACAAGCTTCAGCGTCTATAAATATTTACAATAAGTTTCTAATTGGATTATGAAAATATTTCACAATTTCGTTCAAAGCTCAAGTAACTCCCAATACATATCCGCCGGGACTAGTATGCCCTTTCCTCCTGACTTTTTTTTTATACAACTTAGAATGGCAAACAAGCTGACGGCCCACCTGATGGAAAGTGGTAACCGTCGCCTATAGACATGAGCAGTACCACGCACATAACAGAGTATACTGTTTCGCCCATGATACCCCCCATGCGTTGCCATTCCTGAGGACTCAGGTGTTATTCCTCTGTACCCAGTAAACTCACGCCATATCCCACCCTTCAAACCGAAACACAGCCATGCAAACACAATTGCTTCATGGTTGAAACACGAATGGGACAGAGGTACCCAAGCAATCGCCTTTTATACAAAGCCTCCCTCTCCTCTTATCCATATTATAAATTCTTTCACACTGATATCTTTAAAAAATGTTTTATATTTTCCTTCGAAGAGCAATGTAATGCAATGCATCTAATATCAACACTATTCTATTTTAAATACCAAATCTTTTTCTGTAAAGGTATATATGGAGGGAAGAGTGGATTATGGATACAGGACGTCTATAATTTTCACTCTTGCCATCTACATGTAACAATAAAAAATCCAAATAGGTTTAAAACTAACGGAGTTGTGAGGTAACAGTCACCAGAGGGAGACTTTGTACTAAAGTCGTTTGCTTCGGCACCTCTGTCCCATTTGTGTTTCTGCCATGAAGCAGTTGTGCTTGCATAGCTGTGTTTCGGTTTGAAGGGTGGAATATGACAGTATACAGAGGAATAACACCTAAGTCCTCAAGAATGGCAACGCATGGGGGTATTATGGACGAAACAGTATACTCTGTTATGTCCATGGTACTGCTTATGTTTATAGGCGACGGTTACCACTTTCCATCAGGTGGGCCGTCAGCTTGCTTGTCATTCTAAGTTGTACATAAAAAAAATACAACTAAATTGAGAATCTTCTTTTTGAAGTCGGTTTAAAAATTTATACCAGATATTCTTACCAATATTTTGCTAAACACCTGTCATTACACTTTTCAGCGAATTTACATTTTTATTCAATGTAGAAATAACTAATTTGCGATTGCATCCACCCTAGTACGGGGGGCGATGAGGCGGCAGGTTGGGCGGAGGCGTGACGTCACAGCGGTGTGGGGTTCTATTCCTGAACGCGTGCCGCGTGGGCGTCGGTTCACCGTTTCGCGGAACTTCATGCGAGCAAGCGATTCCTAAAGGTCTAATAAGTTCGGAATCGCTACATTCGTCTGTTTACTTATGTTTGTAAATAAATATTAGACAAATATTGTTCTATGAGTGTTTAATGATTATAAGGGAACAACAGGAAAATAGATTTAACAACTGAAAAGGTGATTAGGTAGTTTATATAATGAAATAAAATAATATATTATAATAAGAATAATATTTTGTTTTTATACAACTTAAAATGGCAAACAAGCTGACGGCCCACCTGATGGAAAGTGGTAACCGTCGCCTATAGACATGAGCAGTACCATGGACATAACAGAGTATACTGTTTCGCCCACGATACCCCCCATGCGTTGCCATTCCTGAGGACTCCGGTGTTATTCCTCTGTACCCAGTAAATTCACGCCATATCCCACCCTTCAAACCGAAACACAGCCATGCAAACACATCTGCTTCACGGTTGAAACAGGAATGGGACAGAGGTACCCAAGCAATCTACTTTTGTACAAAGTCTCCCTCTGGTAATATATATAATATACTCATAATATTAATCTCTATGAGTATATTATTTATTATTTAAATTAGAATTTTCTAATAAAGAAAACTCTACTACTGATTATCATTATATCAGCGTTTAACTGTCCACTGCTGGACATAAACCTCGCCTAGGGGGATTTTGCTAACAGTCGCCATGCTTGGCAAGCAGATCGGCAACCGCAGTTAGACTTTAGAGATATTTTAAGAGAGACGCTGCTGCTCATCCCTCGCTCTCCTTATGATACCCACGGGCAATTAAGGAGAGGACCCTTCTATGTCCAGACCACATGGTAATGTGTAGTGTAATTCATATTAGACACAACATCAGCAACGATAAAATATCTCTTTGTCTTAGATTATATAGATAGACACGACTTAAAATTTCAACATTCAACGACATGCTTGTTAGTGATATTAGTGACATTGCGAAGGAATATTCACAATATGTTCCCCGCCGCGTTCAGATTTATTATCCAACAAAGCTTATTTTACGTCTGTTTTTAACTTCATTACTAATACTGTAGATAAAGTTTAAGAATTTTTTATATTGTATTGATTATTGTTAATTGTTTTCATATGGTAATTTGTACTATATTATTTTTTTTGTAAATATCATTTATGTCTGCGACTGAAGGACTTGTATCCATGGTCTTGAATAAATAAAAAAAAAAGTACAAGTACGTTTTGTTTTGATTGTAATAAAATAGTAACCAAAGTTAGCTGACTGAATTTCGACTTGTTTTGATGTATACTCTAACACTCTCTAATACTCTGTAATACTCTAGCTATATAAGTAAAAATGTATTTATTGAAAAAGAAGGTATATATATATATGGATTAGTTTATCATTGATTTAACCAACCAACCAATCACCAATTTTACCAGAGGGAGACTTTGTACAAAAGTCGATTGCTTGGGTACCTCTGTCTCATTCGTGTTTCAACCGTGAAGTAGTTGTGTTTGCATGGCTGTATTTCGGTTTGAAGGATGGGATATGGCATGAATTTACTGGGTACAGAGGAGTCCTCAGGAATGGCAACGCATGGGGGGTATCATGGGCGAAACAGTATACTCTGTTATGTCCATGGTACTGCTCATGTCTAAAGGCGACGGTTACCACTTTCCAACGGGTGGGCCGTCAGCTTGTTTGCCATTCGAAGTTGTATAAAAAATTAAAAACCTTTAGATCAGTGTTTGTCAAAGTGTGGGTCGTGATCCTTTCGGGGTCACAAATAATGTTCCAAAACATATTTTCATTAAGAAAATATTCATTAAAACATTTGTTGTAGGTAGGCTAATAAAATGAATATAAGCCTACCTATCCTACTCTACTCTGCCTAGCATACCTTTTTCATAGAGGCGTTACAGAACGTGATCGATTTCTGTTTTAGGTACCTACTTCATTACGTATTATTTATTGTTAAATACAAAATATATTGTTAAATAAAAACCTATACCTAACTATGAAAATAAATAAAAATGTACGGATTTGATATTTGTAATATAATAAAATATGTACAAGTTAACAACCGCGGAGGGTAGGGGGTCGTTAAACATTTTTACCAATACGGGGGTCGCGTCATGAAAGAGTTTGAAAAACACTGCTTTAGGTAATATATGATAGATACATGAATAATCTAAGCTGTTCGTATATAAATAGAACAAGTTTGCAAAATTATAAAGTCATAAAGAATTAAACAGTTGAAATAACATTTGAAAAGCGACAAAACGTCGTAATGTAAACAGACGATGAATTTATGCAAATTCCCGGGGTTTTTCGCTTTTATATAACTGAAAATATCGAGACGGGGATCTGTTCCAAGAAATGTCATCAGTGGGACGTAGATCAAAAGGGAGTCTTAGTATCGAGTCGTTTAATTAAGTAGTTACGGAGTTTTTGAACGTCAGTGGGCGAGCGCTAGTGCAGTGGACTGTATCGATTTGCAGATCACGTCCCGTTTGGGACAACTTGTAGAATCGACGAGAAATCACGGGACACTCTTGATAATTACTTGAAAGTACCATTTAATTTTCAACTGATTTAAAAAAAATGTTTTTTTTTATAATCAGTTGATAATAAGGTTGTATTTTTAATGTTTGTTACCTCATAACTCCTTCATTTCTAAACCGATATGAAAAATTATTTATTTACCTGAAATTATGAACTTATAATATTACTTATGCCAATTTGATCATTTATCCCTTAAAAATATAATGTGCAGTGAACAACACTAGCCACTGTCCCACGAGTTTACGAAGTGAAACGTATTACAAAACTTTAATAATAAGAAGTCAAAATTGCCTTTAGCGATTTCTAAATAACATTTCAAAGAAAATGTAAAAGACTAATATAATCCGAAAATATAATTAAGAATGAAAATAATTGATGAATTCTGTATACATACATTTCTCTTTGATAGTATTAAAGAATGAATGAATAGTGGCAACCCTAATCTAGATCAGGGGGCCTACCATGAAATATTTTCCGAAATTTCGGGGACGAACGAAACAGAAATTTGATGTTAAAAATACATAATACATGCCGTTTAAAATTATTAAAAATGTTAAAATATCGTTCGTCTGGACTGTTAGGATAGGATTTATGATGAACAAAATGTTAAACTCCATTTACTGGGCCGATTTCGGTACGAACAAAAACACGAAATTGAGCCCGCAGAGTATCTCAAAGTGGGATACATGTATTGTGAGTAGGTACGCTAGTTAGCATTAGGGATTTACGTTATAATAGGTGATTGGGTGGTAAACAAGCAGCTAAGCATAACCTTCTTCCAAATATTGTTTGATAATTTTACTTTTCTATTAATATCCACCCATTACGTATTTTTATTATAACAAATTGTGAATTGTTAATCTTTGACGGCTGCCTATGTTACAGGCTCGCCTAGTGTGGGGGCGATTGTATCTTGTTTGTAACTTTGTGTTTTTGTCAAGTAATAATTTTTTATTTCTATAAGTTTATTATTATTAATCTATTAATTCCATTTAATAATAATAATTACATAAAGCTGTCGTACTGTAATAATAAACTAATACCTGTCTTATTGTTCTTAACATACTTATAAAACTTCTTTCCTCTTCATTATAATTGTTCTTATACATAATTTAGAGGTTAACCGTGCTTGGCTAAGTCTGGCATGGCTGAACTATATACCACCATAAAAAGGGAGATATTACATACTATATATATATATATATATATATATATATATATATATATATATATATAAATTTAAATAATCTAGCTGTCTTTACTAATTATTTTGCACTATTGAGAGACGAGTATACTAATTGATCGGAATATATGTTTAATTAGTTATAAACCGTCTTTATTAACATTTACAATTATATTATATTAAAGAAAATATATTGAAATTAGGCACCTTATAAAGGATTTATAAAATTATTATTTATTTTACAGTTTTTATTAATATTGTCCCTAGTAACATTATAAGGAGGAAAGATTTGATTGTTCATTTGTGATAGATAAATAGAAAAACTAGTTAAACGTTTTTAAATTTTATCAGGACTTAACTAAAAAATTTGCAGGAAAGTAGTACGTACATACCTTTTTTTTTTTTTTTTACAACACAGGGGGCAAACGAGCATGCGGCTCACCTGATGGTAAGTGACTACCGCCGCCCATGGTCACCCACAAACCTACGGCATTGCAGGTGCGCTGCCGGCCATTTAAAAAGGAATATGCTCTTTTCTTGAAGGTTATGTTGTCGTATCGGTTCGGAAATACTGCTGCTGGAAGTTGATTCCAAAGAGTGGTTGTGCGTGGGAGAAAGTGCCTTGAAAAACGCACGGTGGAGGACCGCCACTTATCCAGATGGTTGGGATGAAATTTTAGTTTATGGCGGGTAGTACGATGGTGAAAATCTGCAGCAGGTATCAATCCGAACAATTCTTCAGAGCACTCCCCATGATAAATTCGGTAGAAAATGCACAGAGATGCAACATCTCTACGCAGTTCCAGTGGGTCGAGCCGGACAGTAAGACGCCGATCGTCAACAATTCGAGCTGCCCGACTTTGAATACCTGCTTCTTTATTCCCGAGTAGTATATTTAAAATATGCGTTAACAATATAAAAGTTTAAATTTAACTACTCAACCGTTTTTTTAAATTGTTTCACTTATACAGAGCTACGTGATTAGCAAATGACATGGACTTTATTTTATTTTTTCTAAACTATCCGTGTGAAGCCGGGTCGAATAACTAGTAAACTATATTATTATTTTTTAATAGGGTCAAAATGTACTTAATACGGTTCATTGATACGACAGGGTTGGCACTGTTATATATATATTTTTCTTTATACAACGCATCAAAATCTTTAAATACTTATACATTTAAAAGATAATTCATTAAAGAGTCCCACAAAACAAGCTTCAAAACTACGTGTTTAGTTTAAACTTTATAGTAAGGAGCAAATATTAGGAACAATTTCACACTAGGTGAGTGTAACTAAAATACAGTTGGAACTTACCAAAGCCTTTAAATCAACTGAGAAACAAATAAATAACCAACCTTAGACCTTCTGTCTCGTTCATTAGTACCCATGTTTCTAGTTTAGTTTGTCTTTATGTATAATTATAATTTATTAACTGCTAAAGTTTGACAACCTTTGCAGCGTAGTGGCAATGCACGACTCATTAGCTGCTTCCCGCGGCTTCGTCCGCGCACTTCAATTTAATTTTAATAATAATAATATTTATTTATTTATTCCACAACTTTTTTTAATACAAATAGACACTTAAAATAATACCAATGATACCAAAGTTTAATTTTAATCCTATGTAATACGAGTAAGTCATATTTTTTTTTTTACAACACAGGGGGCAAACGAGCATGCGGCTCACCTAATGGTAAGTGACTACCGCCGCCCATGATCACCCACAACACCAGCGGCATTGCAGGTGTGCTGCCGGCCTTTTAAAAAGGAATATGCTCTTTTCTTGAAGGTTATGATGTCGTATCAGTTCGGAAATACTGCTGCTGGAAGTTGATTCCAAAGAGTGGTTGTGCGTGGGAGAAAGTGCCTTGAAAAATGCACGGTGGAGGACTGCCACTCGTCCAGATGGTTGGGATGAAATTTTAGTTTATGGCGGGTTGTACGATGGTGAAAATCTGCAGCGAGTATCAATCCGAACAATTCTTCAGAGCACTCCCCATGATAAATTCGGTAGAAGATGCACAGAGATGCAACATCTCTAAGCAGTTTCAATGGGTCGAGCCGGACAGTAAGACGCCGATATATAACCTATCTCTGTACCAAATTTCATTCGAATCCTTTCACATATTTAAGTGATTAAGTAACTGACAATTATGTTTTTATTAACTAACAAATGCAGGTGGCTTATAACTGTTCCTTTGGCATTCTATGGGGGAGGCTTATGTCCAGCAGTGGACGGATAATGGCTAAAATGAGAATAAAAGATGAATAAGGGGGATTTAGTTAGTAATTGCCACGCTTGGCAGGCGGATTGGCGACCACAATTAGATTTTTGGTGATGTTTTAAAAGGAACGCCGCTGCCCATCCCTTAACCATTTAGTTACCTTAATCGCCTGTTACGACACCCACGAAAACGGAAGGAGTGGTCCATTCTACGCCGGGACCACACGGCTGAGTAATTAAAAGATGACTAAACTACAAACTATTGAGAAATTTAAAATTTTCATTTTTTTCATTTTCTATAACAGTGGTGTATAGAAATTGAAAAAAAAAAAACAATTAAACCAACCTTTGCAATCGCATAATGGCATCGAAGTACTTCCATTACTGGTTTATTTACAGGACTGAAACCTTTTCTGATTACATTTATAGTAACATCATTTAAACAGAACCGTATCGTGGAAGGATTGTTAAGAAGAATAAAATCCAAGATGGCCGCCGAGAAAAAGCCTGCACTTCCTTATTGCACAATTAGCTAAAAGGCTTTAAATGCTTAGCAAAGTATGTGCACATTCTATCCCATCTGTTTGAATATCCCAATGGTCTGACGGTTGTTTTTATAGGTTAATTTTATGGTTATCGTTTAAGGGAAGGCCCCCTCCTTCCCTTCATCTGCATTAGAAATCTAAGAACAAGGAATTACATAGAAGTAGTGATAAAATGGTCAATTCATAGCAGGCTAGTGTACAGAAAATGTTATAAGGTCGTATAACCCTACAAAATTCAGGTACAACCTGCTTGCATACTTTCTGCATGAACTGTGTCGAATATACAATCTAGTAATGTAAAATTTGTCATTGTCAAATAATTGACATATCAAACATTTTCTATACACTAGCCTGCTATGAATTGAGAAAAAATGCAACGGTGATGGTGTATCTGTCGTTCTTTTTTTACTAATTATATTTGCAGTATTATTTTATATTAGTTTTTGATTAACATACTTTTAACATATTCGTTATTGGACCAGGACACTGGCCGTGTGGTCCCGGCATAGAATAAATTATCCTTCTTATCCGCGTTGTAAGAGGTGACTAAGGAAGACGAGAGATGGTCAGCAGCATCCTTCTTAGAACGTCTCCAAAGCCTGCGGATACCATTCCGCCAAGCGTGGCAACTACTGGCAAAACCCCCCAAGGGGAAGGCTTACATTCAACAGTGGACAGTTAAAGGCTCATATGGTGATGATGATCTTTATGATGATGATGATGATGATGATATAGATATTGTAACTAAAATATTGCTGTATTTTATCCATCCATAATAATAGGGTGTTTTTAATTATTACATTACCTTATTTGAATTTATCTAGAAATTTGCTTCTTAATATAAAACTACTATAGTTTAATTTGGATTAATACCACATTAAGAAAACCCGTGTGATCTGTAAATGTATTTGGATAATCTAACTGTAGTAATATTTATTACATTTCTAAAAATAGATTCAATACACTGTTTTTAGGTGTGAGGCTTTCAGGTGTCTTTAGGTATTTATAAGTTTTCTGTCTATTTATATACTAAATTTCTCATTATTTCATATTATTTATTTATTTATTTATTTATTCATTAGTACAAATATGTGTACATGGCGGACTTAATGCTAAAAGCATTCTCTCCCAGTCAACCATAGGACAGTGTCAGAATACTCGAATGCGATACTAGTAATTATTGATATACATACATACTAAAATTACATATATAAATGAATAAATATATATGAATAACAAATATACTTACACATATATGATATATACTATATTATACACGAAACTGAGAATAATATAAAGCACTTACTGCTCGGATAAAGATAAAAAGTGAGCGTGAACGCTTTTTTTGAAAGACGGTTTAGTTTTTAATTATATTAACTCCATTAATATAATTAAAAATCACAAATCAAATTAATTTCTTGTTCTATGTAACCATTAATTGAATATAATAGCTTTGTCAAAGTATTTTAAGCTTAATTATGAATTGTCCATTAAGTGGGCGTATTAAATAAAATAAATGTAATACCTAATAAAAACGATTCATTATTAAAAGCATTCATACATATTAATAAATCACTCGTTAAAAGATCTCGCGTCAAATATTTCGTTAATAAGCCTATAAAATTCAATTGTGCACCGACGTTTATTTCGACAGAACTTTAATATTAGCAATTTACTATAAAACCCAAATTGGTAACCGCAATAAAAATGTCCGTAATGATAATTGATTGCACCGTATATTTATTTACTCTTCTTGCAGCACTTATGGAATTATTATCATTCACCACAACGTTACGACATCAACGTTCAAATTTATATTTGGAAATTCTAAATTCGAAACAGAAACTCGAGGAGGTTATTTTGTTTTATTATTTTAAAATTAGAATTTGTAATTGTAGTTCGAAATTTATTTCAATTTATACTTTTTTTTTATAGTTAGTAACCGTAATTATGAAATGTGTTGAAGGATGTTTGTACCGCAGAATAAGTAATCTTTATATTTTAAGAGTCGGCACTGGCCTCATATTCATGAAACAGGATAATGTACCTACGATACTACCTAGAAGTATAAACATAAAAACAAACAAATATACACGTAATGAGAGTCTCAGATGGTTTCAAAACTCGTCGAGTTTTCTCATTTAAAGTACACGTAAATTAAAGCGGTTATTCTTATATTAAAATATTTAAATAACTACTTGTAATATGCTTTTGTCCAAAATATTTGTATTTATAAGTATCATAAACAAAAGTCCTTGCAATTTTATAATCTAATGAAGTAGTTGCATAGATTTCATACAAATGTTTTTTTTTTAAGGTGATGCTAACCTGGATACCAGGTAAGTGGAAAACGGTTTTCAAACATAGAACTATAAAAATGTAAGAACGAAATGGTTCTATATATGTAATTAGATGGGGCGTTGGGTGGTAAAAAACGTTTGTTGAAGCGTCGTTTTTTCATACTGAGTGTTCAAATGTTAAATTTCTTGTTCATGTGTACGAGATTCTGAGAACGTGTCATTATTATTTACAGAGTAAATGTATATTTTTTTTTTATTAATATTATAAGATGTAGTAGAATACTTTATTTATTGACATGTAACTTTTTTGTTGTTCTTTTCGTTGTTTGTACACATAAATAAGTTTTTTGTTTCAATTAACATCAATCGATTTTTAAGGCCTCAATAGAAGCGTAAAATAAAACCAATTTCGTAATATTATTCCAATTTAAACGAAACATTATTAAGAATAACGGAATATTACAATGTAGAGCGAATATTCAGGGGCGAGTGAAGCATAATCGATTATCGACCTGTCAATATTGATGAACATTCAATGGACAGAATAGATACGTCAGTACTTATCTATTTTTGTATTCGGTATAAATGACATTAAATGTCAAAAAGTCTTAGCCAGGTCTACCAACCTAATAATTTCGCTTTTCACTGGATTCATTGTTTCTTTTTATTATGAATAAGCGAGAAGATGTCATTTGAAATGCTTTTGTGTTGACGAAAAAAAAAATTATAAGTTGTTATTCTATACTTTTATAGTTTACTTCAGCAGTAGGTAACTAATGCTGATGCTTGATTGAGCTGATGTGATGATGATGAATTAGACCATAAATGTCAGGATACTCTGTGTTATAGGAAAGGAGGCAATAGGTAATATTTAGCATGCAGAAGAATGTAAGCAACTGTACTGTCTATTTTTATTATACCACTGAGGTGGCTAACAAACATACGGCCTATCTGATGGCAAGTGGTTACCCTATAGCCTATGAATACCCTATAGATACGTTCTCAAGATTGATTGGAAGAGACTCCTTTAAAAAGTTCACCTGCATACATTTCTGTTATAACCTAATATCTATAAATTATTGTATGAAAGCATATAAGTAAATGAAATCTAACAATTGTCTATCGACATATCGCAGTCACACGGGCGAAGTTGCGGGTAAAACCTAGTTGCATAATACAAATATACTGATAAGTTTCCACTTGAAATAAAAAAAAAAGGAATAAAAACCTTTTCTCTTAAACTTAATCTGAACTAACAAGGAAAGAAGCTTTTCGACTTAGGTTACTTATTTTCTTGAATGAATAGAAAGGGGTCTCACAGGGGTAACACAAGTCTCCGCTGGAGCGGAATTAAATTAGAATCCATTTATTTTCAAGGAATTGTTGGTTTTTCTGTTCGAATAAATGACATTTATGGCCTGTTTGTTAAAATACAAAGGTCATGTTTAACGTGATATAAATTGATATTTCTATGTACCTTGGAATAACTTATAAGCCAACGGGCCCACCTGATGGAAAGTGGTAATTATACTATAGGTATATACAATGTATAAACCGTCTTTCAAAAAAAAAAAAAACGTTCACGCTCACTTTTTTACTTTATCCGAGCAGTAAATGCTTTATATTATTCTCAATTTCGTGTATAATATAGTATATGTCATATATGTGTAAGTATATTTGTTATTTATATATATTTATTCGTTCATATATGTAATTTTAGTATGTATGTATATCAATAATTACTAGTACCGCATTCGAGTAATCTGAAACTTCCCTATAGTTGACTGGGAGAGAATGCTTTTAGCATTAAGTCCGCCATGTACACATATTTGTACTAATGAATAAATAAATAAATAAATGTAGGTACTGGATAGAGAGAAGTTTTCAATCATACGAGCTGAGAATAGATAGATTTTCATATAAAATACCTGCGCTGTTAAATTGAAGTAAAATAGACCTTATTTAAATGGAATAGAGTAGCTACTTTCCGAATCTCTGGTATAAAATTTTCTTTTAAAACTAATAATGCTGTCGATTTTATTTTATAACTAACCGTGCCACTGAAGTGTTTTTAAACATTTAGAGCTGTTTTTGTTTCAGTGTATTGTTATTAACTAATTTGCTAAAAGCATTATAAAAACTTAATACATTTAATTAAAATCTAGTATATTTTTCACTTGAGAATATTTAATAATCACTCTTGATTACATTGAGTTATTTATTTATTTATTTATTTATTATTTATATATTATATATATATATATATATATATATATATATATATATATATATATATATATATATATATATATATATATATATATATAAAGAGTATTATAATATGTTAAATGTTAGAAATAATTAGTAATCAATGACTAGGCAACTTGTTGTAACAATAAACATCAGACGAACTAATCGTCTGAACACAGAACTGTATTAGTTTGTTATATTCGAAAACAAGAATCTTGAGGCGTTCGATCAATAATATCTCAAATAGTATATATACTAGTAACTATACTAGTAATAATATAGGCGAATTTAGGTCACATCACCAAAAATCATATAAATGTGTAATAAAATTGTATACAACAACAATACAATAAAAAAAAAATACTACGCATTCTAGATAACTAATAGAAATACTTATACCTATATTACCAGAGGGAGACAAAAAGTCGATTGCTTGGGTACCTCTGTCCCATTCGTGTTTCAACCGTAAAGTAGTTGTGTTTGCATGGCTGTGTTTCGGTTCGAAGGGTGGGATATGGCGTGAATTTACTGGGTACACAGGAATAACACCAGAGTCCTCAGGAACGGCAACGCATGAGGGGTATCATGGGCGAAACAGTATACTCTGTTATGTCCATGCTACTGCTCATGTCTATAGGCGACGGTTACCACTTTCCATCAGGTGGGCCGGCAGCTTGTTTGCCATTCTAAGTTGAATAAAAAAAAAATACAACACTTTCCATGGACCATATGAATGTATAGACCACCCCTTTTACATGGGTATCGTAAGACTAAGAGAATTTAATGATCGAGGGATGAACAGGAACATATCTCTTAAAACATCACCAAAGTTTAACTGCGCTTGCTGACCCACCTGCTAAGTGTGGCAACTACTTTTATTTATTTATTTTTTATGGTCAACCAACAAAGCGTACATTTATATCAACTTATATGATAATAATATTATCATATATTTTAATATCATTTTAAGTTGATATAAATGTAACCATATTATGTTTATTTTATAAAATGTTGCCTTAATTAAAGGTCGCCATTCACACGTATTCATATTATATTGTATATAATTGTAAGAATGAAAAATGATAAAAAAATACAGTATACAACAAATTGTTTTTTTAATGGGTAATAATTGACCCGCCTGCGCTATCGGGATACGCTCGCGGGGCACCAGCGAGGGATGACAGGTGGGAATGAAAAGGCATGTCAGTTAGCTCATAGTGAAGAATTCACTTGGAATAGGACACGACGGTTTCCAGCGAGAACCGCGTGGAAGTCGACCTGATAGTATTGCTAGCAATGGGTCTATTAGACCCCATTACTAACAATTCCTTTCCACCCTACAATAAATAGTTAGACTACTGTAGTATACTAGATTTGCAAATTCCCCCTTATGAGGGAGGCGTATGTTCACCGTTTAACAAATTCCATCAGGGGGTCTTTTTTTTTAAATGGATGATAATGGAATGGTAACCCCACCCGCGCTATCGATATACACCGGCGGGGCACCAGTGAAGAATGATAGGTGAGGATGAAGTAGGTCAGTTAGCCCATCGTGACGAATTCAACAAGAATTGTTCACGATGGTTTCCAAGGGGAACCACATGGAGGTCGACCTAATAAGGTATATTGCTAGCAATGGGGCTGTCAAACTCCATTGCTAACAATCCTTTTCCCCCTCCATCAGGGGGTCGTCAGCTTGTTCGCAATTCAAAGTTGAATAAAAACAAAATATCTCAGCCTGTATATTACGAATTGTATATCATTTCCAAGTATTGTAATTTCCAGTTCTGAAATAGGTCGTACATATCCGTATTCTTGACACTATATTTGTCACGTGTCCACAGACAGGCTATTTAATTAAAAAGAAAAAAAAATATCACAAAACTGGTAATAGTACTAACCTAGTCATAATATATCACAGTCGGCGTGCCCACTAAATGTCACTCTTGCCATATCGAGGAATCCGGATACAGAGCATGTTAAAAGGTTTGATACCATATTACTTCAGCTTCAAGGTGTAAATTGGATTGCAATGTGACGATTCATCGGACGTTTCGGGTGGCGTTTTTCTGAGCATCAATGAATGTCAAGGGTAGGAACCTACACTGTTTGTTTTCGGGTGCACAGTGAGTGTGGCGGAGCGGGAAGCGTTGAAAGTTTGTAACTGAACTATGAAACTGTTACTAGAATATATATGCATACAATTATCATCATTTATGTTTTTTTTTTTAATGGATGATAATGGAATAGTAACCCCACCCGTGCTATCGGTATACACCGGCTGGGCACCAGTGAAGGATGATAGGTCAAGATGAAGTAGGTCAGTTAGCCCATCGTAACGAATTCAACAAGAATTATTCACTATGGTTTCCAGGGGGAACCACGTGGAGCTCGACCTAATAAGGTATATAGTTAGCAATGGGGCTGTCAAACTCCATTGCTAACAATCCATTTCCCCCCATAGATTTATGTTATTTATATATATGTTACGAGTACATATGTATACAATGGAATTATAACAGTCCTATTACTAGAAATATATTATATCAGGTCGACCTCCACGCGATTTCCTTATTTTCTCTGGAAACCATTGTAATTTGCTCTTGTCGAATTCGTCATAATGGGGTAACGGACTGCTTTTATCCTCATCTATCACTTCTCATTAGTGCTCTGTCAGAGTATATTGATGATTGCTATATATATATATATATATATATATATATATATATATATATATATATATATATATATATATATATATATATATATATATATATCAACGTAGTTTGCCCTACGCTTGTCGGGCCTTCACTATAGACTGTCATGAGAAACATCCACGAACCAACTGCCACCACTTTTATTTGAATAAAAACAATTTCGTTCTTTCTTTTTCAAGCAACGAAACAGGTATTTGTTATAACAACAATAAGTATAATATTATAATAATATAATATTAGAAAGTTATGCCTATTTAGTGTTTTCAGCGCAATAAGAAAACTGTTTAAAAGAGATTTAATAATTGTTAATTTAGCACTGCACGTACTGGGCTAATGTGTCGCCCCGTTATTTCTATATTAATTTCCTTGATTTGTGTTTAGTACATAAGATAATTTTTATGAGGTAATATTGTCAGTTAGAAGTCAAATGCAAGGTCAATTGAAATATTCGCCTCATTTAAATATCAATATTAAAGATCGTAATTTTTAAATGTCTTTAAAAGAAACATTAAATTCTGTATTAACTGTGTTAATTACACGATACCATTATATATTGAGAATAGTTTAAAAATAGTATTTTAAAAAAAGAATATGATTCCTTTGTAAGTTCCATATTATATTTGTTAATATTGAAGTTAAATTTTAACAAAGTAATTAATTAATTGTTATTTAAATGTCACGTATTATTCCGTAGATACGTGTTATTTTTTATTATACCAAATCTTACAATTGCTTATTACTTGCACCATTCTTTTACTAAACATGTAATATTATTGGTAAATAATACAGGTGTTATTTTTTTTTTTTAATTGTTAATGAATTCTTTTATTAATTCAATAATCAATTTCACGTTGTTAATATTTTATTGACATAATAATGATCGTCGATTGATTCTCACGTTACAACCTGTTTTCGTTTTCATTTATTTTTCATATAAAAACGTTTTTGTTAAATTTTTTATGTAACTTAGAATGGCAAACAGCCACCATTATTTATTGTTTTATGTATAATTAATTAGCATACATAGAATATTTATTTAAGACTATTTCATATCTTTACTGGTTTAAAAAAGAAGGAGATTTTTATGTTGTATTTTTTTATGTTTATTACGATAGAACTCTGTTAATTAAAGCCAGATTTAGAAAACTCTTCTTTCATTTGAAATGCTATATTTTTAGATTGTAATTTGGTAATTACATCAAAATCGATTTAGTAATTTGGTTTTTAGGTCAAAAAAATTAGTTTTGTTACGATTGAAAGCGATGTTGTTTTATTGAAGGCACATTTGTTTTTTTATAAAATAAAAAAGCTGTCGGCCCACCTGATTGAAAGTAGTAACCGTTGCCTATAAACATGAGCAGTACCATGGACATAACAGAGTATACTGTTTCGCCCATGATACCCCCCATGCGTTGCTATTCCTAAGAACTCAGATGTTATTCCTCTGTACCCAGTAAATTTATGCCATATCCCATCCTTCAAACCGAGACACAGCCATGCAACACAACACAACAGAGGTACCCAAGCATTCGACTTTTGTACAATGTCTCCAAAATTTAAAATAAGATTTGATTTAAAATAAGACAAAAGATAAAGTTTATAATCAGTTGCAGTCTCAAATTATATTGATTATTTCCTAGATATTAAAATTAATTATACGTAAAGTAATATAAAAAATAAGATCTATTTTCATCTTCAATAAAAATTTAACATTATTAATAGAGAAATAATAAAGCCTTTTTAATATGAATACACCTAGTTACCTATAGAAAATCGTATCATCATATCAGGCTTTTAATACTGCTGAACATAAGGCTTCCCCTTGGGGGGTTTTGCTAGTAGTTGCTTCGCTTGGCAGGCGGATTGGCAACCGCAGTCAGACTTTGGAGATATTCCAAGAGGTACGCTGCTGCCCATCCCTTGTCCTCCCTTAGTCACCTCTAACGACACCCATGGGAAAAGAAGGGGTGGCATATTCTGTTGTAGCTGTACACGGCTCGGCACCTATAGATAATATTGGCTAAACTTTAACCTTTTTTTAAATTGTTTAATTAATACATAAAATTATATGTTAATTACTCGTTAATGGGGGGGGGGGGGGAGAAGGGACTGTTAGTAATGGAGATTAGAAGCCCCATTGCCAGCAATATATTATATCATGTCGATCTCCTCGTGGTCTCTGGAAACCATCGTGATTGAATTATTGTTTGACTTGTCACGGTGCGCTAACTGACCTGCTTCATTCCCACCTATCATCCCTCATTAGTGCCTCGCCACTGTATACTGATAGCGCAGGCGGGGTTACCATTCCATTAACATCCATTAAAAAAAAATTGTATCCGAAATTTTTCGAAACTCTAATAACATCAGCAGGATACTTGCATTAAAGTATTCTTCTTCTTTTCATTTAAGAGTTTCCTCTTGTCGGTGCAAGTACTTCATACATCTTCTTCCAGCCAGCTCTATCCCAGGCCATATCCTTGATCTCCCTATACGACATGACACCTAGTGTTTCTTTTATCTGTCCCATGTAGTTATTCCTCGGTCTTCCTCTTCCTCTTTTGCCCTCTATTTATCCTTCTACTACGCTCTTAAAAAAATCGTCATGTCGTATAAGGTGGCCCAGCATTTTGCCTCTTCTATTCTCTATTATTTTAATTAATGTATTCAAGACTCCAATAAAATTTAATACGTTATCTGCTTGGTTTAATAAAATAGTAGTCCATAATCAAGTTGTTCAATCAAGACCAATTAGTCCATTGCAATTATGTACTGACTGACATATAGAACTTTTTATGTCCAAGGTCGAAAATCGAGATCAAGATAAAAGCTTGTTACCATGATATATATTATACTATAGATGTAGTACAAGTTTCCACAAGTACTTTTAGATTTGTTCCATAAGGTCCTTTAGATTTCTAACTACGCTCTAAAACTCTCTCTTACTGGTTACTCTTCTTTATAAAACCGATTTCATGTCTCACTCTATTGCCTTGCACACTTTATGACTCATGAAGTCATTGCCCAAAAGTATGTGTGCGCCCTATCCAATAAAGTTGTCTTTAAAAAGAGTGTTCATTCTCCTTATTATTGACAGCAGTATCATATATATTTATGAATATATGTATGTATGTATGTAATTTACCAAACCATACAACAAACAAGCAATCAAAACTTTCCTCTTAAAAATATTATTATATATTATAGCATAGATTATTTTGGCACTTTCTTACAAACAGGATTTTGCGTAAAAAAAAAGAAAAAAAAACAGATAAAATAGGTTTACGGTTCGATTGAATGTTAAAACATTAAAAGAACGTTTTGTAAGTTAAATGTTTATATAATAGGGGTTTTTCAAAAAGGGCATATTAAGTTTTCTTCAAGGTCGGCAACGTGCACGTGATACCCAGATTGCAGGCGTCCGTAGGCTACAGTGACCAATTACCACCACACGGGCTGTATGCTTGTTTTCCGCCTCCTTTATAAAAAAAAAAATATAGATAGTAAAGTACAGAACCAGTATATCTGATAATAAATGGTTACCATAACCTATGAAAGCGCAGGGTGTCACGTGCGTATTATCGACCTTCAAGAAACCCTATTACGCCCTTTAAGATAAAACTCGTTCTGTAGTTTCTAGGGAAAATGTTTAGTATATTTACCTCGACCGGGAGCCGAGGTAAATATAGGATTTCAAATATAATAAAATAGTAAATATATGTTTTGAAACATTCTAGATGCGAAAATTTGACAGTTGGTAAATGAATACATAAAAGGGAGACAGCGTCGTAGATGGGAAGACGATATCAAAAAAATAGCGGGACACACCTGGAAAAGACAAGCGCAGAATCGCATTCAGTGGCGAACTCTAGGGGAGAACTATGCTGGACAGCAAGACAATCTTTACGTATCTACCGGTGTCAAACAAATAACCAAATTATTATAAGTATATTGTAAGATTGTTAATAAAGGCTATTATTATTATTATAAATGAATACATATATGAAAGAAAACTATTTTTCTTATTTTATTGTTTTGGTAGATTGATATTTTTTCTCAGCGTCTCGTACTGCTATTTGTTGTCAAAGCAATGTGCGAAAATCAAGCGAAAAAAATGCGCTCAGAGGGTTAATAGTTCCACCAGGATTTCTAAGTTTCACTAAATGCCAATTACTATTCTAATTAATTGTAGGAATCTAACAGCTGGCCATTAAAAGGTGCATATCTAAACCAGAGGGAGACTTTGTACAAAAGTCGATTGCTTGGGTACCTCTGTCCCATTCGTGTTTCAACTGTGAAGCAGTTGTGTTTGCATGGCTGTGTTTCGGTTTGAAGGGTGGGATATGGCGTGAATTTACTGGGTACAGAGGAATAACACCTGAGTCCTCACGAACGGCAACGCATGGGGGGTATCATGGGCGAAACAGTATACCCTGTTATGTCCATGGTACTGCTCATGTCTATAGGCGAAGGTTACCACTTTCCATCAAGTGGGCCGTCAGCTTGTTTGCCATTATAAGTTGTATAAAATAAATAAAAATAAACTTCCTAATCATGTCATGTGTGTCAAATTATTTCACAAATACTATGCCATAATCACAATCATATATTGCAATTTCTATTCCGTTTCTATTATAGAAATCATTAAATAAATAACAAGGAGCATCATTACGGAGGCACTATATCGAATAGCGGCGCAACAAATCGAATCATTTATTGCGTCAAACGATCCCCTTAAACGTATTACAGTCGGATTGTTATGTTTGATGACTTTGAATGTAGTTAATTTACCTTATAAATGTTTACCTTCAAATTGTTACGGCTACATTTAGCCGACTTAAAAAAAGAACGTTCAAAATTAAATGTTTATTTGTGTATGTTACGAAATATCTTTATCAATGAATGAATGAATGAGTATACCATACTTTATTTGTATTATACAATATAGGAAATAAGCAAGGCAATTTACAAACACAACGATACAATTGTATAAGTACAGTAAGGCGGTGTTATTGCTGAGAGCAATCTTTTCAAGACAACCTTAAGGTAATGGACTAATTGCTGTACAAGTAGGTATGATAGTGCTGTATAATTAAAAAAGCATCTTTTGCAAATTAAAAATATATGAAAATTATATACATATATACACATACATATATATATCAATCAAACAAAATTATATAATCCCATGCATATATGTTAAATATGTACCTAATACTAGGATATATTTGTCAATGTAATTCTGCATTAATTGAAAGCTTTTTTTTTCACGCGTCTATTTTGTTAATATATTTTTTATTTATTTATTAAGTACAAAGTACAATGCTCTGTTACAAACGGAAAAACACAAGCTTTACGGTTTTACCGTGTACATATCGCTGTTTATAATAATTATAGGGCATATAACATATATGTTATATGATATTAGTGCCGTATGGTCGCAGCATAGAATGGCTCACCCCTTCCTTTCCCATGGATGTTGTAAGAAGCGAGTAATGGAACTTAATGATCGAGGGATGGGCCGCATCCCCTTTAAAACATCACCAAAGCCTAACTGCGGTTGACAACTTGTCTATCAAGGGTGAAAACTATTGGTGAAATCCCCCTTATGGGATAGGATTATGTTCAGCAGTGGACAGTTAATAGATTACTTTTTATGTTATCCGGGGCACATGGATGAAGTGGCGGGAGAAAACTAATAACACGAAACAAGATTTTAATTCTGACTGTTACATATATTACAATAGTAATATTAGAGAGGGGAGAGAAGTAGAGAGTAGCCCTAATACTAGCAATACACCCAGTCAGGTCGACCTCCACGCGGTTCTTACTGAAAATCGTCGTGTTCAATTCCAAATAAATTCTTCACGATGGGCTAACTGACCTGCCTTTTCATCCTCATCTATCATCATTCACTGGTGCTCCGCCAGCGTATGCCGTTAGCGCAGGCGGGGTTACCATACCATTATCATTCATTAAAGAAAATAATAATATAGCATAGAAACACAAAACAAGATTTTAATTCTAGCTTTGTCGTAGTCTGGCTTAGTCTAATAAATGTAACAAAGTCAGAATTAAAAGAGTAGAGATGAAACTAAAATAAATGCAAAGCAAACAATTTTTTTTTACAACACAGGGGACAAACGAGCATGCGGCTCACCTGATGGTAAGTGACTACCGCCGCCCATGATCACCCACAACACCAGCGGCATTGCAGGTGCGCTGCCGGCCCTTTAAAAAGGAATATACTCTTCTCTTGAAGGTTATGTTGTTGTATCGGTTCGGAAATACTGCTGCTGGAAGTTGATTCCAAAGAACAATACCTAAATCATTCTAACAAAACTCATCTAAACAATAAAAGGTTACAAACGAAATGTTATTGAAACAAATACAATATTGAGAGGACAAGAAAATACAAAATACCGAAAATAACAATTATCGGTAAAATAAAACAATAAACTTCTCGATACAATGTTGCTAACATTCAAAGTCGGCGTCGATCAAAACGGTACATAAACAAAAGGGTAACATTAACCCAAATATGCTGTCCACTGGAAAAATCTGAACCATTCGCCTTTCGAACGGTTGCCAGGGCCGACTGGCGTGTATATATGTACATACTTACATAGCAACGTTATCAACTAAATAAGCAGTTTATCAGTCGCCCGTTGTATAGCTGTTTGCGCAATAGGCGCAAGTTATAAGCTGAAGCGTGATAAATGGCGGGCTCAGTTGTTTAAAATTAGTATTTTTAAATTGGCTGAGTTACACACGGTTTGGTAGAATGTTCATAAATAATATACAGCCTTTATTACTCGCTGATAATGTACCTTTTTATACGTGAAAGAATTTTCAAAATCGGTTGGGTATTTTTTTTATATGACTTAGAATGGCAAACAAGGTAACAGCCCACCTGGTGGAAAGTGGTAACCATCGCCTATAGACATGAGCACTGCTCATGTCCATAAACATAACAGAGTATACTGTTTCACCCATGATACCCCCATGCGTTACCATTACTGAGGACTTGGGTGTTATTCCTCTGTACCCTATAAATTCACTGCCATACTCCACCTTTCAAACCGAAACACAGCCATGCAAACGCAACTGTTTCACGTTAGAAACACGAATAGGACAGAGGTGCCCAAGCAAATGACTTTTGTACAAAGTATCTCTCGGGTTTTTTAGTTTATCCATTGCAAACAAATAAACAAACTTTAACTTATAACATAACAAGTACAGATGGTTAAACACCATTTTTACTACATTTTGTGTTAATAAAGTTGAAATAAATAATATAATTAAAGTTACCACTCTTTATAATTTTTTTTTTTACAACACAGGGGGAAACGAGCATGCGGCTCACCTGATGGTAAGTGACTACCGCCGCCCATGATCACCCACAAATTAATTAATTAATTAGTTCAAAACTGGTCTAAATAAAAATCTCATCATCATCTCAATTATTACTTGAAGTAGGCGTAACATGTTTTTATCCATATTTCAAAAAGGTTTGGCTTATAGTTTTACGACTGGCCGCCTGCCTGACGTCAACCCTCTTTAGGAGGGGGGAAAGGAATTGTAAGTAATGGAGACTGAGAATCCCATTGCTAGCAATATACCCAACCAGGTCGACCTCCTCGCGGTTCCTCCTGGAAACTATCATGGTTAATTCCTGATGAAATCATCATGATGGTCTAACTGGCCTGTTTTCATTCTCACCTATCACCCTACACTGGTGCTCCGCAAGCGTATCCAGTTAGTGCAGGCGGGGTTACCATACCATTTTCACCCATCAAAAAAAAACCCTCTTTAGGAATATAGAACTGAAAAAATTTAATACTATTTTCCTGTGTTCTCTCTTCGTCTCTCTCTTTCATTCACTCCTATTACATACATATGTTTGAATATATAAGTATTCATATAATAGTGTGCCACCTACCCTTTGTCTTTTCTCTCAATGTTCTTTATACCTTAAGGTTGTCTGGAAGAGATAGCTTAGCGACAAGGCCGCCTTTTGTATCACTTCTCAATAAAATTAACTGTATTTATTATTTTTATAAGTAGTGAAATAATGTGTAAATAAATAAATAAACAATAATTGGTTGTATGAGACAGAAAGAGATGCTAAAAGTGGTGTAAACGTATCGACAAATTGTGTTGTTTACCGCTTGTCTTGATGGGTCTGTGTACTACTAGATTAGCAATAGATATGTTTTCGCTTTCACATAAATGATGGAATGAGACAGAGATATCTAGCTTCTGTCTTTTTACTCTTTCAAAGTAGAAAAAGAATCTAATACCAATATAAAAAGTATCCTATAATTATAGGCTATTTACATATTTATGTTAATTTTTATTGCATTTAAAGGAATTTCTAAATACATGCATGTTAATAAAACAAAAAAAAAAAACACTAAATGTCATTTGAATATAGGTATGCATAATATATTACAATGAACGAAATTAATTGTAAATGTCACTTAAAATATCTAGACCTTTGAATGCCACAGCACAGCTGAACCGGTAAGATCATAAATTTAATTAAATATATCAACTCAATAAGTACTAGTGCATTATTTTCACATTATTAGACACTAGCGATCCGTTCCGACTTCGCAAGGGTATAGATAGAATTTTGAAAGCAATATATAGCCTATTTTAGGCATACACTGTTTTCAAAATTGTTAAATATTTGATAACATAGCTTTTTATAGGTGAAAGAATTTTCGAAATCGATTGAATAGTTTTTATGTTTATTCTTCAAAACAAATTATTAAATCTTATATATATATATATATATATATATATATATATATATATATATATATATATATATATATATATATATATATATATATATATATATATATATATATATATATATATATGCAACATTTCATGATAATTAATTGAGCCGTTTGGGCGCTAAGATGTAACAAATGAATTTTCACATCATTTATAATCATATGGGGACTATAGTTAAGCAATTCTGTAACTTACTGTTTAGAATAAAGATTATTATTATAAATACTATAATTCAGAATAAAAAAATCTATTTTTAATTTTGAAATGTAACGATTATTCAAAATAATAATCAAGTCTGTATGTTAGTATCTATTATCTACCGTCTAACAAAAATATTTACTTTTAAATTTTTGCTTCCTATTAGTTATTCC
The DNA here is from genome assembly GCF_026898425.1 of Galleria mellonella. Lineage (NCBI taxonomy): Eukaryota > Metazoa > Arthropoda > Insecta > Lepidoptera > Pyralidae > Galleria > Galleria mellonella. The sequence goes on from NW_026442087.1 coordinate 1,659,144, forward strand.
TAGTTTCCATGAATTAGTTGCACCGACACGAGGAAAGTCTTAAATGAAAATAGAGAGAGAGAGAGAGAGAGACAGAGAGAGAGAGAGATTAGATTTTTCTAGTGACTTCGTCAGCATTACTGCAATATGTTCATTAGGCGAAATAAAATTTTACACAAATTGGTTAAGCCGTTAAGCCGCTAAGAGGTAACAAGTAAACTCCCTTTCACATTTATAAATAAGCAGAGAAGTAAAGGTTAAAAGCAAAGTAAAAGGGATATTTTATTAATGCATTATTACTGCAACATTGTGTATTAAACCAAATTCATACAATTTGATTGTTACTATTGAAAATTCTTAGGCAAAGATATATACATTTACCAGAGGGAGACTTTGTACAAAAGTCGATTGCTTGGGTACCTCTGTCCGATTCGTGTTTCAACCGTGAAGCAGTTGTGTTTGCATAGCTGTGTTTCGGTTTGAAGGGTGGGATATGGTGTGAATTTACTGGGTACAGAGGAATAACACCTGAGTCCTCAGGAATGGCAACATGAATCAGGAATGGTATCATGGGCGAATCAGCTTGTTTGCTATTCTAAGTTGTATAAAAAAAAAATCAGTGTAACAATTGCTAGGAGACCAAATAAAGATAAAATAAAAATAAAATATATTTATCCAATGCTTTCCCGCTGTTGATCTACTCCTACTATTTTGATGCGGCCTTTATACACTATCCATCTTCTCTCCTGATCAATCAAGCTTACTTCAGCTTTGCAAATTATTCACTTATATCAGTTACCTAAAATATAACTAAATCACTCATTATACATACATTTTTAAACATAATATTGTCTCTCCTAACAAGTATAAGCATTTAAACACCAACGCATTTAGGTACATACACAGTTATGTATATCGATTAAAATTTGCCAAGGTCGAAAGCTGATCGACATTTCGAATAGGCGGTATGTAAAACTGGATTTGAAACTTATGTACAGTACATAGAACATTGATACTAATGGCCAATTTTCTCGTAATCACCAGCAATAGCAGTGAACTGGCCATTGATCATAAGTTACATGTAATATTAAGTTTATCAGCTCAAAGTCTCAACAGTGGTAATTGATTTTAAATTAAGAAATAATTTTAACGTTCTGAGGTCACACTTTTTTGCTGAACTGTTTCAGATTCAGATTCTTTATTTGCATTAAACATGGTTACATTAGATGTTCAGGTGTTTACACTTCCAAGTTACATGTTTCACCAAAATACTGGTATGTAAAAATGTATTAAAATACTATAGCCTAGTCATGTGCACAAAAAAGGTATGCCATAATTAAATAATTAATTTTCGAATAAATTAAATGCCCATTATTAATATTATTATTTAGGCAGAGAAGATTTTTTTTTACAACACAGGGGGCAAACGAGCATGCGGCTCACCTGATGGTAAGTGACTACCGCCGCCCATGATCACCCACAACACTAGCGGCATTGCAGGTGTGCTGCCGGCCTTTTAAAAAGGAATATACTCTTTTCTTGAAGGTTATGTTGACGTATCGGATAAAATACTAAATTAACATTCATAAAAAAAAAATTGCTTTGGTTGAAGGATTGTTTCGAATGAAGAGAAGCAGTTCCATTACTAGTAACATATTTTGTCAGGTCAACTTCCTGAATATAACAAGACAGGCAAGGTGTACCTATGTATTATAAATTCAGCAACTCATTTTACACTGTACAAAATAAGCCTACCCATAGATTATGATAAGGCTGAGTCCTGAGCCACATACGTTCTTTGATTTCCTGCAAATCGTTTAAGTTCATCAATTTATCTAGTTAATAACGTTTTACTTTGTATGTGCATACCTAGACAAGGTACAAACGAACCTATCTTCAGAATTATTACAGTCAGCACTCACGTGAGAAAGAACAAGGCAATGCACGTCTCAATCTCATTCTATCTCATAGGTGATAACGATTCTATCAATAGATTCGTTTGTACTTTGTCTAGAGAGACATTTTTTGGCTGGACCGCTAATAACTTTTTTTTTTATACAACTTAAAATGGCAAACAAGCTGGCGGTCCACATGATGGAAAGTGGTAACAGTCGCCTATAGACATGAGCAGTACCATGGACATAACAGAGTATACTGTTTCGCCCATGATACCCCCATGCGTTGCTATTCCTGAGGACTCAGGTGTTATTCCTCTGTACCCAGTATATTTACGCCATATCCCACCCTTCAAACCAAAACACAGCCATGCAAACACAGCTGCTTCACGGTAGAAACACGACAGACAGACGTGGGACAGAGGTACCCAAGCAATCGACTTTTGTACAAAGTCTCCCTCTGGTGCCCTTTTACTAGTTATTAGTTATATGGCTAGTCTACTGGCATATTCACTTGCCGAATTGGAGGAAAAAGGATTGTCCGTAATGGTATTTAACAGCCCCATTGATTCATCATTATTAATCATCTCTCACCAACCACCCGGTGTACCAACCCCGCCAGCGTATACCGATAGTGCAGATGGGGTTACTATTCTATTGTACCTCTTAAACAACAGTTTTATTTCTAGCAATACACTTCGAAAAGTGCTTTTCAAACCTTTTTGATTAATTCCTGATAAATTCCTCAGCATAATTTACCTGATCTGACTTAATTCTGATTTTATCCAACACTGGCTTTCTGCCAGTACATATTCTTAGCGCAAACGAGGTTACCTCCGCTTTAATAGAATGAAAATGAGATATTTTCATTCTATTAAAGCGGAGGGAAGGGATTAATAGTCATGGGAAGGTTAGTTCTCATTAGTATCAATATACTCTATCAGGTCGACCTCCACGCGGTTTCTCCTGGAAACTATCGTGACTAATTTATCGTTTAATTCGTCACGATGGGCTAACTGACCTGCTTTTTCATTCCCACCTATCACCTCTCACTGGTGCCCCGCCAGTGTATACCGATAGCGCAGGCGGGGTTACCATACTTTTATCACCCATAAAAAAAAACATCCTATTAAAGCAATTTGCCTTTTATTGGGCAATAACCGCAATTTTAATTCTGCAGATCCTGCAGAATTAAATTTTAATCTTATATTAATTTAGACATTTAATATATTACTCATATCAAGATACACCGCCATTAATATAACCCTACAGACAGGGGTCCACTGAAAAGTTTATAGGTACACTCGAGTTGTTAAACAACAAAATAAGTTACGGAAAGTTACGAACTTCTTAATCATATTTGATTGAAGAGGGAAACGTTGAAAATGTCAAATTTATTGTTGGCCGTGTAAGCAGCTGAATGTTACCTCGTTTCCTGATGAGGTTCGTAATAAAAACAATTCTATGTAAATAACGTTTGTTATGTTTCTAATGTCAATGTTACCAGCTTACGAAATGTATTATTTATTTACTCTTTATTATAGCAGTAAAAGAATAATGTTCAGAATGAACCTTTTGACCTAATAGATGTAGTTTTTTATAATTTAAAAGAAAATTGAAAAACAAATGAATTATAACAATATATATATATATATATATATATATATATATATATATATATATATATATATATATATATATATATATATATATTTACAACACAGGGAGTAAACGAGCATGCGGCTCACCTGATGGTAAGTGACTACCGCCTATATATATAATACATCAACAGACGGCAGTTTTACGTAGATACAATTAATATTATTAATAAATAATAATATATAACAACAAGAACCAGCATATTTTATAAACAAATAATGCAAAAAATATATATTACATTAATAATATATATATTGAGGAGGGTAAAACGAATGAAATATATATCTCTTTCTCTCTCTATCTTATTGAAATATTAAGATTTTCTGAGAATGATGCAGAATAATGTAGCGTTAAAGACCTCATAGTTAATTAGCTCATAACTTCGTCAGTTCTAAACGGATTTGGCATATAATTTTTCTTATCTGAAAGGACATATTTATAGACTGGTTCCACAGAAACTTTACTCAAATTGGTTTAGTAGTTTAGTTTTCAAAATAACTGATTTGTCACAACTGAAGTTGGCTTTTTGTGAAACACAATCTTTATTTATGTAATTGGGGTTAGCAAGAAACTGAGTGTTCAATGACATATCAGGGAGACGAATCTCCACAAGTTTGGACATTAGCGTAGAAAAGGGAATAGTAATTTTGTAATTTTACAATCTCGGAATATCAAACATCGTAATTTTAATTTTATTGATGATCGTAGCGGTCTTATTTTCGACTGCTGAACATAGGCCTCGCCTGTAGGAAGAAAACTTTTTAATAATAATAATAATAAACTCTTTATTGCGCCCAATAGAGATGTATACAAGGAGTATTTAGTCAGAATGTGCAAATACCAGAGAGAGACTTTGTACAAAAGTCGATTGCTTGGATACCTCTGTCCCATTCGTGTTTCAACCGTGAAGCAGCTGTGTTTGCATGGCTGTGTTTCGGTTTGAAGGGTGGGATATGGCGTGAATTTACTGGGTACAGAGCAATAACACCTGAGTCCTCAGGAATGGCAACGCATGGGAGGTATCATGGGCGAAACAGTATACTCTGTTATGTCCATGGTACTGCTCATGTCTATAGGCGACGGTTACCATTTTCTATTAGGTGGGCCGTCAGCTTGTTTGCCATTCTAAGTTATGTAAAAAAAAATACAAAAGGCTGTCTTATCGCTAAAAGCAATCTCTTACAGACAACCTTTTATTCTGTCTTCTCTAAAAAAAAAAGTAAAAGAATGCCAGTCAAATGTCTTCATATGATTAAGTCATAGTTCAACCTCAATCAGTCTGCACACAAATAACATCTTGTTATGTCAGGGAACACCGATTACTCACCAGATTAGCATACAATAAGTGTAATAGTGTTAATTTATACTCGCAGATGCTATACTAACAATATGGTAACAAGATTGAAAATATGGTGTTTGTAATTTGGAAAGATCAAAACATATTGCAAATAATACTTTGTACTAAAGAATGGGTTAATATAGCGTGAATTTACTAGGTACGGAGGAATAACACCTTAGTCCTCAGGAATGGCAAATCATGTGTTCTCAGGTGTTATTCCTCTGTACCCAGTAAATTCACGCCATATCTCACCCTTCAAACCGAAATACAGCCATGCAAACACATCTGCTTCACGGTAGAAACACGAATGGGACAGAGGTACCCAAGCAATCGACTTTTGTACAAACCTACATACACCTTATTGTTCTCTCTAAAAGATTACAGAAGTAAACTTAGTAAAAAATACAAAAAATAAATTGCAAGAAATTGTTACAATAAAAAAACATTAAGCAATGTACGAGAAAAGAGGCAGGTTTTAATTATTTTTTTCTTGCTTCAAATAGTTAAGATCTTATACAATATGCCGGTAGTTTGTAACACAGAAACTGGTGCTTATGTAAGGCTAATGACCCTTAAAGATATTTAAAAATTCACCAACTGAGAGCACCCTTTCGGTAGAATAATTTAAAATGCGTGGCGCTTTACTGAAACGTAATTACAACGATAACGAAATAACAATATATATATATATATATATATATATATATATATATATATATATATATATATATATATATATATATATATATTTGTAGACACAATGTAGAAAATCGGTGATTCAAATTGAATAGATTGATTGTTGACCCTCATTTTGTCAATGTACATTAAAACTATTTCACTGATGTGATATTTTTCCATGATTAAAAATAATAAATTTACATTTTTATTTATTTATTACAAAAATGCATTGGTTTTACGTACGTTACTACAATAAACACCTACAAAATATCCATGGATCTTGAATGGCACTTGAAAAAAATATGTTTTAATGAATTTATCCATGGCATAAGAAATCTGTCAATATCTTTACTAGTTGTATATATATAAACATTGAATTATAATAAAATATATTCGGCTCTTCGATTCTTTAACTACAATCTTGCAAAAATCCCTTCTTAAGCAACGATATTTTTTTAATATTATGAAAGTCTTTTATATGTATATAAAATAAAAAAAAAAAAAAAACAATCAGTCTCCACATCCATCTCTGCTCGATTATCCGGATGCAATTTAGCTACACCGACCATATTTTCTTACAGCAATTAATTCCTTACAACAATTAATTAACTTCAATGAATGGAGAAGCAATTTCTGGTCTATAAACGTGATTGTGTGGGCGGGAACAAGGTACCAGTGGCAATATGTCATAATTAGTATTCACTATACTATCACTGTTATCATTAGCAACTCCTCAACGCCCCACTACTGGGCACGTGTTTCTTGTCATAATAAAACGATATTAGTTTACAATTACTTAGTTTATAGGAATTTTTATTAATATTTACCAGTAATTTTATTAGGAGATTGTCTTTTTTTTTATAACACACTGGGTTAAGCAGCATAGGGCTCACTGGATGGTGAAATAGAGATAGAATCACAGGAAGAAATACAGATGTGCTGTTGGCATTCCAAAAAAGTTATTACTCTTTTCATGAAGGTTACATTGTCTTCTCTTGCTTCAGTGTTTAATAGTGTTTTATTCCTTCTTATGATCCTAGGCATGACATGGCATACTCGGTAGTCGTACAAACGGGAACCCGGGATCCAACATAAGCGCCTCGAGGTACGTCGTGTGGTTTTTAGTGGGTACGAATCCCACACACCCCAGCTGCCCTCCCTTCGGCAGATGGGACGGTCTTTCCGAAGATTTTACACACGGAAAAAAAAAAAGGCATGACATGGCATAGTAACGAATTATCCACTTTTTTTTACGCATCCATCCACTTCCAGATTTATTGTTATCAAGAAGTTCCTAACACCGTATTTATTTTCTTATACCACAACATACTATATCAGCCGTAAATTGCCCACTGCAGAATAAAGACATTCCCCTATTGGAGAGATTTCCCAGTAATTGCCACGCTTGGCAGGTAGGTTGGCACTCATAATTAAGCCTTGGTGATGTTTTAAGAGGAACGCTACTGTGTACCCCCCGATCATTAAGCTTTCTTAGTCGTCTCTTACGACACCCACGGGAAAGAAAGGGGTGGCCTATTCTATTCCGGGACCACACGGCGTTCTTTTCATATCAAGCTACTGAATTAGGTCAGCATGCTTCTTGGTCTTGCTGTATAAGAAACAGCGAAAAGCGAGAGACATGGTTATATAATATAAATCAAATAGAACCCCAGATGTTCTAGACAAATGGCAAGCGATTCTATTGACGGAATCGTTATTGTTAGTGACACCATTAGATAGAAAGAAGTAGTGACGTCTTATGGATCATTCCTTCCAAGGACTCGCATAAAATATAGATTCAATCGATTGTCACTTGTCTGGGAGAGAAGACCCGATCTAGACAAGTTCGTGTACCGTTTGGGCCTACCAGAAATCAAACCCAATACCTCATAGCAACAAGCCAATACTGTGCAACGGAAGTTATCGACTTCGGTAAGCGCTACGAGGAATTGGTGCCAGATATCACATCGCCCACGTGTCATATCGGCTGTGTGACTTGCATAATGCATCGCATGCATGGGGAGCGGTCTGCGGTCGGCCTTGCCACGCCTAGTTGCGACATATCATGTACTATTTATACATAATTTACGCTTGAACGTTGCTAGGTACGGCGACCTAGTACATTGATATGGCGAGAAATTGTGGAGCGCGCGCGTTGATAGCGGGTACGTATTTAGACTTGGGTTTCGTTTACTTATTTTAACTTAAATCTTTTTTTTTAATTAATTTGTTCGGGAAATATACGGTATAACTATCATAAAACTACATTATGTAGGAATAATAAGGAGTCAGAAACTACTAAGGTTATTTTTTAAATAGTTCTCTTTTTGGGAAAGATCGAGAACAAAGAACATTATTTGTACGTATATCACATTTTACAGATAGTCGGAGATTTCTATGCATTTGTTGAGAATTTTCTCTCCAAGCAAGATAATTATATTGATAGGATAGGTTCTAAATAAATGATCAGAAAACTTGAAAATTCTTTATTAAAATTATTGAAGCATAACACATTATTTTTAGAGTTTTTTAGAGTGATCATATCACATGGACTTAAAATGATATAGAGAATATTCTGTGTAAAAAACACATTATATATATCATGATGGTTACCATTTTCCATCAAGTGGATCATCAAAAATTTTGTCTTTAGTAAATTATGTGAAATGTCCTTTAATGAATATATAGGACGGGAGAGATCTTTTTTAAACTATGACATGATATTTTACTGCACCTCATAAATACATATATATGTGTATTATTATTATTATTTTTAATATAAACAAGCACACATTTTATATTATTGCAATTATAAAAATATAACCGCGTTAATATTTACGTAGAGAATAATTAATAAATTATAATTTAATATATACCAATAACATTATAAATTGGTTTAATCTAATCAAAGAAAATTAAATTTATAATCTTTAATATAGCGTACATAGAAATATGAAACAGCCAACATAATATCTTATTAATTGGAATAAATTAAACTCAACGGTATGCTTATTCAGTAGTTAATTTAAAACGTTCGTATTTATCATAATAAATACATGAAAATGTTAATAACTACTTATTATTAACACTAGTAATTGGCCTATTTATTTGATTTGCAATTAATTTGTTGTATTTAAACCTTTATTGTGTATAATTTACATGTATGTAAATTGTATCGTACTCGTATACGAATATTGATGATTCATAATTTAATTTTGTTATGTCCATGGTACTGCTCATGTCTATAGGCGACGGTTACCACTTTCCATCAGGTGGGCCGTCAGCTTGTTTGCCATTCTAAGTTGTATAAAAAAAATTACAGTTATGGGTTTATCGCATTAATTGATCTCTCTACAGTCAACTTATGTCCAAAAGCAAAGCATACCTAAGTTTAGTTTGGAAGTTAGGTTTTTCCTTGATACTGCAATATGGGGTTCTTCAGCCAAGGTGTTTGGAAGTTAATTTAGGGTTCGCTAAGCGCGCAAAGCACCCCTGGTGTTGCAGTCGTCTTTAGACAGGCTGCTTATTTACCATCTTTGTGGCATAAAAGTACATTTTGCTCTACAAAAAAATCGTCTTCAATCGTGAATATAGACAATGTATATGTTTAAATTTAAAACACAAAATCGGATGTTTATAAGTCGATTTTGCTCCGCACCCAGTAGTTTTTTTACTCCGCAGAGAGAAACGATAATATCATTGATCATTAAATTAAAATGGAACCAACGAGAGGAGACCCTGTAGACTGTAAGAAAAGAAAAACCTTATAAGTAATGGGGAGATTAGTCCCCATTACCAGCAATACATCAGGTCCATATTAGGTTGACGTCCACACGACCTCCCACTGGAAACCATCGTAGTTCATTTCCTAATTACTTTAATCTCATGTTTTCAATCTGACTTCAATCTCATGTTTTCTTACTCCACTGAGGGTACCATTTCACTCCAAAAAAAAACCTCTTTCTTTTGGAAGGAATGAATATTGTATAAAAATTGTGTGGCTCCTGGTTACCTTATTGAAATATTTATTTATTTATATTTTATAAAAAAAAATAACATTCGTGAAGACATCTAATAACGTTTCTGTAAATCAATACAAAGTGTCTCACATCGTTCTACATCTACCATTATGTAAATCTTTATACGGGTAAATCCCTGGAGTACATTGCGTGACAACATTCGAGGGCATTTGTGATAGCCGAAGTGTACATAAGTGCAAATTATGAAAGCAAACACTCACATTATCAGTTGTTATGACACATTTACAGCTAGGCACTGTTGTTGCTTACCTGTGAACAAATCAAATAAACATTAGGCAAGTTTAACATTAGTAAACTTAGATCACATATCTCTAGATGGCGTTTCACTGTGTAAACGCTTTGCGAAAAGTAAGCCAATTTTTTTCCTTATGTGCTTGAAAAGGATTTACCAGAATATGTGGTTATTATCAAAAATAATATAAAAATAATACAAAATCTTCACATTCATATTTAAAAGAAAATAATAGATAAGTGTATTTAAAAAAATGCTGGTCTTTATATATTTTAAATTATTCGTTGTTTTAATTGTTGAAACTGACCAGCTATTTGAATTAATACATATTATTTATTTGTTATGAAATATCTATATAGGTACATTTATTTATATCAGATAACAGAAAATAGTGCTCAATACATATCTAAAAAATCCACAAGATCTGGGGAATTTTTATTTTAATTACTTGCAACACAAAAAAAATGGCGTTCTTGTTTTGTTTATAAAAAATATACATATCCATCAAAAGTAACTGTTAGCTATTTTTTTTTAAAAGATTTCGATTCCTTGTTCTCAGATTTTTTAACACTCGATTCTCCGTCTTGACATGTATGGATCTAAATTAATAAGTTATGTTGGACATACAATAGAATCGAAGCTAGTAGTGCGCGAATCCGAAGGATTTTGTTATTCGAATAATTACTAATTTTATAATTCGATTATCAAATTAGAATTATACTAAATATAAATAATTAATTTACTTACCTATTTTCTTCATACTATTTCTTTTTTAATAACACAATGTTTTTTTTTGCAATAAAATGTTTTTGGCTTACATAATCGATTTTTATTACGTCTATTTCGAACAATTATAATAAAAAATAAATTAAAAATGAGTTAATTATCATGTGATAATATTATGATAAATATCAGGACTTTATTTGCTTACACCAAAGAGTTAACTATGTAATCTAACCATTGGTCGACGATGGATATAAATACATTTCTAAAAAAAAATTCTCAGTAATAAATCCAGTAATATAAATATATAGCGACTCGATATTGGATACCTCCCCAGTGAAATATACATTTTCCAACCAATTGGCTGGCGCGGGCGAAAAAATGTTTCGTATTTCAACGAATCGATAAGTTATTGAAAGTTGGAAATGGAGGGTAAATATTGAATAATGACACCCTCGGGGAATTGTACGATTTTAGTTCAAATTAATGAAAACATAAAACTCAAAGTGCAGTAAACATATATGAGATTTTTTTTTGGTATTGAAATTTAGTAATTAAACATTAAAATCTACAGACTGAAATAAAATTTATTGGCATTTTTTTTAAGCCAATGAAGCTGAACAATTTCTAAAAAAAAATATGAACAAAAAGCTTTGTGCAATGGACAGGTCATATAGTTCGAAGAATCGGTAACTGATGAGGAAAAAAGGTTCTTGAGTGGAGACTCCGTACTGCCAAATGTAGTGTAAGACGACCTCCACTAGATAGAGTAACGACCTAAAATGAATTGCAGGGAGTCAGTGGATGCTGGTGGCTCAGGACTGTTCCTGTGGCAGTCTGTGGAAGATTTTTTTTATATGCAACTTAGAATGGCAAATAAGCTGACAGCCCACCTGATGGAATGCTATATCCATTGCTTATAATTATATAAAATTCATTGATCCTTATTAACATTATAAATGTGAAAGTGAGTTTGTTTGTTTGTTACCTTATATCGCCTTAACGGCTTAGTCAATCTATAAACATTTAGTATACTATATTCTATCTCGCTCATAAATATACCCCTGTAACGCAGACGAAGTCGCAGATAAAGACTAGTATAAAATAATTATAAAACAAACTCCTTTAACGAAGTCAAGTTCAACAGTATATCCCATTTAAGATTACGGCCGTGAGTGTATTTGTTTTATTTGAGTCAACAACTGACTCGTCGAAGGATTGCTTAATGAATCATGTAATGCACGCTAGCATATATCTGAAGGGAACAGGCGTCTTCAAAATTAGTATAGATCACGCTATTACGCGAGTCATTTCTGTAAGTATGAATAATATACTTTATAGGATTTACTAATAGAAAAACTGCGATATATCAACACCAGAAGATTGATACTGTTTCTGATTTGATAATCAGACTGTAATATACCAAAAGGTAATTTTTGTTTATTCTTTATTGTACACAAACATAATGTTAAGAACAAATAATTTTAAACGTAATGTACAAAGGCGAGCTTATCTCTAATAAGAGATTTCTTCCAGCAAACATTTTCATGTGAATTAAATTGATATTTTTAAAAACAAAAATAGGGAGTCATACGAAACTCTATCGAGGTACACAAGCAGAAGAGTTTCGTTCGAATTTCGAATGCGAAAAATTAGTTTCTGTCAGAAAGCAGTTGTGTTTGCACAGCTATGTTTCGGTTTCATGGGTGGGATCTGATTATGAAATTACAGGTTACATAGACATAACATTTTAGTCCTTAAGAGAATGGGTTTGTTACTAATGGGGTTTAATAGTCCTATTATTAGAATATATTGATATCCTATCAGATCGATTCCAACGCGTAGGTAAATAGTTTATTTTGTAAATTAGGCAACCCATATGAAGAAATTTTTGAAAATTTCTATGTGTAGAGGAAATATGACACTACGCGTGTAAAGCCGTAGGCAACAACTAATTTACCAGAGGAAAATTTTGTACAAAAGTCGTTTGCTTTGGCACCTCTGTCCCATTTGTGTTTCTACCGTGAAGCAATTGTGTTTGCATGGCTGTGTTTCAGTTTGAAGGGTGGGATATAGCTATGAATTTACAGGGTACAGAGTAATAACACCTGAGTTCTCAGGAATGGCAACGCATCGAGATCAACTCCCATGGGCGAAACAGTACACTCTATTATACCCATGGTACTGCTCATGTCTATAAAAAATAGGTATTTATAATAAAGATATTATAAAATACATTTGTAATCTCTGAATACCTATAATAGGCATGTGCATTAATATTGTATTATATTTAATGTTTGTTATACCTATATGTTATAATGCAATATGCTGTTGGTGTTCCTTAAATAAATAAATAAATAAATAAATAAATAGATAAATAAATAAATAATCTCCTACTATGTTATAATACGAATAATTATTAAATTATCTATTACAATCCAGTTTCGCCAACAATATGAGATGGAGCGTTTTTGGTTGTAACATTTTCGTATCTCTCACCGTGGGCGTTGGGTAAATTAAATCGAGCACCCTTGTTATTAGACCACCTTCTGTTATTTGCATCCCTTTGAGGCCCGCAATGTAAAATAGGGACTATCAAATCAGCGGGGGTGTTGTACGAATGTAGTTACACGTTCAGACTTTCTTATGTTGCTTTCATGGAACGGAAAACCATCGTCGGAACGCATCTGCTTTATTTAGCTTGATATATGTCTGCTATAACCGTTTACGAGTTAATTAAATGAGAAAATTAATTAATAAGCCTCAACAGGATGCAAGTTAGAGAGAAATTGTAACCGACGAGATAGTTTGCAAATTTATCTCTGCTCAGATTGTGTAATTGAAAATTTATCAGAGGGAGACTATGTACAAAAGTCGATTGTTTGGGTACCTCTGTCCCATTCGTGTTTCAACCGTGAAGCAGTTGTGTTTGCATGGCTGTGTTTCGGTTTGAAAGGTGGGATATGACGTGAATTTACTGGGTACAGAGAAATAACACCTGAGTCCTCAGGAATGGCAACGCATGGAGGGTATCATGGGCGAAACAGTATAGTCTGTTATATCCATGGTACTGCTCATGTCTATAGGCGACGGTTACCACTTTCCATCAGGTGGACCGTCAGCTTGTTTGCCATTCTAAGTTGTATAAAAAAAAACTTCAGCACAGAAAAAGAGCGCTGATGTGGTGTACCTGACACCGGAGAAGAATTATTAGTAATGGGATCGTTAATCCCCATTGCTAGCAATATATCCTGTGACTTCCATGCGGTTCCCTCTGGAAACTATCGAGATTAATTCTTGTTGAATCCATCACGATGAGTAACTAATCTACTTTCTTTCTCGCCTACCATCCCTCACTGGTGCCACCCCAGAGCATACCGACAGTAAAAGCAATGTTACCATTTGGCGTGAATTTACAGGGTACAGAGAAATAACATCTGAGTCCTCAGAAATGGCAACGCATGGGGGTATCATGGGCGAAAGAGTATATTCTGTTGTGTCCATGGTACTGCTCATGTCTATAGGCGACGGTTACCACTTTCCATCAGGTGGACCATCAGCTTGTTTGCCATTCTAAGTTGTATATAAAACAAAAAAAATATCATCCATTAAGACAGCTTTATACGCTCCCCTAAGCATGAAGTAACAATTATTTGTCAATGATTCAAAGAATGATATGAAAATTTAAATGTTTAGGCAGGAATTCGATCTAAGGCTCTCAGAACCACAGATAAATATTGGTTGACTTTTCACCGCTCTTGTATTGTTATAATCTATAATTATAAAAAGCCGACATAAATTACAATAAATTAATAGAGTAATATAAATATTCAAATTAAGAGAACACCCACGTTCTTTGTACGGCTCAAGATTCAGTTATACTATTAAATTGATCGGATAATAATGCTGCCTTCAATTAATTAGGGATGTTCACGAACCGCTAATGAGATCAAGGAATGCCGTGCCGGGACATTGTCACTAATCACATCACTATTGTATTCTGATAATGACAAGGTCGTTAATTATATCACGAATTGTGACAATGGGGTTAATCTAGGCTTATTTTAGTTAGTAGTGACAATGAATCGTGTAAACGAGACATTTAATGTTGGGCTACGTCACTGTACAGAATGGAGGAAATAAAAAAAATATATAAGAGGATTTTTGAATAAGTAAAATAAAATATTACATTATTCTCTTCTCCATTTAGGCAGTGTTTCCTTTTTCCGTCTGTCTTTATATTTTATTTTGGTATTTTTATATGCTACTTAGCATATAAAAGTATCAAAGTGGAGGTCGACCTAATAGGGCATATTCCTAGCAATGGGGCTGTCAAACTCCATTGCTAACAATCCCTTTCCCTCCCATGAATTTCAGATTGCAAACAACATAATCAGTAAATCTCTCGTATACGACAGTTATTTTGCTGATTCACGCGTAATGTCTACAATCAATGTCAATTAAAATGACATTTATGTTACAGATTTGTTCAATCATTGTTCATTGTTTAATTTTTTGTTGAATTTGATATCAATTTTGTGTCAGAAAACAAATAAAAATTTTAAGAAAATTTATTATATTTATACATATGCTTCATTACCACTAGACTGGTCTCACACTATATACAATCTTTTTTTTTAATCCACGTTTAATTTGGGATTTTTGTTTTTTAACATGTCAATCCCATAAAATCTAAACAAGTTATCTACTGTTATAATTATAACTAAACAATACTACTCACTAATTCACTTAAGCACAAAGCAATTTTGGTAGTAGGAACATGCATTATGCTCTGAACAATCCCCATTTCAATATACAATCTTGTAAATATTCTCTTTTTTATTGAACAATAGTTGTTTTTTTTTTAACAGTTATTAACTGTCCACTGGTGGACTTAATAGGGCATGGCTAGCAACATGCCCTATTAGGTCGACCTCCACGTGGTTCCCCCTGGAAACCATCGTGAACAATTCTTGTTGAATTCGTCACGATGGACTAACTGACCTGCTGCATCCTCACCTATCATCCCTCACTGGTGTCCCGCCAGCATATACCGATAGCGCAGGCGGGGTTACCGTTCCATTATCACCCATTAAAACAAAAAAATAGTAGCCACGCTTGGTAGAAGGGTGTTCCATCAGGTGGATCGCTTGTTTGCCATTCTAAGTAGCATATAAAAATACCAAAATAAAATATAAAGACAGACGGAAAAAGGAGACAATTCTTTGAAGCAAAAAAGTTATTTTACGGTTGATAAAAACGTTGATAATGTTGTCATGAATAGTCAAATCGATAATGTAAATAGTTCTGAATGCGGGCGACAAAAAACGTTACATGCTGTGAAGTAATAGTTCCACGAATCAGGTATTTATTTATTTATTTCAGCCATTTACCGTCCATTGCTGGACATAAGCCTCCCCTATAGGCCGTCATAAGAAACGGTCTTGAGCCACCTGCATCCACTGTCGCACTGCAACGCATTTCAGGTCGTCACTCCATCTAGTGGAGGGTCGTCCTACACTGTGTTTATACGTGGTCGCCACTCAAGAATCTTTCTTCCCCATCGGTTGTCGGTTCTTCGAGCTATGTGACCAGCCCAGAGGGAGACTTTGTACAAAAGTCGATTGCTTAGGTACCTCTGTCCCATTCGTGTTTCAACCGTGAAGCAGTTATGTTTGCATGGCTGTGTCAGATATTTTCCTTCACAATTATATATTACTGCTTACTTACCAATAGCATTATCAGTCAGTATATGTAAATAATGCCGTTGCAGTGTGGTCCCGGCATAGAATAGGCCACCCCTTCCTTTGCCGTGGACGTCGTAAGAAGCGACTAAGAAAGGACGAGGGATAGGCAACAGTGTCCCTCTTAAAACATCTCCAAAGCCTAACTGCGGTTGCCAACCCGCCTGCCAAGCGTGGCAATTACTGTGCAAAACTCCTCTTATAGGGAAGGCCTATATCCAGCACTGGACTGTTAAAGGCTGACCTAATGATGATGGTATATAAGTAACAGAGCCTAATTGTCTACATTTTGAGTACAAGTAAATAAAATAATACCCAATCATGTTACATAGTTGTCAAACATGTTACATGTATTAAAGTTTAATAAATAAATACATAATGAAATTTGTTATTGTTTTTAATCTAATACATATGGGGAGATCCGCTGAATGCAGCTAGTTAAAAACAAAACAAAACGCCCATCCCACTGATACTGAGCTCCAGGGAAAATGTGTTGAGTTAAATGTTAAAATATTAATACAAACAGGATACTGATGAGACAAGATAATGGCTGAAAATAGATAATAATTAAACAGAGTGTCTATAAATAAATAATCTTCTTACTTGTAGACGTTATAAGGGCTTCGTTGCCAATTATATCTTCATGTTTGATCATTTGGATGATTGTTGCTTAATTGTGGTTAAACCACTGAACAGATTTGAGTTAAAATATGTATAGATTAGCATTTACCCGCGACTTCGTTCGCGTGACCGGAATATGTTCTCTAATCGGGATAAAAGTAGCCTAATATCTGTCTCCTTCCGATAAAGTACGTGTGTATTAAATTTAATAGTGATAGAATCAGCCGCTAAGGCGTTCGAAATTCAAATTCAAATCATCTTTATTTCAAAAGGCTCGTTTACAAGCACTTTTAAATGGTTTTTTTTTTATTTACGGCTTCGGAATGTTGTAATCTGCTGAGAACCCGCAAGAAAAAATTAACAAAGAAAAATATTCACCCACTCACTTTTATATGTGCCAGATTAGTTTTAACGCGGATTAATACATAAAGGAAAGATACGGGTGACATTAACAATTTTATATAACTTAGTCGTGTGTTCCCGGCATAGATTAGGCCACCCCTTCCTTTCCCGTAGGTGTTGTTAGAGGCGACTAAGAGAAGACGAGGAAAAGGCAGTAGCATCCTTCTTGAAACTACTCCAACGCCTATCTATGGTTGCCAACCCGCCTGCTAAGCATGACAACTACTGGCAAATCCTCCTTATGGGGGAGGAGTTCAGCAGTGGACAGTTAACGGCTGGTACTACATACAAAATGTTAAATCAAGTAGTTTTATTCCATCCCAGAATACTATAACATTTTTTAACGACAGGTAAACAAGATTTCCTTCTAAATAAATTAACAGATATTTAATTATAACACCACACTGGTTCCAATGCGAAAACTCGGCAAATTGCCGCCGTTAGTTCATTGCATAGCGACTAATTAGCGAGGTGAGCAAAATTTGCCGGCCGGCGACTTAAAATCTGCATAATCATACGCATTGAGTTTACGCACTGATTATTTGTGTGAGCAATGATGGCTTAATAAGTGTACGATTATTAGGATTTTCAATACGGACGTTTCAA
Organism: Galleria mellonella; assembly: GCF_026898425.1. NCBI lineage: Eukaryota > Metazoa > Arthropoda > Insecta > Lepidoptera > Pyralidae > Galleria > Galleria mellonella. Next base: position 1,677,062 of record NW_026442087.1, read on the forward strand.
CACTGCTTGTTGCTGACTCGCTATTAGGGATCCGCGGGGAAACGTTCGAGACGACAGTAGTATAATATTGACAATGGCAAATTCTAGTTGGAATGTTATGATATCTAAAGTCGGGTTAAATACATTTATTATAACTTTGTATGTTAGCACACTAGACTTATAACATTGATTTGGCCTTTGCTGTTATAATGTTACATTTTTAATGAATAAATAAATATATATGTGTATCATCATATCAGCATTTAACTGTCCACTGCTGAACATAAGCCTGCCCTTGAGGGGTTTTGCCAGTAATTGCCACGCTTGGCAGGCGGATTGGCAACCGCAGTCAGGTTTTAGAGATGTTTTAAGAGGGACGCTGCTGATCATCCCTCTCCTTCCCTTAGTCGGCTCTTACGATATTCACGGGATAGGAAGGGGTAACTTATTCTGTACCGGGACAACACGGCCAATATATGTATATATATATATATATGTATATATATATATATATATATATATATATATATATATATGTATATATATATATATTTATGTATGTATGTATGTATATATATATATATATATATATATATATATTATATTATATTACCACTTTCCATCAGGTGGGCCGTCAGCTTGTTTGTCATTCTAAGTTGCATATATGTAACTTAGAATATATGTATATGTATGAAGGCGACAACCTTCATATCTTTGGTAAAACGTAGCGACAGAAGCAACAGCTTAAATTAAAAAAAAAAAAAACATCCTAGATGCCCTTCAAACTATTGGTGTTTGAAAACAAAGTAAAATTATAAGAAAAAAAAATGTATTAAACTAAAATATACTTTGGATTTACTTTTATATCGTCATAGTCGTAGAATACTGACGGATCTAATGAATATATATATGTAATATAGATCCGTCAGTATTCTACGACTATGACGATATGTAATGATGTATATCAATCGGGCCCAAAATAAAAACTTATTTAAAATGCAAACTTATATTTACAATGAATTAAATGAACGAAAGATATCGAATATTTGCCAAAATTTATGAGCCACAAATTTTGTTTTATTTTGTTTACCTTGCATCTTGTTGGTTACACAATAGACATGCGAGAAATAAATTTACACATTGCAAACCGTTGCCAATTAGCGGTGAAGGGTAATGTTGGCGACAATTTTAACAACAAAATTTGGTGACAATATTACACATTCTAATCGTAAAAACTACAATCTATAGGCATTACATTACCAGAGGGAGACTTTGTACAAAAGTCGATTGCTTGGGTACCTCTGTCTTATTCGTGTTTCAACCGTGAAGCAGTTGTGTTTGCATGGCTGTGTTTCGGTTTGAAGGGTGGGATATGGCGTGAATTTACTGGGTACAAAAGAATAACACCTGAATCCTCAGGAATGGCAACGCATGGAGGGTATTATAGGGGAAACAGTATACTCTGGTAAACAGTATATCTAATATGGTATGTTCATAGTACTGCTCATGTCTATAGGCGACGGTTACCACTGTTTCGCCCTCTTTACAATTATAAGAAGTGAAAGTGTATAATAATAATAGTGTTATAAAATTACACTAATTGCCTCGTACTGAAACTAGAATTATTTAGGATAGGAGAAAGGGATTTTTTTTTATGGGTGAAAATGGTATGGTAACTCCGCCTGCGCTAACGGGATACGCTGGCGGAGCACCAGTGAAGGGTGATGAAATGAATGAAAACAGGCCAGTTAGCCCCTCATGATGAATTCATCAGGAATTAACCATGATAGTTTCCAGGGAGAACCGCGAGGATGTCGACCTGGTTAGGTATATTGCTAGCAATGGGATTCTCTGTCTCCATTACTAACAATCCCTTTCCCCCCCGGAGAAAGGGATTGTTAGTAATGCGGACAACCAGTCCCATAGCTAGCTACATACTCTGTCAGGTCGACCTCCGCGTGTATTCTTGGTGTACTCATCAGGATGGGCTAACTGACCAATCTATTTTTTCATCTATTTCTCTAGTGCCTCGTTAGCGTATACCGTTAGCGCGGATGGAGTTACCATTCCATGGGGTTGTCATCCATTAAAAAAAAAAAAACTTTTGAACAGTTTCCCTTTGGTACAAAATCTTATTCTACATCGTGGAATATTTGTGTCACTTCTCATAAAATTTTAATATATTTATTATTTTCATAAACGATGCAATAAAGTGTTGATAAATAAATAAATATTTGATTTAAAATATTAACAAAGATTATCCATAAGTGTATTAAAGGTATTTTTGGTTAATGGGTGAAAATGGATTGGTAACCCTGCCCGCGCTATCGGTGAGGCACCAGTGGAAGATGATAGGTGAGAATGAAAGCAGGTTAGTTGGCCAACCATGATGAATTCGGCAAGAATTAAACATGATGGTTTCCAGGGGGAACCACGTGGAGGTCGACCTGAGAGGGTATATTGCTAGTAGACCTAGGGCTATTAGACCCCATTACTAAAAATCCCTTTCCCCCATTTAAAGGTATTTACATTAATAAACTCATCAAATGTATCCAATAACGATTGTAGGTAATAATGGTGTGCTAATAACTCAGAACAGCAATACAAAGCATTTGTAATCATTTATAAATCGTACGTGATTTTCGACCGCACTACAGTATTCTATAGAATAAAACAGATCAGTCTTTACCTATAATATTTACATTGTGCCTACTGGTCTGTGTCCTCACAGAACCTATATATTTTAGTTACAATATCCATATATATATTATTATTTCAGCCTTTAATTGTTCACTGCTGGATACAATCCTTCCCCGTAAGAAGAAGAATTTTGTCAGTTGTTGCTACGCTTGACAGACTGACTGACAATCGCAGTTTTTTTTTTTTGATGGGTGAAAATGGAATGGTAGTCCCGCCTGCGCTAACGGAATACGCTGGCGGAGCACCAGTGAAGGGCGATGGATGAGAATGAAAACAGGCCAGTTAGCCCATCATGATGAATTCATCAGGAATTAACCATGATAGTTTCCAGGGAGAACCGCGAGGAGGTCGACCTGGTTGGATATATTGCTAGCAATAAGATTCTCAGTCTCCATTACTAACAATCCCTTTCCCCCTTGACAATCGCAGTTAGGCCTTTGAGAATGTTTTAAGAGGGATGGTGCTGTCTATACCTCGTCGTCCCTTAGTCGCTTCTTACGACACCCACGAGAAAGGAAGGGGTAGCCTATTTCTTCTATTTAATCTATGCTGAGGCACATATGGCGATATTTATGGTATATATTGGTCCAATAAATAATATATTTTTTACGACACAGGGGGCAAACAAGCATGCAACACCTGATGGTAAGTGACTGTCGTCGCCTACGATCGACACCAACGGCATTGCAGGTGTGCTGCTGGCCTTTTAAAAAGAAATATGCTCTTCTCTTGAAGGTTATAATGTCGTATCGGTTCGGAAATACTGCTGCTGGAAGTTGAATCCAAAGAGTTATTTAAATCTCTCATATGAAATTAATTTACTTAAATAAACTCCTATATACAGATAACTGGGAGGCCTTACCAGTATTTACCACGCTTAGAAGGCAGATTGGAAACTGCAGTTATCGTTTAGTAATGTTTAAAGAGGGACACTGCTGTTCATCCCACAACCTGGTGACTTGTAACACAGGTTCTTCTAAACCTACCGCAAGCACCAGTCTCTAACAAAATTGGTCTTCATATCAAATTGTACCTCAAGTTCTCACTTTATTCTACCTTTTGTGAAGAGAAAATAAACCATTCATTCATTCATTCATTCAACCACTACTTTAGTCGCCTCTTACGACACCCACGGGAAAGGAAGGAATGGCCCATGACTAGCTAAGATTAGACGCATGACTTTGCATGTCATGTACGTGTAATAACACCAACTAGGTGTGCATAATTGCATAGACAATCTGAATTTAAAACAGGGAAACTTGCATATTTAAAATTGCCTTTTAATCGTATTAATAGGATGTTATTAACTGTACATATCAAATTTTAATAAGTCAATCGTAGAAATTGCTTGAATTATTCATGTTAACGTTTTAATTAATCGATTATGTGTACTGATTTTGATAATTCACCAGAGGGAGACTTTGTACAAAAGTCGATTGCTTCGAACCTCTGTCCCATTCGTGTTTTAACCGTGAAGCAGTTGTGTTTGCATTGTTTGGCTGTGTTTCGGTTTGAAGGGTGGGATATGGCGTGAATTTACTGGGTACAGAGGAATAACTATGCTATACATGCTGTTTTTATTATTATTTCATATGGTCCCGGCATAGAATAGACCACTCCTTCCTTTCCATGAGTGTCGTAAAAGGTAACTAAAGGAATTTAATCGTCGAAGGATGGGCAGTAACGTCCTTTTTATAACATTACCGAAGCTTTATTATGGTTACTTGCCAAGCGTGACAACTACTGTCAAACCCCCCAAAGGGGAGATCTATATTCAATAGTAAAAACTTATTGGAAGATGTCATAATTATTTTTCCGTGCACAACTTTGGAATCAACTTCTAACAGCACTGTTGCGGGGGGAAAGGGATTGTTAGTAATGGAGACTGAGAGTCCCATTGCTAGCAATATACCCAATCAGGTCGACCTCCTCGCGGTTCCCCCTGGAAACTATCATGGTTAATGCCTGATGAATTCATCATGATGGGCTAACTGGCCTGTTTTCATTCTCATCGATCACCCTTCACTGGTGCTCCGCCAACGTATCCCGTTAGCGCAGGCGGGGTTACCATACCATTTTCATTTATTAAAAAAAAAAACACTGTTGCCGATATGACTTCCAGCACCCCTGCAATTCTTCCGGTGTTGCACGAACACCCTCGTGGGTGGCGGTAGTCACTTACCAACAGGTGAGCTGCAAGCTCCTTTGTGTTATTACAAAAGAAAAAAATATATTATTGCATTATTACTGCTAAAGGATATTTGTAAAATATAAAAAGGCAACAGTTACATTGCAAGTTGCATAAAAATAAAAATAAATAAAACTTGTTATGCAATTTCTGTGTCTGGAATTTCTCTAAAAAAAAAAAAAAATATTTTTTGTCTATTTGTATTTTTTATGCAATACGCAATATTGTTTCATGGTGCTCGTATAAATTTATTATCATTTTTATAAAAAAGTAATAAAAAATTTTTACATATATAAATGTAGGTTTAAGAACATTAAGTCACTAATAAAAGGGGATAAAGCCTGAATAAATACTTTAGTATTATTACAGAGATCGCCCATCCGTAAACAGTTAGGGTTGCCTACGGATGCCTGCAGCACTAGGGTTGTCACGTGCGGGTGCAAGTGAATTCTAGCTCACTTTATACAGGCGTGACAGCAAGGCTTCCAACAAGTTGAAATACAGATACAATATACATAACACTTAACAATATTCCCCAAGGAATGTACGTGGGAATATTTACTAGTACTTGGAAAAGTAAGTATTTGTTTGTTTGTTACTTTTGTACTTTAAACAGTTGTACTTTAAACCAATCATAATAATGTTATTGCATACGTAATGTTTTGGATAGAGATTATTATTATTTCAGCCGTTAACTGTCCACTGCTGGACATAAGCCTTCCTCATAAAGGGAGTTTTGCCAGTAGTTGCCACGCTTGGTAGGCGGATTGGCAACCGCAGTTAGACTTTTAGAGACGTTTTAAGAGTGACGCTGTTGCCCATCCCTCGCTCTTCCTTAGTCGACCTTTACAACACCCATGGGAAAGGAAGGGGTGGCCCATTCTATGCCAGGACACACACGGCAGATAGAGATTATTTGTAATATATTTCAGTCGACGGACGAAGTCACGGGTAAAAATTTCGAGACCTTCTCGTGCAAAATGCAAGGTCACGTGATCAAGTTATAATGAAAATTTCAATTAAATACACTTCGAGCTCTCGTCCCTGCGTAATTCCTTTTCATTACACCCTGTATCCTTGGCAACCCATTAACTAATTAAATCAAGCTGGAGAATGATTATATTTGTAGAGTTTTAATTCGATATTTTTTTTTATAACACGGGGTCAAACGAGCATGCGGCTCACCTGATGGTAAGTGACTACCGCCGCCCATGATCACCCACAACACCAGCGGCATTGCAGGTGTACTGTCGGCCTTTTAAAATATGCTCTTTTCTTGAAGGTTATGATGTCGTATCGGTTCGAAAATACTGCTTCTTGAAGTTGATTTCAAAGAATGGTTTTACGTGGAAGAAAATGCCTTGAAAATTTTTATATTTTTTTATCTTACATTTGTGTATTGACACCAATGTAAAAATAAATAATGAAAGAATAAAGACTTATTACCATGTTACAATATATTTACATGATAAATCCCAAATTTATAGAAAAATACTACAAACAGCATTATTTACAATAACATAGAGACAACCTGGAATGTTACTAATGAATGGTAACATTCCAGGTCCAACCCATTAGAGAACAAGTGAAAATATCTGTACCATTTTTCGAAATATTATTAAACGAAACAAGTGCTACAATAAAAGGTGCATTTTTATTGAAACGAACATGATATCCTGGTGAAAAGGTGCATATATCTCATTTAAATAGATTTAATGTTATAAAATTAATATCAGATTAAATATGATATCAACATTGTTGACGTAGTCGGGAGAAACGAAATGAAATTATGGCAAACATGACTTGAAACAAGTCATGTTTGCCATAATAGGAATGAAAACAACAATGGCTGGCTCATCCGTCATACTCGTGAACGGGTGCTACTAGTACTGGTCTGTTCAAAAATATAGTGACTGTTTGTAAAAAAAAAATATTAATAGGCTATCACCATTATCATTATCAGTACATAGTATAAAACAAAGTCGCTTCCCGTCTGTCGGTCCTTATGTATGGTTAGATCTTTAAAACTACGCAACGGATTTTGACGCGATTTTTTTTTAAGATAGAGTGATTCAAGAGGAAGGTTTATATGTATAATACGTGCATAATATAATGGAGAAACACTGATAATTTTAGAGGTTTCTAATGTGATGTAATGTAATGCGCAGCCGTGCGAAGCCGGGGCGGATCGCTAGTTAATAATAATATTCAGTCCAAAATTTTATATTTTTTTGTATTCAAGTTTTGTTTGAAAAAAAAAAGCAACTACTCAGTTTCTTGACCATTCATCTCGTATAATCAAGTTTACTTGAAATAAAACTGTTTCTATTTTAGAACTCCGTTATCCGAACTAACGATTAACGTAAAATGTCACTGAAGTTAATTATGTTTGTATCATACTTATAGTTTTACGTACAAAAGTTGAGTTGATACATATTAATTATATTAATTAAAACAAATGTTAATTGATAACCTACATTTTAGGGCACATAAAAACGCGTGAAAATTTGATATGCATTGTTTTTGATAACAAATTTAATTTACACTCTTTTTTTTATAACCAAATGTTTCCTGCAATGTTGCTGTTACCGCTCCAATCGGATAACCCTCGACTGCGGTCCGATGATCCTAAAAACCAAATACGTTAGGATTTAAAAATGATTTTTTATACGTCAAACTAGGTTTTGCCCATGACTTCGTACGAGTTGATATTGGAACAAATAAAAGAGACCACCTTTAGTCTGTGTATGAAGAAATAAAACATATATTAGATTTTAAGTTAGGTTTTTGGGTATATAACTGTGAAAACTGTATCCAATTTGCATCTGTATAGTTTTTGCATGGTGTCAGTACAAATATACAAACTGACAGACAGAAGAATAATTCTAAAAAAATATTATTTTGGCTTCTATTGCTCTTATCAAAATCGCTTATGTATTTTTTACTAAAATATCTCTTTTGTACAGAGTTCGTCTAGTTAAAATTTCATTATATGTATATCAGGATGTTGTTTATATATATGTACTAAATTTTAGTCAAATCTGAATGGATTAATAAAAATAATGGAATAAAAATAATGAAAAAATTTTGTATCAAATCTGATGGCCGTTTGAAGAGAATTGAGAATATTAGTAGAAATATAGGATAAAAAAAATTGTACGCAAGATGTCTTATTCAATACAATACTATTGTACTACTTATTTACTTATAATATTGTACTTACTTATATTGTATACTTAGTAACAACAACGATATTAAGATTGTAAGATTTTTTTTTTATACAACTTAGAATGGCAAACAAGCTGTAAAAGTAACAAATTGACTGTAGAACAATATTATACATATTAAAATAAAGAAAGGGATATAAAACACACCAGTATATTATTAAACTGCTGTACTTTATATAATAATTTACTAAATATATTATAATAAATTACTTGAATTCGCGCCTTGTTTCAAATTACTCTGTAAACACCTTACCCACTACTTTAAAACTAATCTGTGACCTAAAATGGCGGCGTATAGAATCCTAATTTTCCGGTTAATAATCGTTAATTGCTATATTAATAGTTCAACAAGGCCGGAATGGAAAGCGAAGGCTAGCTCTAATGTTCAATAATATGAGATTCTCTCTACATTATAACAATATAATACATATATACGCCGAAACAAGTTGATTTTGCTCTGCAAAAAAAAAACTATTTACCTTACACCAGAAGGAGACTTTATACAAAAGTCAATTGCTTGGGTACCTCTGTCCTATTCGTGTTTCAACCGTGACGCAGTTGTGTTTGCATGGCTATGTTTCAGTTTCAAGGATGGGATATGGTGTGAATCTACTACAGTACAGGGGAATAACATCTGAGTCCTCAGGAATGGCAACGCATGGGGGGTATCATCGAAACAGTATACTCTGTTATGTCCATGGTACTGCTCATGTCTATAGGCGACGGTTAACACTTTTTATCAGGTGGGCCGTCAGCTTGTTTGCCATTCTAAGTTGTATAAAAAAAGGGCATTTTGCTAGCAATGGGGCTGTCAACCTCTATCGCTAACAATTCCTTTCACCCTATCTTCAGGTAGCACTATAGCACTATCAAGCGACATCACTCCCCGTTACTTATGTCTCTTACGACGTAATTACATGGCCCGTTATGAATATTGCATTAGGGAACAACCTTCTGAATATTCATACATGTACTACGAATTAGTATAAGCCACGTGCTACGATTTATTTGAGCTCAGAAATTGAAGTTAATTTCCAATTAAAGTTATTAATATATATGATAAATGGATTCGGCGAAACTAACGCCGTGTCTAGTTGTCAAGCGTGAAGTACATAGGTCTGCTAAAATTAAATATTGATTAGTATTATTAAACGAAATATTAAATGTGCCAGTGACCCACTTATTCATATGAAATGTTAACCATTTATCCATACATCCCATCATCTCTATATATATATATATATATATATATACATATATTATAGTATATATGTCGTAATTATGATCGTAAAAATAAAGACAGACTCGCACTGAAGAAACGAACATATATATTTGTATTATATATTTGTATTCAATATACAAATATATATATATACATATATATGTACGCTGTTACTTCTAAACCAGTCTTTCCCAAAGTGGGTAGTAGACAAAATAAGTTTGGGGACCCCTGTTCTAAACCAATTTGGATTCTTTTTCTTATGAGAAAGGATATACACATATATACTAACAGATTAGTGCTATCAGATTGTAAAATCTATTTATTTACATTCAATAAATAAATATAACGCGTTAAGTATAAAAAGTATTCGAACATCCAAATTTAGTATTAAAAATACGTTTGAAATAAGGAAACGGTTGTAATATTAATAAAGATGAGCGTACCCTCGGACGAACTCTGAATTTTCAATATATCCATCCACAAACATCTATCCCTTAGATATCCCAATCTATTTCTGGCCAGACATATTTTCGAAGCTATTAATTTACATGTCAAAAGGTCCTTACAAAGAACAGGGTGCAACCCAGTAATAAGGGATGCCTCGCGTACGACCGGCCGCGTCCGTCTTTGATTACGTTTTATTTCACACTGCTTTAAGTATTCCGTGTATTGAATTCTGATATTAGATCTTTGGTATGCATAAATCAAATAACTATTTCAACTGCTTCAATAGAACATAATGGAAAAATAATTAGTTTTTTTATATCTACAACTGAATGGCAAACAAGCTAACGGCCCACCTGATGGAAAGTGGTAACCGTCCCCTATAGACGTGAGCAGTACCATGGACATAACAAAGTATACTGTTTCGCCCATGATACCCCCCATGCATTGCCATTCCTGAGAACTCAGGTGTGATTCCCTCTGTACCCTGTAAATTCACGCCATATCCCACCCTTCAAACTGAAACACAGCCATGCAAACACAACTGCCTTACGGTTGAAACACGAATGGGACAGAAGAACCTAAGCAAACCACTTTAGTACAAAGTGTCCTTCCCCTTATTTATTTTAAAAGGTACATCAACAATGTAAATACAGATATTTTAATTGATATACAAGGCTTGCATCTTGAATTTACACCAATTACAGATGTACACAATAATTTCTTAAGTCATCGATTTAAGACATATTAACAAAACTGAAACCAACGTTAGTTTTGTTCAAATTGTCACAGAAACTCTATAAATGAAGTTAATAATAAATTAGAACATTGATCCAATTAATTGATTTTCGATTTGTGCTATTCAACATTAGTAGGCTGTCTTAAATATAATAAAAAACAATATCAGCAGACTGTCTTATCTATGGTTTTATCGGATCAATAAATTCTTTTGATTACTTTCTCGTTGAGTTAAATATACCGTGTATATGTTATTATTATTATGTAAGTCGTTAACTACTCATTGTTGAACATAGGTCTCCCCTATGTGGGAGGGAGGCGTGTTGCCAGTAGTTGCCAAACTTGGCAATCGGGTCTGCAACCGAATTGGGCTTTGATTATGTTTTAAGAGGGCCGCTGCTGCCCAACTCTCGCCGTCTCCTAGTTGCCTCTTATGTCACCCACGGGAGAGGAAGGGGTGGCTTATTCTGTACCGGGATCACACGGCAATATATGTAAGTAGTTTCTGCCATTTGCTTGATCATTTATGTACTATCATACCATAAGCTATATATTGTTATTTGTTTAAGAATATCATCTAGATGCCCTATTTTTAGTATATTAAAAATACGACATATCTCTTAATTTTAAAATTATCATTCATATCATGAATTTTGAGAACCCCGTTTTCATACTTTTGTTTTTAATACTCAGACAATACCATATTAAGAATTTGTTTTCAATTAGTATGATTCTATATTAATATTTAATTAAAACAAATTGTTAGTTAGTCGATCATTTTGTTTATCTATCTACACTTTATTTTACAAATTTCAAATAATAAATACAGTAAATATTAATGAGAAGTGATACAAAAGGCGGCCTTATCATTAAGCAGGCAACATTTGGATGAAGGACTATTTTCAGTAGTTTATGAAAAAACTATTATAAATTATATAAGATTGGAAGGCATAATACCATAGCTCTTAAGAATGGGGCTATGGTATAGCTTCGTCATGTCTATAGGCAACGGATACCATTCTCAATTAGGTGGACCGTCAACTTGTTTGTTATTTTAAGTATCCTAAACTAACCTTACACAGGGAGGAAAGGGATTGTTAGTAATGGGGTTAAATAACCCCATTACTTGCAATATACCCTGTCAGGTCGACCTCCACGTGGTTCCCTCTGGAAACCATCGTGGCTAATTCTAGTCGAATTCGTCAGGATAGGCTAACTGACCTGCTTTCATCTTCATCAGTCATCTATCACTGGTGCCCCGCCAGCGTATACCGTTAGCGCAGGCGGGGTTACTATTTCATTATCACCAATTTAAAAAAAAAAACTAACCTTACAGGTAACGAGAAATATAGCTGTTTTCAATCTTAAATGTAAGTGGTTATTTATTACCTCTAAAGTCTAAAGCTGCAAACGCCAGTAACATTAATACTCCTGACGAGATTAACATTTCACCACCAACCTGACTATAAATTATGTTATGTCAATGAATATTGCAGTTACCATAACTCAGTATTGCGATACTGAAGGTTTACCTACTGTGATTACAAGTTGAAAGAAATACATGTCAGAAAAAAAGAAATTAGGGCCTATTTTTATCTTATTTTATTTGGGGAAACAAACAATTTCTTATTACATCTAGTATATACATATAAGAATATAAATAACATATAAATCAGCGAAGTTTCCACAAGTAAATAGAACATATTTAATATTGAAGAGACAGAAATAAATGTCTCACTCAGTAGTAAATAGCAAGGCATTATGGCAAGAGATAAGGGAATTAAATAACTATAAATATATAAGAGATCGTACCAGTAAGCTTTAATATAAATTTAGAAAATTGTGACGTCAAACATTCTTTGTTTACGAAGCTAAAATTTGGCAGGTGGGTTCTTTAAAACCTATACATACATGTATATTAATAAAGGATTTGACTCCTACGGGAAAGCCAGAGAATAGATCCTACAGTCAAAATCGCAGGCATTCGTTATTTGCTATATATAAACGAAGGCCAAGAAGTGAGTGTTAAACTTTATTAAATACCATATCACATGTTTGCATTCAGGCTACCATTAGACGGTGAGTTGGGCAACATATAATGCAGGGTTCTAAACCTAGTGATTATATTTGAATTTGAATCGATAGATGACGTGTACATTTGCATAGCTTTCCCATATTGCTTATGCATTATGTAACAGCCAGTATTGAGCATGTTTGTTCAACATTTGTTGTTACTGAGGTTTTTCTTCAAATATTGACTTTAATCCATTTCAGAGAGAACTCCAAATTGATTGAGCAGAACTTTTACAACATGCTTCATTCTTTTTTTAAAACATATCTTTTTATTTACGTCTCTTTAGTTTGGTGGGCAATAATAAGTTTTAATACCAATCAGTCTCTCTACTTGAAAATCATAAGCCCAAATGACCAATATTTGACCGAATTATGTTGGGTTACAAGCAAAAAGTCAACCTGATAGTAGATGTCCATGGTACTGCTCATGTCTATAGGTGACGGTTACCACTTTCCATCAAGTAGGCCTTCAGCATGTTTGCCATTCTAAGTTGTATAAAAAAATCTATGCTCACTGTAGTATTCCCAGCATTTATAGTAGGTTACAGCATACTATAGAAGGCTCATTTATCCTTTTCCCGTAGGTGTCATAAGAGGCGACTAAAGGAATTTTGTGGTCGAGGGATGGGGAGCAGCGTCCCTCTTAAAACATCAAAAACCTAACTGCAGTTGTCAACTCGATAGCAAGAGCATAGATTTTTTTATTTATGCAACTTAGAATGGCAAATATACTGAGGGCCCACCTGATGGAAAGTGGTAACCGTCGCCTATATATATAAGCAGTACCATGGACATAACAGAGTATACTTTTTCTTTTTTTTTTACTTTTTCTTTTTAGATAAATAGGCGTCGCATGCAAGAGAGGAAGAAAATTTATATTATTTGGAACCATTTGTGGGTCCTGATTTTGGAAGTAAATGATCTGAAGTACTACTGTTAGTTAGGTATATACATAATCAAATTATGCATAATGATGACAAAGTACCGTCAATCAACTATCGCGTTGATTTATAGCGTAATTGTCATTAATGTATGTAAACATGATAGGCAGGTATAATAAATCTTCTCTGAAATGACGAATTACTATGAAAATTATCTACCTCGTTTATATTACAATGTGCTATACTATCAAGAATGCTATATATACCGATTACGATACGGATATTACATCGTGTGGTCCCGGTATAGAATGGACTATCCTTTCCTTTCCTGTGGGTGTCGTAAAAGGCGATTAGCCCTCTGATTGCGTTTTTTTGTTTCACAACAATAAAACACATTGCTTTAACAACAAATAGCAGTACGAATATTTATTTAGCCATCTAGCGAGATTCTGAGAAACAATATCAATGTAACAAAACAAAAATCGCGGGATAACAACGTCGATAAACATAAAAAATGCGAGCACGTCGACATCGCGGGATGCGTAAAATTAAACCAGTAGATACCGCACGCGAAAATCGCGGATTGCTTGGACAGAGTGGAGGGAGGAGTAGTAACGTTTCTCTTAAAACATTACCAAAGCCTAACTGTTGCCAACCCGCTTGCCAAGCGTGACAACTACTGGAAAAACTACCCTTGTAGGGAAGGCCTATGTTCAGCAGTGAACAGTTAACGGCTGAAATAAAAATGATTAAAAAATAACTTTCAATCAATATTAATGATCGATTAAATTGTGAAGGCACCAAGAAGTAACAAGTAAATAAACTACCAATTATAATATTAATAAGATATATAGGGATAGATAGATAGGGGTAAGTACTAATTTTAATATGGAACGCAACTTAAATTGTAGCTAAGGGCTTTTTTTTATGGGTGATAATGGAATGGTAACCCCGCCTGCGCTAATGGGATACGCTGGCGGGGCACCAATGAAGGGTGATCGATGACAATGAAAACAGGCCAGTTAGCCCATCATGATGAATCCATCAAGAATTAACCATGATAGTTTCCAGGGAGAACCGCGAGGAGGTCGACCTGGTTGGGTATATTGCTAGCAATGGGATTTTTAATCTTCATTACTAACAATCCCTTTCCCCCTGTAGCTAAGGGCTAGCTAGCTTAGGGCTATAAATGACTATAATGTAAATACACCGAAAACCTTGAGACAAGAAATCTGATTATGCTAATAACAATGAAATGTAAGTTAGGCGGAAAAAAAGGACGAAGGAGAATACTTTTTGTATATTTTTGTATCATAAATGTCAGTCGAAGCTGAGACGATAATAATCGTACTGAAATTCAAATTGGATATTTCAGTATTATCCTTAATAATTTTATAAAAGTTAAAGCATATTTGTTTGTTACCTCTTCGTGTTACATTTGGAATGGTCTTTGAAACGACATCAAACATGAACAGACACACACACACACACACACACGCACACGCACACGCACACGCACACACACACGCACACGCACACGCACACGCACACGCACACGCACACGCACACGCACACGCACACGCACACGCACACGCACACGCACACGCACACGCACACGCACACGCACACACAAATCTCGTATACACAAGTAAATTTTATTACTCAATAAAAATAGCTTTGCTAGTCTAAATTAGTATTATATAGAGAAAATACTTGTTTTTTTCTTTTGTACTGAATAAACTAAAAAAAAAGTATTTTTTGCCACTTTTCATTGATAGGTGATGAAAAATGGTAGCTTTCGGCAGGCACCGAATTAAAATGTGACCAACATAATAAATAACCTTCAAGAAAATAGCATATTTCTTTTTAAAAGGTCGGCATTACACCTGCAATGCCTCTGGTATTGCGGGTGATCATGGGCTCTCTTTCCTGAAAACTCCTGTTCTAAAGTCTATATAAATTATTAATATTAATAATAAATAAATAATAATTGAATTTCAGGTGGATACTCATACCTTACATTACAATATAATTCAGTAATATAATTTAATTTAATAAATTAACACTTAAAACAATTCTAATCAAATTCGTTTTACAAAATCAAGTACCTGCAACATCAATACTCTAAAAACAGTAAATTCATTTTTTATTTGATTCGCTAAAGGCTAAATACTTTTAGAGCGTATTTCCAAATTTTCTAGTTGGACTAAGAAATCTGTAGCCTTAGTACTTCATTGTCACATTGTAGTCACAGCTACGCTTGTTAGCTACAATGTGCTAACATGTTTTGCTTGACGAATTGCCATTTGAACAATACGAAACAGTTTCTAATACAAAAAGCGCTCAATAGTGAAATCTGATTGCATCTACCTCGAAACGATATCTAGATAAATTAAAATAATAAAAAAATAAAAAATAGTACATTACTGCAGCGGCCAGCAACTGAGGCATTGATGGACGAACGTGCAAATGTGGGCCGAGGTGTAGCCGAGGCACACATACGTGAGTCCATTAATGCCTAGAGTTGTGGCCAAGGCTTGTATAGTACTTTTCTCAAACAATGTGCGGAAATCAAAAACACAATTTTACTTTTTAAGTTCAATGACGAATAACAAACAACAATATTTTTTCACGCGCCATAATGTTCCTTTGTTTTTTTTCAATCAACAGCTTTCTTTTTGCAAGCCAGTTCGAAATTTAAATAAAACATTTTATTAGTTACCTCCTTGGTAGCCATGTTTCGAAGTAAAAGGTCATTCCATTTTTAAATTCCAGAATAGATATGAGTTTACATACTAATTTATCTGGCCGCAAAACACGACAGATATGGATTTTCATACAACGTTTGCCGGCCGCTGCCCGCATGTATCTGGTCAGTACGGCAATTTTGATTTATCTCTAAGAAGATTGTCCAAATAATGCTCACATTTCCATGCATGTTTGAGAAAAATATATTATTGTTAATATGGATATTTGTGATTTGTTATTCTTTTACGAATTTATTTTATAGCATTTGTATAACAGCGTAGCTTTTTTTTTTTGTTAAAAAAGAGTAATAATATATATGGTCATATCAGCCTTACTGTCAGCTGTCTATTATTGAACATCTCCTGAGTCTCCCCCTATTGAAGGGTTTTGTAAGACTTTGGTGATATCTTAATAGGGACGCTGCTCCTCAACCCTCGACCATTAAGTTCCCTTAGTCACCTCTTACGACACCCACGAGAAAGGAAGGGGTGGCCTATTCTGCCCCCCCCCCCCTTTTTACTTCAATGCTTATGACTATAACTATATACGTGTACAGATGTGGTAGTCTGTTTGTGTAGAAAACGTGTTCAGTAACATTTCGGCCAGAGGATTATTATATTCCTTGGACGAAACCTGGTAAATATTTTTACTTATGCATTTTTTATTTATCGTAGACAATCTATAAATAATATCATTTATTTACTAGAAGGAGAGTTTGTAGAAAAGTTGTTTGCATGAGTCTATTCTATTCGAGTCTGCTACTTAGCAACTATGCCTGAGTAGCTGTGTATCAGTTTGAAGAGTAGGATATATTAGTGAAATTACAGGGTACGGAGTCTAACATATTTTTTTAATAGGTGATAATGGAATGGTAACCCCGCCTGAGCTATCGGTATACTCTGGCGAGGTAACAGTAATGGATGATAGGTGAGAATTAAAGCAGGTCGGTTAGTAAAGAATTCTACGAGAATTGACCACGATGGTTTCCAGTGGAGACCGTGTGGAAGTCGGCCTGATAGGGTATTATTTTTAATGGATGATAATGGAATGGTAACCCCATCCGCGCTATCGGTATACACCGGCGGGGCACCAGTGAAGGATGATAGGTGAGGATGAACTAGGTCAGTTAGCTCATCGTGACGAATTCAACAAGAATTGTTCACGATGGTTTCCATGGGGATCTACGTGGAGGTCGACCTAATAAGGCGTATTACTAGCAATGGGGCTGTCAAACTCCATTGCTAACAATCCCTTCCCCCCCATGGCCTGATGGGGTAGATTGCTAGCAATGCAGCTCCATTACTAACAATCCCTTTCCCCCAGTCAGAACACATTAGCTCTCAGGAAGGCATAAGAGGTATCACGACCATCGCAGTGTATTCTGTAACGACACTGGTTTCTATCAGGTTAATTGTTAGCAACTTCATAATGATAAGTTGCATTAAAAAGTTTCAAGTAACTAAAAAATAGATTAACGACTTACACAATACAGAAACGGAATGCTGCACATTATAAAATAAAATCAATTTGAAAACGCATTTCTACAAATCTACTGTAATATAATAAGTAAATATCTTCAACTATATACCTCAATATAATAGACATTTCGAAGTGTAGAAAGGCAATCTCTCCTAGCAATCTACTGGCGAGGCCGCTTGCATTACTTTGGTATTTGCCACGACCTTGTATGCAATTGGAGAGCGCTTCAGAGTAGATCCACACAAATGCAGACGGCGACCTTCGGATTCTCGTTTTGGGCTGGTTGCAACTTCCTCGCTTATTCTAATGCTTATTTTAGTGTTTCGAATACTCATTGAAATATTTTGTTTATGGTAAGATAGACTTCACTTATTTACGAACAAAAATTTGAAGTATGTATATATATTATGTGTATTAATGTACATATATATACTGCTGTGTGGTCCCGGCATAGAATGGGATAGATGGGACGATATCCACGGTAAAGGAAAGCCACAGTGCTCAACATAAGTCTCTAGTTAAAGATTGTTTGATAAAGAATGCCTAATCCCATTTTGTACCACATTTTATTGGTCAATAAAGTTAAAATAAATATATAGTTGCCACACTTGGCAAGCGGGCTGGTAACCGTAGGTTAGGCTTTGGTGATGTTTTAAAATGGACACTTCTGCCTATTCCTTAACCACTAAGTTCCTTTAACGCCCACGGGAAAGGAAGGACTGGCCCATTCCATACCAGGATTAGACGGCTACATTAAACTTATTTTTAAAATACATTATTAAATTTACCAGAGGGAGACTTTGTACAAAAGTCGATTGCTTGGGTACCACTGTCCCATTCGTGTTTCTACCGTGAAGCAGCTGTGTTTGCATGGCTGTGTTTCGGTTTAAAGGGTGGGATGTGGCGTGAATTTACTGAGTACAATGGAATACCATCTGAGTCCTCAGGAATGGCAACGCATGGGGGGTATCATGGGCGAAACAGTATACTCTGTTATGTCCATGGTACTGCTCATGTCTATAGGCGACGGTTACCACTTTCCATCAGGTGGACCGTCAGCTTGTTTGCCATTCTAAGTTGTATAAAAAAAAATGTTATTAAATGCAAAATTTCGCATATTCAATGTAATTAGTGAGTGTTAATTTTCATCGTGTTTTTAGAAACGTTACGAAACTAAACGCAATATGTGGAAAGAGCATCGTTGCATTCCTCAAGTGCATAATTAGAAAGGATCTGTTTTGTCGAACGCGAAACAGCGGAATTTGTGCAACTTTTAAATTACTTTCAGCTTGTTGTTGCTTCGATATATTTCTATTAAAGTCTGTAATCATCGCACGGAGTACAACGGTACTTACAATCAAAAGTCATTGGCCGACGAGAATGCTTCATTTCTGTTATATATTGCATTGTAGACAATATTGTTTGTACAAAATCAGCTGAGCAAATGTATGACTACGTATGGATTTTGTATTGGGATTAGAATTAGATAAGTTTTGTTTTTTATGTAATATTGAATGGCAAAGAAGTTGACAACCTCTGCCTAATGGAAAGTGGTGAGGGAAAAGGTTTCTTAGTAATGCGAAATAACAGTCTCATTGCTAGCAATATACCCTATCAAGCCGACCTCTACGTGGTCGCTTCTGTTAACCATCGTGCTGAATTCCAGGTGGGTTCATCACGGTGAGTTAACTGACTTGCCTCTTCATTTTCATCTATCACCTTTCACTGGTGCCTCGCTGGCATATACCGTTAGCGCGGGTATGGCTACGATTCCATTACCATCTATTTAAAAAAAATGGAAAGTGGTAAGGGTCGCTTATACATCTAAACAAAATTATGGATGTTTACAGGGTATACTGATAAGTCCATATGATACCTTCCATGTTTTACTATTCCTGAGGATTAATATGTTACGTCGTGTACCCTCAAGATTGTTTAATATGTAGTAGTAGTATAAAAAAAGAACTGTAAACAAAAAACTGTACGCAACTGTAAAAAAAAACATAAACAACGACGGCCATTTTGCGCGCGAACGAGCTGACATTAGATTTGGCGGGACCCTGGGGGAAATCAGGGCGCGAACGTGACCGCCCGTCCGCCATGACAGCTACTCTCGGGAGCAACTGCTCGTGTTCAATTATATGACCATTTTATTCTATTATTTATTTAGTAGCCATATATCGCGGCTTTGTCTGTGAAAATTAAAATTAAAGTGTCAATGATATGTCAAATTTTATTCGTATCCATTTAGTCGTTTCTCTGTGTGTAAGTACTTTATACTTTGTCTATGGTAACTAATGGCTAAATATGAATTTTTTTTACAAATATTTAGGTACATTAATAAATAACTTTTTGCTTGTTACACTGTGCATTTGGATATCAAAAGTAGGAAAACAAATGAGACTATTTCTAGAAGACGTATCAAAACAAAACATATACCAGATTTCAAAATAACCTTTAAAAATCAACATACATCATAAATACGTCATACGTCTTTAAAAAAAAACGTTCACACTCACTTTTATACTTTATCCGTGCAGTAAGTGCTTTATATTATTCTTAATTTCGTGTATAATATGGTATATGTTATATATATGTAAGTATATTTGTTATTTATATATATTTATTCGTTTATTTATGTAATTTTAGTATGTATGTATATCAATAATTGCTAGTACCGCATTCGAGTATTCTGACACTTCCCTATGGTTGACTGAGAGAGAATGCTTTTAGCATTAAGTCCGCCATGTACACATATTTGAATAAATAAATAAATCATACCAGCTGTGAACTGTCCATTGTTGAATATAAGCCTCTTCCTATCGGGAAGTTTTGTAAATAGTTGCCACGCTTTTCAACCAGACTGGCAACCGCAGTTAGGTTTTCGTGATATTTCAAGAGGAATTCCGCCCATTTCTTTACCTTTAAGTTTCCTTAGTTGCCTCTTACGACACCCACGATAAAGAATAGGCCTATTCTATGCCATTATCTATGCCATATTCATCTCTGGTATTACAGACACTAAAAAGCTACTGTGACTGTTTACCATCAGACTGTATGCTTGTTTGCCATCATCGGAGTATAAAAAAAATGTAGGTAATAACTATTTACAAACATTATAACTACATTCCTATTTACGCACATTTAGTGTCAGTAAAATATTATATCTTGCATAGATAAAGAATCAACTAAGTAGTCTCATTTAGCGCTATTCTTTATTTATTTCTCTAAAATGTACATAACACGAACCCTGTTTTGTAATGTAATATATACCGCGTGGAAAAAACTCACGTTCATTTATCGGCTTAAAGTGTTTATAAAACTTTTTGTTTACAGCCACCACGACGCTCGGGTTTTGAATCGTTGAAGCTCTGTTGTTTAGGCGATTTTATTACAATCCGGGCACTACGTGAAATGTAAACGAAATATTTGCCAAACACGCCTTTATTTTAGGCATTTATAAATGGTATATTAAGTTTGAAACTTTTGCGCTACGTGATCTATTTATAACTAGTAAATAAGAGATTTGGCTGTACGGTATGACGTGTGGTGGGGCATGAAAGGAAAAGAACAATAAACATTTTTTTTATAATACAAACGAGCATGCGGCTCACCTGATGGTAAGTGACTACCGTCGCCAATGATCACCCACAACACCAGAGGCATTGCAGAAGTGCTGCCGGTCTTTTAAAAAGGAATATGCACTTTTCTTGAAGGTTATGTTGTCGTATCGTGTCGGAAATACTGCTGCATGATTCCAAAGAGTGGTTATACGTTATATATGTATATAAAGATATAAAATTTATTTGATCAATAAAGTTATTTAAATAAACAAATAATGATGGTGAATATTTCAATTACTCTAAATAAAAGGTATAAAATTTAACCCATGTTACGCCGAAATGATTATGGGATAAGGAAGGGAAAATAACGAAGAGATAATAGACAGGAATAAGCCAGGAAAATTTCGGTTACTATATATTGAATGTGTTAAGACGCAAAATTTATAGAAAATAAACATATTACAAAGTAAAAATATGGCATGTTGACCCGGCATGGAATGGGCCAACCGTTCCTTTAAAATGGGACACCCATAAGTAAGAACGGCGTGAATTTACAGGGTACAGAGGAATAACATCTAAGTCCTCAGGAATGGCAACGCATGGGTGGTATCAAAGGGCGAAACAGTATACTCTGTTATGTCCATGGTACTGCTCATGTCTATAGGCGACGGTTACCATTTGCCATCAGGTGGGCCGTCAGCTTGTTTGCCGTTCTAAGTTGTATAAAAAAAAAAGAAAAGACTAAGGGAATGTAATAGTTGGCAATGTGCAGCAATGACCCTATTGAAACCAAAAGCTAACTGCGGTTGCCAACCCGCCTTCCAAGCGTGGCAACTATTGGCTAAACCCTATATGGGGAAGGTTTATGTTCAGCAATTGACAATTAATGCCTGATATAATAAAAATAAATAAATTATATATATATATATATACATACCAAAATTTTATTTAACTCCGTGCTGCCATTTCACAAACATCCAAACGACTTTAGAAACATTCACGACTGTATTATTAGCAATACCTTAATGAGACTAAATAATTATCATGTAATTTATGTAAAATATGCTAATAGTAATATAGAAATATCTAATGCCTAAATATAAAAGTGGAATAAACAAAATTGAATTATATCTGTAGCGTCGAATCGCTACGTAATCTGTGACGAGCGCATTAAGTTTATTTATTTTAAAATTAAACTAATGACAAAAATCTGTCTAGTGTTAATGACGAAATATTTTTTTTATATATATAATAATAAACTAATGTAAAGTTCTATTATATTTCCGTGTGTGAAAGTGTAAGGTCCTATTTTTTTTATGGATGATAATGGCATAGGCACTAGTGAGGGATGATAGGTGAGAATGAAATGCAGGTCAGTTAGCCCTTCGTAATGAATACACCTAGCATTCAACACGATGGTTTCCACGGGGTCGACCTGACAGGGTATATTGTTAGCAATGAAAAAAAAACTGGTAGACCGCATTACTAACAATACCCTCTCCCCTGTAAAGTCCTATTATAATTTGTCAAGTCTAATGTAATTAGTACATTTTTGCAAAGCTCTTGCAATAATACCCCGTATAATTGCAAGAGCTTTGCAAAAAGGAATTTTTAGTAATGGGGTTAACGACCTCATTGTTAGCAATATACCTTATTAGGTCGAGCTCCACTCCATTCCTCCTGGAAGCCATCATAGTTAGTTCTTGGGCAATTAGTGAAGATGGGATAACTAACCTGCTTTCGTTCTCACCTATCACTCATCACTGGTGCCCCGCCAGCGTATACCGATAGCGTAGATGGAGTTACCAGTCCATTATCATCCGTATAAAAATGCCACAGTATAAAGAACTAACGTTATAATAGACACTAAATGTAAAAGTTGGCAAAAATATTCATATGTTTGATTGTTTGTATATTTAAACAGATGAAGGGATTTTAATGAAATTCATTGAACAGGTACAGGTACGTTATATCCTAACTTATCACATAGGTTACTTAAGTGCGATCAAAGCCGCGGGAAATAGCTATTTTATAAATATTATTAAGATTTGTAACAAGGGGTAAATGTGGAGCAACTGTGCGTTTAGTTATGTCGAGTAGGTACGTTACTATGTGGGTGGTGTGGAGTTCATCGACCGAATATGCGGGCAGTAATGACATCCCGCGGCGTAGGGACGCGACATGACAATGTAAATTGATTATCGATAAAACGCACACAATTTTATTGTGAAGCCCTGATCATTGTGTCCACACGATTAGATTGTATTGACCTACTACTCCGCTTAGTAAATAAAACATTATTACAGATCCCAAAGGTCAAGAGTTCAAATCTCGTCTATACTAAAAACTTGGATTATTTTATTACAAAAAGCAGATTAAAGATAATACTAGAATTAACATTGGAATTAACCACGGACTAAAGTAATGTTACGACTAATTACAAAACATAGTTGATCACTAAACCGTCAACTGTCTATGATCTAAAGATAGACCTTCGAAATATTTAGTTTTACTGCGGTTAACAACCAAATATTTATTTTTGAGGTTATGTTCATTATTACAATAATACAATTATTTGTTTATTTAAACTTTAATGCACAGTAAAATTCTATGTACATTTGACGGACTTAACACCGGACGGTGTTCTCTACCAGTCAACCATTGGGCGAACCGAGAAATAAGTAGGCGGTGAATTATTGAATAGAGAAACATATAATTACACTAATATAAACATACACATAATATATTAAATAAATAAATATATACATACACTAAATACATATATAAATAAATATATAAAATATTATTATATTATATACAGCAATTAAATAAAACAACTGTAATAGGAGAGCAAAAAACATATTCTTCATTTTCTTTCGCATTTAAAATATTATCCATATATTTTTGATTCGACATTGCCATCGACAGGGAGTTCACTCTCATAACCTACAGCCTAAATGGTCGCATACTCGTACAACGCCGTTTCAGAGATGTTTTCTCCCACGAACACTTAGGTTATGGAATGAGCTCCCTGCCGAGGTTTTCCCAAGAGACTACATGGGATTTTTTAAAAGGAAGGTAAAAAGGTTACTTCAGAGTTAGCAACGCGCGTAATACCCGCAGTATTGCAGGCGTTCATAGGTTACGGTAACCGCTTACCATCAGGTGGGCCATTTGCTCGTTTGCTACTTCAGTGGTATGAAAAAAAAGATTTAAATTATAAGTAAGACTGATAAATTAGTGTAATGGTTTCATAAAATATTTGAATTTATATTCCGTTTCACGATACAGCTGCTACGAAATGGCGACAACTACTAATTGTAAAAAATATTTATTACAATAACAAAAAAATATATCAGTATTATTTAAGTCGTAATAACGGAAAGTTAAATAAATTTTTAATTATAATGTCACTAAATTCTTATTTTAAAATTCATTGAATGCGCTGACAATACTTAATCTAAGATGCTAAAATAGAATAGAAATAATCCTTGTTCAAAGAGACTTGTTTACAAGCTCTTTTAAATCGTCAATTTTATATAATTGTACAGCTGGATTTAGGATGTTGTTATCGACTGAGAATCAGCTGGTCATAAATAAAATATGAAACCGAATAGTGAATTTACTGAGTACAGAGGAATAACACCTAAGTCCTCAGGAATGGCAACGCATGGGGGGTATCATGGGCGAAACAGTATACTCTGTTATGTCCATGGTACTGCTCATGTCTATAGGCGACGGTTATCACTTTCCATCAGGTGAACCGTCAGCTCGTTGGACATTCTAAGTTGCATAAAAAACCCGACACATAAGTAAACTCTATCAATTGACGAAAAATTTAGACGTTTTTAAAATAATTTCTGATTTAATTTTATTTTGCTATTTCATTTCATGAATCTCTATGTCACGCCACGGCACAAATGTGAGACCTATCTTTAGTCATTAACTAGCTAACTAACACTAACTCATTTGTAGATAGTCGATTTCCCCGGAGTGTTGACTCTGTAACATAATTGGAGCACTAATCCTGGAAACTTTAGATTGTCCTGTATTCCTGTCTGGCGTGGGATTTCTAATTAGTCACGTTGCAAGCTAGTAATATCCTCACTTTCCTGCCTTTATATATAATATGGGTTCGGCGTAATATATATTTTTTTATACAACTTAGAATGGCAAACAAGCTGACGGCCCACCTGATGGAAAGTGATAACCGTCGTCTATAGACATGAGCAGTACCATGGACATAACAGACTATACTGTTTCGCCCATGATACCCCCCATGCGTTGCCATTCCTGAGGACTCGGGTGTTATTCCTCTGTACCCAGTAAATTCACGCCATATCCCACCCTTCAAACCGAAACACAGCCATGCAAACACAACTGCTTCACGGTTGAAACACGAATGAGACAGAGGTACCCAAGCAATCGATTTTTGTACAAAGTCTCCCTCTGGTAAAATACATATATATGTATCCTTAAATCTATGGTGATACATATTTAAATATATAAGAACTTTGTATTCTAAACTAGATATGAGATATAGAGGGCGTCGTTGTCTCTCGACAAGGTACCAATCCCTTTCGAAATAAGTTATTCAGTTTCGTGAAAACTAGCCTACTTGGCTCGTTATTTACATTCTGCTACACCCTTTATAAGTCGTACAATAGCATCTAACATCCATTCGAAGGTACCGCAGTAATGAAGAGAAATTACAAACGAAGTTGCAAACTAAAATCTCAAGGGAACGGTTTGTGTTCAAATTAATTTTCCAGTTTCCAATTTAGTAAAACAATGTATTCGGTTTGGTTGCCACAAAACAACATATTCTGTAAGACAGCAAATAATAATATTTATTATTATTATTATTATCATTATTTTAATTATTTTTTTTTGTTTCCATTCATTCCTCTTGTTTATTCGTATTTTTTCTTGTTAACTCCTATTTTTGTTCCTTTGTGTACAGCGCCTTGTATCTACAGTGAGTGTAAAAAGTATTCGTACACCTAGGGTTATAATAAAAAAAAATACGAATTTGATAGACTTTCCTCTATTTATTTAATTTAAATCAATACTGTTAAATAGTTTAACATTCCCGCACTTTGTTTATGATAATTATTGTTTTTTTAAAAAAAAAATTATACAACATAAAAATATTTTTACGTTAACTATGCAAATAATGACAAACAAAAAGTATTCGTACATTCATGCTTTTTTAAATGAAATTCTGTATAAATCATTTATTCAATCGAATTTTTCATATGCCTACAATGCCAAGGTCATTTTTAATACGTAGGTATAGATATTAGACGTTTTAGTTGCACTCGTGACAAGTATAGAAGTGTTTAGTTACAAAAATGAGTCGTAAAGCAAAAGAAACGAGTGAAGAGGAGAGAAAAATAATTATTAATTTGCATAATCAATGCAAATCATTATGTGAAATTGCAAAATTTGTCAATAGACCACGTTCAACCGTACAGACTGTAATTGATCGGTTTTCTATTACTAAAACACTAAAAAACAAACCCAGAGGTGGGGCGTCCATCAAAAATCACGCCTCGATTGGATCGGAAAATTTTAAATTGTGTAAAAAAAAATCCAAAAATTAGTGCCCCTCGAGTGTTACAAGAAATTAATAATATCAATGATTGCCATATTTCTGTCAGTACCGTTCGGAACGTATTACGTAGTAACGATTATCATGGAAGAACTGCGCGTAAAAAGTATTGGGTAAATGATATTAATAGAAAAAAAGATTAGAATTCGCAAAAAAATATATTAATGAAAAAATCATTTTTGGCAAACTGTTATTTACTCAGATGAATCGAAATATAATATTTTCAAATCGGATGGGCATCATATGGTATGGAGAAAACCTAATATGGAATATTAGAAAGAAAATTTATGTCCAACGGTAAAACACGGTGGTGGGTCAGTATTTGTATGGGGTTGCATGAGTGCTTTTGGGGTGGGAAAACTTGCATTTATTGATGGAATTAGGGATCACAAAGCGTATATTAATATTTTAAAAGAGAATCGTCTCTCTAGTGCAGCTCAAATGGGTTTTAACAATAATTGGATATTTTTACAAGATAATGACCCTAAACATAAAGCATGGAGTACTAAAGCATGGATCCTGTTTAACGCTTTAAAATACCTAGAGATTCCTCCTCAATCACCTGATATTAATATTATAGAGCATGTATGGGGTTATCTCGATAATAAAATTCGAAATCGACCAATTTCGAGTAAAGAAACACTAAAAATTGCGCTTCGCGAAGAATGGGCATTAATACCGTCTTCTTATATTTTCAAACTAGTTGAAATGCCGATGCCGCAGAGACTCCAAGCTATCATCAATGCTAACGGTGGTCCAACAAAGTATTAATATTTTTTTAATATTCATTTACTTACAAATTTTATAAGTGTACGAATACTTTTTGTTTGTCATTATTTGCTTAGTTAACGTAAAAATATTTTTATGTTGTATAATTTTTTTTATTAAAAAACAAAAATTATCATAAACAAAGTGCGGGAATGTTAAAATATTTAATAGTATTGATTTAAATTAGATAAATAAAAGAAAGTCTATCAAATTCGTATTTTTTTTATTACAACCTTAGGTGTACGAATACTTTCTACACTCACTGTATATTGTTCGCTACTTGTGAAAAGCTATTAAATAGCTTATTTTGTGATCTTAAACTGTATCTTTTTGCTTTAGTGTAGCACTAGTTTTCCTATGAATAAATAAATAAATAAAGAAAAACTGCAAAATCATACCAATTGTAAATTTGGCATTAAATAACAGTTTTTTTCTACCGTTATAATAACTAATTCTTATTTAGAGTTTTTTTGGGGAAAAAACTAGTTTTAATCTTAGTATACGATTTTATTTGTTCTATCTGTCGTCATGTCAAGTTACTTATCTACGGGGTAGGCAGACAGAAACGAATGTTAAAGACAAATCCTTATATACATATTTTGCTTCTTGCACTTTCATAACACTTCTCGCGTATGTACACCAATTCCGGAAAATCTTGACTCCTCGTTCAGAAAGAAGACGGTAAAAAAAACTGTAGGTCACTTATATTGATCTAAATAAATTATAACCTAAAATTATTATGGATTTATATTATTTTAAGTGTTTATTTTTCGTTACTACTTGAGAACTTACCAGAATAACCTATTGCCATAAAAATAAGGAATCATTTATTCTAAAGCTTGCTAATTGCCATAAAATATGGCATACACATAGTATTTGTCAAGAAAAGGGCATTAACTACTTTTCAACTCTATCGTGGTAGATACAACAAGGCAAGTCACGGTCATAACTAGTCTAAAATAACACGATATTTAGTTGGAAGATTGCGAAACCTCAATTAAGACGACATGTGATTTTTATAATAATTACGTTTATTAAAAAAAAACAACATATCAATACATTTTATGCTCGTCTTAATTGGCTATGAATAATACATGAAGTATTAAATTTTAATAACCTTATCTAATCACATTAGGCGATTGTTAAAACCTACATTAAACCAATACAATTTTAGGGTTCCGTACCTCCGAAGGAAATAACGGAACCCTTATAGGCTCACTGCATTGTCCGTCCGTCCGTTTGTCAAGACCTCTTTACTCAGGAACGCGTGGAGATATCAAGTTGAAATTAATCTCTTATATTACAGGTCTGCAATCTCTTAAAACAGTGATAAAATCAAGTTTCCAAATCGACGCAATCAAAAGATATAGCTGTTTATGTTACATTTATATCGCATATTTTGACATTCGCAAAGGGAATCAAAACCTATAGATTATTTACCGTTGACCTAGAATCATGAAATTTGATAAGAAACCATGTCATGTAGCACAAGTAAAGAAAAAAAAAATCATAAACCGTGAATTTGTAGTTATTTCACAAAAAAATATTAAACATGATTTTTGTACGGAACCCCCGTTGGGCGAGTCCGACTCGCACTTGACCGGCTTTTCATTACTGGCCCTACCTATCTATGTATTAAGTCTCAATTATTAATTAAACTAGCTTTTACTTGCGACTTCGTTATAAGTTGCGAAGTCGATAAAAACTGTAGTCTAAGCTTATGTCCTTCTTCATCTCATATAGGACTTGTATATCAAATTTCATAGTGATTACTTATACCACTAATGTGTCAAAAGATCCCAAACAAACTTTATTATTACTTTATTATTGAAGATTAGTAATATCTAGTTATTTTAAAAAGAATAACATCACAATTTTCTCTTTTTATCCAAGTGATGCCCAGGAAAAAAGGAAGCCCATGTTCAGCAGTGGACAGACGGCTGATATAGTTTTTTTATACAACAAGCTGACGGCCTACCTGATGGAAAGTGGTAACCGTCGCCTATAGACATGAGCAGTACCATGCACATAACAGAGTATACTGTTTCGTCCATGATACCCTCCCATGCGTTGCCATTCCTGAGGACTCTGATGTTATTTCTTTGTACCCAGTAAATTCACTGTCATATTTCATGCAAACACAACTGCTTTACGCAGAAACATGAATGGGACAGAGGTGTCCAAGCAAAAAACTTTTGTACAAAATCTCCCTCTGGTAAAACTATAATTTAATATTAGAAGTGCGAACGGATTATGTGCCGATATAATTGGTTTTAAAGCTATGGCTTATGGCGTGCCGGTAATAACGCGCCCCGTATAAACTTTACTGTTACTACAACGTTGCCACTAGTTCCATATCATGGCCAGTCGCCCATAGACACGTCATTAAACCGGAGGAAAAGGAAATCTTTGTTGTACACAAACATAATGATAAGAATAATTAATTTTAAACGTAATATACAAAGGGATGTGAATTTGATATTTAAAAATAAAAATGGGCAGTCATACGATTGGCGTTAGTTATATAGACTACCAGTCCCATTGCCAATACCACCTGGAATTCAACACGATTGCTGCTTGGGGAGACCACGTGGAGGTCGAACTAACAGGGTATATTGCTAGCAATGACACTTATGGGAAATGAGTAATTAAAATATTCAACTGAATTGTTAAAACGTCTATGTATTTTTCTATAGAAATTAAAAAAGATTGAGGTTTGTTACATATATATATATATATATATATACATATATATATATATATATATATATATATATATATATATATATATATATATATATATATATATATATATATATATATATATATATATATATTATTAACTAGATATTCGCATACTTAATACATATAACAGGTAAAACGGCAGGAAACATCTAGTTCATCCATATAACCATCGCGATAGAACCAAAAGAATTCACGGTTTATTTAAGAACCCACTGAGGCCATTTACTCTTGTTACCTATTCAGAAACTACATAGGAAACCGTTTATTACGAAAACTTACAAGAAGTTGCGACGCGATAGTCGCCTCACGAAATTGGAACGTAATGGAATGATTTCACCGAGAGACGGAAGCCCACGGGACAAGATTCAAACATTGTTTTCTTACCACCCACACACCTTGTTCTGGAATACGTGACGGCTATGCCGGTGTTATATAATATATTTTCTGGATAATATAAGTAAAAAGGTACATTTATTTTTTCTTAAAAGAATAAATTATTAAAGATTTGTGTAACACAAAAACAAAAAAAAAACTTCAATTGGGACAAAATCCACTGCTGGATATAGGCCTCTCCCATAGACTACCATAAGGTACGATCCTGAGCCACCTGCATCCACTGATTCCCTGCAATGCATTTCAGGTCGTCACTCCATCTTGTAAGGAGTCATATATATATATATATATATATACAGTGAGTGTAGAAAGTATTCGTACACCTAGGGTTGTAATAAAAAAAACACGAATTTGATAGACTTTCTTTTATTTATCTAATTTAAATCAATATTATTTAATATTTTAACATTCCCGCACTTTGTTTATGATAATATTTGTTTTTTAATAAAAAAAATTATACAACATAAAAATATTTTTACGTTAACTAAGCTAATAATGACAAACAAAAAGTATTCGTACACTTATAAAATTTGTAAGTAAATGAATATTAAAAAAATATTAATACTTTGTTGGACCACCGTTAGCATTGATGATAGCTTGGAGTCTCTGCGGCATCGAATCAACTAGTTTGAAAATATAAGAAGACGGTATCAATGCCCATTCTTCGCGAAGCGCAATTTTTAGTGTTTCTTTACACGAAATTGGTCGATTTCGAATTTTATTATCGAGATAATCCCACACATGCTCTATAATATTAATATCAGGTGATTGAAGAGGAATCTCTAGGTATTTTGGAGCGTTAAACAGGATCCATGCTTTAGTATTCCATGCTTTATGTTTAGGGTCATTATCTTGTAAAAATATCCAATTATTGTTAAAACCCATTTGAGCTGCACTAGAGAGAAGATTCTCTTTTAAAATATTAATATACGTTTTGTGATCCCTAATTCCATCAATAAATGCAAGTTTTCCCACCCCAAAAGCACTCATGCAACCCCATACAAATACTGACCCACCACCGTGTTTTACCGTTGGACATAAATTTTCTTTCTTATATTCCATATTAGGTTTTCTCCATACCATATGATGTCCATCCGATTTGAAAATATTATATTTCGATTCATCTGAGTAAATAACAGTTTGCCAAAAATGATTTTTTTCATTAATATATTTTTTGCGAATTCTAAATTTTTTTTTCTATTAATATCATTTACCCAATACTTTTTACGCGTAGTTCTTCCATGATAATCGTTACTACGTAATACGTTCCGAACGGTACTGACAGAAATATGGCAATCATTGATATTATTAATTTCTTGTAACACTCGAGGGGCACTAATTTTTGGATTTTTTTTACACAATTTAAAATTTTCCGATCCAATCGAGGCGTGATTTTTGATGGACGCCCCACCTCTGGGTTTGTTTTTTAGTGTTTTAGTAATAGAAAACCGATCAATTACAGTCTGTACGGTTGAACGTGGTCTATTGACAAATTTTGCAATTTCACATAATGATTTGCATTGATTATGCAAATTAATAATTATTTTTCTCTCCTCTTCACTCGTTTCTTTTGCTTTACGACCCATTTTTGTAACTAAACACGTCTATACTTGTCACGAGTGCAACTAAAACGTCTAATATCTATACCTACGTATTAAAAATGACCTTGGCATTGTAGATATATGAAAAATTCGATTGAATAAATGATTTATACAGAATTTCATTTAAAAAAGAATGAATGTACGAATACTTTTTGTTTGTCATTATTTGCTTAGTTAACGTAAAAATATTTTTATGTTGTATAATTTTTTTTTTATAAAACAAAAATTATCATAAACAAAGTGCGGGAATGTTAAACTATTTAACAGTATTGATTTAAATTAAAAAAATAGAGGAAAGTCTATCAAATTCGTATTTTTTTTATTATAACCCTAGGTGTACGAATACTTTTTACACTCACTGTATATATATACGAGTATAATCTTAGTATATCAAATAATATATCAATCAATTTACGTATGTCGGTCACGCGGACGAAGTCACGTGTGAAAGCTAGCTATTAATATTAATAAATACGAGTGAAATTGACCCTAATATTCCATTTAAGGAGGCTTCCTCCGCAAATCCCTTGCGGCTTGCTCTATATTTCATCATCTCGCCCTTCACTTAGGAAGTTTCATCGTCAGTATAAGTTACAACTTCCAATTAAATCTTACACAAGGTTAAATATTTCACCCTACCAATTATATAGTTGAGGTGCTTGTTTTATTTCAGTAATATAGTATTATAAACAAAGTTTTGACTTACTCAATATAAACTGTAGAATTTGTTTATCAATTGTAATTTTTTATTGTTTTCCAAGAATGTGATTCTCAATTAGTCCATTTATAGTTTTTTTTATACGACTTAGAATGGCAAACAAGCTGACGGCCCACCTGATGGGAAGTGGTAACCGTCGCCTATAGACATGAGCAGTGCCATGGACATAACAGAGTGTACTGTTTCGCCCATGATACCCCCCATGCGTTGCCATTCCTGAGGACTCAGGCGTTATTCCTCTGTACTTCGAACCGAAACACACCCATGCAAACACAACTGCTTTACGGTTGAAACACGAATGGAACAGAGGTACCCGAGCAAACGACTTTTGTACAAAGTCTCCCTCTGGTATTTATATATATGTCACGTGATTCTTAATTCTTTTTAAATAATTCTAATCAATATTTATATATTCTTCTTTATATAAAAAAAGAAAATTGACGTAAATCTAATATGATCAATATCAGACAAAATGGTTTGTGCTAATTGAAATCGTTGATTTTCTTTGCGGAACAAAAAAGTGCTTGTTGCAAAGTTAACATGTACCATACATGTAAATACACCGTTTTCAGTTTTAAATTTCTTTCGAATCTATTATGTCTACGAAACATCTTTCATCGGTGCATTTTCGCAAGAAACAATTATTTCAATCTATCTAATATTTATTTAAGTTATGCAATAGGTTTAACTCTTTTATTCATTCAAAATTTATAATTTAAGTTAAAAATTTAAAATACATTTGGATTTACACTTTTACATATAAAAGTGTGAATGGTTAAATTTACCTTTAATTATTTACTTAAAATTGTTTACGTTTCAAACAATTAAAGTAAATAATTAAAACTATTTTCTCCCTAATTCATTATTAAAATTTACCTTTTCCCGAAATTCTTTTGTTTCCGCTGTTTTTATTTGAAGACTTACCTGAAAATAGTAAATTATTATCATTAATATACAAAAATAAATATACAAAAATTTCGTACCTGTAAATTTTACTTGCTTATAAATTTTCTTATATATATATATATATATATATATATATATATATATATATATATATATATATATATTATTATTACATTGTTCAGTCACAATTGAATTAATAATAGCAAGACAAACAAAAATAATGCAATGAATATACAAACACGAGCACATTGTATCGCGAGATTTTAAAACAGTTCCGTTAGTATTACCATTTTTTCTACCGTGAAGCAGTTGTGTTTGCATGGCTGTGTTTCGGTTTGAAGGATGGGATATGGCGTGAATTTATTGGGTACAGAGGAATAACACCTGAGTTTTCAGGAATGGCAACTCATGGGGGTATCATTGGCGAAAAAGTATACTCTGTTATGTCCACGGTACTGCTCATGTTTATAGGCGACGGTTACCACTTTCCATCAGATAGGCCGTTAGCTTGTTTGCCATTCTACGTTGCATAAAAAAAAAAAACATTATATGCTATCGATTATTATATAAAATTAGATTTTTGTTTAATTTCACATTTACAATTCCAAATCTCAATATTACTTTATTATAATTAACAACAAATTTTAAATTTCGAATGGTTTATTTTTAATATATTTACACCTTTCCATCAAAGGGCCGTCGGTTTATTGTCATTTTTAGTTGCATAATTAACAAAAAAATAGATTCTTTTATTATGATTCTACAGACAGATATATTAATTTTTTTTTAATTTTAGGTCTTTCAAAGCTACATGAATAGACCTTGTTTAAGTTTCCGTGTCTTAGACCTTATCGTCACTGAAGTGAAGATCTGGAGAGAATGTAAGCGAAACGCGCTTGAATTTATTACACGTATAAATATAAAAAAAATATAGTCTAAAAAATTGAAAATTAAGTAGATCTACTGTCCTAATGATTTATGCCGTTCACGTATTATTACCGCTCATGCGCTTGCGCAACAGTGAATGCGTTGAACAGTCACTGCTTCACCGCATTGTGCAAATAATCCGAAATCTTTCACACAAATACGTACGTTAATTTTTTTTATACAACTTTTAAATGGCGGGAAAGGAAAGGGTGGCCTTTTCTATGTCGGGACCACTCGGAAATCTGTAGCTGTATATATTCTAGGAATTAAACGCTTCTATAATAAAGTAAAGTAAAATAAATTATCAATTTTACAATGATTTATACAAATTTAAGCGATATGTACAAAGTAATTTATATTCTTGCTTATTTGGATGTGGATGACACGAGATAAAGTTGAATTATATTTATAGTAGAAATAACACTTGTTGCTTGTAATATATATCTCTCTCTTTCCTTCTTCCTGACAATTTAATGATGCAATTTATCTTCATAAATTATGTGACCATTCGTAAATAATAAATGTGTATATAAATAAAATCTTTTAATTTCCAATCAAAAATATTCCTTCTGAAGTAAGTATTCAACTGTGTAATCAGAAATAGGGTTGCTTCTTTCCTCTAATTTATTAAGTCATTATGTCATCATATCAGCCTTTAATCATCCACTGCTGAACATAATCCTCCCCCTTGGGGGGTTCCGCCAGTAGTCGCCACGCTTGGCAGGCGGATTTTAAACCGCAGTCAGGCTTAAGAGAGGGACGCTGCTGCCTATCCATTGCCCTCCCTTAGTCGCCTCTTACGACACCCATGGGAGATGAAGAGGTAGCCTATTCTATGCCGAAACCACGTAGCTAACTTATTAAATAGTTATACTTAATTATATTGTATTCAAGTGAAATATTAGATTTTTCACCGTGTAGTTGTTGATGGAATATAATAATTTGTAATAAAGACTGGAACAATAGTTGTAGTATTTTAAATTCTGTCCTACAAATTTTACAAAATGTGATAGTTGAGCTTTAAGCGCCACGCCTATCTTCAAGAAAGTCCCCGTTAGACCACACGTGTTGCTTAGAAACGCTGGTACTATAAAGCCAAAGTTGCTTATCGCAGAAGATAGTTTACGTTTAGAACGTAATCCCTGTAGGCAATCATTCAGCCCGTTACGTAAATCAAGTAAATTTTAAATAAACTTTCTGTAATTCTTTAAAACATTTTTTATACAACCTAGAATGGCAAACAAACTGACGGCCCACCTGATAGAAAATGGTAACCGTCGCCTATAGACATGAGCAGTACCATGGACATAACAGTGTATACTGTTTCGCCCATGATACCGCCCATGCGTTGCCATTCCTGAGGACTCAGATATTATTCGTCGGTACCCAGTAAATTCACGCTATATTTCACCCTTCAAACCAAAACACAGCCATGCAAACACAACTGCTTTACGGTTGAAACACGAATGGGCCAGAGGTACCCAAGCAAACGACTTTTGTACAAAGTCTCCCTCTACTAATATATAGATTTCAATGAAATTTTGGACGGCTATAGTCACTTACTTACCTTCCAATTACCTGCATACTCGTTTGCCCCCATGTGTTATAAAATGAAATTAGTACAAGGATAGCTTTTTAAAATATAACCAAGAATGAGTGGCAGCCCTAATCAAAGAACTGCAATGTAATAAGAAGCTATTTAAAGATCTACATCGAATTACAGAGTATATAAAGGTAAATGTTGAAACCATACAACTTAAACATTTTCCGGGTGCGTTCAAAGCTCACTAGGAAATCAGCAATATTCCAATTAGAACGTAATGTAAGTAATGAAAGTCAATACAAGCCCGGCACTCGTGGTTTCCAATAACTGAAGGCGTATTATGAAAATATTCTCTCTGAAACCAACGTGAATTATATAGCTACGCATTTACACAGGGGACTTTGGTTAGTACGAGAATTTCTAGATATTTTTATGTTATTCCTATTTCTAAATCTATTTATATAAGGCTATTTATCTATAAGCTATGTAATTTCTTTTATAATAACTACAAAAACAAATATGTAGCGACGTTTTTACGTGAGAAAATCGTATTTATTATTAAACGAAAAAAATGTAATTAGTAGTTGTATTTACTTGGTGAAATAAATAATTCACCAGAGAGTGACTTTGTACAAAAGTCGTTTGTTTGGGAATCTCTGTCCCATTCGCGTTTCTACCGTAAACCAGTTGTGTTTGCATGGCTGTGTTTCGGTTTGAAGGGTGGGATATGGCGTGAATTTACAGAGTACAGAGAAATAACACCTGAGTCCTCAGGAATGGCAACGCATTAGGGGCGTTATCATGGGCGAAACAATATACTCTTTTATATCCATGGTACTGCTCATGTCCATAGGCGACGGTTATCACTTTCCATCAGGTGAGCCGTCAGCTTGTTTGCCATTCTAAGTTGCATAAAAAAAATTAATATAGCTATTTGCCACGGGTCCGTTCGGAACCACGAAAAATTGTTTAGAATTTTTCTTGAATGTTAGAATTGGGCCTTGCGCAAAAAACAGCCACTAAAATAATGTGACAACGAACCTTTCAATTACGAAGTCAATTAAAAAAAAGAAATATCAAAATCGATAATTCGCAGCCATCACACTACATACACAGAAAAGACAACAAATTGGGAAATACTCTTTGTAGTCGCTCGAAAAACAAACTTGTGCCCCTACAACTGACCTAATGCCCTACACCTACCTTTATCACGTATATTTTACATTCAGATATACAATGGATATTGTCTTAGAATAGCTGTCTAGAATGTAGAAATAATCATTTCAGAGTACAAAGGTCGTATGGTGGAAATTGCTCGCCTAGAAATACACGAATATTCCGACCGTATGAGAGGCTTGTTCAGAGGTAGAATTGAGCGCAATTACCAACCTACTGGTATTTAATATGAAGTTATTAAGTATGCACACTCATATAATTTACACAGCTTCTCACTCTTGTCCCTTTGATGTATCTATTACCAAAAACATAACCTTCAAGAAAAGAGCATGTTCCTTTTTAAAAGGCCAGCAGCACACCTGTAATACCGTTGGTATTGTGGGTGATCATGGGCGACGGTAGTCACTTACCATCAGGTGAGCCGCATGCTCGTTTGTGTGTGTGTGTAAAAAACATTTCATTTTTTAAGAGTTACGAGCTCCCAAGAGACTACAGCTTAGGGTTCTTCAAAAGGGGGGTAAAGAGGTTTCTTCAATGTCAGCAACGCGCTCATAATACTCCTGGGTATTGCAGGCGTTCATTGGCTACGGTAATCGCTTACCATCAGGTGGACCGTATGCTTGTTTTATGTTATGATTTCGTATCGGTTCGGAACTACTGCTGCTTGAAATTAATTCCAAAGAGTGGTTGTGCGTGAAAGAAAGTGCCTTGAAAAACGCACGGTGGAAGATCGCCACTCGTCCAGATGGTTGGGATGAAACTTTAGTTTATGGCGGATTGTACGGTGGTGGAAGTCAGCAGCAGGTATCAATCCGAACAATTTCTCAGAGCACTCCCCATGATAAATTCGGTAGAAGATGCACAGATCTGTTGGAAATGCGAAGATATTAATAGACGACCATTTGCCTTTTTGTACTCAACGAAAATTTTAATAAATCATTATAACAGAACAGCATCAGTGAAGTTTAATTAAATCATGACAACATCATCCATCATCACCTACTTGTATATCAAATTGAATGATGCCACCTATCATCGGATACGATCAGTGATTATTTAATGTTATTCGCACGAAACCCAACCAATTATATGGATTTCATCGCTGGATTTATTAGTGCTAACCCTTCAATTAGCTAATAACGATAGCTTATTTGTATGCATTGATTGTGAGCTGTCAAAAGTAAATACATATATCATATACTAGTTACATAAATCATTATATAAAATATCCTATGTTTTAAGATATAACCTGTGTCTCAAAATTTATTCAAAATCTGCCTTTACTTGATAAAAATATTTCTTTCTTTCTTGCTATCTTTCTGTTTTTCTTTCTTTCTTTCTTTCTCTTTTCTTTGAAATAACGCTGTTAAATTTAGAAACGTTGTTTTTAACAATAAAATTTTAAATATTTCCCTTTAACAAGCACTGTGGTAATAATATAACGTTATGATAAAGTTTTCTGTTTAATTTTAAGAATGATTTATATCCTGTTTTGCCTGGAAATTCAAGAGAAAAGTCAAAGTTTGGCATTTATTGTTGTACCCACGGCTGTGCTCTCTCGTCTCTAAATAATATAACCATTTCACCAAATTAGCCTTCTCTGTGCAAAGTAAATAAATTTGTGAATCAAAAATGTTAAATTTAGATGGATTACCTAATTTGTAATTATTAACTGTAAGACTTTCGTGTTACACAATTTATGGTTTTTAAGAGACAGGAAGTAATATGACTATTTGCTATTTAATAAAAAAATAAATATGGTACATTTTTACGAGAGGGAGACTTTGTACAAAAGTCTATTGCTTGGGTACCTCTGTCCTATTCGTGTTTCAACCGTAATGCAGTTGTGTTTGCGTGGCTGTGTTTCGGAAAAAAAGTATCACGGGCGGCACATTATACTCTGATACATCCATGGTACTGTTCATGTCTATAGGTGACGGTTACCATTTTCCATCAGTTGAGCTGTCAGCTTGTTTGTCACTCTAAGTTGTATAAAAATAAATTTACTAGGACATGCGAAATCGCGGGTAAAAATTTGTATTCATATAGTATTAAACTTTTGTAAAATCATTGATGAAACAAGAAATCTCTAATTTATGCAAAT
This sequence comes from Galleria mellonella, assembly GCF_026898425.1. NCBI lineage: Eukaryota > Metazoa > Arthropoda > Insecta > Lepidoptera > Pyralidae > Galleria > Galleria mellonella. Next base: position 1,716,799 of record NW_026442087.1, read on the forward strand.
AGGCATTTAATTGAAAGCAAAAAATTCATTACAAGTTGATTTAAAATTGTGATTCATTTCATTTTAATGAGGAAGTGACATTTACCGAGTGTTTTATGTTTGACAATGAATTTAGTTTCAAATTAATTATTGATCTATAAGATAGATATCTGATAATTCGTATTACAAGTTTTTATAAAAAAAAGCAAATAAAATTGTAGATTTTTTTAGACAACTTAGAATGGCAAACAAGCTGACGGCCCACCTGATGGAAAGTGGTAACCGTCGCCTATAGACATGAGCAGTACCATGGACATAACAGAGTATACTGTTTCGCCCATGATACCCCCCATGCGTTGTCATTCCTGAGGACTCAGATGTTATTCCTCTGTACCCAGTAAATTCACGCTATATCCCACCCTTCAAACCGAAACACAGCCATGCAAACATAACTGCTTCACGGTTGAAACGCGAATGGGACAGAGGTACCCAAGCAATCGACTTTTGTACAAAGTCTCCCTCTGGTAAATACATAAATATAGTAGATACATAAAATGTTACTAAAGTTGTTTCTCTTATATTCGTATCATTTTTATACAAATTAGAATAGTAAACAGATCAACGGCTGTGTGGTCCCGGCATAGAATAGGCCACCCTTTGGGATACACCCCAGGGATGTACAACAGGATCCCTCTTAAAACATCTCTAAAGCCTTACTGCGGTTACCAATCCACGTGCTAAGCATGGCATCTAATGGCAAAAGGGCTCATATAGTCTTATGTTCAACAGTGGACTGTTAAGGGCTCATGTGATAAAACAAATCAATGGAATAAATCACCTATAGTCATTAACAGCACCATGAATATCATATGTCAACAGTATTACCATTTTTTGCGGAAGTTGTAATTTTTTTCTTATAGTTAGGAATGCAAATGAACAGACGGTCCACCTGAAGGAAAGCAGCTAAAGTCGACCATGAAGATGTAGTTGCAAGTGGCAACACGAGAGGAATTGCTTATGCGTTGCCAGTCTTTTAGGCATGTTTTTTGAAATGCCCCATATTATAAGGGCAGAACTCAAGACGGATGCTCAATCCACAAGCTTGGATGTACGAAGTAGAATTGAACGGAACACACGAACATGAGTGAGGGTGAAAGATACGATGGTAAAAGGGTGATGAAGACGATCAGGTCATATAACTCCTTGGAACATTCCCCATTTGCTACGCCCTTCACACTGAAACAGTCATACAAACACAGCTGCAAGAATGTAACAGACTTCGAATTTTACAATAAAAACAATCAACAATATAATTTATAGCATTTAAATATATATTTTCCACAGCAGTGAATATACCTGCGAGATTAGATCATATCCAGCCGGATATATAATATTCTCCGTGGCCTGGTATGCACACGCCCAAGGCACAAATTAGGCTGCAACCGTGCATGCTAACATTTACCTACCAGTCATTTAACAAGCTATGTACAAGCATGCACGGTATTTAGAGCATTAAAGGTGAAGTCTTTAGCCATAATCTTTCACACGAAAAAAAAAATATCCTGCTCTGTGGATCAGGAGGATTTCTTCGGTAGTTCGAATTTCGAATTTTTTTTCTAAAAAGTAAGACTAATGGACAGTAATAAATCAAGATTTTGAATTTAGAATCTCCTATTCGAACTTTAAAAAGTTTGATTCTACAAACTAGTGACTGTGGAATCTTTTTTTATAACACATATACGGTACGGTGAGCTTAAGAAAGAACGACAAAGCATATCCAGTGCGTCCTTTATTCTCAAGTGTGCGATAAGATAAAAGCATTAAGAAATAGATTTCTTTACTACTTATCTAGAGGACTTGATTGGATAACTGAATCCAAACCTTCTCATCCTACAAAGAGACAATATAGAGGTAGAAGTTCTCTGATCGCTTTTGTGTCGCGAGCCATGTAACGTGATATATACATTTGAAACACGTTTTATAGTATTTTCATCGAAAATCACAAATTATATATATAATTTCAGAGGTAATTTTTAATAATTTAAATAAACTTTTATCACTTGTTACTGATGTTATACCGTGTGGCTAAACAATATCGTAACTGTATTTTAGTTACGATATTGTTTGAGTTTTTAAATATTAACAAATCTATAGATAAATATTTGTAGAATTTTAAACTCAATTATCATAGCTGTGATATTATTTCCGAGAAAAGTTATTGAACATAAATATTTATTGAAAGAAACAATAAAAATAACAGTAGACTTTCCAAAATATAAATAAATGCGTGGTCCGTTAAATTCACTATCTATCTATCACGTCTTCTAGCTTCATCTGTCTTCAATCACTTCAATCAAATATTTTTGATTATATATATATATATATATATATATATGTATAAAGATTATATATATGTATAATCAGCCGTTTACTGTCCATTGCTGAACATGGCTTACTCCATAAGGGGTATTTGTCAATAGTCGCCAAGCTTCGCAGGCGGGTTGGCAACCGCAGATAAGTTTTGGTAATGTTTGAAGAGGGACGCTGCTGCTCATCCCATACCATTAACTTAGTCGCCTCTTACGACACTCACGGGAAAGGAAGGGCTGGCCCATTCTATGAAGGACTCCACAGTAATCAATACATATCTTTACTTTTATATATATAAAATTAAACATATAATTATACATCTACCTTGATCAATTTGCACAAAGCTATAAATTTCGCACACTACGCGATTTAAATTGCCGACCTTGTTAGGTTTTAATTATTTACATATGACATATGGGTGCGATAGGCAAATGGATCATTTAATCATACATAATCAAACGCAAACCAGTTATTAGACTAACGATATACATTATATTTATTCACGCTTTTATCATAAAACTAGAATTTAATCAAAGTTCACCTTGCATAATATATTTTTTTTTATACAACTTAGAATGGCAAACAAGCTGACGGCCCACCTGATGGAAAGTTGTAACCGTCGCCTATAGACATGAGCAGTACCATAGACATAACAGAGTATACTGTTTCGCCCATGATACCCTCCATGCGTTGCTATTTTAAAGGACTCAGGTGTTATTCCTCTGTAGCCAGTAAATTCACGCCATATCCCACCCTTCAAACCGAAACACAGCCATGCAAACACAACTGCTTCACGATTGAAACTCGAATAGGGCAGAGGTACTCAAGCAAACGACTTTTGTACAGTCTCCCTCTATATATGTGATACTTTATATTAAATATATATATATATATATATATATATATATATATATATATATATATATATATATATATATATATATATATATATATATATATATATATATATATATATATATATATATATATACACATACATACATTAGTATCTATATAATAGTGTGCCATCTATCCTTTGTATTTTTTTTTACTTAATGTAATAAATTGTAAATCAATGAATAAATAAATAACTCCGACTGCGTTAATTTACGATGACAAGGCACCAGTGAGAAATGATAGTTGGGAACAAAATCAGGTCAGTTATCCCACTGGGATGAATTAATCCGAAATTAATCACGGTAGTTTCCAAGGAATTGCGTGGAGGTCAACATGATAGGATTGATACATTTTTGTCAACAGGGTCAAAAACCTCCATTCCCTCTGAACGCTTAAGTAAAATATTTAAGCAATAATAACGAAAGTACTTAACAGCTTCACACAGTCACAATACAAAAACCGGTCAAGTGCGAGTCGGAATCGTGCACTGAGGATTCCGTGAAAATTGTAAATGAAAAAAAAATACAATTATTTTATTTTTTGCGATGCAACTATTACGGTATTCGGATTTTTTCTTTACTTGTACTGTATGACATTGCTTCTTGTCAAATTTCATGATTCTAGGTCAACGGAAAGAACCCTATAGATTTTGATTCAAGACTACCAAGTTCCATTGCTGGTAATATGCCCCATATTACCATTTATATCAAGTCGACCTCCCCGTAGTCCTTCCTGGAAACCATCGTGCTGAAATCCAAATGTATTCATATCCTAAACAATTCTTGTTGAATTTGTCACGTTGGACTAACTGACCCGCTCATTCTCACCTATCATCCTTCACTGGCCCCGCTGGTGTATACTGATAGCGCGGGTGGGGTTACCATTCCATTATCACCTATTAAAAAAAATAACGGGCCATTGCCCATTAAACAAAGATTTATACACAATAGCAGCCACAGACAGCCCTCTATGTCGAGGCTGTTTCGACGCCGAAGAAACAAAACTATTCATGTAATCCCGGAATGTGAAACTGTGGCCCTTCAATGTGTATAAAAATTCTCAGAACAGTAAAGTCACTCCGTGAGGCTTGCGAAGGTCTGGTCTGCGAAAGCTGGGCTGGCTGTACTAGCTCATATGCATAATGGCCCAAATGAGATGCTAAACGCGGAAAATAGAGTCCAATTTACATTACATTAGCGGTCTATGTTCAATAGTGGACAGTTAATGGCTGATATGGCTGATATATGGCTGATAAATGGCTGATAATCTACATCTATACTAATATTATAAAGGGGAAAGATTTGTATTTTTGTGTGTATGTATGTTTGTAATGAATAAACTCAAAAACTACTTAGCCGATTTCAAAAATTCTTTTACCATTAGAAAGCTACATTCACCCTGAGTAACATAGGCTATTTAGTGCTAGAAAAGATGAGGGATCCTTACTAAAACTTTAGTAACGTAACTCAAGGTATAAAAAAATGCTACAAACTATCTTTCGTCGCGTGTTCTGCGCCAACTATTTATGATAGAACAAAAGTATGTTCTACAATATTGAAGAAAATATCAATAACTACAAAAAACTTCTTGATACTATATGTCCAACTATTATCGTTATGTCACAATATTCACTTTTTAAAATGTTGTAAAAATGTCCACCTGTGCGAAGCCGGGACGGGCCGCTATTTTTTTTCTTTTTTTACAGTTTAAGTACAGTTGTCTGGCCGAAGAAACATTTACTCTGAACCAGCTGTTTCGCATTTTTTTTTATACAACTTAGAATGGCAAACAAGCTGACGGACTGCCCACCTGATGGAAAGTGGTAACCGTCGCCTATAGACACGAGCAGTACCATGGACACAACAGAGTATACTGTTTCGCCCATGATACCCCCCATGCGTTGCCATTCCTGAGGACTCAGACGTTATTCCTCTGTACCCTGTAAATTCACGCTAGTATATAATATTACCTACTAATAACAATATTACACTTGATATTACAATATTATACAATGTACGGTCACTCATTATGTATTTGTGTTACAGTTTTCAATTATCTAGATCCATTTTTACATTTACAAGCAGCTGTTATTTTACAATAAATTATGATTGAATAATAACTACTCATGATTTATATGTTTATTAATTAATCTGTTTTTGTAACCGTAACACTTACATTAATTTATAAATATTTTGTAAATATATAATTACTGGTATGAATTTAAATATCTTATTATGGACGACTAGTGTTTACACGCGACTTCGTCTCATTAACATATTAATCAAAACAAGGCTGGTCATGAAGTAGAGGAATCCACTAATATTTGATACGGAGACGTTGACTCTTTTTATGTTGTTTATGCGAACAAAGTCGCAAGGGGGGAAAAGGGATTGTTAGCAATGGAGTTTGACAGCCCCTTTGCTAGCAATATGCCTTATTAGATCGACATCCACGTGATTCCCCCTGGAAACCATCGTGAACAATTCTTGTTGAATTCGTCACGATTGGCTAATTGACCTACTTCATCCTCGCCTATCATCCTCCACTGGTGCCCCGCCGGTGTATACCGTCAACGCGGGTGGGGTTACCATTCCATTATCATACATTGAAAAAAAACCTTAGTTCTTAGAAACGCGTGAAGGGTATCTTAGGCGACTAAGTACTCTGTTATATTTATAGTAGAGTTCATGTCTATAGGCAACAATTACCACCTTCAATTAAGTGAACCGTCAGCTTTTTTTTTTGTTGGGTGAAAATGGAATGGTCACCCCGCCTGCGCTAACGGGATACGCTGGCGGAGCACCAGTGAAGGGTGATCGATGAGAATGAAAACAGACCAGTTAGCCCATCATGATGAATTCATCAGGAATTAACCATGATAGTTTCCAGAGGGAACCGCGAGTAGGTCGACCTGTTTGGGTATATTGCTAGCAATGGGATTCTCAGTCTCCATTACTAACAATCCCTTTCCCCCCTCCCCCATAGACTGTCATAAGGAACGGTCCTGAGCCACCTGCATTCACTGACCTAATATAACACCTGGGGGAGAAGGGGTTGTTAGTAAAGAGGATCAGCAATTCCATTGCTAGCAATATATCCTATTCTACCACGTACTATATACCATGGTTCTCCCTGGAAACCATCGTGATTGATTTCTTGTTGAATTCATTACGATGTGCTAACTGACCTGCTTAATCAACGTCTATCATCTCTCACTGGTACCCCGCTAGTGTATACCGATAGCGCGAGCGGGGTTACCATTCCATTATCAACCTTTGAAAGAAAAAAACTTACATCTTAGGTACAGGAGTAGTAACACGTGAAAGGCTTTATGGGCGACACAGTATACTCTGTTATATCCATAGTAGACTTTATGTCTATAGGCGACAATTACCACTTTCGATTAAGTGAACCGTCGTCAGTGTGTTTGCCATTCTAATTTATATAAATTATTTGTCAAACAAAACTTGTTTTCGTATATACATTCATTTCCTTCCATATTAGCTAAATGGACGTCAATATTTCTAGAATTTTATTGCCAATTAGTTACCTAGATGTGCTGGCATTAGTCGGGTGCTGATTATACATTTTATGGGCTTTGTTTATGGTTTTGACCAGTATTTCTGTCCTTATGGGTTAGCATATATGAGGTATTAAACTGCTTGAGTTGTTTCGAGCTTTTAGTATTGCTAATTACCTGACAGCTAAATATACATTTATAATAATGCTGATAACATACTTATGAAGGTATTTTTTATGCAACTTAGAATAGCAAACAAGCTGACGACCCACCTGATGGAAAATTGTAACCGTCGCCTATAGACATGAGCAGTACCATGGACATAACAGAGTATACTGTTTCCCCATGTTACCTTCCATGCATTGCCATTCCTGAGGACTCATTGAACATAAGCCTCCCCTTAGGGGGTATTGCTAGTAGTTGCCATGCTCGGCAGGCGGGTTAGGAACCGCAGTTAGCTTTTAGAGATGTTTTAAGAGAGAGGCTACTGTCCATCCCTCGCCCTCCCTCAGTCGGCTCTTACGACACCCACAGGAAAGGAAGGGGTGGCCTATTTTACGCCGTGACCACACGATCAAAGTATAGTATAAACAAATGACTGAGATTTATTTGAGAATTAAATGCGTAACTCAATATTTTGGAAATCTAAATTGTTAATAGGTCAAAGAATTTGCCTTCCGACCCACATTTCCCCTGCTATCCGGACCGAATGTGTTTCCATGGAAATAATACTATCAATAAGAGTAAAAATCCAAAGATTTCTATTTTTAGATATTTACTTTAGAGCTAGAATCTTTTCTTTCCTCTTTCTTTCAGCCAATAAATCTTTGAACCACTTTTTTCCTCAAATATCTTTTCCACCCCAAAAATAATGACGTGTAAGCATAAGATTTTCACCCTATTAATAATTTAATGACGAAGAACAGTCCATATTCAGAAATTAAATATATACTAAAAATTTCACAACAGAAATAAAAAAAAATATAATGTTGTCTTTAATGGCGGATCGCATCGATATTATTTACACACACACTCGTAAATTCTTTAATATTTCCTCTCTAACGGAACAAAACAGAAACTAATAAATCTTAACAGTTTCCAATCAGGAAATATTAAACGCTCTTATTTCCATATAAGTTTTCCAGCGCAAAATTCCAACATGGATTAAACAAGCGGTGTGTTTACATTTGAACATAATGGTACGTAAACGGTCGACCTTGAAACGGAACGTGACCGTAGACCGTCATTGCGTCACTTCCGGAGACGTTTCCGTAATGGGCAGACAGACGCATAATGTTATTAACATTATCATACGTTTTGTATGGCTTTAAACAGTTAGGAAAAAAGTAAAAAGTTTTTACAGAGCTACTTATTGTATTCATACCGCAGAGCAAGTAATCACATGAATAATTTTTAAGAGCCGGCACTGCTTATAAATTGATAAAACTGAAAAATGATTATGAATCTATGTAACCATCTTGAAGCACAGCTATTTATAACTCTATTAAAAATATCGATATCGTTAAATATCATATATGACCTAGTCTTATTATTATTTATACCGAAAAATTTTCAAATTTAATTATTAGATTGCAAAAATATCATATAAACTTCTCTTTTTAGCAGTTAATCAAAAATATAACTGTAAAAAATTCACCTTATTTGCAATATTTTTTGCGTCATACTAAAACAAATATACAAATAGACTGACAAAAATTAATAAAATATATACATTATTTTGACTTTTCTTTCTTTTATCAAGACCATATCAGTTTCATAGTAACTGGTTAAGTTAAGGCTATAAGGTAATCAACAAACAAACCTGCTTTCACATCCATTATATTAGTAAATATGATTATAGAAAACCATGTCGATATTAATAATAAAAAATCTACTGGTATTGTTACTTAGTTTTACTATTTATATAAGATTCTCAAGCGACGTTAACTGGATTAAATTAACTCTGCTTAAGCTATCCGACCGTGTTTAAGTTGGAGTTATGTTTTTTTCCTTCCCACAGCTTTTAGCTAATGTTTTAGTTTCATATTTTTAATTTAATTAAATCTCACTTTGCTTACCTAGTATTTTTCCATTAATTTTAACAACGTATTGTAATAACAGAAAGTATATCATAATATTTATACATTGCCGCGTAATCCCGACATAGAATGGCCTATGGCGACTATGGAAATTTAATGGTCGAGGAATTGGCAGTAGCGTCTCTCTTAAAACATCACAGCTTAACTGTGGTTACCAGGGGAGAAGGGATTGTTAGTAATGGGGTCTAATGAACCCTTGCTAGCAATACATTATCAGTTCGACCTCCACGTGGTTCCCCCTGGAAACCATCGTGAACAATTATCGTTGAATTCGTCACAATGGGCTAACTGACCTGCTTCATCCTCATCTATTATCCTTCACTGGTGCCCCGCCGGTGTATACCGATAGCTCGGGCGGGGTTACCATTCCATTATCACCTATTATGAAAAAAAAAAACTGTGGTTACCAACCCGGCTGCTAAGCATGTCAACTACTAGCAAAACCTCGTTTATGGGGTAGACCTATGTTCAACAGTGGACAATTAACAACTGATATAATAATAATATAATACTAACTTATTAATTAAATGACTATGCTGTCACAGATATTACTTTTTACAGATCTATTTTTTTTAACGCGCCACCTACCTATTTATGCTTTAATTCCTTCTACCCAAAGTTTGTCTGGAAGAGATTGCATAGCAATAAGACCGCCTTTTGTACTACACTATACGTATTGAAAATTGTTCAACAAATCCTTTTATGTTGGTGCAATAAAGTGTTAAATAAATAAATTACTAATTTTAGTATTAATCATTCGGAAAGTGAATTCAATAAAATAAAATAGAGTCAATCGCCTGAGGAAACTTGCGAAACTTATAACCTCCATCGTTTTTAAAGTCGGTTAAATAAATCCCGCAACATAAGCAAACAAAATGCGCCTAATTTGCATTCTTCCTAAACTACAACTTTAAAAAAATATTACCTACATCAATATTAACAAAATAAACACAATTATAAAAATAGATCCTATCTAATCAAAGAAAAATGAATCAACAAAATAGGTCCACAGTTGTTGTTGATATCCCTTGACGACCTTGGTAATGTAGCGAATTAACGCATTTATATGTGTTTATACTAGTCTGGGTGTTTTCTATGTTTTAATATTAGTATTTACAAGAAAAAAGTATTTGAGCATATCTATCAGTTATCTAATATCTAATATAATAAAAGAACAAGCTTACTCAATTTACAACTAGATGCCGCTGTGCAGCTGTTGTAATATGGCCCTAGTTTTTTTTTATTTTTCCCTACTAATACACACATTGGGAAAAGGATTGTTAGTAATGAGGTCTAATAGCCCCATTACTAGCAATATACCTAACCAGGTCGATCTCCTCGCGGTTTCCCCTGGAAACTATCATGGTTAATTCCTGATGAATTCATCATGATGGGCTAACTGGCCTGTTTTCATTCTCATCTATCACCCTTCACTGGTACTCCGTCAGCGTATCCCGTTAGCGCAGGCGGGATTACCATACCATTTTCACCCATCAAAAAAAAAATAGCCCCATTACTAGCAATATACCCTTTCAGGTCGACCTCCACGCGGTTCCCCCTGTAAACCATCATGTTTAATTCTTGTCGAATTCATCATGGTGGGCCAACTGACCTGCATTCATTCTCACCTATCATCTTCCACTGGTGCCTCGTCGGTGTATACAAATAGCGCGGGCGGGGTTACCATTCGATTTTCACCCATTAAAAAAATACACGCATATAAAGCAGTGTAGTATAAAAGATAGATGAAGTGACAACCTCAAATGCATTGCACGGAGTCAGTGGATGCAGGTAGCTCAGTACAGTTCCTTATGGCAGTCTATGGGGGAGGCCTATCTCCAGCAGTGAACAGAAGCTGAAATGATGATGATGATAACTCACATATAGACCCGAACTAATACTCTCTTTTCGAAAGTTGGCTAAAAATATTGGAAACACAAAGTACCTACGCTGAGACAAAATGGAAATGGAGTGGAGCTTGGTAACATAGGTCGCGACGCGCCGTCGCGGCGTCGGCCGTTGATTACAGGCTATGGGCCCCGACAATTAACAAACAGGCTTGTGTATCACGCACTAATCAATAGACACGCTGTTTTATTCATAACCAGAGGGAGACTGTACAAAAGACGTCTGTTTTGGTGCCTCTGTACCCCGAGCTTGACGCCAAGTATTTGTCGGTTTGAGGGTAAATGCCAGTGAATTATATAAGAGACGGGAATTAACGCGCTGGTTTAAGTAAACTACGAGTATGATAATTTTACCTGGGTTCTCTCGACATTTTGACTAGGTTGCATTAGACGTGGTCACGTGTTATGTTTATGGAGTTATGTTTATGCACAATTCTTGTTGAATTCGTCACGATAGGCTAACTGACCTGCTTCATCCTCACCTATCATCTCTCAATGGTGCCCCGCCAGCGTATAATGATAGCACGGGCGGGGTTACCACTCCATTATCACCCATTAAAAAAAACATATAAACTTTTTATAATATTATAAAATGATCAATAATTCATCGTAATAAAAACAAAGCCTCTTGTTAATAATAAAGATTGACGAAATTGCAGTTTAAAGTGGCGCCATCTTGTTCTACATATTTACAACCGCCATTCCAGTAACATTAACCGTCGGTGGAACGACCGAATCCTTTAATTTTATTTAACAACTTCATTTGGAATTCCTCCCGAGTAAAACGTCAAGGAAATGTATACTTAGAGATAATATAATACATTAAGAGCGTTTATATTTCAACTTACAGTTTTTTTAAATTATTTCCAATTTTTTTATACCAAAAAGCTGGCAAATAAGCATACAGCCAGTCTGATGGTAAACGATCATATGGACGCCTATGACAATAGAGGTGTCACGTGCGCGTTGTTGACTCTGAAGAAGTATTAATATATTTTTGTAAACTCAATTTTCTTTTTATTATTTAAAAGTGAAAAATAGCAAATTAAAACTTACTAATAATCAATCATTGAATAAGTTGCATATTGTAAATGTACCACTAAAAACTTTACATCTACTACATATTTTGTTTTGAAATTTTTCAAATACTTTTTTTATTTGAATTTTCAGTAACACTAATTGCATAATTAACATTTCAAATAAGAAACAGTCATGATTGCTGATACCTGCCGCTTGCTAATAGTAATAACTAATAATAATGTTACCAACTTGGTACTATTTGGGTTCAAACTACCCTCTCAAAATAATTGTATATTTTTTGTTATAATGCATAATTTACAAATATGTGCATTTTGTGTTTATTTTATGATTATAATTAATAAGTTACATCATTTAATGTAAGTTTTTTATGTTGTGTAGAATTATAGATACTTGTATCTCTATTTTAAATGTTTGAAGCAGTGTATATTACTCACCAAACGATTTATATCTGATTGTAAATTCTAGGCTTACGTACACTGGAATTTATTATATTTGTAATCACTTATGATAAATAAAGAACTTTTGAGAACAAACAACAAAATAATAAACAGGAAGACATATGTTTTCGCATTTTGAAGTAATATATTTTCAATCTAATGTGTCTGCTAAATATCTCGCCGTTTACCGGTGAGTTTTGTTTATTAATATTGTTGTTTCATTCACGGAACTAAATGTACATATTATTTAAATATACTAATTTTAAACTTTCGCGTTGTTCACACATATTTTAAATACACTGTCGGGACTTAACCCTTCTTTGTATAATGGTGGAAATTTCCATCATAACATTGAATGCCCAAAAATTATTTAAAAGAACAAGTTCACTTTAAATTGATCGTGTCTGGATACCTTTTTAATGCTCATAGCAGAAAAAAAACATAATTGTCAAATTTATTTTTTAACCATTTTTCTTTTAATTTTTTTATATTTCATATATCATCTTGATTTATTTCACCAATAAAAAAAATCATGCAAAGAAGGGTTGATGCGATGTAAACGTCCTGTCGTGACCACGACGTGGTGCAATCCACGTCGAAACGTCGGCAATAAAGAAGCAGATTTTTTTTTATACCACAGAGGTGGCAAACAAGCATACGGCCCACCTGATGGTAAGTGGTTACCGTAGCCTATGAACACTATGTTAATTTGTTTTTTTTTAAAGTATTTCCTATTACTGAATATTTTGGTTGCTAAAACATAATATTTATAATGAGACACAATATTTATACTCAGTTTCTTCGACAAAAAAGTGTATAGACGCTTTCGCCAAATGAGAATACATAATGTAACAGTTTCGGGAAACGACTGGAAACATCTAGCGCCATAATTAATTGGGTGAATAGGAACGTGGGAGTTTAGATCGGTCTATCACGTCACACGTCGAGTGGCGTGCTGACGTCACAAGCGTGCCCACTCGTCGGTAATAGCCCGAATCAATTTCGCCAGTGCTCACCCACGGCATCTTAATTATGAACGGCGGCAGTACAGCATGACGTATTCCAATTTTGAATTCTAATTGCATTGTTTTTATTTGTGTTAGCCAGCCAGTATTTTTTGATACATTCATACTATGTCCTAGTGACACGTCCCGTTTTCGCAGGCTGTTTCAACCGCCTTTGAAAAAAGGAATTTCTTAATTTGTTAATTTAAATTTTTCCATCATTTATAAACTGATTTGGAAAACTCTTTTTTTTATTTAAATGAGAGCAATCTGAAATAATATTCTATACTTTCAAATTAGTTTCATAGATTATTTTTCAAAAACAGTTTATTAGTTTAGTCTTTAAATCAAAATAACAGATTTCTCCACGATTGAAGTTTTGTTCCACTAATTACACCTAGTACTTTGTGGAACAAATTCTTAAATTATGTTGATCCTACAAGCGTATATTTCTACTTTTATTACTTAATTAGTCCTCATGAAACGTATAAAAGGTACCATGGACATTATAGTGGAATCTAGGATCAATATGGTACTACTCATGTCTATAGGTGACAATTTTTTATTTAAGAGATGATAATGAAAAGGTAACCCATCGCCTGCACTAACGGTATACGCTAGGGGAGCACTAGTGAGGGATGATAGATGAGAATTAAAAACAGGTCAGTTAGCCCTTCGTTATGAATACACCTGGTGAATTTCAGTAAAACGGAGAAATTATGTATCTCCACGTGGTCCCCACGTAACCTAATAGGGTATATTGGGGGAAAGAGATTGTTAGCAATGGAGTTTGACAGCCCCATTGCTAGCAATATGCCCTATTAGGTCGACACATGGTTTCCTCTGAAAAACCATCTTGAACAATTCTTGTTGAATTCGTCACGATGGGCTAACTGACCTGCTTCATCCTTACCTATCATCTTTCACTGGTACTCCGCCGGTGTATACCGATAGCGCAGGTGGGGTTACCATTTCATTATTATCCATTAAAAAAAATAGGGTATATTGCTAGCAATGGGACTGGTAATTCGCATTACTAACAATCCCTTCCCCCCTATAGGCGACGGTTACCACTACCCATCAGGAGGGCAGTAGTCTTTTTTGTTCTTTCTAGCATTATAAAAAATATCAGTAATTAAATCCAGTCACACGAGTAGATAGACAGATACTCTTTTTTATTTCCTCCAAAAAATTCCAATCGTAAACTTATAATAGTAACAAACAATTACGTGTACTTCATTAATTCATTTAATTGCCAAATTTCACGTCATAGCACAACTAATTAAATAAATATAAAACACATTAAATTATTCAAAAACAAACTTTGAATATAAAACGGCGGAAAATACATTTTTTTTCCCGCAAAGTTCTTTATGAACTTACTTGTATATCATTCTTTAGAAGTTAACCTATTTTCAGAGTTTGTAAGTAAACGTGAAAAACAACAATATGGCAGTATAATAAATAAACAAACTCTTTATAATAAAAACGCTCACTTGTATAAATATTTGTATTGTATTGCGCACTTTGGTTATTCAAGGTGACTTCTTGTTGTATTTCATATTATTATTATAATATTAATACTTTTTGTCTTATGTATTCATTGCTGGTTAGATTTAATATCAAGTACATTATTGGATGGTTAAAAAACGTGGATGAATCTTAGTAATATAATAAAAAGGGCTGGTTATATACCAGAGGGAGACTTTGTACAAAAGTCGATTGCTTGGGTACCTCTGTCCGATTCGTGTTTCAACCGTGAAGCAGTTGTGTTTGTATGGCTGTGTTTCGGTTTGAAGGGTGGGATATGGCGTGAATTTACTGGGTACAGAGGAATAACACCTGAGTCCTCAGGAATGGTAACGCATGGGGGGTATCATGGGCGAAACAGTATACTCTGATATGTCCATGGTACTGCTCATGTCTATAGGCGACGGTTACCACTTTCCATCAGGTGGGCCGTCAGCTTGTTTGCCATTCTAAGTTGTATAGAAAAAAAATAGCTCGAAGAACCAACAACCGATGGAGGAGAAAGGTTCTTGAGTGGCGACCACGTATGGGTAAACGCAGTGTAGGACGACCCATCCCCTAGATAAAGTGACGACCTAAAATGCGTTGCAGGGAGTTAGTGGACGCAGGTGGCTCAGGACCGTTCTTTATGGCAGTCTATGGGGGAAGCTTATGTCCAGCAGTGGACGAATAATGCCTGAAATGATGGTGGTGATGAATAAAATTATAACTAGATTGTGTCTGCACATGGGAGATATTTAAGAAAAAATTATACGAGAAGTCTCAATGAAAGTAATAGAAGTCAAAACAATAATTATTAGACATTTTGTCTGTTTGCCTGTATCTGTATGTTTGTTACAGCATCGCACAAAACTTACTGTTCTCTATTGGATACGGTTTACACAGTTAAATTCCCGAAGGTCTAATTTAAAATTTGGTGTATGTTTTATAATTGGTGAAACTATAGTTGGATTGTCTGTATATGGGAAATATTTAAGAGAAAAATGAAAGAAGAAGGAAAAGGAATAAATATGGGGTCTTGATAAGAGTAATAGAAGTCAAAATAATAATTATTAGAAATTTTGTCTGTCTGTCTATCTGTATTTTTGTTCCAGCATTACACAAAATCTTTTATTCCAAATTGAATGCAGTTTTCACTTAATTGTCTTTGCCGATAAGTTATTCTAAATATATGTATATAGCATTTATTTTATTATATATTTTTATATACATATATCTGCAGTGTTAGTTTTTGTAACTCGAATTACAAAAAGTTACAATAAAAAAAATTAACAGACATAATTTTAGCAAGGCGAACCGTATAAAATACAAGCTGTATCCCGCAGCTTCACCCGTTTGGATTAGTACATAAATATCCTATGAGTTAAGATAAAATATAGTCTACTCGCGTACCAAACTTCATTCAAAACTATTCAGCCATTTAAGCGTGATTGATTAACAAACATCTTAAATTCTTAACAAAGTTTCATATGTATAACATTGGTAGGATTAAAATGTATTTAGTAGGTCAAATATACAAGGCCAAATGTGGATTTTGAAGACGGTTTGACTTAACAAGAAACTCTTCATCAAACTGTCTGCCTCAATCTTCTGCATGGTTCAAAGTAGCAGTTACTAAGCAACAAACAATTTTGAAATATATTATTAGAGATTTAGGTTCATTTTTGAGATAAACAAGATATAATTAATAACTGTTAACAGCATCAAACTAAAATAAAAACAGAGTAACATAGGTCTTTATTTATCTATTCTGTATTAATTACATTACAAAAAAAAAATTATATAAAAAATGAACTTAACGAACTTAATGAAATAACATTAACTCCATATATATGCATATTCATATTTCTATTACTGTTGCCAAATTGGATAGTTTTCACGCAATTTTGGGTCTTGTCTACGCAAAATTTTGGAATAAATCTGTAGAAGAAAAAATAAAATGGGTGTGAAAAAATTAAGGAAAGTTTTGAAATTCGAATGAGATTGTTTATTTTTTTTTAACAATTTTTTGGGTGTTTTTAAACTGTGGTGTGTATTGGGTGGTGTATGTTAAGACGTAATAAAAATAATCACAGGTTTTGTAATTGGGTAAAAGGGGACGAAATTGCATCAAGTTAGAGTAAAAAAATTACATTTGGGTAAAATACAGAATGTGTACCTGGCAACTCTGATTTCAAACATTAAATTATTAAATTATCATTAATCAACAACTTACTTTAATTTTATATTGTACATTCCGATATGGTAGAATATGGAATAATGGACATGTAAAAAATATTTTAACGAGAGAACACGTCTAAAAATTTAAATAAGTACTTTCATAAAAAAAATAAAAAATTAAGACGCACTAAATTAAATAAAAACACGAAAATGTCAACACAGTCCCGTAGCGTAATCTACGCCGCCGTATAATTCTTAGTTCAACACAAATTGTCTTTTGGGAGCAATAAGGAAAAGGTTCTATTACTTAATTTCGTTAAGAAAACAAACTTGCGACATTAAAATGCCAATATCATCAAACATGGACAGGAGAGAAGTTCAAGAAACTCAGAAGATTCTAAAGTTATTTTTACTAATATTATAAATGAGAAAGTGAGTTTGTTTGTTATATATATACATCATCATGTCAGCCTTTAACTGTCCAATGTTGAACACATACAACCTCTCCCTTAATAAGGGAGGGTTACCAATATTTACCATGCTTGGCAGGTGGACATAACAGAGTATACAGTTCCGCCCATGATACCCCCCATGCGTTGCCATTCCTGAGGATTCGGGTGTTATTCCTCTGTACCCAGTAAATTGACGCCATATCTCACCCTTCAAACCGAAACACAGCCATGCAAACACAACTGCTTTACGGTTGAAACAAGAATGAGGCAGAGGTACCCAAGCAATCGACTTTTGTACAAAGTCTCCCTCTGGTAGACTACATCGTCCTTTCCCGTAGACGTCATAAGAAGAGACTAAGGGAACTTCATGATCGAGGAATGGACAGCAATGTCCCTTTTGAAACATCACTAAAGCCTTGTTGCCTCCCTGCCTGTTAAATGTGGCAACTACTGGTAAATCCATAATGAACCTTATTACGCCCCTGAAAACTCCCATGCTGTAATCTCTAAGGAAAATCTACGCAGGAAGCTCATTTCACAACCTGATTATTCGCGGAAAGAAGTTCCTCTGTAACCTATATAAATATGATTATGAAAATTTTTAAAGTTTATACTGAGTTTCAATCTCGGGTTCCTGGACTAAGAGTCTTTTTTATGGATGATAATGGAATGGTAACCCCACTTGTGCTATCGGTATATACTGGTGGGGCACCAGTGAGGGATGATATGTGAGGATGAAGCAGGTCAGTTAGCCCATTGTGACGAATCTCACAATAAATCAGTCACGATGGCTTCCAGGGGGAAACACGAGGAGGTCGTCCTGATATAGTATTTTGCTAGCAATTGGGCTACTAATCTCCATTACTAACAATCCCTTCTCCCCCCTGGACTAAGAGTCGTCGTACTGAGCTGCCATATTTTAGATTTCGCCTGCTTAATGGCGTAGCTTATAGAAGTCGTATATCTTGTGCTGAAAAAGTGATGATAATGATTATCATCCATAATATCTACGTAACAAAGTTTTAAATTGAATAATAAAACCACATCTGTGAGATACATACATTGCACATAAGAATTTAGCAATAACAAGTCAACGATCCCTGCACAATATATACATTTGGAAGTATATGTACTTATATATTAAAAAAATAAGTATTAATAAATTATATATAAAATATCTAATATACTTATACTAATATTATATACTAGCTACCCGCCTCGGCTTTGCACGGGTACGCAAATAAGAAAATGATACTAAATCTTCCCTTTTTTCTTTCATATAAACTTTGTTCTAACTAAAAATACAGCAAAAGGATGAGCCAAATAGGTACAACTGTGTGTGCGTGTGCGTGTGCGTGTGCGTGTGCGTGTGCGTGTGCGTATGCGTGTGCGTGTGCGTGTGCGTGTGCGTGTGTGTGTGTGTGTGTGTGTGTAAAAGTTTGTGAAGATGTTTGTACGTTTAGACGCGTATATGTTTCATAAATCGATTTGAATGAAATTTATTACACGGATAGGTTATATCCTAACTTAACATTTTAGATTATATAGATAGAGCATTAACCCTCAAAAAACGGGTCACTTTTTTGTCATCTAATTGTCAAAATAAATTTAGAAGTTATAAAGGAATCACTGATGCCTACGTATTTATCACGCAAAATTGTATGAAAAAGTTGACCCGCTTCTTACGAAGCATTTTTATGGAGACACTCGATTTATATAATCTAAGTTTAACATATATAATACTTTATTATTCACACGGGCAAAACCACGTAATATAGCTAATAGTAAATACGCAGTAAATTTGTAACAAAAGAAGGAATAACAAACGACTACGTGATAACACCTTCAGTGCTGGAAGGTCAATGAGCGAATTCTCATGTAAATATCAGATTTGCGTCTCATTCAAATTTGCCAAGGGTCTTGATTTGAATTATTAAAATTAGGTTACCGGAATAAAAGGATTTAGGGATTTCACGCAGTCTGTATTGCGAAATTTATTTGAGTCGATACAAAATATTAAATATAAAATTCACGGAAGCACAGTTTATTTTAACAAGTAATGCTGAACAGAAATATTATACAAATATGTAAATCATATTTTAACAATTATAGTGTAATTAAAAATATTATGAAAGGGACAGTACCTTTATACCTCCTGGGTCATATTGGGGCCAGTGTTCATAATATTCAATTATTTTTATACATATTACTTATAAAAAAAAAAAATCAAAATCAAATCAAATCGAAGCATTTGGCGTTCCATTGTTTCTGCCTACCCTAATGGGAGACAGGCGTGACAGATATGTATGTATGTATGTATATTACTTATATTTCATTTGGCAATATTATACTGAAGTTTATGTAAGGTCTGGCTGAAGGATTAATCGCATATTTTAGATTAGATACAGGTTCAAATTATAGTACTATAACATAGTATTTTTAAATAGGTAAAACATTTTTTTTTATGCAACTTAGAATGGCAAATGAGCTGACAGCCCACCTGATTAGACTAGTATTAAATAAACAAGATGAAATTATGAATATATATAAAAAAACCGAAACAAGTATATCCGCAAAAGAACCAAAGTAATCGACATGGTTCGAAGGATAAGCAAGCTGAAATAGGTATGGGCTGGTCATAAAGTTAAAAAAACCGACAACCGATTGGGGAAAAAAAGGTTTTTGAATGGCGAATCCGTACGGGCAAACGCAGTGTAGGATGATCCGTTACTAGATGGAGTGACGACCTGAAATGCATTGCAGGGAGTCAATAGATGCAGGTGGCTCAAGGCCGTTTCTTATGACAGTGTATGAGAGAGGCCTATGCCCAGCAATGGACGGATGATGGTAATTACCTTTGGAATTTCAGTGCCTTTAGCTTAAACATTTTGAAGTAATATTATTGTGGATTGGTAAATAAAAAGTCTAGACAATTTCGGTGTTGAACTGTGACGTCACCAGAATCAATACTTATAGTAAATTGAAATAAAATTCGAGCACAACTGAGAAAATAAAATTAATATGCATACTTTATCATACTAATAAACGCCGTTGTTTTTGCGCATTTTGAATTATTCCGGAGTTTTATTATAAAGTTACATACTTTATTTATCGCCGTGTCGGTTCCAGCATAGAATGAACGACTCCTTACTTTCGCGTGGGTGTCGTAAGTGGCGACTAAGGAAGCTTAAGGTGGAGGGAGGGAGCAGCAACATCCCTCATAAACCATCTGTAAAACCTTATTGCGGTTTCCAATCCGCCTACCAAGCGTGGCAACTACCAGCAAAACTCCCCTTATGGGGAAGGCTTATGTTCAGCAGTGGATAGTTAACGGCTGAAATAATAAAAAAATGTTTTATTTATAACTTCTAGTTGTAAATTATTATTATTTTACTAGAAGGAGACTTTGTACAAAATTCGATTGCTTGAGTACCTCTGTCTCATTCGTGTTTCAACCGTAAAGCATTTGTGTTTGCATGGCTGTGTTTCGGTTGATGGGTGAGATATAGCGTGAATTTACTGGGTACAGAGGAATAACACCTGAGTACTCAGGAATGGCAACGCATGGGGGGTATCATGGGCGAAACAGTATACTCTGTTATGTCCATGACACTGCTCGTGTCTATAGGCGACAGTTACCACTTTCCATCATTCATCTTTCCATCATCATACTCATATATTATTAGTATCACTCTAATTTTTAACTCACTATTGTAGAAAATAGTGTCTTCAGCCATGTACAACCACTGACACCCTGCAATGCATTTGAGGTCGTCAGTCCATTTAGTTCTTTATTATGAACACTCTTACATAAATTTGGAATATTCAGAGATTAAAACTAGAACTAGATCTTGGGACTCCCGGAACGCATTAGAGCGTTGTCCAACTGGGCTGTCACTGATGTATATGGAATACTGACAAAAAAACAACAACAATACGTGTGGAGTACATTGTGGCGACCGTAGCACAATGTACTACCGAAATAATGGGAGCCACGCATCAACATTCGTCACATGACTTTATATTATTTATCATTCTGGTCGATTCTACGTCCATGTTGAATATAAACGCTATAACTCACAATATGTATGATTTATTAACTAATCCCCATTTTACTCTGTGTTACTTTAGTACTCTGTCCATTTGTCTACCAGAGGGAGACTTTGTACAAAAGTCGATTGCTTGGGTACCTCTGTCCCATTCGTGTTTCTACCGTGAAACAGTTGTGTTTGCATGGCTGTTTCGATTTAAAGGGTGAGATATGGCGTGAATTTACAGGGTACAGAAGAATAACATCTGAGTCCTCAGGAATGGCAACGTATGGGAAGTATCATAGGCGAAACAGTATACTCTGTTATGTCCATGGTACTGCTCATGTTTATAGGCGACGGTTACCACTTTCCATCAGGTGGGCCGTCGGCTTGTTTGCCATTCTAAGTTGTATAAAAATAAATAAATAAATAAATTTAATTCAAACCTGTTCAGTGGTTTAAGCGTGAGTAACAAATATGGCTATGTAGTCCCGGTATAGAATAGGCCACCCCTTCCTTTCCCGAGGGTGTCGTAAGAGCCGACTAAGGAGGACGAGAGATGGGCAGCATCGTCCCTCTTAAAACATCTCTAAAGTCTGACTTCGATTGCCAATCTGCCTATCAAGCGTGACAACTACTGGCAAAACCCTCCTTATAGGAAAGGCCTAAGTTAAGGAGTGGGCAGTTAACGGCTGCTACAACGATATTTGTTATTTATATATATATTTATTTGTATATCTATAAATTAAGTAAGTCGCGGCCGAAGGACTTAAAAAACAAAGAAATTTACTAAATAAAATTTATTTCAATATTACATTGAAGATAAAAAATATACAATTAAATTAAACTAGTTAATTTTGTCGATGTTAGACAAAAACTGGTTGCCGAGGCTCATTGACGCCATCACGCGGTCTACTTGACGTCAATGCTGGGCATATACTGCTGCATCAGCTGTAGGATTGTCGTCTGTTCAAAGGTCCATGGGTATCATTTATTGAGGTCACACGTGCTCAGTGGACCTCGTGCTGTATGATATGAGAACATATATAAATTTTAATGCTTATGTATCTCAATTAATACTAGTACTGTATTGGAGCATTTTAACACTTCCCTAAGGTTGACTGGAAGAGGATGCCTTTTTTATGGGTGTTAGTGGAATGGTAAGCGAGTTGGCAATCACAGTTAGGCTTTGGTGATGTTTTAAGAGGGACGCTGCTACTCATTCCTCAACCATTAAGTCAACTTAGTCTCCTCTTACGACATCCACGAGTAAGGAAAATGTAACTCATTCTACGCCAGGACTACAAGTGACGACAGTTAGAAATATATTTATACGTGTATATAATAATACTTCTGCTCGAATTAAGTATAAAACTGAACATAAATCTTTTTTTTAATGGTATTCAGAGGCTTCATTACGTCCAGCAATTGGCTACATAATACGTAAGCCATAGTGATTCTCCGAAAGATGGCAATTAGCAATTTACGTGATATACAACTTCGTAACGGCTGTCTCTTAGTGAATATGTACACAATCAATCTTTCGGCCTATCATCTTACAAGTATGATGGCATACAATTAATGAGTTTACATTGCGATATAATTTATAGATATCTATATATAGATTTAACTAAAAAGTGCTAAAGTGGCAACATTTGTATTGGCACTTTAGCACTTTTTGATTAAATCTAGCAACTTTTGAGACTTGCCATCTAACAAAAAATAATGAGTGCTAAATAATTGATTGTATCCGTATAGTTCGATGAGATTATTTATATGCTTTCCCAATGATTAACTAGTAGAGAGCATTATCTGGTATTAAATCTGCCAAATATGCACACAATTACATTGTGCATTAAAATTTAGGTAAATAAATAAATAATTAATCAATATTCCATTTGTCACAAATGAATTAGTTTACGCAGCAAAATCTACTTTATTATTATATATATATACATATATATATTTTTGTCATTTATCAAAGTTTTATACTCGTAAGTATTTATGATTTGTGCGCAAAAAAGTATCAAATATATAATATAATTCCCTACATAATATAATATTGTAATTTGCAGTAATTAAGGCCAGTTGCTCAACTAATGTCTCTTATTTCCAACGAAATTTATCTCTCGAACTCAATGGTTCGTGTTGGTAAAGTTTTGCTTGAGTAATTAGCTATTTGTATAGTGAAAGTTGTTTTGTGTTAGCCGTATGGGTTTAAATATGTGATTGTACGGTGAAGGCAAACTGCTTTATATGGTGGCTTCCTAATTATGTGTTTTATATTTTGTGTTAAACATTGCTAAATTATATTATTATATATAGATAGATAGTCAAACTCTTTAATTGCATCAAGAGATACACAAAACTTATAACAATAATTAATAGAAAAACTGAACAGTGTTTAACAAGAGTGATTTATTTTTATTTTTTTTTTATACTTGATATAATGAAGCACGAGCACTTGCGCCAAGCAATAAAAAACACGTATTTAATTCCACTTATACTTTTATTATATTTATCTATTACAACAGTTTCCTCAGCCATCTATCTTACTTTTTTCACACACACCAAAGAGAATCATGCAGCGCCCTCTGGCCTGCTCTACCGTAACTACTCTTTCGTTGTCTATGCCTAATGTTGCTATTATTAAAAATAATAATTGTTGAGGCTGGTGACACAAAACAATTAAACTGAACATGATTTACACAAAATTATTCACAAACCATAATATGTAAAAATGCAATATGCGTACTACAGTGATGCAAAAAAGCAATATCTCAGTGAATTGTTTGCTTATTAAACTAATAATTGACTAATAGTTACTATCTAAAAAAAAGTTCCCAAAGGCACTATATGTCTCCAAAGGTCCATTTATAGTAATATAAAATTAAAATGAGACAAATAGCTCACTATAAATTGTATAATTATTCAATTATTTTGTATCACTTCTCATTAAAATTAACTGTATTTACTATTCTATAAATAGATAGATAAACACTTTATTTGAGCCATTAATGGCATACGTAAATTAACAAATGGGATTATACAATCAAATTAATTATACCTATCTTTTTAAATATAAAACAAAAGATAAAATATGAATATACATATGTTTAGATGTTCGACGCCATGAGTGTCGCAGTGACCCAAATAGGCTACAACTCAGTGATAGTTTTGCTTAAAAGCAAAGCAAAAAAATAAATAAATGGTGCAATAAATAGTGAATGAATAAATAAATAAATAATATTGTTATTTAAGAGCCGCGCTCTTTTCGATAGAGGTGTCGTCAATCACCACAGTTTTCTTATAATCACTAGAAAAAAAATATTTTCGATATATAACACATGTTATTTTTAAAAATATTAATTGACAATTATTTTTAAAGTCGTTTGCTTGGGTACCTCTGTCTCATTCGTGTTTCAACCGTGAAGCAGTTGTGTTTGCATGGCTGTGTTTCGGTTTGAAGGGTGGGATATGGCGTGAATTTACTGGGTACAGAGGAATAACACCTGAGTCCTCAGGAATGGCATCGCATGGGGGATATCATAGGCGAAACAGTATACTCTATTATGTCCGCGGTACTGCTCATGTCTATAGGTGACGGTTACCACTTCCCATCAGGTGGATCGTCAGCTTGTTTGCCATTCTAAGTTGTATAAAAAAAGGTTAAAATTTAGCCAATTACTCAATTTTATCAGCATTTATTCTTTATTTTTTTCTACAAAGAATATATACTTCTTTGATTCAATTCAACGTACTTACTCCTTTATTAAGTCGATACTACTTGAATATTTTATACTACTCTAACAGTAAATAATGACATATTACGGCCATAACGTCACGCAATAGCACACGAAAAAAATTAAATTAGGTACGTGTTTTAATATACAATGCCTATTTTGACGAAACCCATCGTTAGTTTGTCGTTAACAAAAGTTTAGACTTTCAGTCGAGTTTATATCGAGGCCATTGTGCTTATTTGTAAGAGTTCACGTCTTTATATTATATATATATATATATATATATATATATATATATATATATATATATATATATATATATATATATAATATATAAATTAATATAAATTGTAATATATATATAAAGAGTAAACAAAATGTTATACATATATAATAAAATAAAAAATTGTGATTAAAATTTTGAGTAAATTTTTAACAAACGTAGCAATTATGATAGCTTTGTATCATTATTCCTATGGGTTATTTTATTTCAATAAAGATAAAAAAAAAAGAAAAAAACATTATTTATTTTTCATGTAAACAAAAACAGATAATACTTTACCTTTACCTTAAACGAAACACAATAAAAAAATATACGTATTCCGTCGCCCGCCCACATCTGCTTGCCCCTAATCACTGGGCAAGCCTCGACACCATAATCTTGTTATTTGCCCGCCTTTTGACTGAATGATAAATTATTTCCTTCATTCCTTACCTAAGGATCGGGAAAATGAAAATAGACCACAAAGAACCTTTGTACGTTTCCTTCAAAATTCTGAATTGGGCGCCTACGCGGTACATTGTTACATTAAATTACTTCTACTAAACGGCTGATGTCAGGTGAAATAAAAGTGTTCCCTCTAAATTGTCTGATGACACAGACACATCTTTGTACCGTATACTGTTTAGATTACAATGAGCTCCCTACCGAGGTTTTCCCAAGAAACTACAGCATGGGGTCCTTCAAAAGAGTGGTAAAAAGGTATCTTCAGGGTCGGCAACGCGCGTGTAAGTTCTCTGATATTTCAGGCCTTCATAAGCCGTGGTAACCGCTTACCATCAGGTAGGCTGTATGCTTGTTTGCCACCTGTGGTATAAAAAAAATACAACCCGTAAAGCCAATTAATATTTCAATTCATCGTAATACATTTTTGCTTTGAATTCAAACGGGAAATAGAACGATGAATGTATTCGAATAATTACGCGAACTCGTTACTTGGAAATTATGGTATGAAATAAAATATAGAATTACGTATTCTGCAACATACATTTTTCATTTTTACATAATGAAATAAAATGGCAAACAAGGTGACAGCTCGCCTGATAAAAATTGGTAACTGTCATTTACATATTATTCTGATTCTACTGTAAATCACAAAAAAAAACATTTTAATAGAGCTTTAAAAGAAGCTCCTAAAGTTTTCTTCTGAGAATACACTAAAATGTTCATGATACCCTTCATACTAATTATATTAAAAACTCTTTTAATCGAACTAATGCTAAGCTTTTAGTCGTATATGTTAAGGTACAGAGAATTGAGTACCACCGTGTACCCTGATATTCTCTATCTGCCAAACCTGAAGATCTGAAGAACTGTTTATATCACGGAAACTTTATTCTCAGATTCTTTTTCTGTTTGCCCTGTCTACCCAGGCATTATTTATTATTTATTTGAAACACAAAGTACGCAATCATTGTATATAATATTGTAAAAGTGCATGTTTCACCATATATAAGCATGTAAATGTTAGATGTTTGAAATTATTTCTTTTACAGTTTATCAATAAATAATCCTCAAACCAAAGACCTCTTTCTTTTCTCAACCGACTTCAAAATGTTAGAGAGAGAGATCCTTTATAAATTTTATCTAAATCAGTTTAAAAAATTTATTTTTAAATCAAAATATTTTGCCACAATTGAAATCGGTCTTTTAACCGAACACAATCTTAATAATGGTCTTAATATTTAAACTAATTTGCTACAATGCACGCACTGTTGGAGGAAGGGATTATTTGTAATAGGAATTAACGGCCCCATTGCTAGCAAATATACCATATAAGATCGATCTTCCCACAATCCGCTGTAAAAACCACCATGCTTAATTCCTAATGAATTTATCACGACAGGCAGCCTGATCTGAATTCACCCTTACCCTGGAATACCATCAGCATATGCTGATAATGCAAACGGAATTACCATTCTGATTTCATTCCATAGAAAACCCCTAGAAATAAATTTTGTCTGCGGATAAAATGTCCTCTTTGTATAGGCCTCCAGTTACAGCCAGACAAAATATTACCCAAAACGCTAAACGATTGATCAAATAATTGTTAAAACAAGCTGACCTGATGCTGTGTAGACAGCTCGTAGCTGTATAATAGAGCGTGGGCGGTCGACAACCGTGGGTGTTCGGCGCCTGTCTGCTCTTCTGACACAAATTTGCCGCTACTGTGTATGAAATTATGGGCTATGATAAAATATAGCCTGTTACGGCGACGTGAAAAATGATGGGTGCGCAATTTTGGGATGTGCACAACGATAATTATTAGGATAAGGGTTAATTTATAATAGCCACGTTTGGGAGATTGAAAAATGGATCTTTACATGACATAGTTCTTCAACGATTACCGTGGATTATTGAAATTTATGTTAAGGATGACAGATCAAGACGAAGTCAAGTCAGTCCACGCATTGTGATGAATTCACAAGGGATTAGTCACGATGGTTTCCAGGGCGAGTACGTGGAAGTCGATCTGAAAGGTTTATACCTTTATGGTAGATACGAAGTTGCCATTGTGTTTCTGGGCTTCCTTTTCTTGTACTGATAGATTTTACAATTTAAAATAATACAAGCAAAGTGAGTATTTTTTCCTTTTCGAAGTCACTTACAATTTCAACTACATACATGGAAGATATTACCAACACTGCAGTACTTTTAACTTCCAAAAAAAAGGTGATTCTCTATACAGTCAGTTTGCATACAGAATACGGATACAAAAACTGCAATTGTTCTGTCACATGTGGATATTAAAAAACCCTTAATCCTCTCTGGTATCCCGATTCGAAATGAACAAAGTTTTACAATCGGAAATAGGAGGTCACTGTGACAGTTTATTGCTCGGACCCGATTTACAAACGAGGAGGATTTAGGAATTTCGTTATTAACTTTACCAAACATACTTACTGTTTATTTAAGTGTTATTTACGCGTTTGATTTCTTTTGAGTATACCTTAATTGAAAAATCACTAGATATCTATTAAATAGCAGTATTTCCGAACCAATATGACATCATAACTTTCAAGAAAAGAGCATATTCCTTTTAAAAGGCCGGCAGCACACCTGCAATGCCGTTGGTGTTGTGGGTGATCATTGGCGGCGATAGTCACTTACCATCAGGTGAGCGGCATGCTCGTTTGCCTCTTATGTTGTAAAAAAGAAAGAATTACAGCGTCACCGAAAACACACAGAAAGCGATAGCATGATGACATTAAAAAAATTTTGGTTGGAGAAGGGGCACTAAAATAGTTCAAAATAAATTTAAGAGACCTTTGCTTAACAGTAAGACAACATGTAACCCATATAATAGAATAGAAATGATTAATCATGCAGTTCATAAATTAATTGAGAATGTACACGTAAAAGCTGTCAGTATTATTCGCAAAGAAAACTCAGCGTAAATAATATCTTTGTTCCTAGTATGGACTTTCTTGAAGTTTCAAGTTTCCATTCATGCTACATTTAGTCAACTAAAACTTCAAATTGTTCATTGAGAGATTTAAAGGATTCATGGTGAACTTAACATTAAACAAATTAGGAAACTCAGAAGTGGTTTCAGCTATTTATAAACAAGTATCGTAAATAGATCAAAGGAGTACTTTCATATTTTAGAGACAATATTCGGGTAATTTGATCAAATAAAATTAGCTTATTCCATTATATTGAACAAGTCGGCGCCCGCGGTTTCGTTGTGAGCACTCCATATCTATTTATATCAAGAACTTGTTTGTTTGCTATATATAGAATTGGGTAGGTTTCACCAGGGGTGTGGGTCTGGAAACTAAATCATATCTACCCTGCTATTTGTCTGTCTGGTTACGTTCATGAAGGATGGTCAGTTAGAAATGGTCGGAATTGGTGCGTTTTGGATAGCAATTAACTCTTCGGAAATCTTGTTATTTGCCCGGTAATATTCTAAAAAGAAGAGCGAAGTCTCTTTGGGACATTACTGCTTTTAGTTTTGTTCTTAAATTAACAGAGATTATAAGTAGAGAGAATTTTTTATGGGTGATAATGGAACGGTAATCCTGTCTGTGTTAACGGTATACGCTGGTGGAGTACTAATGGAAGATGATAAGAGAAGAAGAAAAGGCAGGTCATTTAGCCCATTGTGATAAATTTAACTAGGATTAAACACGATGGTTTTTAGAGAGAACCACGAAATTAATCTGACTATACCCTATATTGCTAGTAATGTGGGCAATGCCCATTACTAACAGATACTTTCTCTTCCCTGCTAAGGAGAGGGGCACCTAAACGAATGTCATTCTAATAAACACTAGGTCGAAGGATTAAAACTTGGCTCTAAGCAGCGATCTAACAATTTGTCTGAAAATACCTCGTTTAAAATTAAAACACGTGTCGCAAAACGTGCATGAATAAAATGGCAGTCGGAGATTGACGGCTAATATGGAAGGTTATAGAATTTCCGGTAGTTATAATAGTGGTCCAACTTCGAGTATTTCGAGCAGTCACACACATACTAATGGTAGCGGAATTAAACAAAATAATTCTAATCATTTGATTATTATTTAACCAGAAAACATATCGTATATTACAAATCAACTCCTTACCTCTTTCTATTAGATCAGCGCAATCTCTTGCCTCGTTCAAGAGACAGGTAAAATCTTTTTTTTTTTTTTTTTTATAAAACTTAGAATGGCAAACAAGCTGACGGCCCACCTGATGGAAAGTGGTAACCGTCGCCTATAGACATGAGCAGTACCATGGACATAACAGAGTATACTGTTTCGTCCATGATACCCCCCATGCGTTGCCATTCCTGAGGACTCAGGTGTTATTCCTCTGTACCCAGTAAATTCACGCCATATCCCACCCTTCAAACCGAAACACAGCCATGCAAACACAACTGCTTCACGGTTGAAACACGAATGGGACAGAGGTACCCAAGCAATCGACTTTTGTACAAAGTCTCCCTCTCATTACCTATCTCTCTAATTTGCTTTGACGTTTACTATGTGTGATTTATCTTGATATATTTATTATATTAATGTATTTATGTTTATGTACTATTATTTATATTATATATGTATGTTTATATATAGTAATCTTATTTTTATATTTAGAATATTTTGCATTTTGTTTGATTCCTTTTATGTATTTACTGTGTCTGACTTGCGCCATCTACCTTTCTCTCTGTACTTATCCATTCTTTATGCCAGGTTGTCTGTAAAAGATTGCTTTTAGCGATAAGACCGTCTTTTGTATATGCACATTCTGTATAAATACTCCTTGTATACATCTCTATTGGGCGCAATAAAGAGTTTATTAATATTATTATTATCAACAAAAACGAATTGGACTCGTTCAAACACTCAATTCTACATTAAAAAAAAAACACAGAGATACTTCATAACGTTTTTATTCGCATTTAAGAAATTAATCATCATAAAATGCGTTCTTGAATTTTAATGAATTAAAAAGGCGTAAAAATACAACGTAGGCATGAGCCGAACAAATCCACAATTTGCAAAGCATTTGTGAGGTGGAAATAAAATAATCACCGGCCCGCGAAAGGATTAGCCTGTATCCGTAACATTTATTATTTTAAAGGGATGGATGGCGCTGTGGCTACTTGTGGAACAGTTTCTTTCTTATTAAAAGCTTTTATTTATCTTTGCAATATATATTAGTTACGGCCGTATGGTCCCGGTATAGAATAGGCCACCCCTTTCTAAAATACAAGAGTTATCCTACTGTTTATTTTATCTTTTAATTTAGATTTTAATTGAGCAGAAAACGGACACTTTTTATTTGTATATTTTTGTGTTTATTTTTTGTTTCTTTTGTTCTTGTTTTGTGTGCTACTGTGTGAGGCGCATGATTCTTTGAATAAATTATTCCTTTTTTCTTTCTTTCTTTCTCTCTCTCTTTCTTTCTTTCTTTCTCTATCTCTCTCTTTCTTTCTTTCTTCCTTTCCCGTGGGTGTCGTAAGGGGCAACTAAGTGAAGACAAGGGATGGGCAGCTTATGGGGCAGGCTAATTTCAGCAATGGACATTTAATGGTTGATTTAGCAACTACACGCATAAACATGACTCTATATTTTCATTACTAATATTGCAAATGTGAAAGTGAGTTTGTTTGTTAGTTCTTAATGCATTAACGTCTCAACTAATTGTTATGAAATTTAATCCACTTAACTATCTACCATCGTACAGCTCGCCATCAATAGAAAATTTACCCCCATATCTTAGAGCCTTAGCTTAGAGTCGCGTACAGCGTAGTTTCAGAGATGTTTCCTCCCACGAACATTTAGGTTATGTAATGAGCTCCCAGTCGAGATTATTCCAAGATACTATAGCATGGGGTTCAACAAAAAAGGCATAGAGGTTCCCTCAGGGTTGGCAATACGCGCTAAATGCCCCAGGTATTGTAAACGGTTATAGGCTATGGGTAACCACTTACCAACTAGTGGGTCGTTGTTGCCATCTCATTGGTATAAAATAAAATATGAAATTTAATACACACGTACCATTTAGATTGGAAAAGGACACAAGCTAATATTTATCTCAGCTAACATATCCAGGTCACACGGGCAAAGCCGCAGGTAAAAGCTAGTAGTATTAGTAAACAACGTGAGATTTCCACAAAAACACCAACTGCTTTGTTGACAATGGGATCAAAACAGGGGTAAAGTTTTTCGATTAGAAAAAAGATCAAAATCAAAGTTTAGGATATTGGCGAAAATATCATGTAAAAGAATTCCAAACTGTAGTTCACTTGGGCTTAACTATTTTAGAAGGCAAGATTGTTTATCTATGTATACATGTATTAGTGGAATGTAGTTTACATTTTTAGGAAAGAAAATTAATCTTGACGTGTTTTTAGCGTGTTATTGTTAACTAGCTTCATGTGGTTTTCAGAAGTAGGACCAAGGACCAAATAGGACCAAGTACCAAGTAGGACCAAGGACCACGTAGGACCAAGTAACCAATTAAATACACCACTTATAGATGGCATATCGAGGTAAAACATACAGTAGATTTTAAGTTATACCTTCAGGAATATAACTATGGAAACCGCATCCAATTTGGTGCAGTAGTTTTTGTATAATATCAAAACAAACATACAGACAGGCAATATTTCTAAAAATAATTATTTTGGCATTATATATATAATATATTGGTCTTATTCGGACCTTATCCAGTTACAGTTTTATTATATTAGTAACATATATATAATGAGTATTATTTATTTTTAATATCTTCAAGGATATTTTACCGACTTCAAAAATAGAAGGTTCTGAATTCGATCGTATTTTTTTTGTTTGTTACCTCATAACTTCGACAGCTGTATTCCGATTCGGGATTTTTTTTTATTTATCTAAAAAGATATACTTACAGATTGGTGCAATAGAAATTTTTATTTTTATTTTTAAATCGAAATATCTGAGATTGGCACGTTTGATGTCAGTCTGTTGAAACTCTTGTACAAATATTTTAAATACATAATCGGATGATAGAAAGCTTTTATAGGTAAATAGTACCTACATACCTGTTTCTTTATTATCGACATTTCGACGTGGATTGGACCACGTCGTGGTCACGACAGAACCTAAATTAACTCTTGTACAAAGACTCTCGCTGGTTAATGTAATCGCGTATTGCTTCCCCTACTACTCCCGACCACAGCTTGTTTACTTAGCACAGATGTTTTTTGGCAAATAATTACATTTGAAGCGTGTCCATTTGTCAGTCAGTACTACGTGAGCGACATCACTGAACGCCGTAATTAATGACGTGACAGCGCCGCTGAAAACACGCCAGCAACCACTCCGCCATACTAATCAGCTCTTAGATAGGCCATCTCTATTTAATCTCCGTAAACTGAGCGGGATGGAATAGTAATTTGGGCTTATAACGCGGATTTTTTTTAAATACGAGAACAATATTTTGATTTTCGAATTAGTAAATACTTTTTTTTTTTTTGTCAAAGAAATCAAATAACATGGCCAGTACGTTCAAATATGTCTGACGAGTGCATTGCTTTTTCCTATGGCCGCAATATGCCAGTCCATTTCATTCAATACCACAGATAATATAATCTGTAATAATACTATACAGCACAAAGTAAATAATCATTACACTATGTAATAGACGGCACTATCCTTATGTTAACGAAACTAGAAAATGACAAAATGCAACCACCTAGAATATCATCAAAATAAAGTCAATAAATATTAGTAGTTTTTTATAACTATTTATAATATGTCTCAGCAACTATAGATATTGATAAGTATCATGAAAATCCTATCTACTTTGTAGCACAATTTTTTTATTTTCAATTAATCGGTTACATAGATTACATATAAACGTTTTTTTTTTGTTCCATCTGCCACGAGTTCGACTCGCTGGTAACAAAAAGGTAGCTAAAGGTTTTAGCTGGTAGATAAATCCGATCAATAGAAAATTTTTATAGCTCTCTTGTAAACAAATCTATTGAAATAAATATCACTCATACACTCATAGCATCACCTGAGCCAATACCTTTCGCCTAATATGATACACTTCTTATATATAATTTTACTGTATTTTCTGTGTTCTTGTAATAAATATTTTCTATTCTATTCAATTATTGTTATTATGAGTAAAATCAAGCGCTTAATAAATATTTCTTTCTTTCTTTCTATTCTAAAATCACGTAATAAAAGTACGCTTATCACAAATATTCGCTAGTACACAAAGTAGACAAATATGGCCTCAATTTTTTGGTACAATACATGAGAGATTATTTGCTATCGAGCCCGTGGGCGTATGTATATATAGAGGAAGGGTATTATTATTTGTCAGAACAGTGTTACAACCACCGTTATCCCTATACATATTAATTTAATATTTAAATTCACAAACTCTGCGGTAAACAAGATGTTTTTATAAAGGTACCGGGATAATATTTGCGAGTCAATAGCGTTTCTTTTGATCAAGTTTGTCTTAACTAAATAACATATTTTTTTTTTTATTTTCCTCCCTTATGAATATTAACCACTTGACTTTGATAACTTTGACACTGTGTTTAAACATCATATTTTACATTATAAAGGTATGTACTTTTATTAAGACTAACAAAAATGTCTTTGGAGAAAGATACATTCGTGTAAAAAATGTAAACAGGTTTGATTCCGTAGATCCTTACTATAATTTTACAAACGTGAAAGTGATTTTGTTACCTTCAAATTCAAAAACAAGTATGGCCCAATTAGGCTTATGTCCAGAAAACGTTCGCAGATTTTGTCACTGTGAGGAAGAAACGCCGCAGCACTAAATGTATGGCTGTAGCCCACTTATACATAAACAATATATCTCTTTTGGAAAACACACTCTATATCCTGAGGAGATAAAAAACGCCGTTACAAAAAATATCTCAAAATTCCTATCACTTATAGGAATTAATAGAGAACTTTAAAAAAAAGGGCGAACGCAAAAGAACATGAAAAGGTCGCAGTGTCACAGGTTTTTTTTCTGCCTGCAAAAGTCCGTCTTTTAATAAAAATAAAATACCTTAAAATTGACCAATTCTAACGCAATTAGTTATTTACGCATCTAACATTAGACATTTCAATGATGGTGGTAGATACTCATACATAAAATGTGCAAATTTATTAAACTTTTTGATTTCTAAGTTAATGTCGGCACATAATTGCTTTGGATTCCACTTTAACATCAAAATGTTGAGGATAAAGTTGAAATTGGTCTCCGAGCGGTTTCATTAGATCGTCACAAAAGTTTGCGCATCCTCATCACCTCACCACGGCTCACTGGTTTCTAAATAATAACTTGCAGAAGAAATAATTGCAAACAGTTAAAGGAAAGGTCGATTGTACTCGTATTAAAGGATCCCGACCAGCCTTTGATAAAATACAGGTGAGAACTTTATTATACAAAGGTAAAACATTGTTTTGTTCTGTCTTACAATATCTTCTATAGATTTCTCTGTAGATGTTTTATTTATATTAATACTAGCTGACTCGGTAAACGTTGTTTTACCATATACATTATTTCTAGAACTATACATGAAAATTTATCGTACTACAATTATCGATTGTCATCTTGCAACCATATTGCGGCATATAAAAATTGTGATTAAACGACAGGGGTTGATCGTAAAAGCGTGAAAATTTGAATTTGTATGTATTTTTCAATACTATATCTAAATTAAAATAAATTGTCCAAAAGATAAAAAATAAATATTTAGGGGTGGGTCACCCCTATCATTGAGGGGTGTGAAAAATAGATGTTGGCCGATTCTCAGATCTACCCAATATCCACACAAAATTTCATAAAAATCGGTAAAGCCGTTTCGGAGGTGTTTGGTAACAAACATCGTGACACGAGAATTTTATATATTAGATTACCTTTTACTAGCGACTCCGCATGATTGAGATATGTATACTGAGCAAAACAAAAAGTAGTTTATAATCCTTCTTCATTCACTAAAATACGTAACCAAATTTTATAGTGATTGATTAAGCTGTTAAGAAGCTATAGGATGATAACGGTATGGTAACCCCGCCTGCGCTAACGGTATACGCTGAAAAGCTATAGGGTAACAAATAAACAAACTTACTATCACAATTAAGTAAGGATTGTGGCAAACAAGCGTACGGCTCGATTGATGGTATCGAGCAAGAATGAATGGAGATGTCGGTAGGAGCCGTCCTAGACGGACGTATGTCGACCAAATAGACGACGTGCTGAAGAAGGGCCAAATTAAAAGTACCCGTAACCGGCGAGCGTGTATGAAAAGATTGATTAATGTGGAAGAAGCGAAAGAGGTTTGTTTGAATCGAAGCATTTGGCGTTCCATTGTTTCTGTCTACTCTAATGGGAAACAGGCGTGACAGACATGTATGTATGTATGATGGTAAATGGTTGACGTAGTATATATATATCTGCTGTACCAGGAATGTCACGTTTCGCACGTGACATTCCTTGTCAATCATGAAGAAACCTTATTACGTCCTTTCTGAAAAACCTCATGTTATATTCTCTATTTAAAAAACTTGATTTGTTTAAGACTAATGACAGAAGTGCAAATGGTTTCCTAGGTATGTATATTTATGTGTATATTTTTTTATATAACTTAGAAATGACAAACAAGCTGACCGCCCACTTAATGGAAAGTGGTAACCTTGACCAAACAACGGAAACCTGGAAGCATAACTCAAAAAACCAAAACCTAAGTTAAATCAGAAAAATAGATTTCGTGAATTAGCATGACGAAGAATCGAATCTGGGACCTTGTTTAAATAAATTAATAAAAAAATAATTGCATTTTTTTACAATATATTAATAAATACATTGTGAAGTACCAATATGCCTGGCAATAGGTACAAACTCTACTTTTGCTGGACTAATGTGAGTTCAGCGCACCTAGACGGGGCACTGTTTTATTGTCAAATATTTACATATACGTAAAGTATCGTACCCACTAAGGTATTGCGGAGGTCGTCAATTAGTCAAATAGACAGCGTTATCATTTATTTTTAGAAGATACTAAAAATAAGTATATAGTTTATTTACAAAAGAATATGTTCAAGTTTTGTTAAAGGTTCATAGAAAAATTATTGTTCAATTCATAAAAGGATGTAGGTTTACCTTTCAACTAAATGTTTCCTTCTTTCTTCTATCTATAATATGTATTTATTTATATTCTATAAAAGAATGTTTTGTTTAAATATATTTACAAAGTCCTTACTAATATTACAAATACATATCAACCTTTAACTGTCCATTGCAAAACATAAGCCTCCCCTTAGGGAGTTTGGCCAGTAGTTGCCACGCTTGGCATGCGGATTAGCAACCGCAGTTAGGCTTTGGAGATGTTTGAAGAGAGACGCTGCTGTCCATTCCTCTGCCTCCTTTAATCGCTTCCTACGACACTCAGGGGAAAGGAAGAAGTGGCCTATTCTATACCGGGATCATACTATAAATATAAAAATGAATTTGTTTGTTACCTTATAACGCCTTAACGGCTTAAACAATCACTATGAAGAATATAGGCTATTCTTTATCCCGGTCATTAAAGTTTTCACTAAAGAGGACAAAGTCATCGGTAGAAGCTAGTATATATGTATATTATACATATACATATACATATACATATACATATACATATTCATATACATATACATATACACATACATATACACACACACATATATATATATATATATATATATATATATATATATATATATATTGTTTAACATTTTTTATTATGCTTAGCAGAAACATTGTGTGGGTTGCTTCATTTGTTTGATTTGACGTACTTACTCGTAATATCGGTACTTACCATATTCAACGTGATGTTCTCTAAACACATTGGTTACATACCTGAAACAAAAAAATAAATTTTATATAATAATTTGTATAACTGTACTTATATTTTGTATATTGCAGCAAAACTAAGAAAATGCACGTTTATCTAATTGACCTAAATAAATACAATGAATTAAATGCATCATCATTCCTTTGCATTATGATACTTATCAGGATATCTTAAATGGCAATGATAAGAAAGTATACTAATAACTATCAACACACCACAGTAAAAGCAGAAAAAACTTTACATTAACTATTCGAAAGAAAGTATCTGTTACTGATGTGGACAGTTATAAGGATAAGGAAAGATCTAAAAAGGAGGAATCGATTGTACGAAAAAAGATGAAACCAGAAAAGGAATGAATACTGGAATGACTGTAAAAAGAGATGAATGGAAGCATGCAACAAGAATATTATGCTAACACCAAATGATGTACAATGATGATGTAGAATGATAATAGAAAGATGATCAATACAGAGGACAAATTTGGTGTAATCATTAGCCAATAATCTTATCATATTATGACTAAAATCCCATCTTTGTGAAGTCACTAAATTATAATGATATTAAATGAAGTAATAAGAAACGTCCAAGACACGACTAACAGAGGTAAAGTATCACAGTTCAGACACCAAACACTACACAAATCTCTTGGTTAAAATTTTGAACCGCAAAGAAACATAGCTTCAATTATGCCAGAATTATTGATTAAATAAATATAAATTCGACGCTAGTCTCAGGTGTTCACCAAAAATAATATTGAAAACTCTGTCTAAATTTAACTAAAATTAATAATCGTGACACCTTTTTTAGACTGCATGTAAACAAGAAAGGCACATTGAAGGTTCAATGTATTAATTTAAATTAGTCATGTGGTACAATGGACAATAAAGTGTTACACACGCAAACATGTGTTTAAACAAAAAGCATAGGTACCTATCTAATTACGAGTATGTTACACCAAAAATTTCATTAAACGGAACATACACATGTGTAATGCTATTGCTTATTGTCTGGTAGTACCTATAAAAAAAAAAAAACTATTGTACATCATGAAAAAATTACAGCATAATATAGGAGTAAATTTTTACTATAAATTTTGCAAACGAACCAAAATGACACGGCGCGTAGAATTTTAAATCTATCTAAGTACGCCGTTTGAGCTTATATAAAAATAAATATTTTGTTTTCCTCATTGAGTACCGACAGTACAGTCTCATCATCGTTATCTTCCCACCCTCGTCCCATATAAAGGTTGACATCGAAATTCGTAGCATCATTAATATCCGTTGAAAAGAGTGTTTTCCTGATGAAATATATCATTTTTCCAAAGACATATATATACGTTGAAGTTTTTTTTTTATACAACTTAGAATGGCAAACAAGCTTTTTTTTTTTTTTTATACGACTTAGAATGGCAAACAAGCTGACGGCCCACCTGATGGAAAGTGGTAACCGTCACCTATAGACACGAGCAGTACCATGGACATAACAGAGTATACTGTTTCGCCCATGATACTCCCCATGCGTTACCATTCCTGAGGACTCAGGTGTTATTTCTCTGTACTCAGTAAATTCACGCCATATCCCACCCTTCAAACCAAAACACAGCCATGCAAACACAGCTGGGACAGAGGTACCTAAGCAATCGACTTTTGTACAAAGTCTCCCTCTGGTAAAAATAAGTATATAAAAAAATTAAGAATGTTTTTAATAATAAAGTTCGTGTTTGAAACTCGAAATTTTTCGTCACTTTATGTTCATAGTCTATATTTTTTTGAGTTCCATGTTTTAGTTCGATTTCATCCTATATATTTAAGAACAGCGTAACAATTTTTCCAAACAGCGTAGCGCATCCATTAATTTTCCTTAAGATACATTGTTTAGAGGTGATACACGTGTCGTAAAACGTGCGTGGAAGAAATGACAGTCGGAAATTGACGGCTAATATGAAAGGTTGTAGAGCTTCTGGTAATAATTATAGTAATCAATCTTCGAGTGTTGGCAGTCGCATACATACTAATGGTAGCGGAATTTAACAAAATAATTCAAATCATATAACCAATGATATGGACTTCCGTCAAATAATACCTAGTTTACTAAAATCATTTGTCTTTCGTTCTTTTGTCTTTTCTCGTTAGTATTTACTCATTTTCGGTTATGTCTCCAAGTATGTAATCTACTCGATTATGATCGAATTTCGTATACAAGTATGGACAAAATTTGACACGCGTATACGATATCAAATTAATATATTATACATGGCAATATTATTGGCACGCGGTTAACCACTACAACACCTTTCGCGCGAACGCTATTAGCAATGAGTATTTTACAGTATCAGGTGACAGCGTGACAAAATATCATTATCATAAATCACTTGATATTCGCGCACTATGGGTGTTTGGAATTTGGAATGAATGATTGGATTCGTACAAAATTTGCATATTTGCCCAGATACTCTGATGTGAGTGTCAAAGTGCAGAGTGCGCAGTAAAATGTCGCGTGAAATATGTAGATACTCATTACCGCTTAAATATATTATTAATTCTAATTAAAATTTATCATAACTCTCATTTCTTATTCATGTTTTGGATTAAATATTAATTCCCTTCATCTATTTGTCTTCATTAAACACTGCGACGCAGTCGTTGAGACAGAAATTGTACGGCGAGGTTTTCCCTTTCAAGGCAAATGACAAAATAATTATTTGTTTGGCTTAAAAAGACTCAGCTTTTGCAATTGATAAGTAGATTGGAGTACAAGAATTTAAATTATACATAAATATTCCAACATAGCCGTGTAGTTCCCAGCATAGAATAGGCCACCCCTTCCTTTCCTGTGTGTGCCATAAGAGGCAACTAAGGGAGCTTATAGTGAAGGGATGGGCAGCAGCGTCCCTTTTAAAATATCACCAAAAGCCAAACTGCGGTTGTCAACTCAATCCCCAAGCATGGCAACTACTGGCAAAATCAGGGAATGGAAATGGAAATTATGGGGAATGCTACGTTCAGCAGCGGACAGTTAACGGTTCATACAACAATTCCAACATAACACCTACCGCAATAGATGGAGTGATACCCTCAAATGCATTTCAGGGAGTCAGTGAATACAAGTGGCTTGGGACAGTTCCTTATGGTAATATACGGGGAAGGTTTATGCTCAGCAGTGAACAGTTAAAGGCTGATGATGATAATTTCAACATAAATGAAATACAAAACACAAAGGGAAGTATTGATACAGAAATATAGTCTCAATAGACAGGAGATTGGTTTATTTTTAAATATAATCGCAGAACTACATTCCGGAATGGCAAAATCTTTAATTACTATATTTTTGTATCACTAATTCCCTTTATTAAAATAAACTACTGAGATATTATGTATTATTTATGTATGTATCAATGTTTTAAGTATGGGAGGTATTTTTTTAAATTAGGGTTTGATGAGGCTGACATATCCTTATAGGATAAAAGCCTCTAAATAAAAACGATAAGCTAAAAAACATAAACGATAGCTTTACGTTTATGTTTTTTATTGTTTTTCGGTTTGAGGAGTATGATACAGCA
Organism: Galleria mellonella; assembly: GCF_026898425.1. NCBI lineage: Eukaryota > Metazoa > Arthropoda > Insecta > Lepidoptera > Pyralidae > Galleria > Galleria mellonella. The sequence continues at coordinate 1,758,157 of NW_026442087.1, forward strand.
GTAAAATTATAATGATTCATAACACCATATTCCTAGGGAATGGTCAAGCATGAAGATCAATGTGGGTATGACAAAGTAAGTATTCTGTGACGTCCACGATGCAATTCATGTCTGTAGGCGACGATCACCGCTTTCCATCAGGTGGGTTGTCAGCTTGTTTGCCATTCTTTATAAAAAATGTATAGAAATGTTTTCCTTTGTTACTCTCTGTAGAGCCGAAATACGATTTCCTCAAGACGAAATTGGACGTAGGAACGTTTATTTAGGTACGTCTCGCTAGAGTTCGCAAGATATAGTTGAAATTAGTAGTCCTCACAGCTCTTGGCTTCTACAGTAAAATTGAGTCTGGAATTCGTCCTTGACACCCTGATGAATCTGTATACTTTTTCTTATTTAGAGTTGGTGTCGAAGTGTGGCCGACGCGAAACTACCTATGTTATGTAACTGCAGGATTTTTTCTAAAGAAATTTTTTGACTGAGCTTAGCTATTTTCAATCTACTTAAAAAAGGTTCAAGGTTCTTAGTTCAGATGTATTTTTTTATGTTTATTCTAAATTGATTTGGAAAACTCCTTTTTTTATCTAAAAGTATATATTTTATTAAAATCGACGCAGTAACTTAGTTTTATTTAAAAATAACAGGGTTTGCCACAACACAGAATCAACAACACGAAACCCCCTACAGGGGGAGTCCTATGTTCAGCAATGAACATTTAATGGTTGATACGGTAATGGTAAATCCAGGAGGAAAGAGATTGTTAAAAATGGCGTCTAACTGCCCTGTTGCTAGCAATACGCCCTATCAAATCGACCTCCATGCGGTTGCCCTGGAAACCACCGTGGTCACTTCTAGTGGAATTCGTCACGATGAACTAACGGACCTGCTTTCATCCTCACCTATCATCCCTCAATGGTGTCCTGCCAGCGTATATCGATAACTCAGGTGGGATTACCACTTCATTATCACCTACCTATTAAAAGAATTAAAGGTAAAGGGCACGCGAACGAAGTCACGAGTCAAAGCTAGTACTACACGAGTAAGCCACACGTCACAGTACAACGTTGTGTTGAAGGAGGTTTAATTGGTATTCTATCAACTACAACAAATGTTGTAGGGCGGTCATTAACCTGCACGGAATCAGTGTCACCTGACGCCAATGCTAGCTTGCTGACCTGTGATTTGTTACCCAGTCGGCACAGAATGTTTTGCGCGAGCATCGGCGAAATCGCAAACGCAACATTCCTATTGCATAATTCGTAATTAATATATGCATGACTGTAACCTCAGGTGGGGTAATCAGAGACATTTTATCGCCTGATTCCATTACATTGAACGTGACACTGCAATTTCCCTGTTTTCGCAAATATTTCAATAATAAAAACAATGTTTTACAAATCTTGTTTGTAAAACATTGTTTTTAATCTTAAAAATTGTGCTTTTTTGGTACAATAGAAATATTTAGTAGAATTTGAGTCTAATTAGCTTTGATAGGGGGAAAAGGGATTGTTAGTAATGGAGACTGAGAATCCCATTGCTAGCAATACACCCAACCAGGTCGACCTTCTCGCGATTCTCCCTGGAAACTATCATGGTTAATTCCCGATGAATTCATCATGATGGGCTAACTGGCCTGTTTTCATTCTCATCTATCACCCTTCACTGGTGCTCCGCCAGCGTATCCCGTTAGCGCAGGCGGGGTTACCATACCATTTTCACCCATAAAAAAAATTGGCTTCAATATAGAACGACTAGATTAAAGCCAAATAGAAGTAAAATAGTCAATTTCGACCAGATTCTTACAGGATCATATTAAAGAATGTATTATAAATATTAAAATAATTAATCAAAATTATGTGTATATTTAAAATTCCATAAAAATACAGTCTAACATTTATACTGTGTCGCTTCGTACCTATTGGAGTGAATCTTGTCGATAGCGATAAAGAAAACTATATACAATATGAACCGCTAACTGACCACTGCTGAGTATAAGTCTCCCCCATAAGGCGGGTTTTGTCAGTAAATACCACGCTTGCTTGGCAGGCGGGTTGGCTACGGCTATTGGTTTTGTTGATGTTTTAAGAGAGACACCGCTGCCTATTCGTGGACCTTTAAATTCCTTTAGTCATCTTACGGAAGAGGTATCCCATTCTATGCCGGGACTACACGGCAGCAAAATAAAAATAACATAATATTTCTATATAAACTTGATCTGTAAGTTGATTATTGCTACATCAAGAACTTACCAGAGGGAGACTTTGTACAAAAGTCGACTGCTTGGGTACCTCTGTCCCATTCGTGTTTCAACCGTGAAGCAGTTGTGTTTGCATGGCTGTGTTTCAGTTTGAAGGGTGGGATATGGCGTGATTTTACTGGGTACAGAGGAATAACACCGAGTCCTCAGGAATGGCAACGCATAGGGGGTAACATAGGCGAAACAGTATACTCTGTTATGTCCATGGTACTGCTCATGTCTATAGGCGACGGTTACCACTTTCCATCAGGTGGGCCGTTAGCTCGTTTGCCATTCTAAGTTGTATAAAAAAAAAGTGCTCTCTTTAAATCGCTTTTTAATATTGTGTTTCACAAAAAACCAATTTCAATTGTGAGAAAACCAGTAATTTTTATTTAAAAACTAAACAATTAAGTCAATTTTGATGAAATTTATATAAGAACAATCTGTAAGTATATCGTTTTAGATAAAAAAATAATTTTCCAAATCGGTTTACAACTGACGGAGTCATGAGGTAACAAACAAAAGATATACAAACGAATCGAGGACCTCATTTTTGAAGTAAGTTGAAACCACCAACAACAACTCGCCACAAACTAAAGTTTCATCCCAATCAAGACGAGTGGCGGTCTTCCAACGTGCGTTTTTCAAGGCACTTTCTTCCACGCACAACCATTCTTTGGAATCAATTTCCAACAGCAGTATTTCCGAACCGATACGACAACATAACCTTCACGAAAAGAGTATATTCCTTTTTAAAAGGCCGGCAGCACACCTGCAATGCCGCTGGTATTGTGGGTGATCATGGGCAGCGGTAGTCAGTTACCATCAGGTGAGCCGCATACTCGTTTGCTCCCTGTGTTGTAAAAAAAAACTGTCGAAACTATGAATTATAATCACTTTATTATATTGTACACAGTGACCGTGTGGTCCCAGCATAGAATAGGCCACCCCTTCCTTTGTCGTGGGTGTCGTAAGAACCGACTAAGGGAGGACGAGGGATAGGCAGCAGGATCCCTTTTAAAACATCTCTAAAGCCTGACTGCGGTAGCCAATCTGCCTGCCAAGCGTGACAGCTACTGGCAAAACCCCCCATTAGGGGGAGTCCTATGTTCAGCAGTGGACAGTTAAAGACTGATATGATATGGAGATATTGTACACACAAAATGACCTCAAATCGAGAACTTTCTAGAATTCGGCTTCATTGTAATTGTAAAACTTCTTACCAATGTTGAAATTCCGTTCGCCAAATACTTTTATATATTAGCATCAAGAATAAAGGTAGTTTTGACTTTATTTAACAATACAAATAAGACCTTTAGGCCAAGTTACGTTTAGTATTTGCAAAGGTCATCCTGACCCAAGACTAATTATCAAATACCTAAAACTTAAAGTAATCCTTGCTAGACAAACTTGTCAATAGTGAAACAAATAGCGGTGGGCAATTAGTTTGTATTTTTTTTTTTAATTTCCAGTGATTCATTAGAAACGGATCGGAAACTGATTATTTATGACAATTGTTCGTGATTACACCGGCATTGTTACAGGCACGGAAAGCAAAAAGTGTTAGACTGTTAATTTGTTTATTGTGTGTTGAATAAAAAAAAACTGATTCTATGAAAATTACCGTAGATTATACTAGATATTATGTGTTGCTATTGTTTTATGTAGTTACCCAACCGACTTCGAAAAGGAGCAAGTTCTCAGTTCGACTGTAGTTTATGTTTTTACTTTATAACTTTATCATTTCTTAACCGATTTGAATTTTTTTTATCTGAAAGGATAAGTATACTTTTAGAATAATCTGATAGAAATTTTTATCAAAATCTGTTCAGTAATTTTATTTTGAAATTAAAATAACTGTTTTTTTTTCACGACTGATGACTGTGATTTTTTTTTATAGCACAGGGGGCAAACGAGCATGCGGCTCACCTGATGGTAAGTGACTACCGCCGCCCATGATCACCCACAACACCAACGGTATTGCAGGTGTGCTGCCGGCCTTTTAAAAAGGAATATGCTCTTTTCTTGAAGGCTATGATGTCGTATCTGTTCGGAAATACTGCTGCTGGAAATTCATTCCAGAGAGTAGTTGTGCGTGGAAGGAAGTGCATAAAAAAGGGAATTATTTTTACGGAACAACGTACGGGTAAACGCAGCTTTGAATACCCCTCACTAGGTGGAGTGTCAAGCTCAAATGCATTGCAGTAGTTAGTTGATGCAGGTAGCTCGGGACCGATCCTTATGACAGTCTATGGGGGAGGCCTATGTCCAGCAGTGGACGGATAATGGCTGAAATAATGATGATAATGACAATGATTATAGCAAAATACAAATATGTGTACATACACGTGCCTGTAGATATGAGTATTCATTGTTTACAACGTCCTACAGAATACGTCTCATTAAATTTTAAACGTAACATCAATACCCTAACATTTTGATGTAACAAAACATTTTGTTGTCGAAGTTCGATAACCAGCCGGAGTGAAGGGAGAATGTCAGGGGTCGCAGAACAAAGCTTTTGTACAATGGCCTTAAACGGTACAACTTGAGATGCAGACAAATTCCAGAATTAAATGGAATAATTTCAAAGCTTTGTGCAAGTAGAACATTGAAACTTGTAATTTGTAAAAGCTTTTTTCAAACGTTTACGTTTACGTATATTGGGCAACCATCTAATGGATACAATAATAACATTTATCAATACAATAATAAAGATTATATTACGTTACCTCTGTCCCATTCGTGTTTCTACCGTGAAGCACTTGTTTGCATGGCTGTGTTTCGGTTTGAAGAGTGAGATATGGCAGTTAATTTACAGGGTACTCTACTACTAGGGAATAACACCTGAGTCCTCAGGAATGGCAACGAATGGGAGGTATCATGGGCGAAATAGTATACTCCATTACGTCCATGGTACTGCTCATGTCTATAGGTAACAATTACCACTTTTTATTAGGTAGGCCGTCAGCTTGTTTGCCATTCTAACTTGCAAAAAAATAGAGACCATGCTGAAGTTGAATTTCTCAATTTTTTTTTATACCACTGAGGTAGCATACAAGCATACGGCCCACTTGGTGGTAAGTGGTTACCGTAACCTATGAATACCTGCAATTGCAGTCGTATTACGCATGCGTTGCCGACCCTAAATAAACATCTTTACCCCCCTTTTGAAGAACCCCATGCTGTAGGCTCTTGGGGAAACCTCAGCAGGGAGCTCATTCCATAACCTGAGTGTTCGTGGGAGACAAGAATAAAAGATAAGAAATAGAATTTTCCAAATCAGTTTACAATTGACTGAATTATAACAAACATAAAAAAAAATACGACCGAATTGAAAACCTCCTTTTTTGAAGTCGGTCAAAAGACGGACTGTTGCAAAATATAATATAATAACAATGTACGCTCCGTGACTATAAAAGGCTATATTATTTTATTGATAATAAACCGTTAGCGCTAACAGCTCGCTTATCACCCAATAGAGCTGCGGACTCCGCGTACATACCGCGTCCATTTGGTTAAAAGCCTATTGCTGATACGACTTCCTTGGATTTACTTTAAGAGCTATGTTACACTGTCAAATATATATTATCCTATTAATATAAAATATATAAAAAAAAACGTTCACGCTCACTTTTTTACTTTATCCGAGCAGTAAGTATATTATTCTCAATTTCATGTATAATATAGTATATGTTATATATGTGTAAGTATATTTGTTATTTATATATATTTATTCGTTTATATATGTAATTTTAGTATGTATATATATCAATAATTACTAGTACCGCATTCGAGTATTCTGACACTTCCCTATGGTTGATTGGGAGAGAATGCTTTTAGCATTAAGTCCGCCATGTACACATATTTGTACTAATGAATAAATAAATAATATTACAAATGTGAAAATTTTAAAAAAATGAATAGATGTGTGTTTGTTACTCTTTCACGTAAAAATTACTGAACAGATTTGAATCAAGTTTTATTCTAACCTATCCTAAACCACCAGTACATAGATGGGGGGAACGGGATTGTTAGCAATGGAGATTAACAGCTCCAATGCTAGCAATGTAGGGCACATTGCTAGCAATGCTAGAATTCCATTATCATCTATACCAAAAACTCAGTACATAAGTGAGGAGGGATTATTAGTAATGCGGACTACCAGTCCCATTGCCAGCAATATACCCTATCAGGTCGACCTCCCAGTGGTCCCTCCTGGAAACTATTATGCTGAATTCCTCACGTATTCATCGTTGTCCCACACTGTCCCACACTGCATTTACCTACTAGGTTCATCAATTAAACCTGTTTAATTATCATTTATAATTATGTTAACTATGACATCTTATTATGGTAGTTTAATTACATTGTTGTCTTAATACAGATTAATGTTACATGCAATTAAAATATGAATGTAATAAATCAATATAGACAGTAATTGAGTTTTATGAGCGCATTATGAATATGAGTGAAGATATTCTTCTTTTTTTTTATTTACAAGGTATTTTCACTAGAGGGAGACTTTGTACAAAAGTCGTTTGCTTAGGCACCTCTGTCCCATTCGTGTTTCTACCGTGAAGCAGTCGTGTTTGCTTGGCTGTGTTTCGGTTTGAAGGGTGGGATATGGCAGTGAATTTACAGGGTACAGAGGAATAACACATGAGTCCTCAGGAATGGCAACGCATGGGGGGTATCATGGGCGAAACAGTATACTCTGTTATGTCCATGGTACTGCTCATGTCTACCGACAGTTACCACTTTCCATCAGGTGAGATCATTAATTTCCATCATATATATATATATATATATATATATATATATATAAGTGGCCATTAAAGACAAATTGTAAGTTAGTCGATAACGATGCCATATTTACGTCCACCCCTTTACATCTCTCAAATAAATACCTTTAACCATTATCTTAACAATCCATTATTTTTCTGCTTTTTTCGAAGATTCTCTCCTTTTGCGCTGTTGTTTTTATTACTTTTATTACCCCCATATGATACCCCCTCCCCTTGCGTTGCCATTCCTAAGGACTCAGGTGTTATTCCTCTGTACCCTGTAAATTCACTGCTATATCCCACCTTTCAAACCGAAACATAGCTATATAAACATAACTGCTTCACGGTAGAGACACGAATGGGATAGAGGTATCCAAGCAAACGACTTTTGTAGTCTCCATTTGGTAGATCTCTAGTCTAGTTCTGTTTGAATCTGAACATTTGGCGTTCCATTGTTTCTGGCTTCCCCAATGAGAGACAAGCGTGACGAATATGTATGTATCTGTGTTCAGAGTATAGTATAGTACAAAATACAACTAAGATGCTATACAGTATTCCGGATATTGCAACGGGATTCAAAGATAACGGAATTGGACATACGAAGCTGCGGGAAGCAGCTAATGATCACTATTTTAATGGTTTCATTTAATTGGATATATAACCATATATCCGAATGTAATGTACTTGTATTTACAAATCATTACTTTATTACCATTACAAATCGTTATGTAAGCCAGTCATACAGATAATCCGGTCAAATCGCCAATTAAAACGCTCCGTATTTTGTGTATCCTCCAAGCATCGCGTGTCTGGAAATAATTAAATGTTAATTTTTTTTAAATAAGTGTTAAAAATAACACACATGACCGTTCTTGTTTGGGCATTTAAGAAATTGTGTCAAGAATTATTGTGGTACTTTGTTTTTTATTTATTTTAACAATAAAACAAAATTTATGTCATAGGCAGTATTCTATATCCCATGACATCTCAATACATAGATGAAAACGAAGAAAAACACTTAAGAGCTCAAAAGTGATTAGGATAGATTTATTTTTCTGTAAGGTAGGGGTAGACATATTTGTCGTCGATATAACGATAGATGGACATAGTGGGTCTTGAAGGGTCCTCGTGAGGCCTAAAGAAGTGTAGGTGGACCACTAGCTAGATAATCTGACAATATTGTAAGAAACTCAAACGATCCATACCATCTACCATAGACTATAGACTGTTGAAAAATTAGAGAAACAAATGCCGAATGGTGAGCTACTCCATGCTGAAGGAGGAAAGAGATTATTAGTAAAGGGGATTAATAGCCCCGTTGCTAGCAATATACTCTGTTAGGTTGACTTTAACATAGTTCCCCAGAACACCATCGTGATTTTATATTCGCCACGACGTTTTTTTATTTTCGCCTATCATCCCTCATTGGTGTCCCGCCAGCATATACCCCACAGCGTAGGCGGAAATACCATTCCATTAAAAAATATAAATATTAAAAAAACTCCATGCTGATCAAGAAGAAGGAAGACCCTAGATATACTCCATTCTGTAAGGCAACAGAATTCACATGAGAAAATGTATCTTTAATACATGTAATAGAATAATATGCCTACAGCGGTCATATTTGTTCCATTGAAGATTGGTTTACAAAAGCCCAATACAATTGTGCGCGGTACGGACGCATTGTGCGTGTTCAGCGCGCGCGCCGGCGCCGGCGCCACGCCGCGCCACTTACGCGTCTCGGCTTCACGGCGCGCGCGCTTGCGCCGTCTGTTACTATGGCGGTCTATGATATAGGTACACTTGTAATCAGTTAGACTGTAAATAGTTATCCAAATCTCAAGTTAATAATAATAATAAATCTTTTTTTTATAAATCTTATATTCAGGTATATACCCGTAGTTTACAGTATATTATTACACTATACGTTAATTAATAAAATACCAATTTAAATAATTTTATTATAAATTCTTTTTTTGTCGTCATGTATGCAGTGAGGAATACTGTCTTAACAATAGGATTACTTGTTCATCATTAATCCTTCATGAAATTTGGGTGCTTTTCATACGAACTCCACACTTGTAGGTTTGATTTATGCATGTACCAAATTTTATTCAAATCTGTTCAGTAGTTTATGCTTGAAAGAGTAATAAACACCCGTCTTTTATCCAACTACGATCATTATAAACATTTCGTATTTATATTATTAATAAGATTATAAAAAAAAAATAATGTGGAAGAAGCGAAAGAGGTTTGTTTGAATCGAAGCATTTGGCGTTCCATTGTTTCTGCCTACCCTAATGGGAGACAGGCGTGACAGATATGTATGTATGTATGTATAAAAAAAATTAAAAATATTTATAAATTAATCTATTCTACTATAATTACAATATTATTCATTATATTAGCCTTTTAGTCCACTGCTGAACATAAGCCTCTGAATGTATATATGTTGAATATGTAAAATAATATCCCGTGTGGTCCCGGCATAGAATGGGCCACCCCTTCCTTTCCCGTGGGTGTCGTAAGAGGCGACTAAGGGAGGGCTAGGGATGGGCCGCAGCGTCCCTCTTAAAATATATCTAAAGCCTTACTCCGGTTGCCAAGCGTGGCAACTACTAGCAAAACCACCCCAAGAAGGAGGCTTTTGTTCAGCAGTGGACAGTTTAGTACTCGTAAAACTACGAGTCATGGTCTGCGCATACGAGGGGCGTTTGTCTATGAGCAATTTCTTTTATTTTCTCCTTTTTTTTATAATATTATATATATATTGATATTCCATATATGTTGCTATTTCTGAAGACTATAGTTTATGGTTAGAAATACAGTCATAGAAGCACAGCTTCTTCACGGTACAAACACGAGGGGGACAGATGTATCCAAGCATACAACGTTATCGCTGTCGCCCTCTTACTTTTCTGTTTTTTTTTTCAACTACTGAGGTTCATATCATATTGCTTTTACATTTAATTTTTCAATTCTCTCCACAAAATCGAAGTGTAAAAAATATAAAACCTATCACTTTTAATTAAAAGAAAAGAGTTATGGCCACGCTACCAACCTCAATAAAAACCGTAACGAGTATTAATGATTTAATACCTATAAGTTATTGTTAAGCGATAACTTATTACTTAGAACTATTACCATACACATTGTAGGTACAATTTATTTCTAAGAATTGGTTTTTCCTATGTTAACAAGTTAGTATATTGTGTGTGTGTGTTTTTTTTACATATTAATTAACTTAAAAGTGTTAAATATAAATTTATTGGAATTAACTCACTTGGTTTGTTTTTGCCGATAGAAATAAATACACGTAAACCAATCAATCCGGTTATATATTTTTGCAATAAAATATAATGTGTACTAATGTTGGTTTTATTGTAAAAATAAATTAATTCCGTCAAATTGGTAGTTGATTACTGAATCGCGTAATTTATATTATATAAGGTAGTTGATGTATAATATATACATATTATTTTATATTATCATCATTATCGTATGATTATATATAAGGCTTATGTTCAGCAGTGGACAGTTTAGCCTTTAACTGTTTATTTAACTTTATATTATAAAAAAAGAGAAAAAGAAATTGCCCATAGACAAACGTCCCTCGTATGTGCAGACCATTAATTGTACTTTTACGAGTACAAATCATTCACGTCATCGGAATAAGGCCACGAGTGACATAGACAATAAACACAGTTGTCTATGGCCTATCACAAAGCCATTAGCAGTTAAAATGATCGATGGCTACCATCAATTTACACTAATCTATGCAATTTAAGGCGAGCAAGATATATAGAAACATAAATCCTTATTGTGCTAATATTACAATTGTGAAAGTGAGTATGTATATTTCATTATTACTCCTTACTGCTCTAATGTCTTGACATTTGGTACACACGTACTATTTGGAATGGAGAAGGAAGGAGGTAGACTAGTTATTCTGGTCAACAAACATATCCCAATTATGGGAATGTAATAACAGATAAAAGCTAGTAAAATAAATAAATATTGGACGGATATTAAGTAACTTAAAGACATATTTAAAAAGAAATAAAAGAGAAGCAAAAACATTTTACAATAGAATTGACAGTTGAGTTACTTATATGTACCTATAATAATTACTATATGTATCTATGTATTTGTTATATATATATATGTAGGTATGTGTTTATATATATATATATATATATATATATATATATATATATATACGTGTGTGTGTGTGTGTATGTATATATATGTATTTATGTGTGTAAGTTTTTATTTATTTATGTATTAATGTTATATTATTATTCATATACTTTTTTTATTTACATATGTAGGTATATAGAGCTGTTTTTATTGTATTATATATTCAATTTTTTACTGGGTATTATTTAGCTTATCTTTAATTATGAATTTAAAATATTTGTAAACAAAAGCGAAAATTTAAAACTTACACTAATTTACGTAAACAAAGCCACGGGTTACAACTAGCTTAATATATTCGAAGTTCATTTAAAAAGAAACTCATTGAACAGTGTAAGTCCTAATTTTGCTGAAGAAATAAAAATCAGTACATATACCTAGATTCATATAGAGAATTGAATTAACAAACGAAATACACTGAAAAATATGGCCGCCCCCGTTGATTCTGAGCGAGCTGAATAATTTCTTCAAATATGAATACGCCATATATAGAATTTTATTTTACGTACAAATTTGTTTCGTCCTATATTCGATTTAACTATGATGATACGGCTGTTAACTTTCCACCGCTGAACATAGGCCTCTTCTAAGGAAGGTTTTCTAGTAGTTGCCACGTTTGACAGGCGTATTGGCAACCGTAGTTTTTTTCTTTAATGGATGATAATGGAATGGTAATCCTGCCTGCGCTAACGGTATACGCTGGTGAGGCACCAGTGAGGGTTGATTGATGAGAATGAAAAGACAGGTCAGCTAGTCTATCATGATGAATTCAAATGATAAATCATAATAAATTAGTCACGATGGTTTCTAGGGGGAACCGCGTGGAGGTCGACCTGATAGGGCATATTGTTAGCAATGGAACTGGTAATCCGTATTACTAACAATCCCTTCCCCTACGGCAACCGCAATTAGTTTTGGTGATATTTTAAGAGGGATGCTGATGTCTCTCCCTCGATCATTAAGTCAATCTCCACACTATTCCCTCTGGAAACTTAATTCTTAAAGAATTTGACACGATGAGCTAACTAACCTGCATATATATATATATATATATATATATATATATATATATATATATACAGTAGTATATAAAACCACTATTACTTCAAGATCAACAAATCGCCCCCTAAGCCTCTACACAACGCCCCCATTTTTTTCTATGTCTCTTACCTCCCCCCTTTAGAGCTGTAGCGCCCATAAGGGGGCGTTATCGCCCACTTTGGAAAGGCTGATATATATATTCGTATATATGTATAAAATGTATGTATTAACAGTGTGTTAGGTTAAAATCTCTTTTAAAGATAATTTCGCCTTTGCTAACTTTATTATTAATTTGTGTTTATTAAACCTAGTTATTGCAGTAAGAATATGTAAATGACGGTAGAAGGAAATACAACATCTATCAAGTCAGCTAGTTGTACCAAATTCACTTTCATTTAATTATTATGCGTATCGCTTAATAATAATTGGTAATCACATAAGATCATAGACAATTTATAGGTCATTCGTAGGAACAGTTATGCCATAAAATCGTGTTTACACGAACAGTCATCTTGGTCAGTTGTGCTCAAAATTGTAGCCCGCAAGTTAATATATTGCGACCGCATTTTATTAATTGTATATAAAGCAATTTAATAAATAGTTCTGATGCCCTTTAAACAACCATTTATACACAATAGGAGCCACAGACAGCCCTCTATGTCGAGGCTGTTTCGACGCCGAAGAGACGACTACTCACGTAATCCTGGAATGTGAAGTTGTAGCCCATCAACGTTTAGAAATCCTCGGAATGGTGAGATCACTCCATGAGGCCTGTGAAGATCCCAGGTAGTTTCTGTGCTTCAGGACGGAGCTGGGTTGGCTGTACTAGCCACGACTCATACATACAATGGTTCACATAAGAGGCTAAGCGCGGAAAAGAGAAACCAATCTACATTACAAATAGTACTGATGGTAAATTAATATGATATTCTATTACAATTGAAATAAGGTTTTTATTTCTTTTTTATCATTAAATAGGTTTTTGTTTGTTAACATGGGCACAGCTCAACGATGTGTTTCATAATTTAGTAAGGATGACTGTGACTGTTTATTCTCATTATAATATAGGTATATTTCCAGATAATTAAACTATATATTTTTCAAATAAGAAACTTCTTAGAATTTTTTTGCCCGTACCTCTGTATCTGAGTGTTTCTTATGAGTTTATAATAAAGATTGGTCATAATAATACAACGGTCATAGTAAAGATATTGATAGCAAAAACGTCATACAGTCATGAATATTTATTTCGGTTGATTGACTTTAAAAATTAAACGAGTCAATCAATCGTTGAATTTTTGAATATTTTTCAAATAATTTTTTTCTGTTATTAATGACGCTCTCATAGTTTCTAAAAGTTATGACATGACGAAGACTAATTACAAAAAAAACTCAAAAATATTTCTTAATAAATCTGGTAATTGTACATTTTTGTTATGTATTTTTGTTTTTTTTTTTTTTTCAACTCGGAATTGTACACAAGCTGTCGACTCGCCTGATGGAAAGTAGCAACTACTATTATTTATAAGTGATTGTTACGTCAACCGACGTTCACTTGTCAGTTGGTTAACTAAAACTGGATTGCTTGCGGGCCGCAATTTCAGAACATCTGCCGTAGACGGTGCATGTCGAACTATGCTGACATCGATGGAATGCCGCGATCAAATGTCGCAATCAGTATTGCAAACACTATTGAACACTCGTATTGGTTATATCTGAAGTTTAACGGATCAAATATGATTATGAAGTATTCAATAATTATCATAATTTATATGAATATTTATTATCAATAATTATGACGTAATAGCTTAAAAAAAATTAGAAAAAACATCTGCGCTTGACACTTGTATTTCTATAGCCAAATAGCTCTGTTTAACTCGTATTTCCACTGACAAAGAGCTGTGTTTAAATGGATGTATTGTGATGAAAGATGGAAATGATGAAGATATGAAAGGTGGGATTTAGCGGTGGACACTGGATACGAAGAAATTTCCATGTGGTCCTGACATAATATGGGCCACCCTTTCTTTTCCCATAGATGTCGTAAGAGGCGACTAAAAGAATTTAAAGATTAAAGAATGAGCAGTACCGTCCCTCCTGAAATATCACCTAAAGCCTAACTGCAGTTGCCAATCCCCATGTCGAGCGTAGCAACCATTGCTAGAATCTTCCCTATGGGGTCTATGTTCTACAGTTACAGATAATTAACAAATATGATGATGATGATGTTAGAGAACTAGTACTTAGGGATGACATCATAGGATAGACATCAGAAAAATGTCGTGTATTGAATTATATATATATATATATATATATATATATATATATATATATATATATATATATATATATATATATATATATTAATGATATCGATGGTGTTGTTCGTACCTTCAGTTCGTACTACCACTTTCCGTCATTCGAGCTGTTTTGAGATTCATTAATTATATCAAGGTACTAATATGTAAAAAAAATCTAACTATTATATACACACTTGTCACCTACGCACTATAAATATCAAAAACAAGTCCTTGAAAAATTACTTAAAGATAAAAAATTTCTTTGAGATCACTGCCAACTGGTAGGGTACCTAGAGACTTGCTGCATTTCCACGCTGAATAGCTATGGAAACGAATTGACCAAAATATAGACCACTCTTTCGGTCACCAGAGGTTTCCCCCAACTGGCGTGATATCTCTTTGAAAATACTCATGGCCTCGGGGCCCCACGGACCCAGTCGCAACTTCAAGGTACTTAAGTTTTTAAATGACAAGGTTGAAGGATGGCATAAACACATTTATAGTGGTGGCAAAAGGCAAGAATCATAATATGTGCCTTAACTGGAAATATTCCAGTAAGGCATATGCCAGTAAGGCATACAAAATGGGTGTACCCTTGGACACACTATGCAATTTGTGCAGTGAGGACTTGGAATCCATGGAACACTTGATGTGCAAATGCGATTCATTGGCAAGTATGCGTATGAGTCTACTGGGAACAGCTTATCCAGAGCCAGAAGACTACAGATATCTTAAATCGCCAGATACCGTAAGGGTAACAAATAGGATCTATAAAATGATAGTATAAGGCAGGGGAAGCACAAAGGATCCCAATGGATCGACGTGCAACGACTTAGCTGACCCCATATGCAAATAAAAGATACCTAGGTACTTAATATTTTTAAATACTTTAATGTAAAGGTTCCCCTATACTTATTTGTTACTTTATTACTTCTTTTTTTTTTAAACAATCTAAATACATTCGTGTTTTCGTGTTTTCTTAGTAAATATTATCGTATCTACATTAACGTATACCTAAGCTCTCTTTTTTGGAATTTAATTTAAATATATTTGTAATTGTTTGCGATTTGTGCTGGTTATAATGTGTTTTAGTATTTTTATGTAATATTCTAATCATTCATTAATATTCATACATGATTGTGTATGGTCATAAATAGAAAAAAAAATAAACTGACAGCATTTATTCAACCCATTAAATGAATGTAATATCAATTAACTATGGTACAACATTCGTATATTAATTAAGTAATCAATAACGAATTACGAAAATATAAATAACATATATAAATCAATATACGCATGTATTTCTTATGATATTTCATATGATCAATATGATGCATGTGTACAAAAATTTACTTGTCTGTTGTAGAAGATTCTAGAAAGATAATTTCAACCCATATAAAGGGTTGAAATGTAAATCGTTAGCATCCTTCAAAGGAAACATCCTAATATCGAAACTAAACATTATTATCAACAAAGGAAGGTTCTTTTTGGAACTATAACTGTTGACCGCAGATGGATTTTACAACTTCACCGGACGAAAAACGGGGCGAGTGCAAAGGGCACTCCAAATCTGCGGAAGGACTTATGTAGAGTGGTCTTTCGCCATCTCTGTCCACCGGATACGACTTAAATAGTCTGAAGACAAAGCGAACCTCGGCTCTGGTCGTCGTATTGGTATACGGATTGAGATCCGCACCTAAAGGGGCAGGGGGATCGTTTTGGACCGGCTAAGGTGTCGGAACTAAGCGCCCGGACGCTAAACTGTATGGCCAAAGAAAGGGTTGAAATACAATAATAAATTTTGTGCGTCCTATTGTATTTCAATTTCACCCTGTATTTTTTTTTATGCAACTTAGAATGGTAAACAAGCTGAGGGCCCACCTGACGGAAAGTGCTAATCGTCGCCTATAGACATGAGTAGTAGTATGGACATAACAGAGCATACTGTCTTGCTCATAATACCCCCCCCCCCATGCGTTGAGGACTCAGGTGTTATTCCTATGTTTATGTATTATTATGTATATTATATTAAATTAAACTCAAAATAGTCTCTTTCTTATCATACTAAGATATAAGTACTTAAAGACCGATCTTGTGGCATAACATGTCGCGCTGTGACCTGACCAAGGTCTTCTTTAAACTCGTTACATAGTGCATCCCCTCCCTCCCCCTTCCCTCCTCATACCCCCGCGCCCACCCTCATTATGTAAGACTTCGCTCGTCCTACCGCAACAATAATGCATTCTGACTCATTTCACTGGACCATTTAAACTAGACCTCCGGACCTATTCTATGTTACCTTACTTTATTTAATTTACTAGAATACTAGAGAAAATACACTGGGCCATTATAAAATGGATATGTGATCTACGTATTACAACTGTAGGTTATTGTAATTTAGACTTAATTTCCAGTACATAAGATCGAACATACGTTAGAAGTTGTACATGCAAATGCACCGTGCGTAAGATCGTAAGCCGCGATGCGTAAACTAGTTAAATAGAACGATACCTAGTTAGACACGTCCCAAGATTGAAGTGACACGTTTAAGATAAAACAACATATGCAAAAGATGTATGCTATTAATAGATATACTGGTATAAAATAAACATTAAAAAAAGCTTCGTCAATCATGATATAATAATTATGAGACCTATATGGGGGTAATGGAGGAATGCTGCAAATACCTTGGACTGCCTTCCAAACTAACGTTTCCATTCTGAACGAACTGAAAATCAGGGAGAGATTATCGTCGACTGTTCAAATACTAATTATCATTCGAAACGAAAACCGTATGGAACGTCTAATCGTCCAAGGGTCGGTACAAGGAAAACGTTCTCGGGGTAGATGTACCAACGCGATGGACTGACCTCATCAAAACGGCCACACAGCAGTCTATTGTGGAATGCTCTCGCTCGGCTGTGAGCAGAAGCAGATGGAGACGCATTGCGAGGACTTCAATCGCGAAGAAGAGCCTCATCGATAATCCACTATAATCATAAAACCACGACCACTCTATCAAGAGTGTATGACTGAAGAGAGAGAGATATTGCAGAAAGCGTTTTTTGTGTCTTTTTATAATTAATATTTATTTACACATATATTTATAATATTAGCAGTTTAAAGAGGGACACTGCTGTCCATCTTTTGACCATTACATTCTCTAAGTCGCCTTTTACGACACACACGGGAACAGAGGTGGTTCATTCTATGCCGGGACCACACGGCAAAATTAACACTACGATCAAATGAAATAACATTGTTAACGGAAATGACATGGTGTTTTATCATTCAGCCGAAATCACTAGAGCGCGAATTTTAAATGCATTTTCCTTGTTCGCTACATAATATATCATCATCATCACGGATCATTATCAACATCATCTCACACTATATCAGAAATACGAGTCTCTCCATATATGCGTATAAAAACCTTATTATGTAAAAATGTATATTAAGTTTTAACCGTAAAACAGTTGTGTTTGCATGGCTGTGTTTCGGTTTGAAGGGCGTGAATGATATGGCGTAAATTTACCGGGCACAGAGGAATAACACCTGAGTCCTCAGGAATGGCAACGCAGGGGGGGTATCTTGGTCGAAACAGTATACTCTGTTATGTCCATGGTACTGCTCATGTGTAAAGGCGACGGTTACCACTTTTCATAAGGTGGGCCGTCAGCTTGTTTGCCATACTAAGTTGTATAAAAAAAAGACATAATCTAAGAAACAGATGCATTGAGAGCATCTTCCATTTGGAACTTGTTTTTAAATTTATTTACCTATACACTTTTCTTTATAGCAGTCTATAGGGGAGGCTTACGTCCAGCAGTGGACGGATAATGGCTGAATTGAAAAATACATTATTGCTAAACTATATTTATTTATTTTGAGAAAAACATATAGCCTGATTCAATCAATACATGTTCAAATGACAATTATAGCTAATAATATATTATTTATTATATTATTTTTGCACCATATATGTTATGCTTTATATATAAACCCTACAGATACTTTCTCCTTTCGGATTCTCAAGGTTGACTGGAAGAAATCCCTTTAAAGGATAAGTCTGACCGTGTACATTTCTGTTCTAACCTAATATTTACGTTAAAAATGTATATACAAAAGCATGAATAAATAAATTCATAAATTATATCGTTTAGTGAACGCAAGCAAAATAATATGAACATCAGAATGTTAGAGACAGGATGTTTACAAGTATTAAATTACCATTATTTTGTCAATACGAATAATGTTCAAGCGTTAAATTTCACAGTTGGACGGATTCAAATTACTTTGATTTACATTGTTATATTTATTCGTTTCTAATTATTGATTTTAGTTTAATAATAGGTTTTATATAAAGCGAGAAATAACACAATCATTTAGTAAACTATGATAATTTATCTGAGTTATATCAACGTTTCAACCGTGTTACACCGGCCATGGTCACGAGTAGACTGAGGTAGCGCTGTCATGTCGGCACTTCCAGGCAGAATTTTTTTTACCCGCAAATTTTGATATATTTTTTTATAATACGTGATATTAGAATGGTAATTCCGCCTGCGCTAACTGTATACGCAAGTGGGGCACCAGTGAGGGGTAATAGGTGAGAAAGAAAAAACAGGTCAGTTAGCCCATCGTGATGAATACACTTGGAATTTGGCACGATGGTTTCCAAGGGGGCCACGTGAAGGTCGACCCGATAGGGTACATAGAGTATAGTGGTAATGAAACTGGTAGTCTGCATTACTAACAATCCCTTTCTTCCCCCCCTCCCTACGTATAAATAATTTAAAACATGCAGCACGAAAGACTGAAAGTCAATAATAAAACGATTGCTAATTCTCCTTATAGGCACAAAATGGGAATTAAATGTAAACTCTTTATCGTTCCTAGGACACATTTTAAAAAAAGAGAGCAGCACAGATTAATATTACAGTATTATATTATCTATGCTCAAAATCGTACAAGAGAAAGGAGACTCCGAAGTTTTATTTTCGCAACGTTTGAATTTCTTTGCGATTATGTAACCAACTCTGAAAGGCTTTTCACAATTATTTTTGCAGTTGTTAAAGTTTACTCCCGTGTTGGTCTCATTTTAATGTTGTGATAATTGAAATGCGTTGCCATTCCTGAGGACTCAGGTGTTATTCCTCTGTACCCAGTAAATTCACGCCATATCCCACACTCTTCAACCCGAAACACAGTCACGCAAACAAAACTGTTCACGGTTAAAACACGAATAGGACAGAGGTACCCAAGCAAACGACTTGTACAAAGTCTCCCTCTGATTTAGATAAAAGAAAAAATGTATTATCCAAATCGGTTTAAAACTGACGGAGATATGAAGTAACGAACATAAAAATAATAGGACAGAATTGAGAATAACTTTCTTATTTAAGTCAGTGCTAGTGCATAATGAATAATAATGGACATGCAATATACATAATACAGTCCACTTGTCAAAACATACTATAATCTCGGTCGTTTATGCAAATGACACGTATGACGGTCTAGCTTACAATATCCGGTAGCTGTGTTAAGTGTTGTAACCTCTTAATAACATTCGAACACTCGAATCAGATCTTGTTTTAGTCGTATATTACATTTAATACAGACATAATCGTATTTCTAATTCTATTATAATAATTTAATTCTATATTAATATTTTTTTTTCTCAAACATGTTTGTACATGTGAGCATTATTTTGACAATCTTCTTAGAGATAAATCATTGGTTGAGAAAAGTACTATACAAGCCTTGGCCATAACTAGGCATTGATGGACTCACGTATGTGTGCCTCGGCTACACCTCGGCCCACATTTTCACGTTCGTCCATCAATGCCTCAGTTGCTGGCCGCTGCAGTAATGTACTAAAAACACGAATCATGCTGTGGTTGCGTTTAAATGTAAGAACAGTAAGCCATAATCCACTAGTGTAATGTATCAAAATGTTTCCTGTATCTTATGTTGGTAATCCTAAATAAATAAATAAAAAATATTTTCCAAACGAGCCTGACACTTTCTTCTTTTCATTTAAGAGCTTCCTCTTGTCGGTGCAACTAATTTATGCATATTCCTCCAGCCAGCTCTATCCCAGGCCATATCCTTTATCTCCCTATACGACATGACGCCTAGTGTTTCCTTTATCTGTCCCATGTAGTTAATCCTCGGTCTTCCTCTTCCTCTTTTGCCCTCTATCTTTCCTTCAGTAGAAGGCATAGTAATGCTCTTAAAAAAATCGTCATGTCGTATAAGGTGGCCCAGCATTTTGCCTCTTATATTCTTTATTAATTTAAAATTTCTGACACTTTAATAATTTAAAATAAAAAAAAACGAAACTAGCAACTAAGAGCATATTCCTTTTTAAGAGGCCGGCAGCACACCTGCAATGCCTCTGGTGTTGCGGGCGATTATTAGCGGCGGTAGTCACTTACCATCAGGTGAGCCGCACGCTCGTTTGCCTCCTGTGTTGTAAAAAAAACTACTGCACAGATTTGATAAAATTTCTATAGGACCAATTTGTAAATATATCCTTTCGATTAAAAAAATAATTTTCTAAATCGGTTTAAAACTGACGGAGTTATGAGGTAAAGAATAGAAAAAAAAAAACAACCTAATTGAAAATCTTTCAATTACTCTTCTCCACTCAAAGGTAGCCTAGAAGACATCGCTCTTAGCTATAAGGCCGCCCATTTTTTTTGTGTACTATTTTCTTGTATTTTTTTTGTATTTAAAATAAGTTTAGTATTGTAATCTTATAGGTGAAACAATTAAGGGTATCTATCTATCTCTTTCTTTTTGAAATCAGTTGAAAATACTAAAATTGTGTATACAATATACTGTCAAGAATAATTTATGGGTGCACAATATTAACTTACGATATTTCTCAGGCGCCGGTTACAAGGACCGCCATTTTCTCATATCCCGATATACTTTGCTTGCTCTAGTTCATAATAGGGAATCGACGAGTATGTAAGCGGATTTATATACAAACCGGTCTGGGTAGAGACATTATAAAATTATTATATATATTGAATCTTTGAAAATCCTTTACCTGTTCACTGCTGAACATAAGCTTCCTCCTAGGGGGGGTTTGTCAGTTAGTTGCCACGCTTGGCAGACGGATTGGCAACCGCAGTTAGGCTATGAAAATGTTTTAAGAGGGGCGCTGTTGCCCATCACTCGCCCTCTCTCAGTCGTCTCTTACGACACCCATGGTAAAGGAAGAGGTGGACTATCCCGTAGGTGTCATAAGAGGCGACTAAGGAACTTAATGCTCGAGTCATGGCCAGTAGCATCCCTTATAAAACGCCATCAAAGCCTAACTGCGGTTGCCAACTCACTTGCCAAACGTGGCAACTATTGGCAAAACCCTCAATTATGGGGGAGACCTATGTTCAGTAAGGGACAGTTAACGGGTGATATGATGATGTAATGAACCGACACCATGAACTATCACCATGAATATCATAGAATACATGGTAACGGTTTCCGTCATTTTATTGCCATATCCAAATCTAGATTATAATAGTATTATCACATTATAAACGTAAGTTCTGTCAGTATAAGGGCAGTGTCATTGACAGACCAGGGTCACTGACCCAACACTTGAGATACCTCAGATCTCAGAGGTAAACGCATCCAAGGGCGATGCACTTTGCAAAAAGTTGAATATGCAAAATACAAGGAAAGTGTTACTTAATATTATGGTTGACATCATCTTGTATAACTCGTTTTTATGTATTATTGATGATTTTAATAATCCAATGACCTTGTCTTTCTCGCCATTGGAGACAACACATAATACCTCTAGTTTTTCATATGGACCATAACAATCTATTGATAACATATTTTTCGTCTGACCAAATTTAAAATTTAATGTCTTATTTACGCAAAAGCAACTTGTCTACTACTTCGTTATAAAAATAGTTTAATGTAAAGAAAAAATAATCAACTATTAGCTACTTATCATCAGGCTAAGTCTCATACATACTCATACATAGAATGGGCTGAGCTACCCCTTCCTATTATTGGGGGGAAAGGGATTGCTAGTAATGGAGACTAAGAATCCCATTACTAGCAATATACCTATCCAGATCGACCTCCTCGCAGTTCTCCGTGGAAACTATCATGGTTAATTCCTTATGAATTCATCATGATGTGCTAACTGGCCTGTTTTCATTCTCATCTATCACCCTTCACTGGTGTCCTGCCAGCGTATCCCGTTAGCGTAGGCGGGATTACCATTCCATTTTCACTCATCAAAAAAATAAATAAAAAAAATCTACCTATTCTTTGGATATCGACTAATGAAACTTAATAGTAGGGGTATGGGAGCAGCGTCCCTCTTCAAACATCACCAAAACCTAATTGCGAATGGCAACCAGTTTTACTAGTGGTTGCCATGCTGGAGAGGACTCCTGTGTTCAGCGGTGGACAGGTAATGACTGATATGGTGATATGATGAAGCCACCAAGGTAAACAGAGAAGATGGAATGTCAAAGACATCTGCACCTGTCAAATGAAGTAAAATTCTCATTAACTAACCAGTTATCCCTTTGAAACATCTAAAAATACGCCTAAATACGTAACTGTACGTAAAAACTACACCTAGAAGTAAATATAAAAGAAATAAAAACAGAGTAGTTACTAATAAAAAGAGCCCGAACCTAGTCCTTACGAAGGCCGTCTAAATATGACTCTAGCGAACGACACTAATGTTACAAAACAAAATAGAAAAAAAAAAAACATACGGCGCCATATTTGAGTAATTTTCTCTCCAGACGTCTCATATTTATCCGGCTTACGACGTACATGGGCGCGTTAAAAAGAAATTCTACTACTAAAGCAATAGAGTATGAAATGGACTTTCTGCGGTGGGGTGTATTAATATAGGATATGTAGTGAATATTGTATCTTAATGGGAGGGCGGAAAGGTTGAATGTTGTATGGCCCGTTCATTGTTTGAGGTCAGTGGAACAAGCTTCCCATCCCCCAGTAGCCAGCAACAGGTTTATCGATTGTGGTGCCATCTACAGCGAGAAGAAAACTAACAATGCAAGTTTGCGAATAAGTTTTCGATAGTGATGTACCAACTCGAACTAACACGTGTGTAATACACAGAACTCGTATGGACGATATTTGAATACACGTTGCAAGTACTTTACTCGAACGCTACTCGAGTTTCTGTTTCATCATTTTATCAATATTTTCCTTAATTAGCAAAAGAAAAATATTATATTACTAAACATTAATTATCTTAATAAAAGTAAACATGAGAAATCAATAGAACAAGTAAGTACTCGAGTCTGATAATGTATTCGAATATCCATATGAGTATTTGAGTATTTATCTGAGTCCGCAGACTCGAGTCGGGATTCGATTCTATTTTAAACCAAAAAATACAACTCGACACATCACTAGTTTTCGAGTTGAACACAAACATATAATTTGCTTGGTTATTAATAAACTGCGGTGTTTGTTTTCTTGTACAAGTTTTAATTGCATCCGCTAACTGTGCAACTAAACGAATAAAGCATCCCACTTTGTTTACTTTAACCGATTTCAAGAAAGTTCACTATTAATTTACTCGGCTTTTTCTACTATATATTTTTGAAAAAAAAAATGATTAGAACAAATGATTTTAGTACTATTTTCAAGAAACTTCAAAAAAGAAATAAGTTGTCAATTCAGTTAAGTAATCGTTCCCAACTTGTGGATGTTTCATGATATTATGAATAGTTTAAAATTGTGTGCAACAAAAAAACCGACTTCATTTGTGACAAAGCCATGGCATTGACATTCCTTTCCACTTTGGGTTTACTGGAAGAGAACTCTTTTAGAGTTAAGCTCGCTTTTATACGTTTGATTACCTCTGTTATATTTTAATGTATAAATTAGTGTGTACAATAAATTATTAAATAAATAAATAAAACCAGTTTTATTCATTTAAAAACTTAATTACTGAACTGATTTTAATAAAACTACTATGAGATCAATCTGTAAATATATCCTTTCAGATAATGAACGAATTTTCCAAATTGATTTACAACTGACGGAGTTATGGGGTAACAAACATAAAAAATACACTCGAATTGGGAATCTCCGTTACTTTTAATGTTAAAAAAATTATAATTATTATTAATTAATTGAGAGAGACCAAGAGGGAATGAATGAAGAGGGAGACCAAGGCATAGTTACATCAGGCAGATCAAGGAAGGAGTTGGTGTCGTGTCGTATCAAGAGGTGAAGGGACTCGCTGAAAATCGTAGTGAGTGGCAAGAGCTCCACCGACAAGGGCGCAGCTCTTAAATAAGATAGATAAATTAATTAATTACGTGTAAATAGATCGATATTTTAACTAGTCAAGCTTTTTCGATCTAATTACATGTGAGTTAAACCAATAGTTAAAATTACATTAAAATCTCCATTATTTTGAAGTTAGTTTTTGTTTTTTATTAGATGAAAAGCTAACGGGATACGCTGGCGGGACACCAGTGAAGGGTGATCCGTGAGAATGAAAATAGGCCAGTTAGCCCATCATGATGAATTCATCTGGAATTAATCATGATAGTTTCCAGGGGGAACCGCGAGGAGATCGACCTGCTTGGGTATATTGCTAGCAATGGAATTCTTAGTCTCCATTACTAACAATCCCTTTCCCCCCTTTTGAAGTTAGTTAAAAATGCATTTTTGTGCATAATACTCGAACGATAAAAATGTAAAAATCTATATGGCGTGCTAAGAAATATTTAATGCAATAATCGTATAAATCATTGTTCCATCAAGACTGTAATTATACCAACTCTGATTATGTTCTCATGATAATTTATAATAATGCATCCTCGTCCATCTTATAATGAGCTAATGTTCTGATAGAATGTAGTCCGACTCGACTGTTTAATGGGCTGATACGTGACTATAATTAAACAATTATTAACTGTTTTTCTTTCATCTGAAGGTTTATTTTTGCTATTGAATTTTAAATTATTAAGTCTCCTTATGATATATCAACTATTTTATTATTAATTAATGTCGTAATATAAAATGATACCGTTTAATATTAAGTCTTTAGGCTGCCTGTTTTGTACATGAAGAATTTGCTCAACAAAAAACAACAATTCCAGTCGTGAGACATTTAGTGTAGGTGCGATGTGAATAACAAAAGGATCCTTTTGTATCCTATTTTACCAGAGGGAGACTGTACAAAAGTCGATTGCTTGGGTACCTCTGTCCCGTTCGTGTTTCTACCGTGTAGCAGTTGTGTTTGCATGGCTATGTTTCAGTTTGAAGGGTGGGATATGGCGTGAATTTACAGGGTACAGAGGAATAACATCTGAGTTCTCAGGAATGGCAACGGATGGGGGGTATCATGGGCGAAACAGTATACTCTGTTCTGTCCATGGTACTGCTTATGTCTATAGGCGACAGTTGCCACTTTCCATCAGGTGGGCCGTCAGCTTGTTTGCCATTCTAAGCTGTATAAAAAAAATATCAACAGTAATAAAAACTATTCAAAATTAGCTCATCATTATTATCATCATCAGCTGCTAACTGTCCACTGATGAATATAGACTGTCATAAAGAACGATCCCGAGTCAATTCCATGTATTAACTCCCTGCAATGCACTAGAAGTCATCGATTTATCTAGTAGGTGGTTGTCCTACATTGCGTTTTCCTATACGAGGTCGCAACTCATAAGCTTTTCTTTTCCATCTGTTGTTGGTTCCTCAAACTTGCGACCAGCCCATTGCCACTTCAGCTTGCTTATAGTTGAATTCTCATGGATCGCAGATCGAATCATTTTAATACATCGATATGTATACATATCCATGATCGAAAACCCCAATTTAAATATAGAAAGAAAGAAAGAAATTTCCGACTCAAATTTCCCACTCATTCTTCTTCCTTTTATTCTAAATCCTCTACTATTCAGGCAGTTCGTCTATGGAACTTACTACCTACATCTATTCGGTGTGTTGAAACTCTTACTAGCTTCAAAACCTCTGTTAAATCCTATTACCTCTCACTTTAGTACTATTTTCCTGTGTTCTCTCTTCGTTTTCCTTCATCATTTTCTTTTTTTTGTTGTATGTGTGCTGTTAAGTATGTGTATGTTATGTATATATTTAATTGTGTATATATTATATATGTATGTGTTTATATATGTTTGTATATGATAATATTTATATAATAGTGCGCCACCTACCCTTTGTCTCTTTCTCAATGTCCTCTACCCAAAGGTTGTCTGGAAGAGATTGCTTAGCGATAAGGCCGCATTTTGTATCACTTCTCATTAATATTTACTGTATTTGTAATTTCTCTTTTTACTTGGTGCAATAAAGTGTAAAATAAATAAAATAAAAAATATATATATTTATAAAATAAACTTACATTTAAGCATTTTTAATAGTATTTTTATTTTCATTGCGGCCCATTCGGATCGCAGTTTTATATAATTTACGATATACACTTAAATGGTTAAGAAAACTGTGGATTTAATCCTTGAATCCAATTAATATTGAAAAATTACACATGTAAATTTTATACGGCCTTCGATCCCGGGCACGGTTTTATATCGTGAATAAATGAATGTTTATTTGCTTAGGATTGCTTAAAGTACATAAAAGATTATATAGAGGGTTGTTTACTTTTAACTGGCATCAAAAATTTATATGATACATATCTCTTAACTTGGATATAATCATAAGCGTATTTAAAAGGTGGACCGTGTCCATTCCAGGACTAGAATTGTCCCGGTGCCCACCCTAAGATGTATGCTGTACGCAAAGGCATTTGTTTTTATACAACTTAGAATGGTAAACAAGCTGATAGCCCACCTGATGGAAAGTGGTAACCGTCGCCTATAGACATGAGCAGTATGATTGATATACAGTCATTATTTGTATCTCAACTTTTATTATAAATAAGAAAGAATTCATTTCTTCAATCGACTTTAAAAAGACGAACGACAGAAAACTTCAAAGAGTGACAGTGGCAGTGTCATTGCCGACGACGACAATGAAGGGTCTCAGATCGATTGTTTTTTTTTTTTGTTTAATTTGTTACCTTATAACTCCGTCAATTCTAAATCGATTTGGAAAATTCTTTATCTGAAAGGATATACTTACAGATTAGTTTCATAGAAATTTTAAAAACATCGGTTTAATAGTTAAATTTCGAAATAAAAATAACTAGTTTTGCCAACTCTACCAGAGGGAGACTTTTTACCAGAGGGGGACTTTGTACAAAAGTCGTTTGCCTGAGTACCCTGTCCCATTCGTGTTTCAACCGTGAAGCAGTTGTATTTGCATGGCTGTGTTTCAGTTTGAAGGATGGGATATGGCAGTGAATTTACAGGGTACAGAGAAATAACACTTGAATCCTCAGGAATGGCAAAACATGGGGAGTATCATGGGCGAAACAATATACTCTGATATGTCCATGGTACTGCTCATGTCTATAGGTGACGGTTACTAGTTTCCAACAGGTAGGTCGTCAGCTTGTTTGCTATTTTAAGTTGTATAATAAAAAAAAAATACTAAAGTGGGTTTTTTTTCGTGGAAGACAATCTTTAAATTTGTTTGTAATGTAACACACAAAAAAATATTTAACAGCTTTCGAAAATTCTTTTAACAATCGAAAGCTACATTATCAGCTAGTAACATGCACTGTATTTTATTTCCAAAAAACAGTATAAAGCCGAGATGTTATAAATAATATTAGTTTTTTAGATCGTTTTTTATTTTACGTTCTGTTATGATAATATGTCTATGTATTTTTTACGACGTGAAAAAATACCTCAATATATTTTAAATGGATGATAAAATATATAAAATAACAGCACAGGGCTGTCTATAATATTTCCAATAACAATTCTGGTTTCTAAGTCTAATTTAATATTGATACTTTGTTTGTTTGTAGCATTAAATGTTAGGTAACACTAAATTTACCTATTATTTTGTCTAAAAAAATAAAGAGTAGACTACGTTTTTTTTATACCACTGAGGTTTTTTTATACACTAAATTATCCATTCTCGTGAGACAAAATATTGCTGAGTTTTATTTTACCGAAGGTTACCAAGATGCCCTGACATTCGTGCACAAAGAGTGCAAGGCAAGCGGCGGATTAGCGACATGAGCACGAGGTCATTTTTAATTATCCACAGAAATTATAAATGCTATCATCTTCTGTCTGCCAACAAGGTAGACTTGTTTCATTATGATGCCATGACCAGAAACTAGAAGATTAAGTAATTTTTGTTACTGTATACTTATTTACAATTACTCATAATTTGCAACAATCAATGTTTATTTCACAGAAAAATTCGTATATTCTTTATTGCACTTAAACAATACATGCGACGATTAGTTTAACAACTTGTTAGCAAGGGAGGACTTATCTCTGAAAGAGATCTCTTCCAGCCAACCCAGTGTAGTAGTAGAGAGAAAATAATTTAATTTGGGTTATCTAGTGCAGGAAAGGTACCGGTAAAAATAATGTAAATACAACAAACACAAATTATGAATAAATATATAATTAAATAAATACGTAAATAAGTAAAAAGATAAATATATATATACATATGTATAAGTACATAGAATTATCATGTACAATTGGTTAAAAAAGGTGTGATTTCAGATGTTATTAATATATATATAGATATATAGGATGAAAGAAGAATTACAAAAGAGATTTATCGAGCAAGTATGCATGGAAATGTCGGTAGGGGCTGTCCTAGACGTATGTTGATCAAATAGGCTACGTACTAAAGAAGGGCCAAATTAAAAGTACCCGTAACCTACTACCTACCCTAATGGAAGACAGGCGTATGTATGTATGTCTGTATGTATATATTTAACCAACTAGTATTATATACTTTATTTACTGCACTACTAATAATGTTGGTTATCGTGACGCGAAATATTTTTTTTTAATGGCAACCAGATAAGTAGACGGCGGCCATTACTATAACCATAGGCACGAGCATAACAATGCCAAGGTCACTACACCTGAACACTTGTTTACGGACGCTTTCACACACGCAGATAGATAGATACTCTTTATTGTAAAAATATAAACAATTACAAGAAATAAACACAATGAGAAATCAATGGGCGACCTCATCGCTAAAAGCGATCTCTTCCAGGCAACCACGTAATTTTAGGCGGGCACGTATTTTTTTTTTATACCTAACTTGACTGCTGTTGTCTCCTAAAGAAAGTAAAATATATACAGCCTAAACCAAGTCAGTGTACACCAAATGTAAACGAAGCTAATCTTATGCTTATTGTAATTTAAAACATCTTACAGTATTACTTTGTTTTTTCACCTATTGTACATCTTTATTTAAAATAATATATAATAATAGCCGTGTGGTCCCGGCATAGAATAGACCACCCGTTCCTTTCCGGTGAGTGTCGTAAGAGGCGACTAAGGGAGGGCGATGGATGGGCAGCAGAGTCCCTCTTCAAATATCTCTAAAGCCTAACTGCAGTTGCCAATCCGCCTGTGAAGCGTGGCAACTACTGACAAATCCCCCCAAGGGGGAAACTTATTTTTAGCAGTGGACAGTTAAAAACTAATACGATAATGATGATAATATAAAATAATATGTGTACATTATACATCAACTACCTTATATAATATAAATTACGCGATTCAGTAATCAAGTACCAATTTGACGGAATTAATTTATTTTTAAAATAAAACCAACATTAGTACACATTATATTTTATTGCAAAAATATATAACCGGATTGATTGGTTTACGTCTATTTCTATCGGTAAAAACAAACCAAGTGAGTTAATTCCAATAAATTTATATTTAACACTTTTAAGTTAATTAACATGTAAAAATTAGCTGATATGATGATGATTGTTTAAAATAAATTATAACAATGTAAGTTTTGTTTACAATGAATAAATAAAATGTTTTACAAATGATAAAAACTGAATGAATGAATGAAAACTCTTTATTGTACCCTTCAAAGAATGATACAGTTTATAAAGATTATCAAAATTTACATAAAGGAAGTTAATAATTAATTATATAAACTAATAAACTATAATTTGAGATCAATATTTGGAATAGGAAATAAAACTGATTTGATCTCTGAAATAGGCTATTTAAGTATCAACATTAATCTCTCACAAATATTGTTTTGAATAACCTGTGTAGCTGTAAATTTTATTATGTTATTATTTTGTTAGAGAAATAAATAAAATAAACCTAAACCTAAATCTGGTGGAGCATCCATATAATTTGTCATGCGTTGTAGAAACGACGTATGAACTAACTCCATAACTGTCAAACACGTAATTGAAGGAGGGGAAGTGATTGTTAGTAATGTGAACTATCAGTACCATTGATAGCAATATACTCTATCAGGTCGACCTCCACGTGGTCCCCCCTGGAAACTATCTTGCTGAATTCCAAAGTGTATTCATCACGATGGGCTAACTGGCCTGCCCTTTCTTCATTACTTATTACCCCTCACTGGTGCCCCGCCAACGTATACCGTTAACGCAGGCGGGGGTTTGGCCTGCCGTTGGAGGTCAAACCCCCGCCTGAGGGGTTGCCGTTCCATTATCATCGATTAAAAAAAACACGTTATCAAATAAAGTGTAGTGAAATTATAAATATAATGATTACCATTAAACATTTTTATACTCTGTGGTGCGAACTTGAAATTATATTATATATATATATATGTTTGCATGACTTGTATTACTTACATACTTGCAATTGAAAAACTATAAAGGTAACTAACTGTTGAATGAGTGACACGCAAATACCTATGCTAATTACACTTTGATTATGCTTTATTGGATATTATTAGGTTTTTCAACATAACACAAAAGTTTTCTTTCTTATGAGAAAGAAACTTAGCCTTTTCATATTCCATATACTACGTGAATACTCAAAATCCTAGGGGGGAAAAGGGATTGTTAGTAATGGAGACTGAGAATCCCATTGCTAGCAATATACCCAACCAGGTCGACCTCCTCGCGGTTCCCCTTGGAAACTATCATGATTAATTCCTGATGAATTCATCATGATGGGCTAACAGGCCTGTTTTCATCCTCATCGATCACCCTTCACTTTGTGCCCCGCCAGCGTATCCCATTAGCACAGGCGGGGTTACCACTCCATTTTCATCCAATAAAAAAAAACTCAAAATCCAAGATAGTGGTTTGAACTTGAATCTTATAGTTAAAAAAGATATACCTACACACACATCGCTTATCGATGTGTGTGTAGGTATATGTACACGATTGAATCGACTTTTTTACAGATCAATATCAACGGTTAACTAACAATATCTCTTAACTGACATTATTTATTTATTTATTTACTAGCTTTTACCCACGACTTCGTCCACTTAATCGGGATATAAAGTAGCCTATATACTTCCTCGTCCCATATAGGAAATGTATACCAAATTTTATAGTTATTGGTTAAAACGTTAAAGTGTTATAATATAACAACCAAATAAACACCCACTTACAGATTTTTAATATGAGTAAATATTTACAAAACATCTTGTTGTATTACATCTTTTGATCTACCAATTCTCTTTACAAGGCCTTATACAAATTATTTCAATAAACAATTAATGCACAATATATTTATAAAATAGTCATACGAATGTACTGTTATTATATTACTTTTTACTTAACGTACCTCCTTTTTTATGTTACATAGAAAAATAATGCTCACATCGATATAGTGAGATTTCTTTTAAAATTAAATACTTTAATATTTGGCAAAAAAATTTTTGTAAAACTTTATCCGTCTCTTTTA
The DNA here is from genome assembly GCF_026898425.1 of Galleria mellonella. Taxonomy (NCBI): domain Eukaryota; kingdom Metazoa; phylum Arthropoda; class Insecta; order Lepidoptera; family Pyralidae; genus Galleria; species Galleria mellonella. The sequence goes on from NW_026442087.1 coordinate 1,790,534, forward strand.
GGAAATATTGACGATTAATCGTCGAAATATATTTTGTTTACGGAGCAAAATGGACTTCTCATATAAGTTTAGACACTAGCAACGTCTATCTCTACCTACGTCTATATATGCTTATATGGCTCGACATTTGGCTGAGTTTATTGTAGATATATATGTATCTATAATCGACTCAGCCAAGTGTCGACCGAGCCTGCGCACACGCAACCGCGGCCTTGCCAACCAACAGTTCCGTGAAAGGCGATCACTACTTGGAAATACGTATTCTAACATGAATAACTAGAACAGTAATGGTTGTTTTGTTCTGGCAGCAAGTTGAACTATTGTTTTGCACAGTCATCTGTAATTATGTAAATAAATAACTAGTACATTTAAGACAATTTAAATAATACAGTTATTTAATAGGTACAGGTATCGTTTAAACAATTCGAACTGATTGAATTCGTTCAAAATAGAATACCATAACATCCGTTAACTGTCCACTGCTGAACATAGGATTTCCCCATAGGGAGGTGTTGCCAGTGGTTGCCACGTTCGGCAGGCGAGTTGGCAACCACAGTCACGACCTGGAGATGTTTTAAGAAGGACACTGCTGCCCGTTCCTGGCGCTGCCTTAGTCGCCTCTTACAACACCTACGGGAAAGGAAGAGGTGGCCTATTCTACGCTGGGACCACACGGAATAGCATACCAGATCAGCCATTAACTATTCACTGCTGTATATAGGCCTCCCTCATTGGTAGGTTTCGCCAGAAGTTGCCACGCTTGGCAGGCGGTTTGGCAAATATAGTAAGGATTTGGTGATATTTAAAAAGGGACGCTGCTGTCCATCCCTCGACCGTTATACTTAGTCGCCTCTTACGACACCCATGGGAAAGGAAGGAGTAGCCCATTCTATACTGGGACCACACAGCAAAATAGAAGATCTTTCTCAGAATGAATCGAAGCTTACTCCAGAAACAATAATCTTTCTTTTATGCAACTTAGAAGTGGCAAATAATTTAATGGTATGATGGACCCTTGCGTCTACATCCGTCCTCAACCTTTTTCAGAAATGATTGAGTGTTTTTATGACAGTGGCATTTAATAAAGAAGTGAGACCAACTGAGCGAATCTCCGCCGTTCTTTCCTTATTTTAACTGATTCTATATTTTAAATCTTTTTCTTTATTAATTCATTTTCTATTCTCCTGACTCTTTTAATTTTTAAATTGATTCTTTTTTTTAATCTTGATTAATAATATATTTAATTTTTATTGAGTTTCATTTAATTGTTTATTGTACATTAATTTATGTATTACATTTATAACAGACTTGAATATATACGCAAAATATTTATGATTTCCAATCTTAAGCTGCTAGCTGTCCCTTTAGAGATAAAGAGAGCATACCCACATTTCTTTACATACACCATACCAGAGGAAGTCTTTGTACAAAAGTCGATTGCTTGGGTACCTCTGTCCCATTCGTGTTTCAACCGTAAAGCAGTTGTGTTTGCATAGGTGTGTTTCGGTTTGAAGGGTGGGATATGGCGTAAATTTACTGGGTACGGAGGAATAACACCTGATTCCTCAGGAATGGCAACGCATGAGGGGTATCATGGGCGAAATACTATACTCTGTTATGTCCATGGTACTGCTCATGTCTATAGGCAACGGTTACCACTTTCCATCAGGTGGGCCGTCAGCTTGTTTTCCATTCTAAGTTGTATAAAAAAAAATGCACATTACGTATCCCGGAATTTTATTGCAAACTAACTTATAATGCACTACTGTATTTCTTTCAAATCCGTTTAGTAGTTTTTGCATGAAAGAGTTACAAACATCCAAATACGTTTACAACATTTTAATATTTTTAGATTTTAGAGGGGAAGGGATTGTTTGTAATGCAGACTACCAGTTCCTTTACTAGCAATATACCCTGTCAGGTCGATCTCAACGTAGTCCCCCTGGAAAACATCGTGCTGATTGCCAGGTGTATTAACACTATGAAATAATTGACCTGCCTTTTCATCCCCACTTATCATCCCTCACTAGTTGCCCCACCAGCGTATACCATTAGCGTAGGTGCGAGGTTACCACTCCATTACCACCCTTTAGAAAAAAAAGGAGATCTCAAAAATAAATATTTTCTCAAATGAACTTTCTAAATTTTAGATTAATTATTGCTCATTCTTTGTGTAAATTGAGTTCTCAGAATTTGTTTAACGCTAATACAATACAGTAGTACAAACATGTCACCTCTACAAGGTAAATTCAGAATCGTACGTAATAAAAAACTATTCGAACGTCCTTGCCCATTGTCGTCACATCCGCTATTGTCATGATTGCTGGCTGTAATTCGACGGCTTCATGCCGATACATCAAGTTTGGTTAGTTTGTTTTTGCAGCCGGTCAGCGACACGGCATTAAGTGCTGTCATTGCTTACGGAGATGTGACCAATTGGTAATTTAAAATTATGCATGTTCATTTCATTTTACTTGCAGTATGAGTAATATACCTATATACATTATTTTTTTTATCTGCAGGACCTTTCGGAGTCCTCTAAGTGGGCTGTAAAAACCTTAATCGCTGTATTTGGCTGACTGGAAGAAATCTCTCAGAGAGAAGTAATCAGCATCTCTTTTAAGTGTTTTTAACTGTGATTCGGACCACTTTGCCTATTCAATATATTCCTAAACTTATATATACACATTTTAAAAAATCTTAACATCTTATAACAAACACATATATAAAAGCAATAACTCCATCTGGTGGTCAACCTGAGGAACTACAAGTATGTCGTATTACATAATTACGAAACTTTACTGAATACGGATTATAAAGAGCCTAATAATATGTATTTAACTAATATTACAAATATATGTAAATTTTAATAAAGGTATTAAAGCTAAAATTAATTAATTTCTTTTTTTTATAACACAGAGAACAAACGAGCATGCGGCTCACCTGATGGTAAGTGACTACCGCCGCCCATGGTCACCCACAACACCAACGGCATTGCAGGTGTGCTGACGGCCTTTTATTTCTTATTTAATATTAAATCTACATCACTATGCAGTATAAATGCCACAAGAGGGAACTAAAATCATTTATCACAAAACTCTTTGAGTTAAATTAAATGTTACACAAACTAAGTTCACGTTATTAATTCCAGCCTTTATCTATTTTAAACCAACAACGTTGAGGAGGAGATTCTCAGTTCATCGCTATTGTTTATTTATGTTTTTTATACCACTGAGGTGGCAAACAAGCATATGGGCCACCTGATGGTAAGTGGTTTCCGCCCTCTTTACCCCCCTTTATCTATGTATATTATACTACATATTTACAAATTTTACACTTATTTTAATCTAATTTAATAAAATTCGAAAGAAATTCTATAGCAAATCGCCTGCTTATCATGGTAATAATAAGCTAGTAACCTTCTAAGGTATATCTTATATTATATATATAATTATATCATATAACCTATTATATATATAAGTTAATAATAAATAAGTTGTAAAATCACATTCATAATTATTATTTATCACGCAAATTGTATGAAAAAATTGAGCCGCTTTTCTCGAAGCATTTGTATGGAGACACTCGATCGATATAATCTAAGCTAGTAACATTGATGGGAGATCCGTACCCATAAATAAAATGTAATGGGCTAATATAGTATACTGAATTGGGCATAATATTTTTTTTTTATAATAATTAATTCACAAACGCAAACATTTGAATTTAGAATTTGAATAAATTCTTGCATAATATGCAAAGTTACAAAGTATAAAGTTAGGATTATAACAACTCGAAGTAGGCAGTAAACAACGTTTTATTTGCCACCTGAATTTAACTATTTAACCGTACCCAGCTAATGAAAACGCCATTCCAAATATCAACAGGTCTATAATTGTCATAAATACACCAAAAATAGTGGCTGTATTACCAATAACTTACTATACTCAATTACAGACCGAATGAGATTTTAAATGTATTTTACAATTCGTATCAAAACTTCTATATTCAGTTGTAATAAAGTCTATTATTCTATAATATCAATATTGACTTGTTAAGTGATTTAAAACTATTATTTTATATAGAAAATTTAAAATATTATTTATTTATTACATCCACTGGGTGAGCCTTACAATCACAGACTTGTAAGGCTCATCCACTGGGTGAGCCTTACAAGTCTTCAATAGAATATATCAAAACAGTATTGTTTTGATCTATTCTATTATTAGTACATGTATATTTACTTGAGTATTTTTCAATGATTTAATGATTTTACTAGCTGTAACTGCTTCTCGTGGCTTCGCCTACATAAATCATTATATAATGTATCCTTTATGCTAATTTAGGATACAACTTACTCGTGTATCGTTACACTGAAATCTGTTCAGTAGATTTTGCGTGAAAACGTAATAAAAATACATCTATCTATTCATTTATCCATCGTTACAAACGTTGATAATAATGTAATTTACAAAGTTGTGAATAAATGAAAACATTTGAAATTTGATTTTCAAATCTGTTTCACAAATAATTACGTCGATCATGGGACCAATATGGATGTAAATCAAAACGGGAATAAGAGAAGGAGAAGAAATCCCCAATATCTTTTTAAAATGAGCAACTAATAATTTATTAGGCAATAAACTCGCCTCCTTTGAACGCGACAGAATTATATTGTTTCCAAATCCATTCCAAATTTTTTTTTATATCCAAATTAGAATGGCAAACAAGCTGACGGCCCACCTGATAGAAAGTAGTCCGTCGCCTATAGACATGAGCAGTACCATGGACACAACAGAGTATAATGTTTCGCCCATGATACCCCCCATGCATTGCCATTCCTGAGGACTCAGGTTTTATTCCTCTGTACCCTGTAAATTCACTGCCATATCCCACCCTTCAAACCGAAACACAGCCATGGAAACACAACTGCTGTGACAGCTTACAGTTAATAATTTGTTAAGTGAATAATTGTAACATTTAGATGATTTTAAATTTCCTAGTTTGAAACATTCACTCCAAGTTTAAATGCAAGTGACAGAATTCAGTATTGCGAAATCACACATCAACGGCGGCGGCGCATGCGCATGCGCGGCGTCGTTATTTCTCACAGGCCGGCCGAGCACGAACTGTCTAATATAATGCAAAATTCGTGATTCACACCAACTTTATCCACACGTTTATTTTATTATATATTCTATAAGGTACTCCATTATTTTAATAAGCGGTAAAACCTATGAGCGGCATTTAATGCAAGCACTTTAAAATTAGACCTTGAAACGAAGCAGTAAGATATAAAATAGAAAATAGTTTTATTTTAATGTTTTTTTTTTTTTTTTTATTGAAATGCACGAGCAACAGTAGTTGTTTTCATTTTACTATTATATTTTACTATACAATGGCGTTTATCAACGGCACAGCACAATATTAGCTTTATGTGTGAGAAATTATAATTAAAGGACAATTAACGCTGCGGTTCTCCATATAATTACACTAGCGATACGCCCCTGCTTCGCATGATTAGATAAGTAGATGTCTAATTATTTTCTTAATTTTTATATTATTTATTTATTTTACACTTACCAAGTAAAAAGAAAAATAACAAATACAGTAAATATAAATGAGAAGTGATACAAAAGGCGGCCTTATCGCTAAGCAATCTCAGTTTATAGATACAAACAATTACAAGAAATGATCATAGTAAGAAAACAATGAGCGACCTTATCACTAAAAGCGATATCTTCCAAGCAACCTTTGGATGGAGAGGAGAATAAGTTTGGTTTATAAACTTTTTTTTAATAAAATCTATTTGTCAATTGTTTTTTTTTTATAATAAATATAGTTTACTCCTTCGATCATTACATATTTTGTTTGACGCGTAAATTTTTTGTGGTTGAAAATCTTATGTTTTTTTTTTTATTGACATTCAATGGATTTATTTGAATTGAACTTTAGTCAGAATGTGAAGTCATTAGATGGAATTGGTATATTTATCCATTGCGCAACATAATGTAATTTAACATCTGAGCCTCCTTTAATTCTGAGCGCCGTCTGAAATATCCGATAATATCAATTCTGATGTAATACGTTCAGACGGAACGGTTTTACGAAACACAAAGAGTGGAACATTCACCAAACGCAGCCACTAAATGTTATATACATATAATAATATAACAATGAAATGATATAAGTAGTACCTTCTCCTCAAAAAGTCGCTTATTATTTCTTTATATTAATAATAATAATAATAAATATAAGCGACTTATATCATTTAATATATACCCACCTTAAATACATTATATTCATTTTATTTTTTACATTGTTTTTATTTTACACAATAGCACACCACTGTATTAGTAAAACATGTCCAAAATTTATTGTTGTTATTAGGACCCCGCGGGTTCCCAAGGCTCGTGCTGAAAATCAGGGCTGCACAGTGTGTTTTTGACCCAAAAAACAACCATCCTCTTTTTATATTTTTATTTTGTAGAATAAATAGATCATTACAAATGTAAGAGGAGAACTCCTGATGATCAAATCTTATCTGGTTCAGAGATATGATTTTTTTTAATTCTATGAAAATTAGACATTCCATAAAAACAGCTATTATAAAAAAACTATTCAATATTTCCTTCAATCTTAATTAATCCTGTGTAAAAGTTCAAATTTTCTTTTATATAAAAAAAAAACTTGCAGGAATTTAGCCAGCTTATGTATGGAGAAATTTAATTTTGACCTCAATTTTGAAATTTTTTTTTCTTGATATTCTTTGAGTGGCTGGATTCAAAAACTAAACCATATTGTAGCTTAGGCTAATGTTGATATGCCCTAATATTTTGAAACGTGTAACCCGCAGGATCTGCGAGTTATGAAGATTCTAAATATTAGGTCAGGGTTGCTACCTGCTCATTAGATCAAAATTGTTTTAGATTTAATAGTTTTGCTATATAAAATCGATTTTATCCACAACTTGCGCGGGCAATGCTTTGTACATCCCAATTATTATTTATGGTCGGCCTAATATATTTTTCTCTTCCATTCTTCTCTATTCACAGTCGTTTCCGCATTCACTCCTATTCTGGCCATATCATCTTTTACACAGACAAATACATATGTATGTGCTTTCTCCTCAAATACATATAAAATAGTTAATTTTAAACTTTTACATTGTTTACACATATTTTAAAACGTCAGCTATAAAGAAGCAACTATGTAGGTACTATTTACCTAAAAAAAAAAATTTATCGCGTTAAATACAAATAGTGTATTTAAAACACATGTATAATTATTATTAGAAAAAATACTGACAGTATTCCTTTCATGGTGTAGCTGGGTACACATTCAGTGAGTATAACAGAGAGATGTGGGTTCGAATCCTATGGAATCCTATGGTGGGATCGAGCTCAAGAAAATATTTTTTATGCCACTGCACATGCTAGTAAAAGCTTGCCAGATTTATATACAAAATTTAGAACAAGTACTAGATTATAAATCCTTACTATATTATATTATATATATTACTTATATAATCCTTACTAAGATTATAAATGTGAAAATGAATTTTTTTTGTTTGTTACCCTTTTGCACTTTGCCGGCTCGACCAATCTTCATGAAATTTATTACACACGTAGTATTATCGACATAGATACAAGCAAATTTTTATCCAAGTCAATCAACACATCATGTTATGAAGAAGACGCATGTAAAAACTGGTACAAATATAATTAGAAATTATAGGTAAACTTGCAGCTACTGTAAACTCGCTCCAGAGGGCCTACCATGAAATATTTTCCGAAATTTCGGGGACGAACGAAACAGAAATTTGATTTTAAAATTACATAATACATGCCGTTTAAAATTATTAAAAATGTTAAAATATCGTTCCTCTGGACTATTAGGATAGGATTTATGATGAACGAAATGTTAAGCTCCATTTATTGGGTCGATTTTGGTATGAACAAAAACAGGAAATTGAGCCCGAAATTTCTGAATTTCATTTCATGGTAGATCACCTGGTTCCAACATCCTCTCTCTGGAGAGTGTCGAGTGGTTTTATTCCATTACACCAGCTCAGTGCAGACAACATGTAGATTACAGTTTAGTTAAAGTTTTCGGCAAGCTACGATCCTCTAACTTATATATACAAGTAGCTATAACACCAACAAGAATGAAACCAAACTCTCGAAAATGTACTGCATTTGTATTTGCAATTTCTCTTAATTTTCAAAAAGGGCATATTAAGGTTTCTTCAGGATCGGCAACATGCAGGCGTCCATAGACTACAGTAACCATTTACCATCAGATGGGTTGTATGATTGTTTGCCACCTTTTTTTTTCTTTATTGCTTATATTAAAAAATACCCTTTTTTATACATTCATAGTATATGAAAAATGAGTTTCTTAATTCGTATGAAATTTTTAACTTTGGTACAGGATTAAGTCACTAATTTTAAACAAATTTTGATAGTTATTTTTTGCAAATATAATGGTTTCATATAAATTATCTGAATTTCCAGAGGGAGACTTTGTACAAAAGTCGATTGCTTGGGTACCTCTGTCCCATTCGTGTTTCAACCGTTAAGCAGTTGTGTTTGCATGGCTGTGTTTCGATTTGAAGGGTGGGATATGGCGTGAATTTACTGGGTACAGAGGAATAACACCTGAGTCCTCAGGAATGGCAACACATGGGGGGTATCATGGGCGAAACAGTATACTCTGTTATGTCCATGGTACTGCTCATGTCTATAGGCGACGGTTACCACTGTCCATCAGGTGGGCCGTCAGCTTGTTTGTCATTATAAGTTGTATAAAAAAAAAATGTTTAGGATGCTTAGTGGAACAAAATCAATCTGTTCCATTTGACAAGATATTTATTAATGAAGTGTTTAAATGTGTATGTATATGTATATTTACGATTGAAACATTTCTTTTGTGAAGTATAATGTTCCTGTTTCAATTGACAGAACATTATTATTATTAATGTAATATTTGAATAGATAAGTATGCGTATGAATACATTTACAATTGTAATTTATTTTGTGGAACTTAATGTACTTGTTGTACTAATGCAGTTGAAAGTATTGTTAATGTAGTGTTTTAAACGGTATATAAAAAATTTCAATCGTAATTATATAATTACGATTGAATTTTTTTTGGAGTATAATGTACTTATGACATTTGACGATTGAAATTTATTTTATGGACCATAATGTACTGGTACTTGTTACATTTGACAGGACATCATTAAATAGTGATTGAGCGGACATCATAAGTGCCAATTTGCCAAAATGATCAATCTGTTTAACGAATACATAAAGCGTAAATCACGTGCCATCCTTGGCCTTCGTCGGTGGTAATCTCGACGATCATTACATACGTCAAGGCTAGCTTGTGGATATTCTTTTGAACATAGAACGTTACACAGCTTTTCGGCTCTTGATAACGTAGAAGTCTGTCACAAATTAGACATGCTTAGCACATTGACGTTTTGTTTGTAGATGAATGGATTTTAAAATCATTCAAAGCATTCAAAGAGTTCTACAGAACAAACCAACGGTAGAATTGCGTCTGTAATTTAAATTTGCACATTGTTAAACTTAACTGGAAAGACATTGATCCTTATCTTATAGATAGAGCAAATTAGTTGAAAAATATTTTAATTATCTATCCATTTTAAATTGGTTACGATGAATACCATTTGAAATATCAGTAACATCAAACAAAGTCCAACTTAAGTAACGAATTCGTCCTTGTAATTTGATACAATGTCAAACAAGATCAGATCAATTTTTAGGACCGTAAATACTTAAAGGGTTGTTATAAACTTTTTGTTGGATTTTTATGGTAATATTTCAATAAATTTAAAATGTTTATTTGAGTTTATCATTGAGTCTGACCGTGTGATCCCGCCATAGAATAGGCCACCCCTTCCTTTCCCGTGGGTGCTGTAAGAGTCGACTAAGATTGATGGATAGGTGGCAGCGTCTCTTTTAAAATATCTCTAAAACGGTTGTCAATCTGCATGCCAAGCGTAAAGAACCTCCTTCTTCAAAATTCATTCATTCATTCATTCATTCTTTGCAATAAAATTCATTCTATCATTCATTCATTCAAAAACGACCATTTTATCTAAAAAAATATACTTACAAATCGGTCCCACACTTAAATTTTACATAAATACACTTAAATACATACATAAATTTTCAGTAAATTTTAGTTAAAGTTAAATTTTAAATAAAAATAACTAGTTTTGTTACATTTAAACACACCGTGTTCGAAATCTGTTTTTCTACAAAGCAAAATATATCTAGCTTATAAACAAGATCAATTTAGTGGTTCGACCGAATCTTGTAACCGCCGACCAATTCTCGTTATTGGAAGTGACTAAAATTTCGTACACACAGTTATAAATACTGCATAATTGCAAAATTATGATAATCTAAGAGCTGATATGAATTCGAATTCGGTGAATTGCTTTTCAACAGGATTTCCGCTATAATTAAAGTTGACATATCGAGTTTAAATTCACTAAATGTAATTCGATGAGTAAGCATTTAGCTGACGGATTGGGATCAGGATCCGATCCTGAAGCTCGAAGGTCATCATAAGGCCCACGAACAAAAGCCTATTTTTTTTTAATTGTGTTTTTACATAATTATATTGTAAATTGATCTTTATTTTCCGCATTTAACCTCTTAATTGGGCTTTATAATTATTTTATTAAAATATTCATAGTTTCATGGTTACTCCGTTTGCAAACTTAACTCTAAATATCTTGCCATTTACGCTTTTCGTAGTGTTATTTTGAAAAGTGCAGTATAAATAGCAATTGAACCGGATTTTATATTTATATATATATATATATATATATATATATATATATATATACAAAATCGGGTTCATATATATATAAGCTTCTTATTTATTTTTATATATATTACTGATAAAAACCGAATACTTTTAAATTAAATATGTTACTTTGTTGTTTTAAAAACATTAGTCCATATCGTAAATAACATTTCTGTTTGTACAATAAAGTCTTATCACTTTATTCATAAAAATTAAAACCTTTTACAAATCTGCTTGAATTTTTTATACACTAATTCATCACTTTCTTTCAAATTGGGAGTTTAGTGTAAAAGAAAGGGACAAAATAGTGTTATGAGAGATTCGATCGTTTTATGAATAAGGGGGTTATATTAAAGGAGACAGAGTTTTTAAGAAAAGAATGAGTACAATAGAGGACTTATAGCATAAAATGAACGATTCAATGACGAGCTTTCTCCAAGAGACGCATGGGGTTCATAAAAAATGGGATAAAGAAGTTTTTTTAGGTTTAACAACGCGCGCGTAATACAGGAACCGCTCACTATCAGGTGGGTCGTATGCTTGTTTACTGAGGTGGTAAACAAGCATAAAAATAAAATGAATAAATCGCTTTCTAGAATTCTATTTTTATCTGAATAAATATACTAATTTAAGTTACTCTGAGTCATAAATTGGTTTTTGCTCTTCTATTACAGTTAATTGTATGATATAGTAATATTTTATGTATTTATTTGTGTATATTTTTCATTATATGTATATATTTATTTAATATATTATGTGTATATATATATAGAATATATCAAGTATTGCTTTATTTTTCCAATTATATAATGTATTGGCAATTTGCGACTGTATTGCTAGCAATATACCCTGTCGGGTCGACCTCCACGCGGTTTCTCCTGGAAACCACTATGATCAATTCTCGTTGAATCCGTAATAATGGGCTAATTGATCCGTTTTTAGTCTCGCTCATCACCACTCACTGGTGCCCCGCCAGAGCATACCGATAGCGCAGACGGGATTACCATTCCATTATCATCCATTATAAAAAAAAAAAGTGGATTGAATCGAAATGGATATTGAGATTAAATTGAAGAGTACACCTGCCGATCGGATTTGTTTACAAAACATGCATTCCATTCGAAAGAGTACTTTACATGGAACGTCCTTGAGAGCGACATCCGCCAACGCAATATCGATTTTCAACACACATATATTCATCTACAATATGGCTTCGTTGTCCACACTACCTATCGCATATTATCTGATACAACACATCACAATGCACACACGAAACAGGACGTTATCGCTTAGTAATAAATTACATAATCAATTCACAGTGAACGGCCGTTGTGACGTTTTGTTACAATTAGTCGCGATGTACTAGTAGTGACCGAACGGTAGTAATTAAGTATAGAGCATTTGTTTTGCTTAGAATCGACCTTGAGCAAGATTCGTTTTCTATGACAACTGCTAGTGTTAGCGGCAGAACGATTGGATAAAAACTTTGTACGACTAATTATTGAAAATGCTTATATAACATACACGTAATAAAAAAAAAACTGCGTGATCCGATGAGCACGTAATCTTTATGCGTAGAACAAATAAGGTCGAAATTTGATTTTTGCAACAACGATGCCATAAACCCATGTTTATAATGTTTATAAATAACTTGCAGGACTAACTGTTCTATAAATAAATTCTTTTTAATGGTTCAATTCTGTTTGCAAACTTATTGTAACTTATAACAAATAAATAAATAAGCAGATTTATATACAAAACGGTCTGGGTAGAATTATTACAAATCTACGTGATATACTATAAAATTTGTAAAATCATATATATATATATATATATATATATATATATATATATATATATATATATATATATATATTAATAGATGGTAATTGAATGGTAACCCCGCTTGCGCTAACGGTATACGCTGGCGGAGCACCAGTGAGGGATGAGAGGTGAGAATGAAAGGGCAAGTCAGTTAGCCCATCGTGATAAATTCACCTGGAATTCAGCACGATGGTTTCCAGGGGGACCACGTGGAGGTTAACCTAATAGAGTATATTGCTAGCAATAGGACTGGTAGTTCGCTTTACTAACAATCCCTTTCCCCCAGCCACTATTGTTGTAATGACTTCATAAGGTAAGCAAAGACTTTTCTTTTCAACATGAATGATTGAATGTTTCTATTTGTAAATAACTTGTTTTAGATTTAGTTTTGTGCTTCTATAATAATTTCAATAAATTTGGTTAAATTTTTCATTAAATTTTATAACCTCATCAAATAAATCATAATTATCAAATTTAATTCAAGTAGTAAATATAAGATAAAAAAAAACAAATCTCATTAATTTATAAAAAGAATATTGTCATTAAATTTAAACTAATCATTAAACATAAAAATATTAGCGTAAATAAAGATATCACGCTTATTTTTTAAATTAAATTCGCATCGTTAGTCAAAGGAACTCGCATAAAAAACTAATAGCCCGTCGCCTTTGCGTTACCATAGAGTTGGAGAATTAAAAAAATAAAAGTGCCGCCATATTTCATAACAGAAGCGTAACGTAATACAATATCATGAGATTCAGTGAAAGTAAAAAAAGACAATAAAAATGTATATATGAGTTTATCAAAAACATATATCTATACTTATAATAAATCTGTAGAGAGGTCAATTCTGTACATGAAATATATTTCCAAAATAACTATCGGGGGGTGATTAGTGATCTTACAGATCGGATTTTAAAGAAACTTGATACAATTATCCTTCATACTCCTGGGCAGGTTACAGTATACTTTTCATCACGCTACGATCAATAGGAGCAGAGTAGTGAAGGGAAATGTGTCTGTTACATCAAAACTACTGAACCGTGAGGAAGGACATAGGCTACTCATTTTACGAAAAACGACGGAAACGCCGACGAAGTCGCAGGCAAAAGCTAGTAATACCTATAGTTTAAATACGCTCCCCTCCCCCATACGTTGCCATTCCTGAGGATTCAGGTGTTATTCCTCCGTACCCAGTAAATTCACGCCATATCCCACCCTTCAAACCGAAACACAGCTATGCAAACACAACTGCTTCACGGTTGAAACACGAATGGGACAGAGGTACCCAAGCAATCGACTTTTGTACAAATCCACTGGTTTTTTTGCTTCTAAAACCCATGCGTATAAAGTAGCGGGCAATAAGCTAGTGCACTAGATTATATACAAACGCTTCACTAAAAACAAGTGAACTTTTCTATCCATGTGTGCGTGAATAGTGTTACCATAATAGACAATCACTACTCTGTATATAGGAGAAATTATTCTGTAATTTTAAATTATAAAACTGCCGCTATTTTAATTTATACATTTATTTATTTATGTTTTCAACCAATACAAACATACATATTTTTATATAATATTATAAGAAATAGTACCTAATTCAAATTTAAAAAATCAACTCGGTTTGGGAGTTTCTTAATCTTACTTGCAACACTGAATAAATTGCGCGTTTTTTGTTGCTTAAAAAAACAACAGTTGTTAAAGATAAATGTCAATTTAGATGTCTAAATGTTGACACGTTTTTGACTATCGATGCTCCATTTATATAGATGGAGCATCTGTCTGTACATAATTGAAGCCAGGGAATTATAAAATTTAAATCTCCGATCGGATTTATCAGATACCTTTAGACCGCACGGTGTCACTCCATTCAACTAGTTTTGAAAAGTAATGAATTATTAACAGAGCAACGAGACCCGCTCAATGTAATTATTAATAGGCATTATTATTACTTAGGCAAAGCGGAAATTGGGTAAGATTATCCGTTAAAAGCTTTAAATAATTAACAAGTAGTTTTGTGATGTAAGTTTAACTGAACGAATTTCTATACTGGACAGAAAGTTGTTTATCCCTGAATATATATATATATATATATATATATATATATATATATATATATATATATATATATATATATATATATTTGTGAATGAATATGAATAATATCAAAAACTACTCAACCGATTTTAAAATTTCTTTCACTTGTTTAAAGCTACATTATATATATACTATTATTTTCGAAAATTCTGTTTATAGATAGTATTATCTATTTTTAACTGGTTTAAAAATATTTTTAACCTGAAAGGTTAAACATATTTTTTATTTCAGACTAGTCCCATGAAAATTTTATTAAAATAGAACCGAGTTTTTTGTAGTTTTCAAATAAAAAAATAGCCGATTTTGCCACGACGCAAATAAACTTGTTTTTGTGGTACACAATTTTAAATTATTTAAAATATATATTACTTATATAATATTTAGTATAATAAATATATATATATATATATATATATATATATATATATATATATATATATATATATATATAACTAAATTATGCCTACTAATAGATAGATTGATAATGTATTTGCATACAAATTAGAACTGACAGGCAGACATATACAAAAAGAGAGAGAGAGAACAAAAGTAAAAAAAAGGAAAGTACATAAAAAAAGAAACATATTTTTTTTCTTTTATGTGTGTGCCACAGTAACGTTCATCTGTAACTTGCAAGCAATCACAACGGCAACAGTCGTTAAATATTTTCGTCGACAAACATTTTCGCCGACAAACATTTTCGTCGACAATGTTAGTAAGCATATATTTTTCAAATCTATGTATTATTACAACTAGATATAGTCCATTGGTGTACCATTCAAATACGTTGAGCTATTTTAGAATAGTTAACATCAAAGAAATTATTGAAACAGTCACTTTTGATATTGTAAATACCACTAAAAATATATATAAAGATATTCGTCGCTCTTTTCTTTTTTTAATTCAAACAAATAAATTATTAGAAAACCATTTATTTTTAAACACCATTCAGAAGTAGGTGGTACTCTGTCGGTCTGGATTTTTTGTTGCCATGTTACTCGATTACTTGGCAGTTCTGAACCGGTCTTGTTAAATTATTTTTGCAATTATCAGGGCACACTCCCGTGTTGAAGACGATTGAAGCATCCTTTTTTTTGTGGAGAAAAAAAACTATATACATAATACAATGGTATACCACATCCTATAATCTATCTTAGATTATACATGTAGATAGTGTCTCCATACAAATACTTCATGAAAAGCGGCTCAAGTTTTTTTTTATATAATTTTGCGTGATAAATAATTATTGTATGTTTATTTTATAACTTCTATATTTATTATTTTTGTATCTTTTTAATGCGTAAAAATTTATTTCAATTATGTTATGCGCGTAAGTATATAGAACACTGATAAAAAAAATTTGTCGGCTAATTTAACAATTAGCTGACAGAATATTGACTCGACTTTAAGATTCGATGCTGTATATAATCTAACCTATACTTGTTACAGAGCAGTCTACTTACAGAGACACGACTCCGCGTTCTCAATTCAAACTGAACAAAATTCATCAAAATGAACAATAAAATGTTCATTCCAAGCAGTTTTTTTTTTTTTTATAGGGCAAAATATACTAATTGTACTAACAAATATTAATTATTACATAGACAAACATTACTTTCCGAATGTATTTAAACTCGTAATTTATAAATGGTTGCACCTATGTAGCTAAATATTTTTTGTTGCATTTGTATTTTTAAGGACAAGGTATAAAAAGGAATGTTTAAAAAAGTACGTAAGCACGTATGATAAAGTAAAAATTTGGATTATTAATATCTCCATGTAAGTAAGTGATTGAGAGAGATTTGATTTAATTTTATTAATTACTAGCGGCCCGTCCCGGCGTCGCACGGGTGAACATTTTTAACATTTCCCTTCACTACTCTGCTCCTATTGATCGTAGCGTTATGAAAGTATACTATAATCTGCCCAGGAGTATGAAAAATAATTATACCAAGTTTCGTTAAAATTCGTCGAGTAGTTTTTGTTTCCATAAGGAACATACAGACAGACAGACAAAAATTTTACTGAATGCATTTTAGGCATCAGTATCGATCACTAATCACCCGCTGATAGTTATTTTGTAAATATATTTCATGTACAGAATTGACCTCTCAAGTATATATAGATAACACAAATGCGAAGCACGCGAAAGTAGCAAATTTAAGATGGATTTTAAAATAAATGTTATTATTCAAATAATTAATTAAAACGCTATGGACTTCAAGATTTTATAATACTGAACTACATGAATAAAACGTCGATTGCAACTCCACAATACCTATTTAAACAAGATAGGTAATTGATTACAATTGAATAGATTTGGAAAACCCCAATGTACAAGCAATAATATCAGTAAAGTCCTCAAGGCGAATATGACATCACTGCACGTCACTAGACTTAGAGAAAACACTTAATTTCATGAAGCTATTAGTTCCACACTATGTGGTCCTGGCATAGAATGGGCCATACCTTCCTTTTACTTACTGGAACTTAATGGTTAAAGGTATACAGCAACGTCGCTCTTTAAACATAACCAAAGCATAACTGCTGTTGCCAACCCACCTGAAAAGCGTGGCAACTACTGTCAAAACTTCCCTCATGGGGAAGGCTACAATAACCCCATTTACCATCAAACAGGACGTATGCTTGTTTGACACCATAATAATATAAAAAAATATGATAATAACATGATGTTGACGATGAAGTTGATATGTAAATTAAAATACATTAAAAGCTAGAAAAGTAAAAAATGTGTTTATGAAATAATTGATTACACATATATTCTTACTGGCATTATATTATAGATAAGTCTTCTAGGTAAATATAAAAGTTAATGAAGCAAAATGTTTTCCTGTCTTTAGACTTCGTTTGGATTTAAATTTATATATTTTTTCTCAAACATACTTGGAAATGTGAGCATTATTTTGACAATCTTCTTAGAGATAAATCAAAATTGCCGTACTAGCCAGATACATGCGGGCAGCGGCCGGCAAAAGTTGTATGAAAATCCATATCTGTCGTGTTTTGCGGCCAGATAAATTACTATGTAAACTCATATCTGTCCTGTAATTTAAAAATGGAATGACCTTTTATTTCGAAACATGGCTACCAAGGAGGTAACTAATAAAAAGTTTTATTTAAATTTCGAACTGGCTTGCAAATAGAAAGCTGTTTATTGAAAAAAAAACAAAGGAACATTATGGCGCGCGAAAAATTATTATTGTTCGTTGTTCATCATTGAACTTAAAAAATAAAATTGTGTTTTTGATTTCCGCGCATTGTTCGAGAAAAGTACTATACAAACCTCGGCCACAATTAGGCATTGATGAGCTGCAGTAATGTACTGTAAGTACTCAATCTCAAAATAAATTTTATTCAGCTAGTGAAACTTGTCTTGAAAACAAACCAAAACTGAAACCAGTGTTAGTTAATATGAAATACAATAATTAATTTAATCATTCCCCTCTTAGAGTGTAAAATAATGCAATATACATAAACAGAGCATAAAATAATTACTTGATCAAATTGCATACAGAGGAAGTGCATTACTTTCTGAGATGTATATGTAATATTAAAAAACCCGGAAACATTTTTTTTTATTGTTATAAATTACGTAAGTACATATTACATTTTAATGTATTAACGACCGAATTAACTTACGTAGATTTTAGTCGAGAAAGCTCGACTAGTCTGAGGATCATCCGCAATTTTTTTATGCAGCTTAGAATGGCAAACAATCTGACGGACCATCTGATGGGCAGTAGTAACCGTTACCTATAGACATGAGCAATACTATGGACATAACAGAGTATACTGTTTCGCCCATGATACCCCCCATGCGTTGCCATTCCTGAGGACTCAGGTGTTATTCCTCTGTACCCAGTAAATTCACTCCATATCCCACCCTTCAAACCGAAACACCCATGCCCATGACCCCCCATTGCTTGCCATTCCTAAGGACACAGATGTTATTTGTATTAAGAATTAAAAAGTAGGTAAGATGAATTAAAAAATTAACTCGAAGCGATTTTAACCTCTTGCTCCGGGCCATTTAAATGCAATGCTACGAGTAGATATCGGTGCCAAATTTAACAAAAAAAAAGTAAATAAAAAATGCTGTAAATATTTATTACATATAATTTCGTTTGACGTTACCAAAATATCAACTGGGCGATTAAAGTCATCAAGTAAACTTTGTCGGTAAAAATTATGTATGGGGGCATAAAAATTTTAGAAATGTTCAAGTGGGGCATAGCACAAAAATCATATCAGCAATTATTTTTCCGCTGCTGAATATAGGTCTCCCCATAAACTGTCGTAAAGAACGGTCCCGAAGCATCTGTGTTTACTGACTCCCAATATATAGACGCCTACAATACCTGGGTTGTCACGAATGTATTGCCGAGCCTTAAGAGCTGAATGCTCAGAAATAGCAGAAACGATAAGCAATAAAGTATGACATTGTATGATGGTCATAGTTCTGTTCATGTTTGAGATACCACTTCCCATCTGATAATATCTAAAAGGATATAGTTTTAGATCGATTCCTTGGGTACCTCTGTCCCATTAACACCTGTGTCCTCAGGAATGGCAACGCATAGGGGGTATCATGGGCGAAACAGTATACTCTGTTATGTCCATGGTACTGTTCATGTCTATAGGCAACGGTTACCATTTTCCATCAGGTGGGCCGTCAGCTTGTTTGCCATTCTAAGTTGTATAAAAAAATGTTTAAAAATCGGGTCAATAGTTTAGGTTTAAATCAAAATGGCTGGTTTTACCACAAATGGAATAGTATTTTGCTCTTTTGAAGGCAAAGCAATGAACTGAGTTGTGACCATTTTGTGTTGTTATGGCAAACGCACAAAAGAAAAAAGTTATGTTTCTCTTTTTAGAATTTTTTTTTTGTATATTTATTTTCTATGTCTGTTGTGATTTGTGTTCTGTAAGTAATGCAAATAAAGTATCTATCTATCTATCACTCTAATAAATAAAGCCACAGTTCATTTCATACATGACAATCACAATGACAATTAATCAGATTGATATAAATATTATATACCTAAATAACTGGACCGACTTCAAATTATTTTTATGATATTTTGAATTGTTGTTTATTTTGTTTAATGTAAATCGAAATTATTGAATGGCAAATTTATTTAAAAACGAGCAATTTTATAATAATATTATAAATAATTAAATATATTATAAATATTATTTAAAATAATTAAATATAATCTGACATCTAAATTGTCATTAACGCCTGTATATTAGCTACCTTTCAATATAATTTTGCTACACCCAAACAGGGTTCCATGTACTTACTCATCATAAGAACATTGTAACAATTCTATATTATTTTATTTTTATTTATTTATTTTATTTTTATTTATTAATAAAAAATAATTAGAAACGTATAATTATGTACATGAATGCATTATAATAATAAATAATTAAATAAATAAATCAAATTTCTAACATTTGCTTTCACACGTATTTTCATATATACTATATCACTTACGAACAAGTTTGTAAATGTTACGTACATTTATTTATTTTAATTATATCCACATTTAATAAATATCTAAGTGCGCAATGCATTGAAATATATGGTGTATTAAATTCAATTAACATATGTAAAAGGGGTCAACAGTATAAAGTTTTGTTCCTCCATCAATTACCCCCATGAGAAACATCTTGTAGATTTAGAAATGAGTATGTAAATAAAATTGCAAATTCAATTATGAATGTGTATGGAAGGATTATATTTGTGACAGTCATATTTCATGCAAATGTTTCTTAAACAGGTTAATATGTAAATAATACAACAATCTAATCCTGTCGTATGGTCCCGGCATAGAATAGGCCTCCCCTTCCTTTCTTGTGGATGTCGTAAGAGGTAACTAAGGGAGTTTATGGTGGAGAGATGGGTAGCAGCGTCCCTTTTAAGCTATTACCATTGTACAAAAGTCGTTTGCTTGGACCACCTCTGTCCTATTCGTGTTTCTACCGTGAAGCAGTTGTTTGCAAGGCTGTGTCTCGGTTTGAAGGGAGGGATAAGACGGTGAATTTACAGGGTACAGAGGAATTACACCTGAGACCACGCCACGCATGGATATCACAGGCGAAACAGTATCTGTTATGTCCATGGTACTGTTCATATCTATAGGCGAGGGTTACCACTTTTCATAAGGTGGGCCGTCAGCTTGTTTGCCATTCTAAGCTACATAAAAAAATCACCAAAGCATAAAAAAGCTACGGTTGCCAACCTGCCTGCCAAGCATGGCATCTACTGGGAAAAATCCGGATTATAAGAGAGGCTATATTCAGCAGTATCATACGATCTAAAGATCGTACCTTAACAGTCTATGGGGGAGAACTATGCTCAGTAGTGAACAGATTAAGGTCGATATGATGATATGCCACAAAGAGATCGGGACGGTTAAAGAAATAGCCAAAAAGGCATATAACTGTATAACTAATATAACTGTGTACAATAGACGGACTGAGGGCCTTCTTTTTATGGAAATCGCTTAAAACCTCTTCTAACTTATTACACCTAATTCAATCTAAACATTAAAACATACGTTCAGAAATTAAATGATATAGATTAATGTCCTATATATATATGTGTATATGTATATATATACCGTTAGCGCAGGCGCGATTACCATTACCTTTTCACTCATTAAAAAAAAAAAACTAAATAATATATAGCAAACGCGAAAGTTTCAAAGTAGCTTCGGTGTGGTCATATCATTAGACGATTTGTACCCGCCTGCTAGTTTACCACTTGACACCTGAGTGACATAAAAAAATTCTATATACGTACATACAGTTCATACACAACTCACTTAGTTCTTGAGCAACGTGCATTCAAAGAGTTAGTGCTCGCGTTACACAATTGTAATGTATCAATACGATTGCTTTTTTTCACATCTCGGCTACTCGTCTTTTTTTCGTAATTCGGGACGATTGCATTGCGGATGTCAATTAGCCCGCAGCAGGACTGATTTGATATGTCAGAGGTCAGGGTGAACGTTAGCCTTCAGAGATCCGAAAGCGGTTCGACCTTTACATTGATTGAATTGAAAGTTATGTGGTCAGGTGTTGGTTTAGGCGGAGATCGATAGAGTCTTATTTTAACTTAGACGGTTCGACGCCTGTTTATAGGCAGTCTTAGATTAATGTTTGGCATTTGTATGGGCAAAGATTTTTTTGCTTTTATATAGTTGTATATCATATCTTTTCATCCTTTAACTGTCCATTGCTGAACATAATTCTCTTTCTTAGGCAGTTCTGTCAGTAGTTACCATGCTTGGTAGGCGGATCGGCAACAGTTAGGCTTTAGAGATGTTTTAAGATGGCCGCTACTGCCCATCCCTCGTCGTCCCTTAATCGCCTCTTACGACACCCACGGGAAAGGAAAGGGTGGCCTATTCTATGCCGGGACCTTACAGCTATTTCTGATATCTTATTAGAAATAAAAATAAAAAAAACACATAGAAAAGTTTATAGATGCATTCATCGTAAAAAGTTTGCCAAATTTAATTAAATTTCCAAATTAAATACCCAAAACAAAAAAAGCAAAAGTTCAAGCAATATGCAAATTTTAATTATAGTATGCGGCGAAAAAACAACAAATTCGATTTCTGATAAAACTAACCTTCGAGATAAACAAGCTGATAAGATATCATATTTGAATATTTAGATGCTTTATCGATTTAATTATATTCAGATGTAGTTAGTGCCGTTGCAAAACCTTGTAATCTTTGACCCCGGGTTAAAAATGAAAGAATAAAAAATATGATCACGACTGAAAGAAATATTGACCAAGAAAATTATTGCGTATAGTTCTAAGATTGCAAAAATATTTATTATACACAATTTAATGTAAATTTAACACATTAAATGGTTTAATATACAATTTTGGACTTATCCCATAAAAGGATCCCTTACAGTCAATCTTTGAGAAGCTGAAAGAAAACTGTAGAATGTTCAAGGATAAAAACCATACAGCTAGTTGTATATAGTTGATCAAAAGATTGATTAGTATAAAACGTTATTTCTATCACTTTTTATTGTTATTGTTTTTTATGCAACTTAGAATAGCAAACAAGCTGATGGCCCACCTGATGGAAAGTGGTAACCGTTGCCTATAGACATGAGCAGTACTATGGACATAACAGAGTATACTGTTTCGCCCATGATACCCCTATGCGTTGCCATTCCTGAGGACTCAGGTGTTATTCCTCTGTATCCTGTAAATTCACTGCCATATGCCCACCCTTCAAACAGAAATACAGCCATGCAAATACAACTGCTTCACGGTAGAAATACGAATGGGGATGCCCAACCAAACGACTTTTGTACAAAGTCTCCCTCTGGTAAGTTTAGTAAGTTTAATGGATTGTTAACAATGCGGCTACCAGTCCCATTGCTAGCAATATACCTAATCAAGTCGACCTCCACGAGGTCCTCCTTAGAAACCACTGTGTTGAATTCCAGATGTATTCATCAAGGCCAGTTAGCCCATCGGCTAACTGGTCTTTTCATCTCACCTATCATCTGTCACTGGTACCCCGCCTGCATATACTGTTAGCGCAGGCAAAGTTACTATTGCATTGTCATCCATTAAAAAAAAATAGATATCCTAGTACAATCATTGTAATGCCCAAAAAATCAAAAGTAATCATTAGCACTAAAAAAATCAAGGTGATCATTATTATAGTGATTAGTCGATTTCAGAATTGGCAGTACTGTTGCACTTGTGCAACTGCACTTTAAGCGAGCTATTATTTTTTTTTAAAGAAATCGACGCAGGTATTACTGGTATTTACTAGTATGTTACTGATCTTATTACGTTACATAATATGATGTCACTGTATATGTTAAATTTACAATAACTATTCATGTAAATCGAAATCTGTTCACGTAATTCCTTACCAATACTATAAATGTGAAAGAGGAAGACTTTGTACAAAAGTTATTTGCTTGGGTACCTCTGTCCCATTCGTGTTTCAACCGTAAAGCAGTTGTGTTTGCATGGCTGTGTTTCGGTTTGAAGGGTGGGATATGGCGTGAATTTACAGGGTACAGAGGCATAACATCTGAGTCCTCAGGAATGGCAACGCATGGGAGGTATCATGGGCGAAACAGTATACTCTGTTATGTCCATGATACTGCTCGTGTCTATAGGCGACGGTTACCACTTTCCATCAGGTGTGCCGTCAGCTTGTTTCCCATTCTAAGTTGTATAAAAAAAATTGAGATATTTTTTTGGAAGGCACTCAAAAACTTAGATTATACAGATAGAGTATCGAATGTCAAAAACTTGTCATAATTTAGCTACCTAATTTGACGTTTGGCTGACAATTTTCTTTTTAATGTAAAATAAAATGTGCAATTTTTCAAATGTTGGCAACACTTAATTTAAAAAATTTCCATACACAATTTTTTATATTATACAATATTACATACATACATGCATACATATTGCTTGCAAATAAATTTACATACATATATTAATTAAATTTATAGGCACTTTCAATTATTTCAAAATTAAAAACACATTTTATGTCTATACTCCTATATAAATAAAAGTATTCAATAAAGATAAGAATCATTATTATGCAGTGTTCATCTTACACTTTCCTAAATATATTCCTAAGAATTTTGATACGTTTTTATTTTTTATTTTTACCATACAATAAATTACTCCCTTATATCGTGTAACATATGTTCATAATGGTAACCCTATTCACGCACACACTCGTAGATAATAATTATTATCTATGTTTGTGATATTCCTATCATATTATTTATTTTTACGATTGAAGGATTTGTATCCATGGGCATAAATAAATTAAAAAAGAAACCGATAAAAAAAGCTGACATGTTTTGTCGAAGTATTTATATGAAGACACTATTTATATGATCTAAGATTAAAAAGTATATGTATTTTATTAAAAATTTACATACAAGTTGGTCTTATTACATCGATCGTGTTGCAATAGTCTGTACAAAATTGGAATAGAACAATCAATCAGCTCTCGCAGACCATAAATCATCTACAACAAGTGTGTAATCAGCGTCAGTCATCGCGAACTAAATCAGGTGAATATTCAAATTGGATGAATTAATGTGTAACTAAGTCATTTCAATACTCCGTGTACTGACGAAGGAGTAATATTTTACTTTTAAAACATTGAAACATAGAAGGTTATATATTTTTATAGTAGTAGACTACCAGTAGTTTTTTTTCTTTTTTTTATTTTTTTTTTATGGGTGAAAATGGTATGGTAACCCTGCCTGTGCTAACGGGATACGCTGGCGGAGCACCAGAGAAGGGTGATAGATGAGAATGAGAACAGGCCAGTTAGCCCATCATGATGAATTCATTAGGAATTAACCATGATAATTTCCAGGGGGAACCGCGAGAAGGTCGACTTAGTTGGGTATATTGCTAGCAATGGGATTCTCAGTCTCCATTACTAACAATCCCTTTCCCCCGACTACCAGTAGTTAAGTAGAGTAGTAGTTTTTTTTTTTATGATACTGTCTCTATAGGTCTCCACGACCTATGTTCAGCAATAATTAACGGCTGATATGATGAAATATATAATAGATTTCTTTTAATGTAGTCAAAGTCTAAAGTTGCGATGAATTTAACACTTGACATATCGTACCTTTTTGTATGCAACTTAAATGGCAAACAAGCTGACGAACCACCCGATTTGAAGTGGTAACCGTCGCCTACAGACATGAGCAGTACCGTGGACATAACAGAGTATACTGTTTCGCACATGATACCCCTAACGCGTTTATAATTTACAATTTATATTCTTTACAAAAGTGTATTAAATTTCTTAACATTCAAGAAACAAATCAACGACAATATCTGAGAGAAAGGTAAGTACTAAGGGAGCGAAGAAATGTTTTGTAACAAAGCTCCTATTTATGTAGTATTGACTCCGTTAACTTTCCAACTCGATGACTATTGAATTAGACTAACTTTACAATAGAGAAGCCATTGTAATTTTCAACTATACTTATTCGATGTTTAACAACAGTCGAGTAATTAAAACATTTCGCTCGATGTAGTTTGTTAATATTTGACGAGCGTTGTGTAAAATGAATAAAAGAAAGGAATTCAATTTACATTATAAAGGGTAAAGATTTGATTGTTTAATCGTAATGAATAAAGTGAAAAATTCCCTTAACGATTTTCAAAATATATATAATGATTTAATATGATCGATTACTATTATCTTTTCACTCATTAAAAAAACTATATAAATAATAGTAAGTTTCAAAGTATCTTCGGTGTGGTCATATCATTAGACGATTTATACCAGCCTGCTTGTTTACCATTTGACACCTGAGTGACATAAAAAATTCTATATATATATATATATATATTATATATATATATATATATATATATATATATATATATATATATATATATATATGTATATAATATATCATCATCATCATTATCCATTCAGTATCAGCCACTATTATTATCCATCCACTGTTAGACATAGGCCTCCCCGTAAACTGTTTTCGATTCTTCTAGCTACGTGACCAGCCCATTGCCTCTTCAGCTTATATATAATATTGGTAATATAATAATGGTGGTAATCATCATGATCATCATTTCAGCCATTATTCGTCCACTGCTGGACATAAATCTCCCCCATAGATTGTCATAAAGAACGATCCTGGGCCACCTGCATCCACTGACTCGCTGCAATGCATTTGAGGTCGACGGTCCATCTACTGCGGGGTCATCCTACATTGCGTTTGCCCGTATGGGGTCACCATTCAAGAACCTTTCTTTCCTATTGGTGGTTGATTCTTCGAGCTACATGACCAGCCACTGCTACTTTAGCTTGCTTATTCTAAATATATAATAATAGTGGTATTATATGGTATGAATATTTTTTACATATATTTTTTTATTAAACTATCTTTTACATGTATAAAAATGTATACTCTCCAATAGCAAACTCATTTGTAAAAATTGCCCGCTAGTAATTAATGCTTTCCACTCAGGGTTTGCTATAATAGAAGAGAACTCTTACAGAGTTAAGCTCGCCTGTTGTACATCTTTATTTTATATATATTATATGTTGTATTTTTTTTGTGTACAATAAAGAATAAATAAAAAAATAAAATAATTCTAAAAACTTCTAAATGATACACTGTGCAATATTTTTACAAATCCCTGACATCTTAGTGCATGGTATTTACAGAGGTCAAATAATTTTGAGCGCATTCTCTTACATAAAAAAAGACCATTACCTAATAGTGAAAGGATATAACACATCGTGTAACCACATTATAACAATTTTAAATAATAATTTGGAACATTAATATGGTAATTTTTATTTTGTTAGATTCACTTAACACACACGACGTAAACTGCAATTTAGCGTTTCTAGCGTGAAGCAGTCGTGTTTGCATGGCTGTGTTTCGGTTTGAAGGGTGGGATATGGCAGTGAATTTACAGGGTACAGAGGAATAACACCTGAGTCCTCAGGAATGGCAACGCATGGGGGGTATCATGGGCGAAACAGTATACTATGTCCATGGTACTGGTCATATGTAGGTATAGGCGACGGTTACCACTTTCCATCAGGTGGGCCGTCAGCTGGTTTGCCATTCTAAGTTGCATAAAAAAAATCTATCATGTTCCTAATATATATCTAATGTCTACTACATAGAAAATTATTATAAAATGTACTACACTGCGTTAGGTTGACTGGAAGAAATCTCTTTTAGAGATAAGTTCGCGTTTGCTAACATTGTTATTAACTTATTGTTGTTACTGTATGTTTTAGTGCAATAAAGATATATATATATATATATATATATATATATATATATATATATATATATATATATATATATATATATATATATATATATATATATATATGTTTTAAATGACTAAAAAAAATACACAGAATCAGTATTAACTATCATGAGTCATACTATATTGTGGACCGCACTCATGAATAAGTGTACCAGTCGAGTTGGAAACTTGTCTAAAATTAAAAAACGAGAATAAAACCGACGTAAATAATTAAAGCGAAGGTTGATATAAAAAATTAGCATCCTTATCTATAATATCAAAATGAATCGCTGAGTGTGTTGCTAAGCGCGAATCTCGAGAACAGCTTTCGAAACCGATTTCGCTAATTCTTTTTTTAGAATATTCCTTAAAGTACGAGGTTGGTTCTTACGGAGGGAAAAATTAAAAATAAAGCCTGAAGAAGTTTCAAAACAACACTTTTCTATACTCCCGATTATACAAACGATTCGTAATAGTACGTAAAAGTCAATTTGAACTTTAATACCATACCATAAAGTTCAAGTGTTAGTGGAGAGGTTCCGGGAAGGCAAATCGATTGAATGACGTGACATAGCGTGTTTTATAATTTTTATTTTTTAACATAATGTAATTGTTGACTTATTAACTATCTTATTTCGTTTTTTTTTTTTATCTTACTAGCTGACCCGGCGTCCCGAATAGCAGAATAAGTGTAAAAAAAAACTAAAAAAATAAAGAATCGATCGTTAGGCGGTACGAAGTTCGCGGGTCACCTAGTTTATTAATAATAATAATAATTTATTGGCATAAATAAGTTTGAATTTGATCTCAATATTATAGAATTACATATTTAGTCGATTTGTTTTAATGGCGTGCAATAATTATTTACGTGAATACATTTTATATTTAAGTTTGTTCTACCAGTGTTTCATTTGTCCCAAAGAATTATTATTCGAAAAACGAAAAAGTTTAAAGCCCCCATACTAAAGCAGCGTACAGCTGTCAAGTTAAAAGCATTCATAACTTTAGCTCACCGGAGTGTGACACCGTCGCAATTATTTGTAAATTTTGAAAAAATAATTTAACAAATTACAATATATATTTATTCTTTATTGCCCTTATAAAGTGCATAGATAATACATTTGTAAATATTGTAAGCAAGAGTAGACTTATCTCTGAAAGAGATCTCTGCCAGTCAACCCAATACATTTGGAAAGCATGTCGTTAGCGGGCAGCTAAAATGCACGAGTGCTGTACGAACAACTATTAAAAAATATAAGCTACAAACTGTTAAATTAAATATTAATATAACATATATTTGAATATTACATAAATCCATAAATATGAAGAGAATGCTACTAGTATTAAGTCCACTTTTTGTACCTTATTTTATTTTTTGTAATAAGTTAGTTATAGTTATAATAAATTATTTAAATAAATAAATATAGTAGCTACCTACCTATATAATAAATGTTAAAAAAATGAATATACTACCTACATTAGAAATTTAGTTTAATGATTTTGAGATTTGATAGTTAAATTTGAAAAATGAAAAATAAAGATTACGAATTCTGACTGATGAAAAGTTCTGTGCTAACGAAATAAGACAATAATCATGCAATGATATTATTATTAAATTGAACTTGCATTTGAACTACTTCGAAACAAACTATGAAGCAAATGAAAAGTTTTAATGGTAGATTATTATGCGACGTATACAAAGATTAACGTTTTATTCCGTAAGTAAAATAATTTTTAAATAATCAGAAACATACAAAATGTTTTTTTTTTTTGTGTGAAGCTTTAAATTACATATCGTTTTTAGCGTCACGTTTTCTTATAAAAAAAGAGTTCCTATTCAGAGGGAAAATTCTCTTTTAAAATTATTCTAATTATTTTTAATTTAAATTTTATAAAAATATCACAAAAACTCAATCCGAAAACACAATCATATATATACGTAGTATGACTATTCTTTTGCCTACCCACAGAATAAATAAAAAAAAAATCACTTACCTGAGCAATGGCGTCCATTGTCATTCTCTCGATGTCCACATTGTAGAAATTGAGCTGCGGCACGTACCGCTTCCTGGGTCTTATATCATCGTAATATGCAACCACATCATTAATCGACACCACTGGACAATCATCAGCGGTGCTACAACCGCTGCTGACTCCGTCCACACCACTGTCGGAGTCCCCCTCGCCCCCGAACCCCTCTTTGGAGTCCCTCCGGTCTCCGTAACTCTTGTCAGAGTACTCCGAGCCCTCCTGGTAGCCGGACTCGTTCATGTCATCAGGGGTGACGATCTCGGGTATTTTTGTCGTGTCGTAATCGTATCCAACGTCGTCTTCGAGACTCTCCGTATCGAGGATGTCCACCATTTTAACGTTTAACTTGTTTCCCGTTTCACTGTCCACTACATATCGTTTCCGCTAACGGCGACCTGCAACAAAAATGCCATGTTAGAACTATCATGTGGCAAGAAATATTTTCATTATTGTACACTTTACAAAAAATTGTTTTAAATACATTTTTACAAACGTGTTTAATTAACAATCGGTACACTTGTTCATTATACATATTTATAAAATTTTATACCAATTTGCTGACAATTACATAAATTTATTGATGTATATACATATTAAAATTGTATGTCAATACCACTATTAGAATTACTGCATATTTCTTTTAGCTACCGACCTAATTTATTTCATATTAGCTTCGAATTGTCGGCGTTATCTTATTACATCAATTCATACATTTATAATTTTAGTACAGAATACGTAAAACAAAATTATATTTATGTTTTTCACTAGATTTTTTTTATTCAACTATGGTGACAAACAAGCATACGGTCCGTTTGATGGTAAACGGAGTTATCGTAGCCTCATTTACTTTCGAAATCATGATCGAAAGTTATCAAATAATTCTAAAAGGAATGGAGACACTTTAAGACGAAAAACAACCCTTGTATCCAACAAGCAAATTTGTCAAGGAAATTTCTTATTTAAATTTTTAATTTTGGAAAGGATAAATATTTATGATACGATTAGGATTGTGCACACAAAAAAAATACTGTCAAATTGTAAACGTTTTCCCTCTTGAAACTGAAAAAATAAAGGCGTAAATATTAGTCGAAAAACAACCGGTTCCCGTCGCACGAAGTCGCATGTCAACAACAAAGTAACAGACTTTGTTGTTCAGATATTCACGGCGCGACCTGCTCATCAATCTCTCTCTCTCTCCGTATACGATAGCATCAATGAAACCCCTGTAAGTACGACCTACATACAATTTTATGAAAAGAACACGATGACCTTTATTTTTCACTTTCCTATGCTCGCTGGTACATTAATTCTGTTTTTAAATACAAACATTTAAATAGCTAAATATTTGTTTGTATTGATCTGGATATTTTCTAAGTATAGTATACCTTTTACCCGTGACTTTACCCGCGTAACTTAGACATATTTATCGGAATAAAAAATAGCCTCATTCCTTCTTCATCTCATATAGTAAATATATACTAAATTTTATACTAATCGGTTTTGTCTATGACATAACTTTTTTATTCTCTCTAGTTTGTCAATTTCTAACTGTGACGGATCTGTGAATAATTTTAATTTATTTTATTATTTATACAGTGTTTTTATTTAGTAAAAACGGTAACAACCAAACAAATTCACTTTCACATTTTATTATTAATAAGTGAGGATATGCATTTATAAAGTTATGTGTGATCGGTCTAACTAGTACACATTACTGGCTGATAACGGATTTTTTTATTTTTCTTTGGTGATGTACAGTAAAATTTTTTAAATGGACTACGTACGAGAACGTGTGGGCCCAGCATAGAATGGGCCATCCCTTTCTTTCCTGTGAATGTCGTAAAAAGCGACTAAGGGAACTTAATAGTCGAGGGATGGACAGCAGCGTCCCTTTTAAAACATCTCCATGACCTAACTGTGGTTTGACAATGGTATGGTAACGGTAAATGGTACGGGGTTACCATACCATTTTCACCCATCAAAAAAAACCCGTCTTCCAAGCGTGGCAACTACTAACAAACACGCTTGACAAGTGGGTTGCCAACCACAGTCAGGCTTTAGAAATGTTTAAAAGGGACGCTGCTGCCCGCCCCCAGCCCTTAATCGCGTCATACAACACCCACGGGAAAGAAAGGGGTGGCCTATTTTACGCCGGGACCACACGGCTATATACCTACAAGTTAAAGTACAATAAAAGATCGCTTACAATAATAAGAGATTGCTTAGCGATAAGGCCGTCTTTTGTATCATTTCTCATTAAAATTCATTGTATTTAATATTTTAATAAATGTTGCAATAAAATGTAAATAAATTAATAAACTCACCAGAAAACCACTTATAATAATAAAAACACACTGTTTCTCTAAAGCTTGCTAGGTTTACCTGAGTCTATTTTGTGGATGTTTCAAGATTCAGAGTACACATTCTAGACTTAACTAGGTATTTTTCCATACACCTTAAAAAATAGTATTAAATGTTTACTTAAATGCACAATCTATTGTAGAATCGACAACTATGATTAATTCCCACTTTTTTTAAAAGTATTTCTTACAATAATTGAAATTATTACTATATTTAGAATTCTTAACTATTCTACAAGCATCATTGACAATTAATTTTATTAAAGTTACCCGTCTACCCCCGATAATAGTAATGTATTGCCACCTACAAAAACTACATAAATGTCCTCATTTATAAAGTTGCCATGCAATAAATTATTGTATTAATACTAAACCTTGGGGGGAAGGGATTGTTAGTAATGGAGACTGAGAATCCCATTGCTAGCAATATACCTAACCAGGTCGACCTCCTCGCGGTTCCCCCTGAAAACTATCATGATTAATTCCTGATGAATTCATCATGATGGACTAACTGGCCTGTTTTCATTCTCATCTATCACCCTTCACTGGTGCTCCGCCAGCGTATCCCGTTAGCGCAGGCGGGGTTACCACCCCATTTTCATCCATTAAAAAAAAATACTAAACCTACCGACATTTCATATACGAGGTCTGTCCGGAAAGTTCGTATAAAAGTGTTCTGGAATGCGAGAAAGAGGAGTGGGGAGGCCAGGTAAGCGCAGGACCCCTTCCTTATGTCCCTAACAATGCTTCAGTTCTGGTCTGACCGCCGTGCGGTGCGAACTGGCTTGTCACGCCATCTGTGAAGTTACCTCTTAACGAAACCCCGTCGGCATGGAGCCCGCTTCCGTTGAAGAGCAGCGCGTCGTAATCAAGTTTCTCTCGAAACTCGGCAAGAATGGCCGTGAAATTTTTGCCGATCTCAGAACAGTTTATGGGGATGATGCTGTGAAGGAACCAACCGTCCACAAGTGGCTAAAAAGATTCAGAGAGGGCCGAGAAAGAGTTCGATGTTCGGGGGATTGTCCATCAAGAATTCGTCCCTCCAGGCCAGACAGTTGATGGAAAATTCTACGTCGATGTGCTCAGACGCCTCAAAGCTCGTGTGGCACGAGTTCGTCCAGAATTGGCGCGAGAGGGGCGTTGGATTCTTCACCACGACAATGCCCCTGCCCACACCTCTCTTGTTGTCCGTGAGTTTTTGAGTAAAAATTCCATTACGGTGACCGAACACCCCCCTATTCGCCGGATTTGGCCCCGTGTGACTTCTTCTTGTTCCCAAAAACCAAATTGGTACTTCGGGGGCGGCATTTGGGGGACATAAATGAGATAAAAAAAGCTACGACGGGGCAGCTGAGAAACCTACAACCAGAGGACTTTCAAGGAGCCTTCTCACAGTGGAAACGGCGTTGGCACAAGTGCATTATGTCACAGGGGGAGTACTTTGAAGGGGATAAAATTGATTTACCTGAATAATTGTAAAATAAAATTTTTAAAAAACTTTTATACGTACTTTCCGGACAAACCTCGTATACCTAATCCAACCGTGAGCGGTCAAATGACCGCTTTAAAATAAAGTATGTATCTTAATATAGAAAGAGACTTTAGCCAATTGGATAGTAAACAAGTAAATAATAGTAAGTTGTAAATATTGAAAAATGGGTTTTATGTATATTATAGGAAAATCAATAAGTTACATGGTGGTACAGTAAAGTTATACATGAAAATTTTTAAAAAACGTTCATTTGACCGCGCTTGATAGGTTTAATGTTAAAAAAACAGGTGAAAATGTCTAATTTCCCTGGTAGTGGAACCCTTCAAAGAACTCAAACCACATGTATCTCATAATGAACACATTGGATGATGTTCAGCATATGATATCCGAATGTACGAAATACAAAACACAAAGGGAAGTATTGATACAGAAATATAATCTCAATAGACAGGAGATTGGTTTATTTTCAAATATACTCGCAGAACCACATTCCGGAATGGCAAAATCTTTAATTACTATATTTTTGTATCAATAATTACCTTTATTAAAATAAACTACTAAGATATTATGTATTATTTATTTATGTATGAAAAACATTCAGTCGCACCGAACACTACATTAAAATAAGAAAATATACCATTTGTAAATTATCCCGCAGTTGCCCAGATTTACATCGTGAAGTCAAAGCCGCTGAAATGAAAACTGATGATGTTTTGGCTCTCATAAAAGTGTACGCGTGTTATTTTTATTTACGAGAGATATTCAAGATATTTTGGTGGGATTTTTGTAAGGTTCACAAAGTCATTCAATAGAATCACAGATACAGTCTTGTTAATGTTCTAAAAAATTTTTTTTATGCAACTTAGAATGGCAAACAAGCGCACGGCCCACCTGATGGATAGTGGTAACCGTCGCCTATAGACATGAGCAGTACCATAGACATAACAGAGTATACTGTTTCGCCCATGATACCCCCCATGCGGTGACTTTACTGAGGACTCAGGTGTTATTCCTCTGTACCCTGTAACTATCCAGATTTTATACATATCATTCTACAAAAAAAAAATCAATAGAGATAAAATCAGATTAACTTTGGGGTAAAATAAAATTTAACAATAACAAAAATAATCGCATTATAAACAAATAATGCCTAATTGAGAAACTTCTACTTTATAAAGTCAATTAAAAATACCATAAAAAGCATCGTTCACATATTATTCGCCTTATGGCGTCGCACCGAAACACGACATTGAAAGCTCTCTCTTTCACTCGGTCAATCCCTGTGCGACTCCAACAAGTGATGACCCTACTCCAGTGACCCACTTCCTAGTGCCAAGGTCTAGATCCGAGCAACAAGTGCCAACCCTGCGCTTTTGTTATGCAAGCTCCTTCCAACTCGCGTTTTTGAATTCTGTTCTTTTGTGTGGCCCGGTTTATCATTTATTAACTGTACAACTTCGTCGTTACAGTCGAAATTAATTTAATTCTTATGAATGGGACGTGATTATTTGATACCAACAGCATTAAGGTATTTTTTTCTTAAACGTGTCAAGCAAATAATAAATGCGCTATACGCAACACCGTGCAACTGATGGTGACTATGATTGTGATAAAACATATACCTAATTTTAAAATGGGCAGTGGGCAGTTTTTAAATTACAAATTTGTTGAAATGTATTATGCTAATTTCTCTAGGTGTGACGGCGTTACGTAACGTTATTTGAGTTCTGTCATTTATCGAATCTCATTATAATAATTTCAATTCACATTTTTCTTCCTAACAAAAAAAAATATATATTAGATAGATAGATAGATAGATAATTTATTTACATTACTTACAACACACAAATTACAATAAAAAAAACATACACGTAATATACAATAAAAGAGATAAAAGAATGAAAATAAAAAAGCACAAATAAAAAAACAAAAATATATAAACTATCAATCTCCATTCTTTCCCTTCCTTCATGCGTGTGCCATAGTAACACAAAATGGTCACAACTCAGTTTATTGCTTTGCCCTTAAAATTTTATAAATTGGAAAAAAAAAAGATAAGGTAGGTAATAATTTTTCCATCTATTTTTTCAATGTCATTGTTAAAATCTTTATCTTGTTGACGGTTACTGTTTATCTCAAAATGCATTTTAATGATCACATATTCAACACAAAAACATCACAAACCTTGCATGCAATACCCATAGAATAAATACATATTTATTCCGTGACAAAACTTTATGTTGCAATCACATTATATCAAATGGGGGGGGGGGGATCATATGCACCTAAAAGAATGAAACTTGCTATTGACAACGGAATAAATAATTACAAAGTTTAGCGCTGTTTTAAAAAAAATTATATATAAATGGTATAGAAATATACAACCAAATATA
Source organism: Galleria mellonella (assembly GCF_026898425.1). Classification (NCBI taxonomy): domain Eukaryota; kingdom Metazoa; phylum Arthropoda; class Insecta; order Lepidoptera; family Pyralidae; genus Galleria; species Galleria mellonella. The sequence goes on from NW_026442087.1 coordinate 1,826,444, forward strand.
TAGGCAGAGGGAGTCTTTGTACAAAAGTCGATTGCTTGGGTACCTCTGTCCCATTCGTGTTTCAACCGTGAAGCAGTTGTGTTTGCATGGCTGCGTTGCCATTCCTGAGAACTCAGGTGTTATTCCTCCGTACCCAGTAAATTCACGCCATATCCCACCCTTCAAACCGAAACGCAGCCATGCAAACACAACTGCTTCACGGTTGAAACACGAATGGGACAGAGGTACCCAAGCAATTGACATTTGTACAACGTCTCCCTCTGGTAATAATCACGATGGTTTCCAGGGGTAACCGCGTGGAGGTAAACCTGACAAGGTATATTACTAGCAGCAATGAGGATTAACGTCCCCATTACTAACAATCCTCCTCTTCCCAGCATAAGTATACTGGGTGGTCGCGGAATAGAATGAGCCATCCTTTCCTATCCTCTGGGGTTCGTAACAAGCGACTAAGGAACTTAATGGTCCAGAGATTGGTGACAGCGTCTCTTTTAAAACATCATGAAAACCTAGTGCAAAACATCCTTATAGGGGAAGACCTATGTTCAGCAGTGGACAATTACCAGCTGTATAGCATAGTGAGATTATTTATGTATATATTTATGTATATATACATTATGTTCCATTACGAAGAACAGAGTTCGCTAAGCAGGCTCCCCTATCTCTTGCATTGAAACTACTCAATGATATTTTGAGCCAGTATCCGCAATTGGATGTATTTGCCTCCAACTTGCTGGAGTTTCGTCAAGTGACCACAGAGTATTTGTATTCAGACGTTTTTGTTTAAGTCTTTTTATATTATTCTTGTTATATATGCGTAATATTCCTTTTTTATATGTTATTGTACTCATGCTTTCCTGGGTGAGCGTATTGGAAGACTGTAAGGCTCACCCAGTGGATGTAATAAATAAATATATAAAGCCTGGAACCCAGTGTAAATCTACAATACTAGTATATTGTTTACAACTGGCAGCTCGTAGTACACATACGGGCGAATAGTCCTGGCGGCCTGCCAGCGGAGTTCGTTGTCATTTCGATTCGACAACAATCGACTAATTCTAGAACATTACAACTAACCTATATTCGGTGCAGTTCGCTAAAGCACTATTGTAATCCTTATTATTATAAACGGAAAGATGAGTTTGTTTGTTTGTTAGCATTCGACACTTTAACCGTTCAACCAGTCATCATGTATCTAGTATTAAGGGTGGCTAATATATAGGTATTTTTTTATACAACTTAGAATGGCAAACAAGCTGACGGCCCACCTGATGAAAAGTGGTAACCGTCGCCTATAGACATGAGCAGTACCATGGACATAACAGAGTATACTGTTTCATTCATGATACCCCCCATGCGTTGCCATTCCTGAGCACTCAGGTGTTATTCCTCTGTACCCTGTAAATTCACGCCATATCCCACCCTTCAAACCGAAACACAGCCATACAAACACAACTGCTTCACGGTTGAAACACGAATGGGACAGAGGTACCCAAGCAATCGACTTTTGTACAAAGTTTACCTCTGGTAATACTAATATCTGTATATTTTAGTTACAACATCTATATATTGGTCCAATAACGTAACAAATATTAAAAGTTTGTTATCCAAAAAATATTATTGAATAACTTTATTGCATAGACTTTTAACATATTCAAAACTAGATGTCCGACCGATATAGGTGATATCGAAATAAGTAATGACCTTTTTTCCGTCATCAATGTCCATCAGAAACCCAATACATAGATATCGAATCGGTATCCGTTTTATCCATACCATAGACTACTTTTCATCCTGACCAATCAACGTATTCCAATCACTCGGACCGAGTTGCGGATAAAAGTTAGTATTATAGTAAAAATAAAATAAAAAGGTTATTGACTGCTGTCTAAAGTATTTATACTTTGGATCTAACAGATTAGGATTCGTTCTTTAATATCGTTATATTTATTTCGACCAACTTGGATCATATTGATATGATTTTCTTACATTTATCACGAAACTTCTGGAATTATAATTAAGGCTCACAAAGTTTACCAGAGGCATCCAGGCAACTTTTGCAAATTGACTGTGGTAAATTGTCTGAGACAGAAATAATTGAAACTGCAATATCCACAAAATTTAATAGCTTGTTATATATATATATATATATATATATATATATATATATATATATATATATATATACAAATTATATTGAACAAAGCCTATTACACTGTAAACGATTACTCGAATGACAAGCGTGCATGTTTTGTTAGTCGATCATGCACGGGCTTTTTAATGACCATGTAACTTTAAACATCGACATCACTTAAATAAATATACCTGTATTTATAATATACATAGTATATATTAACAGAGATATAAAAGAGTAACTGTTGAATTTCTTGCGGGCTCTTCTCAACAAATAACAACTTTCCGAACCCTACAGTATGTTCAAAATTAACCTTTTTACATATATTATAGTTTTTTTTATAAAAAAGAAAATTGATAAACAATTAAAATAGAACAAAATATTAATACAAATACTTGTACAACAATTAGTCCATTACCTTAAGGTTGTCTTGAAAAGATTGCTCTCAGCAATAACACCGTCTTACTGTACTTATACAATTGTATCGTTGTGTTTGTAAATTGTCTTGCTTATTTCCAATATTGTATAATGCAAATAAAGTATACTCATTCATTCATTCATTCAATACAATAATACATCAAGTCAACAGACGGCATTTTTACTTACAATAATATAATTAATAAATATAATATAGATAACAAGAACCAGCATATTTTACAAACACAGTAGGTTTAAAAAGTGACGATTTAAAAATGCTTGTAAACAAATCTATTCGAATAAAGACGATTTGAATTTAAAATTTTATTATATTGTCATTATTGTTTGCTTACAATTATTAAGGTTTGATTTAATACCTATAACAGGCGGCTCTGTTGGGTAACGACACGGCTAGAACTGTTTCGTAACAATTCGTGTACTACGCAGTGGTCTAGCATTCTGGCAGTGAGCCACTGCATTCACTTGACTTCAGAAATGGCTTCCGTGAGTGCAATCGATTGATATTTGATCTTATCTTTCATCTTCGCGGTAAGATTGAGATGTTATGAAAACGCGTGTAATAAGAACTGGCGGAATTTTTTACTTGCAATAAACTTAGAAAAAGAAATAAGTTGTGTTTGCATGGCTGTGTTTCGGTTTGAAGGGTGGGATATGGCGTGAATTTACTGGGTACAGAGGAATAACACCTGAGTCCTCAGGAATGGCAAAGCGTAGGGGTATTATGGGCGGAACAGTATAGTCTGTTATGTCCATGGTACTGCTCATGTCTATGGGCGACGGTTACCACTTTCCATTAGATGGACCGTCAACTCGTTTGCCATTCTAAGTTGTATAAAAAAAAATATAGTGTGAAAAATTTAATACAAACCTCCACCTGTTTCAAAACAATTAAAATTTCTAAACTAAGTTATAAAAAGAAATAGTAACATTCACTACAATCCTCAATAATAATAAAATTGCCTCAATTCTGATTCCAAATTTTTATTCGGACACTTAACAGTTTCTCGTCATCATTATTTCATTGCTAAACATAAATCTCCCCCATAGACAGCCATAAGAAACGGTCCTGAACCATGTAAATACATTCGAAATCATCACTCCATCATACTTAACAGTTAATTTATCAAAAATTTTATCCTCTTTAAAATCTCAAACACCACGAGGAGGCTAAGAATAACAAAAAAAAAAAATACATGAACATTTTCGATTGTATTTAAAAATAACTCTACAGCGACACCTCTCCTCGCCTCATTTATTTAAGTCGACGAAAAAAAAAAAACAATGATTGAGTAATGGTGAGAACCGTTTAATAATTATTTAAATCCTTATTTTTCTCATTCAATTCATCATCGTTTTCGTTTATTATTTTTGCAGTTGCTTATAATAAATAATCGCATATATTGGACAGGATATACTAATTCTTTGCCGCGAGTTCTACTGCGTAACCGTGTTAATTAACTGACCGGGTTCAAAACTAAAATATTACCTACTCCATTTCAAAAACATGTATGATGATCATCATTTCAGTCATTATTGCCTTCCTCATAAACATAAAGGACAAGAGCATTCCTTATGGCAGTTTACCATTGGAGGGATTTTACCAGTAATTACCACGCTTGGCAAGCGAATTGGCAATGACAGTTTAGACTTTAGTGATGTTTTAAGAGAGACGCTGTTGCCTATTCTTCAACCATTAAGTGACGTGTGTGTAAGAGGTGACTTATGAGAACTTAATGGTCGAAATATATTTATACTAAATATATTATATAGATAGATAGATAGATACTCTTTATTGTTTCCTACAAAAGATTACAATAGTAAACTTATTATAAATATAAATAATTACATATAAATAAAAATAAACCAATAGTTATCAATAAAATAACTTTTCCTTCTTAAAAGATTAGACATAAAATATTTAGATTCATACAAATATGCCAGTGAGGGCGGATACTAGAGCGATCCACATCTAGACCTCTCAAGAAATTGTATAATTTAAATAATAAATTCGACCGAAAATATAGCTCTTTTTATAGCTACCGCCATCCATAAACTCCAGTGCGACAATTTTTCTGTAATAAACCTGTTTTCATATAATTTTGTGAGAGTAACACGTACACAGGAGTCGAGAGATACCTGCATATATCTGAGGATACTTTATAACCCATTAGTATTCCTCTTGCGAAATAAAAAAGGAAAAAGTATGAATAAAATGTAACCTTGTAAGTTTGAAATGCAATCTAAAGGTAAAGGAGTTAAGGGGCCGCCTGAAAATCAGCGTTATATAGGTACATATCGCTGGAGCTGTACATATATAGCAACAGCTGAGGCGGCTCCTATTACCAGCAACATTAATTGTTTTTTTTTTTCTTTTTATTGTTGATTTTTTTTATCAGTGGTAATAAAGATTATCTATCTATCTATCTATTCATCATCATCATCATCATCATCTCAGTCCTTAATCGTTTACTGTGAACATAAACCTCTCTCTTGGGGGTTATGCCAGGAGTTGCCACGCTTAGCAGGCGAATTGGCAACCGCAGTTAAGCTTTAGAGATGTTTATTTATAATGAAAGCAATTTAATTGATTTCGTATTCAAATTTAATTAATTTAATACAACTTATTGACTATGGGTCCCAGTGAAGGGTGATAGATGAAAATAATAGAAGTTAGCCCATCATGACGAATTCATCAGGAATTAACCATGATAGTTTCCAGGGAGAACCGCGAGGAGGTCGACTTGGTTGGGTATATTGCTAGCAATGGGATTCTCAGTCTTCATTATTAACAATCCATTTCCCTCCTATAAGATATAGTATGGATATTCACACTAAAGGAAGGTATTTGAAAATTTTCACGGGAAAGTGAGATATTATTTTGTTCAGTAGCAGTTTAGAACGCTTAATTTTTTTTATGTAATGTATAAAATGTAAAAGCTATAACACCGCCTTAATCTTTTGCGTCAAGGATCATTAAGTATTTTGCCTTCCAGGAAAATACAATGTCAAAGTCAATGACGTTCAAAAAGTGATTTAAAAGCTTCGCTAATAATTTACCTTCTGTGCCGTAATCCGGTAAGAACTTGGCATAGATGTAGAATAAAATGAAAATATGTCTCTGTCTACCCTGAGAACAATAAGGAGTAAGTTTTGTTTATGCAACTTAGAATGGCAAACAAGTTGACGATTCACCTAATGGAAAGTGGTAACCATCGCCTATAAACATGAGCAGTACCGTGAACATAACAGAGTATACTGTTTCGCCCATGATACCCCCATACATTGCCATTCCTGAAGACTTAGGTATTATTCCTCTGTACTCTGTAAATTCACTGCCATATCCCACCCTTAAAACCGAAACACAGCAATGCAAATACAACTGCTTCACGGTAGAAACATGAATGGCACAGAGGTACCCAAGCAAACGACTTTTATACAAAGTCTCCCTCTGGTAATAGAGTTTCATATCAATCATAAATCGCAGAACACGGTCGAAGTCACTGGCGGAAGGTTACAAAGACTTAAATGGATACTCCACATGGATATGGGTCCACATTAATTATACCTTCAATAATAGTACCAGTACGTATGCCCCAATAAAGACTATCCAGACTATCCTATATTTTACAGGATAAACGTAAGAAATTCGCGAAAATACCAAATCGTTTCTTTATTTTGGAACAAATATAAAAGAGGTCTTATGAGAAACGAGTTTTTTTAATGATGCTAATGAAATGGTAACCACGCCTGCACGGAGAAAGAAGAAATTGTTAGTAATAAACTTTAGCAGAGATTAGAAACTATCGTCGAGATTCCAAACTTAATATGTATAACACCTGGGGGGAGAAGGGATTGTTAGTAAAGAAGATCAGTAATCCCATTGCTAGCAATATACCTTATTTTACCACGTTTTATATACCACGTGGTTCCCCCTGGAAACCATCGTAATTGATTTATTGTCGAATTGATCACGATAGGTCAACTGACTTGCTTCGTCTTCACCTATCATCACACACGGGTGCCCCACCAGTGTATACCGATTGCAGACACGTGGTTTTCGGAGTAACATTATCATATATTAAAAGAAACCAAACCTGCGCTGTCGTTTTACGCTGGCGGGGCACCAGTGAGGGATGGAAGTAGGTTAGTTGATCCATCGTGACAAATTCATCAAGAAATAACTTTGGTGGTTTAATTGAAAGCACCATGTGAAACTTAACCTGATGATTACGAACAATGGATTCACTAGACTTCTTTGCCGACAATCCCTTTATGAAGTGGCAATAGGGTGGTCACATCACCTGCCCATCACCAACACCGTAGGATTAGAAATAACAGAGTAGAGTTAACATCGATGTAGATGGTTTGACGATATATGCATTAAGTAGGATATTACTCGATAATGCTTAAAATGGAAGCGAAAAGCTGCACTTAGGAAATTGTGATGAATATGCATAAAAAAAAAAACAAATCCGTTAAATTTATTGATCATAATGATAAACTTCTAGATAAAGTTAATGTTGTTTACGAACTTGTAACACTAAATTGACATTGAAAGTGTCAGCCGGCCATGAACTTGTAAACAAAAAATGATGAACTATTGAGGTCGTACAGACTTGTTGCATCTGGCGCGCCGCCAGAGGAAAAGTTCATAACACCACGTGTCCTTTATGAGGTATGTTTTTGTGACTTTTTTCAAGAGAAAGTCTTCTAAGTATTCAACCGTAAATAAGTTTTATGACAAAATTATTATTTGCAAAATATAATTCAGTATACAGAGGGAAACATCCTAACCATCTCTCAGAGAGGTTGGGGTAGAAGGGGAGTACCAGTCCCCGTTGCTAGCAATATACCCTGTCAGGTCGACCTCCACGTGGTCTGTAAACCATCGTATTGAATTCCAGGTATATTTATCACGATGGGCTAACTGACCTGCGTTTTCATTATCACCTATCATCTTTCACTGGTGTCCTGCCAGCGTATACTGTTAGCGCAGGCGGGGTTACCACTCCATTGTCATACATTAAAAAAAAACAACTCTCAGATTTTTTATCTCGATATGTCATAGCTCGATATGTGATCATACAGTTCCAGCGAGCGCAGGATCAATATGGTACATAAAATGATAAGAGCTTAGATAAAAAATTTGTTTTAAAAACGATATAACAACGAGAAAGTATGCTATAGTGATTTGCTCATAACGTTAAATAGTGTGTAAGTGACCTAGACACCGAAGGAGACCCAAGCTGTCTTATTACGATCATGAAACTTTATAAGGGAGTGTAAATCAAATTCACACATTTTAAAGGTCAACGAAAAAGTACCAAGCCACGCAATCTAGTGTAAGTTACTGCAAGGTCGTTATATGCAGCGGACCAATAAAGAAGCGTCTGAACAACGTTCGTTGCTATATTTTCTTAAAGTCCTTACACACTGAATTGTTAAATAGAAAGTTTTAATGTATAATTAAAACTCGAAGGAGATCTGAACTTTGGAGACAGGGAAATGGATGAGCGTCATATTTCAATGAATAAAACATATTGAACGACTTACAATTCGCCCAAACTACTAGTAACTTATCATATATTTTTCGGATTGTGTACCTCAAAAATAAAAAGGGAACTTATAGAATTTTATTGTTCGTCTGTCTGTCTGTGTGTCAAGACCCTTTTTCTTAGGAACTTATAAAGGTACGAGTAGCAAGTTGAAATTAATATCAAATACTCAAATCTGCAATCCCTTTAAGCTGTGAAAAAATCAAACTTTTGACTTGGAAGTTTGATTTGTTCACAGTTTAAGTGAACGCAATCAAAAGATTCGATTTATTTGCAATGGAATCAAAACTTATAGGGTACTTCCTGTTGTCCTATAATCATGAAATTTGGCAAGAAGCTATAATAATATCGTGTAGCTCAAGCAAAGGAAAAAAAATCCGAAAATCCTAAATTTGTAGTGACATGGTGAATTATTTTTTTTTTAATTATTCTTTGAACCGGTTTTTCTCTTAACAAATCTTACATTTTTTTTTTTATTTTCGAGACATGACATCTCTCCTAAGGAATTCTTTATTGTTAGTATTACATCTATTGCGCATAACTTATTTCATGCAAATATTTAATATTCGAGTTCCACATACTCCTGAGTTCTGTCGCAAAGAGTATATATGATATTTTTATACTAAGTCAAATAGCCTAAAATATAATAAATAAAAATATATAATATATAAAAATAACATATATCAATACCAGAGGGAAGCTTTGTACAAAAGTTGTTTGCTTGGACATCTCTTTCCACTTCATGCTTCTCCCGTGAAACAGTCGTGTTTGTATGGTTGTGTTTCGATTTGAAGGATGGGATATGGCAGTGAATTTACAGGATATAGAGTAATAACATATGAGTCCTCAGGAATGGCAACACATGTGGGGTATCATGGGCGAAACAGTATACACTGTTATGTCCATGGTACTGTTCATGTCTATAGGCGACGGTTACCACTTTTCATCAGGTGGGCCGTCAGCTTGCTTGCCATTCTAAGTTGCATAAAAAATTCTTAAAATGATAAGTGTCAACTGTCATTATAATTAAAAAACTAAATATACGAGTATAAATGGCATCACGGACTTCACGGAACAAACTCAAGAGTGTGTACAAATTTGGTGATAGGCACATCATCATCATCATCATACCAGCCGTTAACTGTCCACTGCTGAATATAAGCCCCCATAGACTGTTTTTGCCATTAGGCGATATTGCTAGTAGTTGCCACGCTTGGTAGGCAGGTTGGCACCGCAGTTAACTTTTGGTGACGATTTAAGAGAGACGTTGCGGTCCATTCTTCTACCATTAAGTTTCCTTAGTCGCCTTTTACGACAAACATGGGAAAGAAAGGGGTAGTCCATTCTATGCTGGAACCACACGGATATATATATATATATATATATATATATATATATATATATATATATATATATATATATATATATATATATATATATATATATATATATATATATATATATATATATATATATATATATATATATATATATATATATATTTATATATAAATATATATCATACTTAAATATTATAAAATAGTACAAAAATTTATAGCAGATCAAAAAGTCTATTTTCAAAAATATCCTTTTTTTCGTCATAATTTTAAATTAGCAATTTTAATAATTAAAGTCGGTTTCCTTTTGTGAAACACAAACTGAAATTATTCGTAAAGTGCTTTGAAAATTCAAGATTTTCAAAGCACCTTACGTTTTTATTAGTATTTAGATTACTGCGCAATCGTAATCAAAACTGAGTAACAAAATTAAGGATAGACTAAATACTCACAATTTTCATTAATCACATATTAGAGTAACATATTTCCTGAAGCGATTACTCACTAATGACCGTACAACTGTCCTACAACTATAGTACAAACAAGATTGCGAAATAAGCACTATTGATCGCTGACACATATTTGTTTCAGGCAAATCCGTACACTGTCTCCCACATACTGATTGATGGTATTACTGTAGATAGATACTCTTTATTGTTTCCTCCTAAAGATTACAATAGTAAACTTATTATAAATATAAATAATTACAAGAAATAATCACAGTGAGAAAACAATCTGCGGCCTTATCGCTAAAATCGCTAAAAGCGATCTCTTCCGCGCAACCTTTGGATGGAGAGGAGTAATTATAAACAATTTGATCGGAGGCACGATGAAAAATTCTGTAATTTTTAATTTATTTTTTTAACAACTAAGAATGGCAAACAAGCTGACGGTCCACCTAATGAAAAGTGCTAATCGTCGACTAGAGACATGAACAGTATCATGGACATAACAGAGTATACTGTTTCGCCCATGATACCCCCATGCGTTGCCATTCCTGTGGACTCAGGTATTATTCCTCTGTACCCTTTAAATTCAGTGCTATATCTCACCCTTCAAACCGAAACACAGCCATGCAAACACAACTGCTTCACGGTAGAAACATGAATAGGACAGAGGCACGCAAGCAAACGACTTATGTACAAAATCTCCCTCTGGAGATGTGATACATGTAATAATATAGTGTAGGACAATCATTTAAACATTGGATCTGTGTAAAAAAAGGGTTTGTTTATGGCAATGGACAAGTATAATATGGGAAATTTCAAAAACCGTGCCTACAAACATTTAAAAGGCCGGCAACGCGCAAGCAACTCCTTTAGTGTTACAGGTGTTTATAGGCGAAGGTAGCCGATTTCCATCAGATGGACCGTCTACTCGTTTGCCTCCCTAACAATAAAAAAGTATACTGTTCGTAGTGACTACCGGAGCCAATAGACGCTTCTGACCTCAAACGCACCTATCATAAAATCATAATATTCATACATATGAAAATAGAAAAACTTGAGACCAAACCAAATAAATAAACTGAAAATTCACAATTACACTCGATATCCCAATAGTGAAGTGTAATTAGCTCCCAATATTTAGTAATCAGTAGGAAACAGTATTCCTTAGGAAAAAAAAACACCAGACCCAACACTAACGTTTTACAAGCTCTAATATTGAAGGGTGCTTATTAATTGGGGGATATCTGTAAATAGCCAGGTTAAGTTAAAGCTTAGATACTTAGTGAAATTAACCAACAATGCATCAACATAGTTTACTGTGTGATCCCAGCATAGAATAGGCCACCCCTTCCTTCCCTGTGGTTGTCGTAAGGGGCTACTAAGAAAACTTATAGTCGAACAGCGCCATACTTAAAACATCACCAACGCCTTACTGCGGTCGCTAACCCGCTTACCAATCGTGGCAACTACTGGTAAAACCCCCAATAGAGGGAGGCCTATATTTTTTAGTGTACAATGTAAATTTATTTATTTATTTAAAATCTTACATAACAAGAAAAGGAATTGCACCACATTTAATAAGAGGGGAGGGGATCAAAAATTATGAAAATATCTCGAGTCCTGACTTAAGATTATAATATCGAGACACTGTGGTACTCCATAATTTTACCTTTATCCTTCAAACCAAAACAATTTTGAATATCATAATTCTTCCAATTTGAAGAGAAAGCATGCAAACATGCTATTTGATGACAAATTCTACGAATGGAACGGGGAAAAAAGATAAGCAAAAATTTGACGCACTTTTTCATTTCGGCTCGTCATCATTTTTCAATCGTAACATTTCCGTGTTTCAAACTCACGAAACATTTTCCATTTATTTTTTTTTTTAAAACATTTCGCTATTTCTATAATACGCTTACGATTTTCTGAAACAAATAATCTGTATTATTATTCGTTCCAGCAAATTGAAGACACTTATGTATACGATGGTAGTAATTCACCGTGGAGAGAGAGGCGGGAGTAGTGAAGTGCCGAGTCAAGTTGACTTGAACACCTACTGGGTACCGTTTTTTTTATACAACTTAGAATGGCAAACAATCTGACGGCCCACCTGATGGAAAGTGGGAACCATCGCCTATAGACATGAACAGTACCATGGATGTAACAGAGTATACTGTTTCGCCCATGATACCCCCCATGCGTTGCCATTCCTGAGGACTCAGATGTTATTCCTCTGTACCCAGTAAATTCACGCCATATCCCACCCTTCAAACCGAAACACAGCCATGCAAACACAACTGCTTCACGGTTGAAACACGAATAGGACAGAGGTACCCAAGCAAACTGTAATATATTCGGATCTGACTTGTAAACTAAAAGAGAATCTTCATCACTCATATTTACTTCTAGTGACAATATACTCGTAACATATAATATTGTAATGTTTTCAAAATGGCCGCCTCCACAAGATGGCGGATGTTGTATATTTTGCCAACCCTGTTAAAATACGAGTATATAATGAGAGAGCTTGAAGAGATAATAAAATAAATGTAATAATTTTACAACGAGATGGTCAATTACATTATAAAAGCTTTTTTTTTTTTTAATATTTTTAAACAGACTTAGTTTAACTAGGACCAAAATAATCGAATACCTAAAAAGGCCAACACGACACATCACTAGAGTCTCTCTATAGGAGCGACCGTCCTTCACCCTTCATTTACGGAAGTGGTCATTACGACGCCCAACTGTTTATTTTGACCTTTTCTCACTCACTTGTTTACGTAAGCTGAAGTTAACTTAGAAATGTTTGCACCTTATTCTTCGTGCCAGTAACGAATTAACTACCTACTTGGAGAGAGACGGAATTCTAACATTAGAGACGCTAATAATTGCTCTAAACTTACCTCTTAATCTAATATTTTAAATTGGTAATTTCGCAAAATTATTGTAACTGTTAATAAATCATTATAAACAAAATTTTTAATAAATTTGATTTAACCCTATGAAAAATTTAGTTCATGTTGGCCCTTAGAGTTTATTTAAGTCTAAAGACCATTATGAACTAAATCGTTGTGATATAAAATTGTAAACTCTGTTACATCCATGGTACTGCTCATGTCTATAGGCGACGGTTACCACTTTCCATCAAGTGGGCCGTCAGCCGTCTAAGTTGCATAAAAAAAAATCATATTGAAATTAAAATTTTAAGGATAAGTTTAGAGCAATGTGGTCCCGTGTGCCATGTAGTCCCGGCAATAGAATGGGCCATCGCTTCTTTTCTCGTGGGTGTCGTAAGAGGTGACTAAGAGTACTTAATGGTCGGGGGATAGACAGCAGCATCCCTCTTAAAACATCACCAAAGCCTAACTGTAGGTGCCAACCCGCCTGCCAAACGTGGCAACTACTAGCAAAACCCATCTTTATGGGGGAGGTCTATGTTTAGCAGAAGACAGTTAACGGCTGATGTGATGATGATGATTAGAGCAATGAATCTTCAGAATCAACCCCAGTAGTTTTACACAAAGTTTTACTAGTTTTTATGAAACTACCAAATGACCTGACAAATGTTGTTTTTCCCCTCTTGCTACCTACCGGATTATGGATTTTAAAAGACTACAATTAACACAAATATTTTAGACAAACCGACTACCAACTCATCACCACGGTCAGTGTAACCAGTCGATTTTTTCCACTTACGATTAAACCAACCTTTAAATAAATAACGAAACAAAAATAAATAAGAAACTGCTGCAGGTAGAAAGACGATTATAGAAGTCCACTTTTCAATATGATAAGAATAACAATTATCCACACGTAAGTCATTGCGTTAATAAATGAAACAAACAGGAATAATTTTTAAATTAAGAACATCTTATTGGAACAAATGAATTCGTCATTTGAGATAAGGTTTGATATAAACACTCCGCAGAGTTGTGGAAGTCCGCAGAGCGTAAGGCTTCTACGTAATATCCGCCGTACCAACAAAGTCCCAAAGAACATAAAATATTACTTAATACTGAATATATATTTATATTGTGATAAAATTTAACTATTGTGAAAACAAAAACTCATATCAAAATCAATACCATATTATTATACACAAAAAAAAATAAAGAAAGAAATATTTTTATCTAAGTAAACTTAGATTTTTGAATAGTCTTTTTTTTTTCATTACCACTGATTCGGAATGCCGTTTCAGCCAAGAAGAACGGCCAAGAAACTCAGCTGCTTCTTTTTTTGTGTGAATACAAACTTAGTATTTTATACTCGTATTTAGCAGTATCAGATCATAAAAATTTATATATATTTTTTTTATACAACTTAGAATGGCAAATAAGCTGACGGACTACCTGATGGAAAGTGGTAACCGTCGCCTATAGACATTTTTTTATACAACTTAGAATGGCAAACAAGCTGACGGACCACCTGATGGAAAGTGGTAACCGTCGCCTATAGACATGAGCAGTACCATGAACATAACAGAATATACTGTATATAATATATACATACATACATACATATCTGTCACGCCTGTCTCCCATTAGGGTAGGCAGAAACAATGGAACGCCAAATGCTTCGATTCAAACAAACCTCTTTCGCTTCTTCCACATTCATCAATCTTGTCATACACGCTCGTCGGTTACGGGTACTTTTAATTTGGCCCTTCTTCAGCACGTCGCCTATTTGGTCGACATACGTCCGTCTAGGGCGGCCCCTACCGACATCTCCATTCATTCTTGCTCGATAAATCTCTTTCGTAATTCTTCTTTCATCCATCCTCTCCAAATGACCAAACCAACGCAACATTCCTTTTTCGATTTTGGTCACTACATCGACTTTCAGTCCACACTTCTCTCTAATTACACTGTTTCTTACTCTATCTTTTAAAGTAATACCACACATACTTCTCAAAGCTCTCATCTGTACAGCATTTATCTTACTTATATAATATATATAGCACATAATTTAAAAAAAAAAAAAAAAAACAATAAAATAACTCAGTTGCAATGACCAGAGTAGACCAGCTCCTATAGGCAGCATCCGTTCACGTATCAGACGGATGAGCTAGCCTCCATTGTGTTCAACCATTTTAGGAAACTCATTAACCCAGCCCACCACTCCACCACCTGCCTGAACATTTTAGTAAGCATGACTTACTAAACGTCCCCACCCAACGTACGTCATTTCCATATATATTATAGTACAGTTTTCATTTAAGAATAAAATTAAACCTTTTTTACATTCTAGAAAAGTTTGACGCTTCTAAATTAGCAGTCTATCATCAAAAATGTAAAAAAAAAAACTACTAATATATATATATATATATATATATATATATATATATATATATATATATATATATATATATATATATATATATATATATATATATATATATATATATATATAACTAAGAACTAAGAATTACATGTATGGTACATACGAACACCATATATCCTGATTATCGCGAAATATAGTTCATATTCCACTCGCAATCCGCAAAGACTCATATTGCGTTATTATGGCTGAAATCTGTCATTACGATATGCTGCCGGTCGTTTGACATAGGGCACTGTACATAGAGTAAACGCATTCAGTAGGTCGACTTCAAAAAATTTTCAACCGTTTGCATGTGACGTATTACTATGAAATACCTGCTTAAAATGCCTTGTCATTTCTCGATTAACAGGCAGATAAAAAAATCTAATAAATAATT
Organism: Galleria mellonella; assembly: GCF_026898425.1. Classification (NCBI taxonomy): domain Eukaryota; kingdom Metazoa; phylum Arthropoda; class Insecta; order Lepidoptera; family Pyralidae; genus Galleria; species Galleria mellonella. The sequence continues at coordinate 1,842,079 of NW_026442087.1, forward strand.
ACCACTGAATTCAATACATAACGCCATCTAGTTCCACACTAAGCGAAACTTGTACTATGGGGTACAAATGATGGAAATACTAAATACTTTCTCTTCTAAATATATACTTATTTATTACACATAGAAAATACCTAAGCCAATACAGAAGTCGTGCCTACTCGTTAATACGAATGTTTGTATTAATTATAATAATGATAACGACATGAACATAATTTGGATTTTTGATATAAAATGTAGCATGACAGATTTCAAAAATTTTTATAAATGTACATGGATAGTAAATTTTACCAATAAAGGGCCAAAAGCTACATGATGCAAGCCTTACTAGCATTATTAAAAGTGAAAGTGAGTTCGTTTGTTTATTTGATTCCTCTGAATGCCTCAAAAGCTTAACCGATCACCATGAAATTTAGTATACATGTTCTTACTACCTCTATATGGGTTAAAGAAAAACATCGGCTAGATACATACTTTCCTATTATGTTACATAAATACATATTTTTCAGTCGATTTTGTCGATTTGTTATCCGATCTGTTAGCAATAGTACATTTACTTTTGCATCTATATAACCATACACAAATTTTTATAAGTATTATCATTACTTATTCTCATTTTATTCTTCTGCATATTTATATTCTGTGGAAAATTTCGTGCCGTGTCAAGCAGAAAATACGCATAGGAAAAATGATTACACCTCGTAAACGCGAATATATGGTACAAAGGTATAACATTTGGAATAGTGGATATATAGATACATTTAAAATTATTTTCGTTCACAACTAGCTATTTACCTCGTCTTTCACTGCGCAAGTTTCCGTGGAAAAAATCTTTCTGCGTAATTGTTATAATATTTTTAAAAACCGATTTAAAAAATAGATTTTCAATAAGGTTTTATTTGTGTTCGTTATCTTTTAACTCCATCATTTATAAACCGAATTGGAAAATTCTTTATCTAAAAGAATATACTTGCAGATTGGTTACATAGAAATTTTATCAAAATGGGTACAGTGATGAATGTAATGTTAACCCTGCCTGCGCTATCGGTATACACTGGCGGGGCACCAGTGAGAGATGATAGGTGAGGATGAAAAGACAGGTCAGTTAGCCCCTCGAGACGAATTCCACGCTAATTGAAATTAAGGGGCATAATAATTAAGAGACGGGCTGAAAACCAGCGCTGTGTAGCTGTACACATTGCACTGGGACACTCACAGCATCAGCTGAGCCAGTTCCTTTTGCCTAATATGAGGCACTTCTAATATATGTAATACGAGGTCTGTCCGGAAAGTTCGTATAAAAGTGTTCTGGAATGCGAGAAAGAGGAGTGGGGAGGCCAGGTAAGCGCAGGACCCCTTCCTTATGTCCCTAACAATGCTTCAGTTCTGGTCTGACCGCCGTGCGGTGCGAACTGGCTTGTCACGCCATCTGTGAAGTTACCTCTTAACGAAACCCCGTCGGCATGGAGCCCGCTTCCGTTGAAGAGCAGCGCGTCGTAATCAAGTTTCTCTCGAAACTCGGCAAGAATGGCCGTGAAATTTTTGCCGATCTCAGAACAGTTTATGGGGATGATGCTGTGAAGGAACCAACCGTCCACAAGTGGCTAAAAAGATTCAGAGAGGGCCGAGAAAGCGTTCAAGATGACCCACGTTCAGGACGTCCTTCCACTTCACATTCCGACGAAAACGTGGAAAGAATTCGAACTTGTGTTAATGGGGACCGTCGTTTAACGGTCAGACAGTCGTGTGGCACGAGTTCGTCCAGAATTGGCGCGAGAGGGGCGTTGGATTCTTCACCACGACAATGCCCCTGCCCACACCTCTCTTGTTGTCCGTGAGTTTTTGAGTAAAAATTCCATTACGGTGACCGAACACCCCCTATTCGCCGGATTTGGCCCCGTGTGACTTCTTCTTGTTCCCAAAAACCAAATTGGTACTTCGGGGGCGGCATTTGGGGGACATAAATGAGATAAAAAAAGCTACGACGGGACAGCTGAGAAACCTACAACCAGAGGACTTTCAAGGAGCCTTCTCACAGTGGAAACGGCGTTGGCACAAGTGCATTATGTCACAGGAGGAGTACTTTGAAGGGGATAAAATTGATTTACCTGAATAATTGTAAAATAAAATTTTTAAAAAACTTTTATACGTACTTTCCGGACAAACCTCGTACTTTTGTATTTTCTATTGTAATTGTGTTTTCAGGCAATAAATATTTACTCTTCTATTCTATTCTAATTAAACACAATGGTTTCTAAGAGGAACTGCATTAAGTATTGTCATTCCTGAAGCTCAAGCTGTTCCATCACGACAAAAACACGAATGGGACAAAAGCACCCAAACAAAATGCTTTTCAACAAAATCTCTCTCTGGTAGTTTTCACTTTTTTAATAGAGTTAGCACTTCTATAAAAAAAAAATAAGAAAGAAAGTACATTTGTACATTGACAATGTCGACTCGACACGTGCCCATTCATCACAGCACGGTCCATGGCCACAATCAGCCATATTTAATCAGTCGCCATTTTATAAACATGGCCGTCATGAACAAACTGCGCTTATCGATACCATAAATGTTAATAATTACAATTTTACATAATACTAGCTAGTAATAAATATAAATTAATGTTTTACCAAAGATATTGCGTAACATAGTAACAGAAATAAATAAGCTATTACTATAACGCTAGGGGAGAAGGGATTGTTTGTAATGGGAAATAAGGATACCATTGTTACCAGGTCGACCTCCACGTGGTCCGCCCTGGAAACCATCGTGCTGAATTCATCATCATCATCCAGGTCTATTAATCATGATGGGCTAACTGACCTGCTTGTGTCCTCACCTATCATCCCTTACTGGTGCCTCGCCGGCGTATCCCGTTAGTGCAGGTCTATTCTTTACGTTACTATTCCACTGTCGTCCATTAAAGAAAGAAAACTAAAAAGTAAACCGCTTTAGAAAATTATTTTTTTATCTGAAAAATTATATATATAAACCTTTCAGATAAGGTGGGTTCTAAAGGTTATATTATACTTAGAGATTGGTTCAATAGAAATTTTATCAAAATCGGTTCAGTAATTTATTTTATAAATCAAAATAACTGATTTAGCCACAATTGAAAACGGTTCTTTTTATGGTACACAACTAATTATTAATAAAACAAATTCCATATACGTAGTTACAAATAAAAAAAAAATAAAACAATATAAACTATACCCGCAACTATCTCCAAAAATTTTATTTGATTTTGCGAGGACTATCTATCTATATAACAAATATATCTATATAACAAACTTCTGTTTGATTAAACAGGAAAAAATCATATTTAAATTGTTAATTGTTCTTGTTATATTATATGTTTTAGGTATTGTATGTTTCCCTTTTAAAGTAAAATAAAAAAATAAAAATAAATAAATAAAAATATCTATCTATAAAGAATAACTTATCCATTCCATACACTCGCAAATTAGACAGTCAAGATTTACCTACATAATATTATATAAATTGTATTATTATATCTCTTATATATATATATATATATATATATATATATATATATATATATATATAACAGCAATTGTAACATTTATTTTGAAATTAACTTATTATTATCTATCTATCTATCTAAAAAATAAATGTAATGATATCCTAAAATTGGTTAAGATACAATGGGACTGACGTGCCTAAAAGGACAAAAATACCTACATAAATAAAAATAAAAAGAAATATATAAGTTCGTATAAAAATTATGATTAATGTGGGACTCATAATTTGTTCAATTAAATAATTAAGCAACAATTGACTTTGGTAAAATTCAGTTCTTACTTAAAACAAAAACTATTTCCTGCACATGTCTTCAATTGTATGATGTTAGAAGAACCGGAAGTAACCTATAGATTTTAGTCACGTACCACACGCGTTATTTACTAAAGAAATACGTGTTTGACGAGCCTTTAGCTTTTTTTTTTTATTGAATTGAAATAGAAAACACACGAGTTTCCTCGTACAGTTCAGACATATAGGTACTAAGAAAGTATTATTAGTAATTCTATCAGAAATACAATAATAATATAACGTATGTAAGTTTATGTACCCAAATAAAACTATTATAGTTATTATGTATATAATAAATCTATTGATTGTTAATTGATGAAATGAAATAGAATTAAATTAATGGAATGAAATGAAATGAAATGCACTGAAATAGAATGCAATGAAATAAAATTTATTTGGTAGAAATGTTATAATAAAATATATGTCAAGTATACAAGGACATGGATTGGTTGTATTCAAACTTAACATAAATTTTGACTATGCGAGCAAAGTAAAAATAGCATTAGTATATATATATATATATATATATATATATATATATATATATATATATATATATATATATATATATATATATATACGGCTCAACCAATCGTTATGAAAATCACCGTACATATAAATAATTGTAATGGATTTCTTATGTTATTTTTTTTATAACACAGAAGGCAAACTCGCCTGATATTAAGTGGCTACCACCGTTCGTTTTAACTTTACTAAATACTATTTATATTTCGTAAATAAAAAAAAATCCCGTAAACAACAATATATGGAACAAAAATTTGTCAATTACAAAACTCGTGCCTTTCTATCACCGACATTTTTGGTTGGATAATTAAACAGTACGATATAAACACAGCCGCATCGAATGCGTCAACCGCATATGCAACTACCTGTCATGCAATTCATTATTAACGTTTGCGTAAATAATGCAATATAAGTAATTATGTACCCAATTAACTTATATTGCTGTACATTTGTTACTTTACTAAATTAACAGCCACGTGTTTTCTTTTTTCACACTCATTATTTATTTATTTATTTAAACTTTAATGCATAGTAAAATTCTACGTACATTTGGCGGACTTAACACCGGACAGTGTTCTCTACCAGTCAACCATTGGCCAAACCGAAAAAAACGTAGATGGTGCATTATTAAATAGAGGAAAAATAAAACAATACTTTATATTTTAAATAAGTTGTTAAAGCTTAGACATTGTATCGTATATTTATATGTATTTATTTATTTTTTTATTTATTTATTTAACACTTTATTGCACCAACATAACATGATTTGTTAAAACAATTTTCAATATGTATAGTGTAGTACAAAAGGCGGTCTTATTGCTAAGCAATCTCTTCCAGACAACCTTTGGGTAGAAAGGATTAAAGCATAAGTAGGTAGGTGGCGCGTTAAAAAAGATAGATTTGTAAAAAATAATATTTGTGACAGCATAGTCATATACATATACATACATAAATAAACACATACAACCAAACATATACATATATATACATACACATACACATATAAATATATATACATACATATACATATATACGCATAAATACATACAAATATACCATATTAATACACATATATATAACACACATAAAACTGGAAATACGTAGGACTAAGTGATTATAAGGATAGGTAGTGGGCTTTAACTAAGTTTTTAAAAATGGGCAACGATTGAGCGCACCGTATAGAGGTAGGGAGTGAGTTCCACAAACGAACTGCTTGCACGGAAAAGGATTTGGAGTAGAAAGAGGAAGAATGGGTAGGAATTATATTGTATTGTAGGTATTAGCTTAGATCATTCCCCTCTAGATAGAACGTCTCAATAAAAACGCTTTGCAAAGCACTCATAGTCTCAGTCTCTCGAACAATTTTGGATGGAGTTTATTACGAGCCTTTTTATTCATGTTTGCATTAATAAGCAAACCAGAATGTACAGTCATTACTTAGTAACTACTAACTGTTACTTAGTAAGAAAAATAGTTTAATACAAATGAGAATACCATAGACATAAAATGTAAATTCATTATTAGAATAATTATTTTTTTATTTATACATGTACATTAATTTATACATATAATATATACTATTTTATAATATTACGTGAGAAAGGTGGTTCACAATTTAAATTTAATAAATTTACCTGATCAAAAAATGTTTAAATACTGAAAAAGCGCACTTCACCTTGTTTCAGAATGTTGTATAATATTGAAATTTATAATCTTAGATATAGATGGCGCTTATAAAAAAGGTAAAAATAAAAAATGTTGCAGATCTCCAGTTTCGAATCTCGATGTCAACGGGTTGTTTCTTTTTTCACTTCTCCCGAATAAAATGTTTAAAAAAATATATTATATATTAGCCAAAAATGATGTTTGACTTATTAAATTTTGCCCCGTTTTGACCTCCGATACTCAATCTTTGATGATATGATCAAGTTTTATGGTGGACCGTTGAAAATCCTTTTTAAAATTCTTACGGCTGTTAGAGATTATAAATCTCACTAAGAGAAAGGGACGGGTAAAAATGTATAAAGTCTCGTAATTAATGGACGTTCCTTTAGGTTAATTTATGTGCTAATTTAAATATAAACTAGTCTCCATCGGGGTAGGCAGAGACAATACAACAACAAAGGCAAACATACTTTTTTTTGCTTCCTCCCTATTCAACTTTACCGGATATGCATTCTTTTTTAAATTTAACTTTTTAATATGTCGGTGTTTTTTTTTTTTGTAATGTATAACAATTGTACCCCACAAAAAACTGACTTTAATTATGTTGCTCAAATTTGTATTTAAAAATTAAACTCATGAACCGATTTTGATAATATTTCTAAGGGACTAATCTGTAGATATATAGTTTCAGATAAAAAAAAAAAAACTATTTTCTAAATAAGTTTCCAACTGACGGAGTTATGAGGTAACAAACATGAACATTTTAATGGTTGAGGAATAGACAGCAGCGTCTCTCTTGAAACATCACTAAAGCCTAACTACAGTTGCCAACCCGCCTGCCAAACGTGGCAACTACTGGCATACACCCCAATAGGGGGACAGATACCTATGTTTAGCAGTGGATAGTAATGATGATGATAATATCATCATCATTACTATCCACATTTAGAAATATATATCCAAATGATAGAAAAATATATCCAAATTGAGATACTGGTTGTTGGTTGAAAAAGGAATAATAACCTCGTCTGCGCCATCAGTATATACTATATATACTACATACATACAGTATAAATTCAAATTCAAAAATCATTTATTCATGTAGGACATTTTAGCCGCTTATGAACGTCAAATTATATACTAGTATATACTAATATTCTAAGTTGTATAAAAAAAAACTATATTGCCAATGCCTATTTGGAATATACGAGTATTATAAACATCAGCCATAATGTTTATTATACTATATATCAGTTATATCAGACAAAATATCTGTTCCTGGTGGCAACCTATTATGCTATTATTATTGGCATTATGTTTAACATCCATTAAGTAGATAAAAACCATTAATGAATCCGTTGATAAAAGTTCCAAGTAAAATACGTAATAGGATAGAGTATCGAAATAAATTAACAAACAAATTAATGGTAGGTACTTGCTTATGTCTATAGGCGACGGTTATAACGTTTCTTCAGGTGGGCCGTAAGGTTGTTTGCCAAAAAAAAAACGCATGGATTTCACACATAGGAAAACCAATGAAATAGTTCACTATTTCTATGAATACAATGGGCCATATATTCCTATCTCGTGGGTGTCGTGAAAAGCGACTAAGGAAACTTAATGGTCGAAAGATGAGCAGCAAACTCCCTCATAAACCAAAAGCCTTACTGCGGTTGTCAATCCGCCTGCCAAGCGTGGCAACTACTAGCAAACCCCCCCCCCCCCCCACCCCTTATGGACAGTTAACAGCTGAGGTAATGATGATGAGACGACTTTTAGATGGCGTATTAAGAGGAAACATGACAAATATAATATAGTAAATATAGTAAACATACAACAAATTTGTAAGTTTAACGACTGTGAAAACCGCATCCAACTTGGTGTAGTAAATTTTACATGATGCTAGAACAAATATACAGAGAAGCAAAATTTCCAAACATTTTGGGTTATATTAGTCTTATTAAGACATCTCATAAATATTTCCTGTATATTACTAATTAAAATTTAATTACATTAGTAAGATTACAAATTTACAACCCGCCACAAAATAAAGTTTCATCCCAATCATCTGGACGAGTGGCGGTCTTCCACCGTGCGTTTTTCAAGGCACTTTCTTCCACGCACAACCATTCTTTGGAATCAACTTCCAGCAACAGTATTTCCGAACCGATACGACAACATAACCTTCAAGAAAAGAGCATATTCCTTTTTAAAAGGCCGGCGGCACACCTGCAATGCCATAGGTGTTGTGGGTGATTAGGGCGGCAGTTGTCACTTACCATCAGGTGAGCCGCATGCTCGTTTGCCCTCTGTGTTGTAAAAAAAAAATTGAAAACTATAGACGCGAAACAGTTAATGAACAAATTAATTTTAACTCCTAATATTTTAAACTTTCTTTCAAATTAAGAATTTAGCTTCAAATAGAGAGAAAAACTCTTCATAATTACTACGGATATTTTGCTTATAAAAAATAAGTATATTTGTTTAATCGCTAGATAAATCACCGATGAATGTATAAAGTATTTATTTCTTAATATGGACGACAAAGGAAGCAAGGTATGGAAATTAGAATTACATGTATATTCATAAAGGAAGTTTAAAAAACTAAGGCTGTGACGTGTAAGGGTGTGTATGGTATGTATAAAGGTAACCAGAAACGAACATTAGTAAGATGCTAAGAACAAGGAATTAGATAGAAGCAGTGATCAAATTGTCAATTCATAGCAGGTTAGTGTATAGAAAATGTTATATAACCTATAACCCTACCAAATTCAGATACAACCTGCTTGCATATTATCTACATAAACTCTTGGCCACAACAGAATATCAGTGTTTTGCTCTTTTAAGGGCAAAGCAATAAACTGAGTTGTGACCATTTTGTGTTACTATGGCACACGCATGAAGGAAAGGAAAGAAAGGAATATGTTGGTTTATATATTTTGTTTTATTTTGTTTTGTTGCTTTTTTTATTTTCATCCTTTTATCTCTTTTATTGTGTATTACGTGTATGTTTTTTTTTATTGTAATTTGTGTGTTGTAAGTAATGTAAATAAATTATCTATCTATCTATCTAATTGACATGTCAAACATTTTCTATACACTAGCCTGCTATGAATTGAAAAAAATAGCAACTGATGGTGTATCTTTCGTCCTCTTTTTATTAATTATATTTGCATAAGAAGAAAGGAGGCAACCATATGATTTACAGTTTTTATTTCAACATTCCTTCTATGCAATTCCTTGTTCTTAGGTAAGATGTGTGTTTTGAATTTGGAAGACAATAACATAAAAACTATAAACATGTGGCCTGTACCTACTCCACATTTAGTTTGATTAGAATGGAATAATTTTTTTAATAAAACGCCTTAATATTTAATGCTTTTGTAAACAAAAGAGTTGTTAAAGATATTTTTTTGTACAATTACTTTATATCAACCAATAACCGTTCTACTTCTTTTCTCGTTGCCGATTCAATTTAAAATAAAAAAAAAATCAAAACAATAAGTAAATAGTTTCAAAATAAAAGCCACAAAACTGTACCGATAGCGAAAATTTTAATGTAATACCGAGTAAAGTGAACGAAACTGCAAGAAAAGCCACTCCCGCGTGAAACCACAATAATGTCATATCTAACAAAAACCTGGTCGTGCATTGACAACCTTGAATGTACCCTATATGTGAGATATCATAAAGAATAATTTAGATTGACGCACTAATTCGAGCATACGATAGCGGCGTGGATACTAGTCAGCCTTGGAACACTCACTTTTGTATATAACCATTTATTTATTATGAATACATGATTGGAGGTAGAACCAACTTTGATTAGCACTAAATATAACTCTTATTACAATAGTCGTAACGTGTAAAATTGTGTGCCTCTATATATGATACAGAAAATATCTAGGTCGATACTAATTGACATTTTAAAATACAACTAAATATATAATACAATAAATACTGATAAATTCTTTTGTTTTTTACACAGTACCTGCACTGTTAAACATATTAATTTATAAAATTTATCATTACATCTCTGAGGTTTTTCCTAGAGACTACAGTACGGGGTTCTACAAAAATAGTAGATATATTAAGGTTTCTTCAGGGTCGGCAACGTACACGTGACACCCCTAGTGTTGCAGGTGTCCATAGGCTACAGTGTCCGTTTACCATCAGACGGGCTGCATGTTTGTTTGCCTTCTTTATAGCATAAAAAAAAAACTAAATATTCCGTGCATAACTGATTGACAATACATAATCATAACTGCTGAAAACGGAAATGTGATTGTAATAAATTATATATTACATGAAGGATGTATGAAAGGTCAGGATGACGTATCAAATTGTACGTGTGTACATGATTATAAATACTGTAGATTTAAAAAAACCATCGTTCTATCAGCCATTAACTGTCCACTGCTGGACTTAAGCCTCCCCCATAAGGGAGGGTTTTGCAAATACTTGCAACATTTGGCAGGCGGATTGACAACCGTAGTTAGGATTTGGTGAAGTATTAAGAGGAACGCTGCTGTGTTAAAAATAATAAGCTTAGTTCTGTAAATAATAAAATGTCTGTATTTTGTGAAGTTTAGAAGAGAATAGAAAACTGTCAGATAAATTGTTATATTTTTGTATTTCATATTTTGATTATAGAACAATAATAAAAATGACTACAGAGTTTTTACAACATGCTGCACATCTGTCGACCGTTTATTTATGTACGTACAAATACTTAAGTATTTAATTACAATTACATATTCAGCTACGGATTATGTGAAAAACTCATATAACGATCGAACAGATAAATCGATAAAGTTTATGAAAAATCAATTCAATCAAAATTGGCGGTAAAAGCCAGCCGTTAATATAAATGTCTTAAATTATATACCATAGATAGAGCATCGAGCCTCAAAAACGGGTAGACTTTTTGTCAGCTAATTGTCAAATTAGCTGACTTGTTTTTAACAGTATACTATATACTTACACCTAAAATGTATCTTGACGTATTATTTAATAAATAAAATGAGTGTTTACACATTAAAAAAAATGTAGAAATTATAAGACAAAATAAATGTAAAAGTTATAAAGTAATCCTTAAGTTTTAGGAGAGATTTTGCCTTACTCTGCGTGTTCTATCGTTTGTACAACGAGTTGTGCTCAGAAGAATCATTCAATATGATGCCCACGGCCGAATTCTATCATCGTACGGCTTGCCATCGACAGGGAGTTCACCCTCATACCCTACAGCCTAAATGGTCGCGTATAACGCGGTTTCAGAGATGTTTTCTCCCACGAACACTCAGGTTATAGAATGAGCTCCCTGCCGAAGTTTTCCCAAGAGACTACAGCATGGGGTTTCAAAAGAGGTGTAAAGAGCATTGCGTTCTTCAAAAGAGAATTAGTAAAAGTTTATATATATATATATATATATATATATATATATATATATATATATATATACGAGGTCTGTCCGGAAAGTTCGTATAAAAGTGTTCTCGAATGCGAGAAAGAGGAGTGGGGAGGCCAGGTAAGCGCAGGACCCCTTCCTTATGTCCCTAACAATGCTTCAGTTCTGGTCTGACCGCCGTGCGGTGCGAACTGGCTTGTCACGCCATCTGTGAAGTTACCTCTTAACGAAACCCCGTCGGCATGGAGCCCGCTTCCGTTGAAGAGCAGCGCGTCGTAATCAAGTTTCTCTCGAAACTCGGCAAGAATGGCCGTGAAATTTTTGCCGATCTCAGAACAGTTTATGGGGATGATGCTGTGAAGGAACCAACCGTCCACAAGTGGCTAAAAAGATTCAGAGAGGGCCGAGAAAGAGTTCGATGTTCGGGGGATTGTCCATCAAGAATTCGTCCCTCCAGGCCAGACAGTTGATGGAAAATTCTACGTCGATGTGCTCAGACGCCTCAAAGCTCGTGTGGCACGAGTTCGTCCAGAATTGGCGCGAGAGGGGCGTTGGATTCTTCACCACGACAATGCCCCTGCCCACACCTCTCTTGTTGTCCGTGAGTTTTTGAGTAAAAATTCCATTACGGTGACCGAACACCCCCCCTATTCGCCGGATTTGGCCCCGTGTGACTTCTTCTTGTTCCCAAAAACCAAATTGGTACTTCGGGGGCGGCATTTGGGGGACATAAATGAGATAAAAAAAGCTACGACGGGGCAGCTGAGAAACCTACAACCAGAGGACTTTCAAGGAGCCTTCTCACAGTGGAAACGGCGTTGGCACAAGTGCATTATGTCACAGGGGGAGTACTTTGAAGGGGATAAAATTGATTTACCTGAATAATTGTAAAATAAAATTTTTAAAAAACTTTTATACGTACTTTCCGGACAAACCTCGTATATATATATATAAGATATACCTTAGAAGGTTGATAGCTTATTATTACCATGATAAGCAGGCGATTTGCTATAGGATTTCTTTCGAATTTTATTAAAATTAGATTAAAATAAGTGTAAAATTTGTAAATATGTAGTATAATATACATAGATAAAGAGGGGTAAAGGGGTTTCTTCAGGGTCGGCAACGCGCGCGTAATACCTCTGGTATACGCGCGCGTTGTAACCGCTTACTGTCAGGTGGGCCGTATGCTTGTTTGCCACCTCAGTGGCATAAAAAAAACACTCATAACTATTTGTCACGCAAAATTGTATGAAAAAGTTGAGCCGTTTTTCTCGACACTCTATCTATATAATCTAAGATAAATGGCTAATATAAAACTGCTTCCAATTTATTAGTCTGCTTTTCAATGACAGCCAAACGGAACTGAATGAAATTCTTTAGAAGTAGACTGAATTAATTAATTCTATATGATATAGACTCTGGACATTTATATGTAAATGTTTATTTAATTATATACAGACTGACAACTCGTCCTCCTGTTGTGTGTGTATTAAAAAGAGATACAGATTAGTATCCTTTTAAAAAATTTAAATTACATTATCTGTGGTTTAGTTGCCATATACTTATAACCTCATACAACATGCCTGTAACCTATTCTTTGCCTATAACACGCATTACAATCAATATTGTAATATCTACTTATTTAATTGAAATCTTTGTAAATATATTTTATCTGTCAAAAGGAGACTTTGTACAAAAGTCGTTTGCTTTGGTATCTCTGTCTTATGCGTGTTTCAACCGTAAAGCAGTTGTGTTTGCATGGCTATGTTTTGGTTTGAAGGGTGGGATATGGTGTGAATTTACGGGGTACAGAGGATTTTTTTTTTATACGACTTAGCAAACAAGCTGACGACCCACCTGATGAGAAGTGGTAACCGTAACCTATAGACATGAGCAGTACCATGGACATAACAGAGTATACTGTTTTGCCCATGATACTGCCCATGCGTTGCCATTCCTGAGGACTCAGATGTTATTCCTCTGTACCCAGTAAATTCATGGTTTCCTGGAAAAGATCAATCACTATTTGGTGATAAGGTCGCCCATTGTCGCCTTTTTGTATTGCTTTTATGTAATGAAGTTTATGTAATTATTTTGTCTGTTAATCTTTATAATCCCTATTATTCTTTGAAGAGAACAACAATAATAATAATACAGTTTTCATTCATACATACATCGCTATTTTAAAAAATCATTCAGGAAGTAAAAAAAATTGTCAATTACTCAGTTATTTAGCCTTTTCTTTATTCGACTGTTGGAAAACTTCACAATTTATTTCATCACTATTCAAGTTTTATTTTTAATCTTACATTATTTAATTCATGCTGTATTACCGACGACAATGTCGAGTTTCAATTATTGCATATCAAAACGCCTACAATCTAAGAAAACCATATAAAATGAGCTCATCATTGCACTTGAGAATGTCATCGGTATTTTGCGTTGCGCAAGAGTTGCCTATGAAAGAAAAGGTCAACGTGACCAAACCTAAAATCAATTCACACTTATATACACCAAGTACTCATTTTCCCTACCCAATACAATAAATTCGAATTATTAATAATCGTATTGCAAAATGAAAAATATAGAATTAGTGTGTTGCAAAAATTCTGATTGGAGTATCAGCTGTTCCTAAATGGGTGTGAAAAAATTATTTAAAAAAAAACTTGATATATTTTACTGAACCACGAGTAGGTTTTGTTTTGGGAGAATTCCACATATAACTGATTAGTTAATTAGAATTATTTTGTTTAATGACAGCGAAATTAATCAACGAACAAAACTTTATAACTCTACATAGTTATATATTTTTATTAGTTTTTTTTTTTTTTTATAGAACTTAGAATGGCAAACAAGCTGACGGCCCACCTGATGGAAAGTGGTAACCGTCGCCTATAGGCATGAGCAGTACCATGGACATAACAGAGTATACTGTTTCGCCCATGATACCCCCCATGCGTTGCCATTCCTGAGGAGTCAGGTGTTATTCCTCTGTACCCAGTAAATTCACGCCATATCCCACCCTTCAAACCGAAACACAGCCATGCAAACACAACTGCTTCACGGTTGAAACACGAATGGGAATTTTTATTAGTGAGTACGATACGATATCTTTGCAAATTTTACAACTGATTTTTATAATTCTTTTTGCAAAAGATAGAGTTTAATTCCATGTTGAACTCACATTAGACTTTTTGAATCCGCTATGTCTTTTTTTTGTTGAGCAAAAATCCTTATGTACGTATCTATATTTGCCTTTATTTGACAGAATATTCTACGTATTAAATTCAAATAATTTAAATTTATCTGTATGTAAATGATCTCATCGGTCAATTGATGCATTTATTGGTCTTATGGTAAAAAATTGAGGTTACAAGTCTGTGGGGTAATAAAATATAATGAAATTATGTATATGTATGTTTTATAAAATGTTATTAAAATCGAAACTAACACATCTCGATCGCGTAACAGTAGCAGATAAACAAAACATCTCTCATTGGAGACAAAAACCCGAACGCGGCCGCTGTCCGCGGCGTTGCGTCAGCGCGTGCGCAGTGAAAGTGACGCGGGCGGGCGGCCGATCGCTGCGGAGATCTAACTCGGCCGCAGCGTTGCCAGTTTGGGTGTTTTTTCACAATTCTCGGTAAAAAATTATTCTATATATTGGATAACAATAAAATTATTATAGAAAAATTTGGGTAATATAAGTAAACCTTCGATTCGACGTAAAATAGATAGACATTATTTTAAAGAATAAATTACCAAATTAGCATTTTTTCGCTAATCTTCAAAGAAGAGAACGTTATCAATTACGGTATATATTTTTATATTATTACCTCGGAACTGCGTCATTTATAAACCGATTTGGAAAATTGTTTCTTTTTTCGAAAAAAATATATTTTTAGATTGGTTTCATAAGACTTTTATCAAAATCGATTCAGTAATTTTTAAATCAAAACAGCTAGTTTTGCCATGATTGAAATAGGTGCTATTGTTTTGGAACGAAATCTAATTGTTTGAAAAAGAAAATAGTAACCACACCTGCCTAAAAATGAATTTAGGTCAAATTTTGTATCAATATGACTAAAAATTAACCAGGATGGAATCCATAGGAAAAAGGTAGAAAAGTGAAGAGTGACGGTGGACTCGCTAGAATATATTGCTAGCAGTAAAAACAAAAACATTGTGTACTACACTCTCTTTATGTTAGGGCAAAGGTACAGAAAATTGTATGATTATATTTTGAAGTAGAAATCCTAAGATTTGGGGAGAAATCGAGAGTCGTACCTGACAACACTGCTCAGCTGCGCTGGCGCAGTGGACTCTACCTGTTGCGTTGACAGCCCTTTGTACCACTTGCACGCGCCGATAGATTTGCGGCCGGTGGTTTACCACATTTGGTCAATTTAATAACACCGTCACAGTTTCTCGTTCTTTAGACTGGTTTTACTAAACCTACACTACACAGTAGGGTCGACTAGAGCGCCATTATCAATCTCTAATATTAAAATTTCTATTTGATGTTATAGCGTTTAATAAATTAAATTAATAATTTAAGAAAAATACAGTCGGACTGAGAACTCTTTTTGCTAATGTACAATAAATATTTTATATCTTTATGACAAACATTTGTAAGTATATACAGAAACAAGAATAATATAAATAACATATATAAAATACCTCTATTTATACATATGTAGGTATATTAGGTAACATCTGAATTATAATTTTGAGAGGCCAAAAAATTACAAAAATGCTTTGTGACTAATAAAATAGATAGACGTCATTGGTACATAATGAGATTCAACGGATAAAAAAATATGGTGACATATAGTCCTAATAATGTAGAAGAAAGATAGACCTAAAGGTCACATAGTCTATTTAAAATACCAGCACCCTTATCACTAGGTTAAGTTCACAAGTTAAATAAAACAAGTCTTCACTTTTCTTTAATTACTTTGTTAGAGTTCTATGTAAATAACTTTTTTTTTAAAACTTTATAATTTTTCTGCAAATTAAACATCACAACTATCCGTCAAAGAAAATTTGTTTTAGTTACTGCTTACAAATCCACGCCTAAACAACTACTATGTTAAAGGTGGGTTTAACAACAACTGTAGACAGAAGTAACAAAACATATTACACGATTGTATCGGTGCTTGCAGAATCATTTTCAAATAAATCAGCAGATATCAAGGTTTCCAGATTTTAAAATGTATTTCTACAAAATAATAAAATTTCCTTCACTTTTTACCCAATTATAAACTTTTAACAAGTACCCACAAAAATTAATAACATAAAAAATAGCTCCCCTCTATGCCAACTTCAAAGTCATCTTACTTTGTATGTGGAATACATTTTTTTTTCATTTACAAAAACTATTATATACTTACACAATTTATAATTTACAAATACCAAAATCTACAATAAATTACGGAAATGTTTTCCATGATCATTTCATTTCTCTCCAATATTTCTCCAACGATTCGATTTAAAAAAAAGTTCTCCAACGGACAAAATTTAAACTGTAACTGAGAAAAAATACTCAATGTGACAACGTTTGGGAGAAATTAAACTACACACGAGTACTATATCCAAGATACGAGGTTTGTCCGGAAAGTACGTATAAAAGTTTTTTAAAAATTTTATTTTACAATTATTCAGGTAAATCAATTTTATCCCCTTCAAAGTACTCCCCCTGTGACATAATGCACTTGTGCCAACGCCGTTTCCACTGTGAGAAGGCTCCTTGAAAGTCCTCTGGTTGTAGGTTTCTCAGCTGCCCCGTCGTAGCTTTTTTTATCTCATTTATGTCCCCCAAATGCCGCCCCCGAAGTACCAATTTGGTTTTTGGGAACAAGAAGAAGTCACACGGGGCCAAATCCGGCGAATAGGGGGGGTGTTCGGTCACCGTAATGGAATTTTTACTCAAAAACTCACGGACAACAAGAGAGGTGTGGGCAGGGGCATTGTCGTGGTGAAGAATCCAACGCCCCTCTCGCGCCAATTCTGGACGAACTCGTGCCACACGAGCTTTGAGGCGTCTGAGCACATCGACGTAGAATTTTCCATCAACTGTCTGGCCTGGAGGGACGAATTCTTGATGGACAATCCCCCGAACATCGAAAAAAACAATCAACATTGTCTTGACATTTGAGCGGGATTTTCTTGATTTTTTTGTTCGTGGTTCCCCGGATGTCTTATCGAATTAGATCGGCAAAAATTTCACGGCCATTCTTGCCGAGTTTCGAGAGAAACTTGATTACGACGCGCTGCTCTTCAACGGAAGCGGGCTCCATGCCGACGGGGTTTCGTTAAGAGGTAACTTCACAGATGGCGTGACAAGCCAGTTCGCACCGCACGGCGGTCAGACCAGAACTGAAGCATTGTTAGGGACATAAGGAAGGGGTCCTGCGCTTACCTGGCCTCCCCACTCCTCTTTCTCGCATTCCAGAACACTTTTATACGAACTTTCCGGACAGACCTCGTATATTAAATAAATTAAATAATCTTTATTTCACTCTTTGTTACAATATAGTTTGAAGTCCCTAACTTCCAAGGTAGGTATAAAAAACCTGTGTTTCAGGAGTTAATGCCCTCTTCCATATGTTTTTGTTTTACATTTTTAGTGAAACAATATGAAACAAAGAAGTAACAATTACAAAAACAAAAATTACAATGGAGTCCATAATTTTAGAGAAACAATAATTTATAGGTTCAGTAAATAAATATATATATATATATATATATATATATATATATATATATATATATATATATATATATATATATATATATATATATACATATATATATATACATATACATAAACATATATATATACAGATGATTCTTATACCCAAATAGTGTCGCTTTCATTACCTAGGTACCTACATCCTATTGCACTTCAACGTTCTACGTGGCCAGAATCGAGATGAAACAAAGCTTAGATAAAAAAAAAATGTTATGCCGAGGAGAAATCTACGAATGGAACATGAATGAACGAACGAATGAATGAATGAAAATTAAACACGTACAATAACTTAAGCTACAAGTAATAACAAATTAATATAACATAGAAAACAAATTTACATTCGTATGTATGTAAAAAGCGTTCACGCTCACTTTTTATCTTTATCCGAGCAGTAAGTGCTTTATATTATTCCCAAATTCGTGTATAATATAGTACATATCATATATGTATAAGTATATTTGTTATTCATATATATTTATTCGTTTATATATGTAATTTTAGTATGTATATCAATAATTAGTAGTACCGCATTCGAGTATTCTGACACTTCCCTATGGTTGACTGGGAGAGAATGCTTTTAGCATTAAGTCCGCCATGTACACATATTTGTACTAATGAATAAATAAATAAATAAATAAATAAATGTATCATAACTAAAGATAGTTGAATTTCAATTAGTGTCGTGGAAATAAGAAAATGCGAATTCGGTTTAAGTCCGTACAGAAGGAGCAATGCTGATTTTCAGAGTATACTGTTTCGTCCATGATACCCCCCAATGCGTTGCCATTCCTGAGGACTCAGGTGTTATTCCTCTGTACCCTGTAAATTCACTGTCATATCTCACCTTTCAAACCGAAACACAGCCATGCAAACACAACTGCTTCACGGGAGAAACATAACACAATAAGGTAACACAAATATGCGCAAAACAATAGATAAGCAAGGAAAAAATGTCAAACAAAACAACAATAATTTACCAGTACTTACCATGGTTGGCAGAGTGGTTGACAAGGCTTTTGAAGATGTTGGCCCACAAGAAAGGCATAGAAAGGAGAGGTCCTTTCTATGCCGGGACCCGGGACAAGAATTATTACGTTCTATCAAATATTAATAATGGATCACTAGCTATACGAGTATCTTATATCTATACAGTCCATCTGAGTGGGGGAAAGGGATTGTTAGTAATGGAGACTGAGAATCCCATTGCTAGCAATATACCCAACCAGGTCAACCTTGTCGCGGTTCCCCCTGGAAATTATAATGGTTAATTCCTGATGAATTCATCATAATGGGCTAACTGGCCTGTTTTTATTCTCATCTATCACCTTTCACTGGTGCTCAGCCAGCGTATCCCGTTAGCGCAAGCGGGGTTACCATTTCCATTTTCATCCACCAAAAAAAAGTCCATCTGAGTACTAATTTCACTAAAAATAAACATTTAAACATATTACAAGCTTCTGTAAACAAAATATACATCATGTGAAAAGAGATCTCTAGATTTATCCCTTAGATTATATAGATAGAGCACCGAGTCTCAAAAATGGGTCAACTTTTTGTCCGTACAATAACATATAAATATGTACTCAAAAAGCACAATTACGAGAAGTAGAGTATAGCGAATTTACATACATTTTATATAATGTATATATATAGTTAATTGCAAAAGAGAAAAGAAAGAAGTATAGCGTAATATGCCACACAGAGTATATGATATCATCGCAGACCTCAAGACGCGGATAAGCGAGCCAGTATAAATATTTATAACCTGTGGTTTTCCTGTATTTTTTAAGGTCTCAATAGAAAAAAAAGTCTTGAGAAAATAGGAAATTAAGTGTAATCACGATGCAGGGTTAGTTACATTCACATATGTGACTTGAAGTCTGCATAGATATTCTGTTTCACTCGCACTTATGTAAAAAAATATAGAGAGCGAGAGAAAGATATATGTATTATTTGTTTTAAGAATTCTGTAGCGGGCGAGCTATAAAATGTGAGATGCGTATAAAGTTGCGTCAGAAGTAACTTTAGTGTAATTAGTTTTGATGATGCAATATAGCTTTCATTTATAATCTCCAATATAGCACAACTTTAAAGTAAATGATTATAGGTGATCATCATCATCATTATCATATCAGCCTTTAACTGTCCACTGCTGAACACAAGCCTGCCCTCTGGAGAGTTTTGCAAGCAGTTGCCTCCCTTAACAGGCAGATTGGTAACCGCAGTTAGACTTTAGAGATGTTTTAAGAAGCACGCTGCTGCCCATCCCTCGCCCTACCTTAGTTGCCTCTTACTACACCCACGGTGGCCTATTTTACGCGGGGACTATATGATAAAAAGATTGTATTAATAGATAATTATCACGCTAAATTACTTAAATGACAAATCAATATTGAAGCGACTTCTAAAAGGTTTCCAATTCATCTATTTTTTTTTTGTTGTACAATAAGATCATCAATAACAAACTAATTTTAACTTTTTTTTTTTTAATCAAAAGGGTTCAGGACCAAAATTACTGATGTAGATTAACGAATTTACAATGTGAAGTGATAGGAGACTGAATAACCGTTAGACTTGTTCTGGAATGGAAACCATGAATCAGCATGCGTGATTTGGGACGACCTGCGGCTAGGTGAATCGACTACATACGTAGGACTTCGGATAATAACTGGGAGCGAACAACTGAAGATCGTGCTCAATGATTTGAGAGGTCCATGTCCAGTACTGAACTGCAGTGGGCTGATTGTGATGATGAAGAGGATTTACTCCCGCATTAGCACTACATTAATTTTGCAACGTTTTAATTTGTCATTTTTCTTTACAGAACAAATTCCTGCTTATATTTTTATATAAGAACACCCGGATTAAATGTATTTTAGTTCAGAATATTCGACTAGTTTCGTAATCATCCAAGACCCTTCATCTTGAGTGGCCAGAGCCTAACTCACGCCTTAAGTACTACTAAGAGTCCCGGATAATCCCAAAACTAGTCGAGCTTTACAAAAAAATACATGTAAGTTAATCCCCTTGTGCTTACATTAAAATACTATATAATCTATCCTCTCCATCCAAAGGTTGTCTGGAAGAGATCGCTTTTAGCGATAAGGTCGCCCATTGTTTTCTCATTGTGATTATTACTTGTAATTGTTTGTATCTATAATACATTTACTATTGTAATCTTTTGGAAGAAACAATAAAGAGTCCATCTATCTATATACTTAAAAATCGATTTATTACGAATACACATAAGGATATATAAAAAATCGATCGAGTGTCAACAAAAAAAAACAATTTCACTAAATACAAATATATTAAACAATATCACAACATAATCAGAACATAAAACCTAAAGAAAAAACCTCAGGGACATAAAACCACATATGACCTGAAACTGTATTGACATTTAACGCCTACGGAGCTTCATATCACAAAGCTATCTAAATCACGTAGACGTGATACCTGTGTTCGTGTTATCTCTGTCCAACGTGGGCAGTTATCAACAATTATCATTCAGCGAAAACTCGTTTCCTAATAAGGATACGCCGAAAAAGCACGAAAGTACGCATATAAATGGTAATTCACAGTGGAGGCCTTCGTGTGTCCATAAAATCACTAATAAAATGTAACGACGATATTATAGTGGACAAATTATAGAATATAGCTATGGGGCGTTGATAAAACGAGTAGATTTTGTCCCATGAACATGGTTCGCCGATATATATCAGCGGATATGTATCAATTGATTTTTATCTTGATAAATATCAATTGATTCTTTCCTGTCTTCTGAACTAAAACTTTTGGAGATTAATGTTTACCCTGGCAACACGTAGCGAAAAACTACAATTCAGAATAATTTAGATTGTTTCCCAAAATGGCAACCTCATAAAAATAATAATATTATTATAATAATAGGTACTTGTTTTTTTTTAATTGTTATTAAAAAAATATTTCTCAATTAAACACTGAGTAATTCTTATGTTACTTGTTAAAAGTTTCTTTTTTTTTTAAATAATGAATGTGGTAATTGATACATATTTCATTTTACAAAATCCTTTCACATTTTTAAGCGTGTAATCCCCTTACAGAATGAAATTCGCTTCTTTTTCTTAACCGGGATATATATCGAATATATATAAAAAATTCGGATTTTTTTCCAACTCTGCCCACGAAAAATGATTATTAAGATTTAATAAACATATTGATTGCAAGAACACATTGTAAAAATTGGTAATTAATCATGTAAAACATAATTCATTATCAACATCATCACAGACAACATTGTTAACAGACCACAGTTGAATGTAGGCTTCCTCTATAAAGGAAGGTTTTTCCCCTGGTTTCTACGCTTAGCAGGTGGAGTAAGAACCGCAGATAAGTTTTGATAATGTTCTAAAAAGGTTGCTGCTGTCCATCCCTTGATCATTAAACTTCCTTAGTTGGGGGGAAAGGGATTGTTAGCAGTAGAGTTTGACAGCCCCATTGCTAGCAATATGCCCTATCAGGTCGACCTCCATGTGGTTCCCCCTGGAAACCATCGTGAACAGTTCTTGTTGAATTCGTTACGATGGGCCAACTGACCTGCTTCATCCTCATCTATCATTCTTTACTGGTGCCCCGCCGGTGTATACCGATAGCGCGGGAGGGGTAACAATTCCATTATCACCCTTTAAAAAAAAACTCCCTTAGTCTCCTCTTATGACGCCCACGGGAAAGGAAAGAGTGGCCCATTCTATGCCGGGACCACACGACTAACATAAAACCTATAAACATAATTACAAAAAGAAAAGTGCTTGAAGAGGTTCCCAATTTCCCTATTTTTTCTTTCTAAATTCGAATATTTTCTATCTACAGTGTCTACGAAACATCTAATTATTCATTAGTATATTCATCATTATAAGAATTTCATCATCATCATCTCAGCCATTATGCGTCCACTGCTGAACATAGGCTTTCCCTACAGACTGCCATAAAGAACGGTCTTGAGCCACCTGCATATACAGACACATGCCAATGCATTTGAGGTCGTCACTTTATTTACTGGGGTGAGGAAGGAGCTGTTAATGATGGGGTCTAATTGTCCCATTTCTAACAATATACCTTGTCAGGTCGGCCTCCTCGTAGTTTCCCCTAGAAAACATCATGGTTAATCATTGATGAATTCATCATAATGAGCCAATTGACCTGCTTCATCCTCACTTATCATCATTCACTGGTGTCCCGCCAGTGCATATCGATAACGCGGGCGGGCTTACCATTTTATTGTTATCCATTAAAAAAAAATATGGGGAGGGGGTCGTCCTACATTGCGTTTGCCCGTACGCGGTCGCTACTCAAGAACCTTTCTTCCCCATCGGTTGTCGGTTTTTCGAACTATGTGACCAGCCCATTGCCACTTCAGCTTGCTTATCCTGAATTTGTTAAGAGTTTATAATACCTTTCTTTTGCGCAGCAACCTACTATATTATATATATATTTATAAAATAAATACCACAAGACATACTAATTCTATGCTCAAGGCCGTCGTTTGAACTCCATAATTTAGTCAGTGCATTAACAAGTTAGTTATCAGGGCTACTGATAATTAACTAAAGATGTGTAATAAATAATACTACGTATATAATTAGCCTTATGTATATAAGGCCGCCGTGAACAAGGACGGCCACATTGAAACCTAATTATTAGAAGTAATCATGGACTTCTTAATTTATCTACAATACATAAGAAGTTACTTAAAAGCACTGATTAGAGTGAGTAGAAAAACTGGTCTTTTTTCCAGTAAATATCATAAATTTGACTTCAGATATAGATGTGTTATTTATTTGGTGTCGTCCCTCTTTGGTAAGGAACTCTAAGTTCCTTGTCAAAAAGGTACAAAGATAAATTTCAAAAAGAAGAGTAGAAGTAGGAAATTATATGAAATATATATTTTTCCGTATATATATATATATATATATATATATATATATATATATATATATATATATATATATATATATACATAGCTAGTTTATAGAAAACATTCTAAGACTGTATAACCCTACCAAATTCAGATACAACCTGCTTGCATACTTTCTACATAAACTGTGTTGAATATATTAATCTAGTAATGTAAAATTTGTTATTATTAAATGACAAATTTTACATTACTATGCTATGAATTGAAAAAATTGCAACTGATGATGTATCTTTCGTCCTCTTTTTACTAAATATATTTGCATAAGAAGAATGGAGGCAACCATATGATTCACAGTTTTTATTTTATCATTCCTTCTATGTAATTCCTTGTTCTTAGGTTTCAGTCGCTCAATTCACGCGCAGTTCCTAAAAACAACTAAAACTGACAGGGCAATGTCACTCTGACAGTGCACTGTCAGTTGTCTAGATAAAATCTTTATCCTTGACCGGCCCATGAATATTAATCTAGTAAAGAAAATGCCCCCGCCTTGGCATTCTTGATTCGGCCCGCCTGTTATTTTATCGGTGCTGGCTCGATTATGATACATTATGCATTAATATCAATAATCGCTTTAGTTATAAATAAAACGCTGGCAACATTGCATAATGAAAGGATTAGCGTCTCGCTACCATGGGGAAAAGTATTGAAAGAAATATTTTTATTCAAGTAAATTTAAGCATTTTTGAATAATCATTTTTTTTTGCTTCTTTTAAAAGTTTAACTGTATAATGAATTTGTGTGAATACAAACTACTAAGCAATATCAGATCATAAAGATTTTATACATATATATATATATATATATCTATATATATATATATATATATATATATATATATATATATATATATATATATATATATATATATATATATGTTAATTTAATTCACTTATAATCGTATTTACAGATATTGCTCACAACTTAAGTTACATGTATATTTCCATAACTAATAACGCAACTTTTAAAATATTTGTAATCTAATGTTATTTAATTCATTATAATTGTTACTGCATTTCCTCGTACTGTATATAATTATGTTAAAGTAAATTCTGTGAAAACCTTTAATAGGCATGTGCATTAATATTGTATTGTATTTAATGTTTGTTATATTTGTTATAATGCAATATGCTGTTGGTGTTCCTTTAAATAAATAAATAGTCAAGTCGGCCGCCCCTGGTATAGCGGACGTTTAATAAATTGAACGCAATTCGCAACCTAAAGGCACAATACATACAAGTATATTTTGTTAAGCAATAAAAACATTTACTTCAATCGTGACAAAAAACTCTGTTAAAAAAAAAACAAAATGTTTCGTAGCCATATTAGATAGAATTGTTTTAATGTAAAACACATTCATCAAGGTTAAATACTTAAATATATTTATTTTAAAATACCTTGTGAAAATGTTTTGAATTCAAAAATTTTATAGTTTGGCTTTGTGATTTGTTACAAGCACTTGTTCTGTAGAATTTTGAGTACTCGGCAAGAATTATTTAATTTATTATTATTCATAGACAAAAAAAAAATAAAAAAACGCTAAGCTCGAGTCGAACTCATGCATCAAGTATTTCGTACTATATTTCGTATTATAATTGAAAAAAAATTGGTAAAAAAAAGCTTCTGTGATATAACTATAAAACGATTTTCGAATTTATATCTTTACTTGTGCTCTAAGTACGACATTTTTCTTACTTAATTTCATAATACCCTCTAAATTTAGATTCCCATGCAAATGTCAAAATCTTAAAGTTTACACATAGATAGAGTGTCTGCATTTTTTTTTTTATTTATACAACTTAGAATGGCAAACAAGCTGACGGCCCACCTGATGGAAAGTGGTAACCGTCGCCTATAGACATGAGCAGTACCATGGACATAACAGAGTATACTGTTTCGCCCATGATACCCCCCATGCGTTGCCATTCCTGAAGACTCGGGTGTTATTCCTCTGTACCCAGTAAATTCACGCCACACGCATACAAATGCTTCGAGAAAAGCGGGTCAACTTTTTCATACAATTTGCGTGACAAATAGTTATGAGTGTTACCTTCATAACTGCGATGTTTATTTTGTATAACAATTTTTTCATCTTTTTAATGCGTAAAAACTAATTTTATTTATTATATAATTAAATATAGATACGTCAGGATACATTATTTTATTTATTTATTTATTTTACACTTTATTGCACCAAGTAAAAAGAGAAATAACAAATATAGTAAATATTAATGTGAAGTGATACAAAAGGCGGCCTTATCGCTAAGCAATCTCTTCCAGACAATACATTACGTGTGTAAGTATATAGAACACTGATAGAAAAACGAGTCAGCTAATTTGACAATTTGCTGACAAAAAATGGAACTGTTTTTGTGGCTCTATCTAGATGCTCTATGTATATAATCTAAACTCAAAATATATGATATAAACGTCCCTTAGTTTTTATTAGATTTTTCACAGCTTCAAAGAATTGCAAACTTGAGTATTTCATTTTAATTTCTTGAGCTTGTTACGTCCACGCATTCCTGAGAAATAGAGTCTAGATAGACAGATGAACAACAAAAATTATATAAAGATTCCGCTTTTTTTCTTTTGGAGTATTAAATCCTAAAATTCGACGCATGATAAGTTTGAATTATTTTTATAAGTCTCGAAAAGATCATCGGATCGATATCTACCTAAAATAAATCTTTGAATTGAAATTATCATATCTGCCAGATAAAATATATAAAAATATATAAAAAGACATATTTATCTGATAATAAGATTACTTAATTTTTGTCTGTCCGTTATTAATCTATCAAGTAAGTAAGAATTAAGAATGAAGCAGTTGATAAATATTTTTTTTTAAAATAACATTAAAAAGTAATACTTATTTTTCTGTTCCGGATCTATATTTTTTTTTTTATTTTTATATTTCAAAAAGAATTTAAGCATCTAATCAATTATAAGCACAGTCACAATTCAAAATCTAACGCGATTCGATTCGATTATCAAACTGTAAAATTAATTCGCAATCGTACGTCTACTCGTAAATATTAAAAAAGTTAAATATAATATAAACAATAGGAAAACAAAAACCGATCGCCGTGAAAGGCTGAAATTAAACACAGTAGCAAATATAATACCTATTAATAAATACGTGTATATATACATGCTACACGAGTATAGTGATGTGCCAGTCATTCATAATTGTATCCGCGGATATTTAAGAAAGAAAAAGATCTGTATCCATATCCGTTACTTTTTAGCGGATCTTAAACGGCTTTTTCACATTGTTCTAACAAATACTAAACATAGTATTAATTAAAATGGGATTTAATAGATACTCTTAAATTCCATTTTAATTAATTTTTACTTACAATATTGCCTCATTTATATTGGAAAAAAAAGAATAAAAAAAAAACAAATAATAAGTTACAAATATTAATACCTTAATTATTTATTTAAAAAACCTAAACCTTAATTACTAATTGAAATATATTAATATGTATTTTAAAAAAGTTGAGACTTATCCAGATATAGCCGGATCTAAATACTAATAAATCCATAATCGTATCGATATCCACGAATAAACATTTTTAATTTAATAATCCGACACATCATTAAAACTATTCTATTTATTTACCGTTACTTCAACATTCATAGAGCCCCTTCTTTCGTTTCCATGAAAATTTTCAAAAACGCTTTTTCATTATAGTTCAAATAAGTTTTGCAAATAAAAAAATATGGCTTCCAGGATTCTAGCAGCTCAGCAATTTTGGCTTTGCATTAATTTGTCAGTTTGTAAGTGGATTAGTTTCTCCTATATTTGTATTTTTAGATATTTATTTAGACTATAATGTACAGTGAAATTATATGTACATTATCATATTTATTATATTATATATAAATATATATAATATAGAAATATTATATTATATTATTTCTGCTAATTTTACTTCTTAAGCGACTTCTAAAAGGGAGGGTAGTTTACTTTTATTTTTGTGGCCTTAAATAAATCTTTATTTTTAACGGACTTCTCAAAGAAAAAGGTCCTCAAATCGGCTGATTTTTTTTTTTATATACTAATATCATAAAATTTATGAAGATTTTTGTGACCTTATAATTTATGCTAATAACTGGATAGATTTAGATGAAAGATGTAAAGATATACTAGATTAATTCATCGGATTTTTTTATTCCAACCCACAGGAACAAAACCACAAGACACAGTCAGTCTTTTCAATAACGCCCGTCGCCAGGACGACGATATTGGCGTTCTTAGTTTCCTCTTAAATCTCTGTCCCTCTAAGAAAAACGTACGTTACAAAGGATGAAGGAAGATATTTTTTTTGTGTACCGACCTTCAACCTTCTTCGAAGAAAATTGTACAATTTCATAAAAAGTTTATTTTTAGTTTACGGATAATACACAGAATGGGTATAATTAGATACTGTATTTATTACTAATTATTATAAATATATTAATTTAGTAATTCTCGATAATTTGATTTCGAAGTTAGATCTATTTGGAAAGTGAAAATTCGCTCTAAAGGGGAATAATTAAAATAGAAACCATATAATTTCTTCGTCCTAAAATTAAAGCTTGTTAGTAGTAGACGAAAACTGGCGATAAATTAAACAATTTTTAACTATTTTGAACGATTCAAGTGCTCTAATGATGTATAAAACGTTAACTATAGAACATATTGTACATACGACTAAAAGCAAAAATGGAAGACGTGACAAATACTTATTTTTTTTAAGATACAAAATTTTACCACAAACAATAAAATCAATAATAGAATCTTATCGTATGATAACGTTTTAGTGATTGTAATTTGAAGTAATTGGTTTTGTTGATGTTAATTTAACTTATTTTGGATATTATAAAAAAAAAAAAACATTTACACACCGAAATGGTAAATATTGCTGAACAATTACTTAACAATAACTTAAGATCTGCTACTGGCAATCACCAATATTTTGTAAATAAATGATTATTATTATTATTATTAGTTTTTTATCACTTTTTAAGTGAATTAAGCATTCAAAATGGTGATTATTTGAATTTCAATATGGACGCTCTTCCTTTCTTTTTTCCGTTCTTTTTTATTTTCAAAATTACAACTATTAAAAATATTTGGACAAAAATCGGCACTGTAGGTTATTTGAGACCTGAAACAACCCGAGCAAACTCAGTTCACGATTTCGCATGAAGAATACAATTTACGTCTCCTATAACAAAAAAGGTCTCAAATTGAGAATGCGAAGCAGACGAGGCTCGTATGAACGTGATGTATAAGACGCAAGTGATAATAATGTAGGTAGCATAAAGGGAAAACTCCTTTGACTCGAAGATATTTCACATTAAACGATTACTTTCTTCACTTTTTCTCATATTCTTAGAACAACATTTACGCACCAATGATTCGGTTAATGTGTGTAAATGTCATTAAAGCAACGCACCAATGATGATTAGTAAAAATATTATGTTAATTTTATAACATCTGTGTTCGTAGCTTGTTAATTTTTTTTCTTCCATAAAACTCGTTTCAACCGGTTTCGTGGAGTTATCGCATTCTGGCTCGTATCCCAACGTTGCTCTAAAAGTGAACCATAAAACCAGAGTCCTTACTATACGAGTACCAATAATTGTATGTTAGTGGATATTTTATGAGATAATAAATTCAAAGGGCAAAATGACGATCAGTAAACGAATGAGGTCCCATCAGAATTTTGTAATTACACAACTTCAGTGAGTTGTATAATTTGAAGTTATTGTAAATAAAATCACGAATCAGTGTGGAATTTAGGACTAATTCGATGGAAAGTGGTAAATGGTGTTCTAACACACATACAGATGTCAACATATTCCGCAACTATATAAGTAATTTGCTTGTCAATTATTGGTTACAAATACGGTTAAATTTCTATTCGGAATTTCTAAACAAAATTTATGTTAAAAACCCTTTAAATTACCAAAAGCAGCATTACAGATGACATTTTCAGAAGGATTTGATTCGGAAGGTGGTTCGCTGTTAAGAAATAACTTTAATAATAGCAAAATAAGTGAATAATATCAAGGCAAATCAAGGTATCTGATGTGTATAGATTCTAACTACAAGCATCTTGAAACGTAATAAGTTAATCATGGTATTCTCGCGCATTACCACAACTGAGAAATAAGACATTATGCCTCTTGTATCTGTTATTACACTAGTTAATATATCCAAACTCAGCAATGCATGCATGCATGCAGGTATTATTTAGACATGCAACATAGTACTTACCATAACGAGTCACATAGAGTTATAAATAAATAAACATACATAAAAGTCCAGGTCGAATATAACACTAAATTCGATCACAGATCTGGAATTGTACTGCAATAATATAAACAAGTTACAGTGGAATCGTAATAAAAAGAATTTTAAGAACGACACGAACAGGCTCGTACAAATAATAAAGAGTATACTCTTAGTAGAGTATGCATAAATGAATATATTATAAAAACTAAAAAAGAAAAAACTCAAAAGGAAGTACCTTGTGATGATAATGTACCATTATCAATGTAACATAATGAAAACATTGTGATAGAACGAAGGCATAATATTACTTGAATAGATCATGCAATTGTAACGTTGTACAACCTTTCTCACGATGAAAGGATTATATGAGAGACTTGGTTACGTATATATTTTAATTATGCGTAACACTCCTTTTCAGACGAAATTCCCTGTATTGAACGTTCTTTGTCTATATAAACAGAACGCCGTCGTTTTGTGTTTCAAAGTCCCTTAATACCTCGATTACTGTCATCGAGGTTTTAGAATTTCAAATGTTAACTTAATTTGCAAGATTTTCTAAAATAACGATAGTGTTGCCACTTTGTCTTATTTATATTATTCTTTTGGCATGATTGTGGAATAATGTAAATGGAAGATATTAGGGCAAAGATGCTGTGCTTGTATTTCGTGTTTCTTTTCTTTCTCTTCGGTGTATTCAATATTTGCTCTCCTGATCATCTCTCAAGACATCTTAAAGATAAAATTATATGCTATGACAGACAGATAGAATTGATAGAATAATAAACTCATTAAATCCATTTTTTCTTTAGGCCAGATTGAAATTATAGAATGCCATTTGCTCCTTATAAGAACATTTCCTTCTGTAAGAAAATATGCAATTAAAAATGTATAATTAAAACTATTAATCAATCAATGAGTGTAGTGGATATTTAAAGAAGACTACAAGGAGTTGTTTTTCTTGATTTTTAGGTAATCTAAATATTTTGTAAGTTAAAAAATCACATTATTTTAAATCAATATCCAAAAGTACCGAAAACGTTAGTCGCATCGGTGCCTACGTAAGATGTACCTTCAGTGAATGTAGCAATGAATACAAATCCCTAGATTAATGATTCCGCCGGCAATTTTCTACAGCTTCCATGTTCACTGTTTCTTTACGCAATTCCAGTTATAATGGCTACACTTCAATTCCAGCAGTATCTGGGATTATTGAAATAAGGTATATGAATTACTCGGTTCGAGATATTTGCCTCGTACCTAATCAAGAACAGTTTACTTTCAATCATTACGCATGACGGAACCTATCTTGATCAGTTCTCCACTCCTACATACATTGTCAATATTTTTAGAAGCCCTTCCATTATTAAGGATGTTATTTCAAGTGAGGGTAATTGGCAAAATAATAAAGACTGTTGCTATTTCATCAGAATCGATTGTCTCGTCTAATGGAAAGTTAATAGTCGGCTCGCCGCCTGTAACACAGTGAAATCGCGATTGGCAGAGCTCGGCCGGAGTTGAATCAACAAGTGCATGCGAGATTCGCCGCATCCAGATGAAAACATCTCACCCTTCGTCCCCATAAACAAAGAAACTACGAATAGTGGAATTCTCATACGGAGGCAACGATCGTGAAAACTGGGCCGGACATGTGTGCCGCGGCCGTGGCCTCGTTCACAATCACTTTTCAATTAATAAAGAACCAAGCACCTGCAGAATGCAACAGATTCCGAATACCACCGCTCGCTACAAACAAACCGTTTCTCGATACGCACTCGTTACTGGCAGTTCCCACTGCGGTTGTTCTCAACACTGCTTACTCGGTTATGTTGATTTGTTTACGTACTTTTTAAGATAACACAGGTCACAGGCACACAGGTAGCACGAGTCGAGTCGCGGCAGTGCGACGCAAATCAGCATACACGTGCAATTGACGCGACGTACGGCGCGGCACTGCTGCCAACGGTCGTGCGGACAGAACACGGCGCGGCGCGACGGGCGGCGGTGCCACTGGCGAGTCGGCGATCGCACCGCGGCGAACGGACAATTCGCAACTGTAATACCTACCTATGTAACGTAACTTAACTCCACAATATTTTATAGTTTCGTAACCATGTTACTCGATTACTGTGCGCCGTTCGCGTCTAATCGATGTCACGATTTCGGGAGCGGTCCTTGGGGCTTCGATAGTCGAAAGCTCGCGCGAAACGCGCCTGTAGCACGAGCGATTTGCGCGCTCATCGACGGAATGGGATTACGAAAAATGACGGCCCATTTATGAATATTCAATTTTGTGGTAATGAAAAGTCCCTTCGTATTTAACACGGGTGGTTGGCTCTAATCAACGTTTTTATTTATGCGATATAAGATAAGATCTTGCGATAGTGCTTTTTTATGGATGAAAATGGAATGGTAACCCTGCCTGCGCTATCGGAATACACTGGCAGGGCACCAGCGAGTGATGATAGGTGAGGATGAAGCAGGTCACTTGGCCCATCGTGATGAATTCATCAAAAATTAACCACGATAGTTTCCAGGGAGAACCGCGTGGAGGTATTTTTTTTTGATGGGTGAAAATGGTATGGTAACCCCGCCTGCGCTAACGGGTTAAGCTGACGGAGCACAAGTGAAGGGTGATAGATGAAAATGAAAACAGGCCAGTTAGCCCATCATGATGAATTCATCAGGAAGTAACCATGATAGTTTCCAGGGAGAACCGCGAGGAGATCGACCTGGTTGGGTATATTGCTAGCAATGGGATTGTGATAGCTGGTTTATCAGCCACAAAGAAACCGGGTGTTTGTCAATAAAACACATCGATTATCAAAACTATCAGATGTGCGGTCAAAACACGCTTCACTTCCAAAGTGTGTCCAATTTAAATTTCAACGTAAACAAAACTTTATAATTTATTATTAAAGATTAATTTACATCGAAACTTTATGTCATTAACGATGACCGTAATATTTGTGATCATTTCTACTGAACATGGCACTCCTTCTATGATTGCCATTACAATGGTTACCCGCAAATATCTTCTGACATGGTAAAATGGGAGACACTGTACAAAAGTCGTTTGCTTAGGCACCTCTGTCCTATTAGTGTTTCTACCGTGAAGCAGTTGTGTTTGCATGGCTGTCTTTCGGTTTGAAGGGTGGGATATGGCGTGAATTTACTAGGTACATAGGAATAACACCTGAGTCCTCAGGATTGGCAACGCATGGGGGGTATCATGGGCGAAACAGTATACTCTGTTATGTCCATAGTACTGCTCATGTCTATAGGCGACGGTTACCACTTTACATCGGGTGGGCCGTCAGCTTGATTGCCATTCTAAGTTGTATAAAAAAAAATAGAAAAAAGATGGACCTGTAATGTTGGTGCAATAAAGTGTTAAATAAATAAATAAAATAGTATGACATTAATATAGTATTAAAGTTCAACAACAAATTATTCCTAACCTAACGTGAAGACATAAAAATCTAAAGTTAAATGCAAAATATCTCAAATAAGGACTTAGGCGTTCACGTGAGAGTTGGGAGCGCATTACGTTGAGAAGCAATTTGAAAGGTGCCTACCATAGTGATGTGCCGAGTTGGCCTTATTCAAGTGACTTCAAAAAGAAGGCGAACTGCCTCGAGTCGAACTGTCAAGTTGATTGTATTATTTTTTATGTTTGTTACCTCATAACTCCGTTAGTTGTAGACCGATTTGGATAATTATTTTCTTATCTAAAAGGATATACTTACAGATAGGTTTCATAGAAATTTTATCAAAATCAGTTGAATAGTTTAGTTTATAAATCAAAATAACATGGTTTTCAGTAATTGAAGTCGGTTTTTTTTTGTGAAATACAATCTTGATTATTCATATTCGAATATTAAATTCGAATACGAGTATACATTAAAAAATTATCGATACCTGACTCGTACCTCGAATTACACAAGTATTCGAGTACTTGTAAGGGGTTTGCGAATACGAGATTCGAGTACGTTTTCAATTTATTTTGTTTGAAATTTACTTGATGATGAGTTATCGTAAATAATTATAATAGTATATGTTTAGTAATCTTTTAAATTTTCTTTAAATTATTAAGAAAATGCTAAAATAGAAACAGATAAACAAATAAATACAAGAGTATTGGTAGTATTTTAGTACTGTAAGTATTCAAATACTGTATCCGAATACTATATATCCGAGTTCTATATATTGAATTCTCCATTACCTATTAGATATTCGAGTCAGTACTCGACTCGACCAGATTGGACACATCACTACTACCTACACAAGTGTGTTCCTAAATTACTTGAGACCACGTAAATAAGCTGGCGTATGGTACTCTTTCGTTTACAAAGACAATTTCCGTCACGTTGTAATAACTACGTACTAAAATTATTGTTGTTCTTAGAAAATATAACTAAAATGTACTTGACATTTTGATTCACGTAATAAAAGCCACCTTAATCGCAAATACACACACACACACACACACATACACAAACGCATGCACACACACGCTCGTACACACACGCACGTAAGCACAGACACGCACGCATGCACACACACGCACGCATGCACACACACACGCAAACACACGCATGCACGCACGCATGCTCACATACACAGACACTAATGAAATTTATAAATGCAATAACTGAATATTATGCCCCACAAAAAGCTGACTTCAATTGTGACAAAACTAATAATTTTGATTTAAAAACTAAACTAGTGAACCGATTTTGAAAAAATTTCAGAACTGAACCAACCTGTAAGTGTCAGCTACCTATCATTAAGATAACCCCCTGGAAATCATCGCGGTTAATTCTAGGGCTAACTGATCTGCTTTCATCGTCACCTATCATCCCTCACTGGTGCCCCGCCAGCGTATCCCGTTAACGCAGGCGGGGTAACCATTCCATTTTTTTCCAATAAAAAAAAGCCATGCCTGCTGCATAAAAAAGCACCTGACCGGATATTATCGCGAGTATTCTCAAATAACTACAACTTTAACAGGCTGACAGAAGACATTCATAGGACGGGTGAATAGTTGTTTGTCCGGTCGTCTGCAACTTAGATCTATAAATAGCTATTAAATATGGTGTATGACATAATCCTTGCAATATTACAAATACGAAAGTGATATTATTAGACAGTTACCTAAGCAGCTTGTAACAGCTGATCCAATTTGTTAATTATAATTTGTGTTTTTTCTTTTTTTTAAATGGATGATAATGGAATGGTAACCCCGCCCGCGCT
This sequence comes from Galleria mellonella, assembly GCF_026898425.1. Classification (NCBI taxonomy): domain Eukaryota; kingdom Metazoa; phylum Arthropoda; class Insecta; order Lepidoptera; family Pyralidae; genus Galleria; species Galleria mellonella. The sequence continues at coordinate 1,877,762 of NW_026442087.1, forward strand.
ATCGGTATACACCGGCGGGGCACCAGTGAAGGATGATAGGTGAGGATGAAGCAGGTCAGTTAGCCCATCGTGACGAATTCAACAAGAATTATTCACGATGGTTTCCAGGGGGAACCACGTGGAGGTCGACTTAATAAGGTATATTGCTAGCAATGGGGCTGTCAAACTCCATTGCTAACAATCCTTTTCCCCCTTTATAATTTGTGTTGTATGCCTCTACAGTGCGAGTGGAAGCACAGTATAAATTATGAAGAGAAGGTTCACAATTAGATTGTTTTGCGATTGTATGGCACGTACTTTTTGTGTGCCGACTTAAGTGATTCATTTTAAACGACTTTCAAAAGGAAGTTGGCGAATCGCTTGATTTTTTATGATTGATTCGCGCGGTTACGTTTCCAATTCTGGGTCGATTTTTATTATTCTTTTTGCAGTTGGTTCTATGTATAGACATCTATATAGAAGTAGTGGATATTGTTTTTTTATGGGATTTTGTATGGGAACCGGTTGTCGCCGCTCATCTATCATATGACAGATGTCAACCCAATACAAACCTTCAATTTAGGGATTACATACTTGACATTAATGTACATTGGGTACGATTGACTATAAAATAAATAAATAAATAAAAAAGCCTTTTGTTTCCCATTATAAAAAAAAAAATTACATTCAATTTCATTCAATAACAATTTCTTTCTTTCTTTTCTTTTAATAAAATAAATTTATAAAAATTATTCAATTGATTAGATAAATTCTTCATTATTATACACCGGCGGAACACCAGTGAAAAATGATAGGTGAGGATGAAGCAGGTCAGTTAGCCCATCATGACGAATTCAACAAAAATTGTTCACGATGGTTTCCTAGGAGAACTGCCTTGAGGACCTAATAGGGTATAGTGCTAGCAATGGGGCTGTCAAACTCCATTGCTAACAATCTATTTCCCCTGGTTTCAATATAGTTAAAAAAGATTTTCTATGAAACAAAACCCCACATACGGCCCGCCTGGTACTAAGCATCATAAACAATCTACAGACGTCTATAACAATAGCAGTATCACTCCTTTGACATAAAAACTTGAGTAAAAATTTCTGTTCAACTTAACACAACTTTTTTTTATACAACTTAGAATGGCAAACAAGCTGACGGTCCACCTGATGGAAAGTGGTAACCGTCGCCTATAGACATGAGCAGTACCATGGACATAACAGAGTATACTGTTTCGCCCATGATACCCCCCATGCGTTGCCATTCCTGAGGACTCAGATATTGTACCCAGTAAATTTACGCCACACTTTTCGTGAAGTGCATTCATTTATTGATTATTTATTTGTCAATATATGTCATTTACTTTAAGAAGCAATTTTGAAATTAGACCAATTTTGTTTTTTACACAACCATTTTAAATCGCATTAAATTACAAAATAATATTTTAAATATAATGACATAATTGTAGAAAAGTCAAGTGCATAATACCTAATGCTGAGTTAGGGGGGGGAAAGGGATTGTTAGTTATGGGATCTAACAGTTGTACTAGCAATGTACCCTATCAGGTCGACCTCCACGTGGTTCCCCCTGGAAACCATCGTGATTAATTCTTACGGAATTCTTTACGATGGGCTAATTGTCCTGCTTTCACCCTCCACTATCACCTTTCACTGGTGCCCCGCCAACGTATACAGATGGCGCATTTTCACCCACAAAAAAAAAGATTCTCAATTCTTCTCAAGTTGTATTTTGTTTTATATTTATTATCTCATAACTCCGTCTATACGCTATATACTGTAAACCAATTTGAAAAATTATTGTTTTATGTAAAAGGAAATACAGATTGATTTATATGGATATACTGAGTAGTAAATGCACGTTATGGTAACCCCTACACATACGCACATGGATAAAAAAGTTGACATGATTTAAGCGAAGTATTTATATAGAGACACTATGTTATCTAAATAAGATAAGAAATTAACGTCGATGATCTCTAAGTGGGACTGCTTGCAGGTATTATTATTAACAAAGCTCTATCCATACCCTATAGGGCATTAATATCATTATTAAAGTAAGCAAAACCACGAGGTACTTCTAGTTCATAACATTGGTAAGAATTAATATTGTTTGAACAGCACAATTGTCGATTTCCTTTATTCATCAACGTACCTCAGTCTGGGCCCATTTCGACAAGTATAGGAGGGATATTAACATTGTAGGGTGTAGGTAATGAAACGTTACGACCACATCAAATGATGCCTACTAGGGTTGCCAGAATCACGTTCGTTTCCCGAACATTTTTGTCGTTGCCAACCCTATTAAAAACACCTACATGTCTAGTTTAAGATCTGCTGTAAACATTATCCTTCGCTATAAACTTCCCTCAGTTAGTTAATTATAAACAATGTTACGTACTCAAGATGAACAGTAAATTCAATATCGTAATGCTAAAGACTTCATTTATAAGCTAGGTAATATAAATGCCGCCGGGGGGGGGAGGGATTGTTAGTAATATAGACTACCAGTCCCATTGCTAGCAATATACACTGCCAGGGCGACCTCCCCGTGGTCCCCCCTGGAAACCATCGTGCTGTGTACCATCACGGTGTATTCATCACGATGGGCCTGCCTTTTCATTCTGAACTGACCTGCATTTTTATTCTCACCTATCAACCATCACAGATGCTCCGCCAGCGTACACCGTTAGCGCAGGCGGGGTTATCATTCCATTATCATCCACTAAAAAAAATATACATAAATGCCGATCTGATATCTATATATTAGGTTCCTCTGCATCGATAGCGGTAAAATAGTCATCATCCATTTCTGTCGAATGTCTGTTTTCGAATGTTAAAAGTCTGTTATCCAATATTATATTTATTTCATGATAACCGACTTTAAAAGGACCAGTACAAAGATATTGTAACTAAAATATATAGATACGGTTGTATATTACCCACCCCTGTTAGATTTTTTTATATAAAATTTTTATATGAACAATTTTATATAAAAAAAAATATCTAATAATCTTTATATTTTATTAAAAAGATAAAGCATCGAGTGACAAAAGTAGGTTACTCAATTGTACGTCACTTCAGCTGACTGAATTTTGACACGTATTTTTTTAAATTAAAATCATCAAAATATACAAAATACTACAATTATTTATTTATTCTTATGCTAAAATATTGCGTGACTTTTTTTTCAGTATTGCATTTAATTGGATTAAAAATTTCTTAAATCGATCTGATTTTGGAAATTTTTAAAAGCACCTAGAATACTACCAGAGGGAGGGCAAAAGTCGATTGCTTGGGTACCTCTGTCCCATTCGTGTTTCAACCGTAAAGCAGTTGTGTTTGTATGGCTATGTTTCGGTTTGAAGGGTGAATTTACTGGGTACGGAGGAATAACACCAGAGTCCTCAGGAATAGCAACGCATAGGGGGTATCATGGGCGAAACAGTATACTCTGTAATGTCCATGCTACTGCTCATGTCTATAGGCGACGGTTACCACTTTCCATCAGGTGGGCCGTCAGCTTGTTTGCCATTCTAAGTTGTATAAAGAAAAATACTTTATGTACTGACTACCTATTACCCGCTGCTTTGTCCGCGTACGTCAGTAAAATAACGTAACATAACACATCCTATCCTATGCTATATAGGATACAATCCAGCCATGTACCAAATTTCATTCAAATCTGTTGAGTAGTTTTTGTATAAAAGAAGAACAAACATCCATCATTCATCCATTCATTGTTACAAACATTCACAATTATTATTATTTACTCTTCTCCATCCAAAAATTAACTGAAAGAGAGAGAGATCTCTTAATCATACATAAGATCTCAATAAGGCCGCCCTTTGTTTTCCCAATGTGATATTTTCTTGTAATTGTTTGTATTTATAATAAGTTTCCTATTGTAATCTTATGGAGGTAACAATAAAGGGTACGTATCTATCTATTCCATTAAAAGTATTCACGCGAGCAAAGCCGCGAGATATAACTAGTATAATTGAATACCAAGGGATAGGAATAGAACCAAGAAACAAGTTTCAGACTACCATTTTCAAATTTATCCAACGGTATATTGCAAAATCGTGTAGCAGGGCGCGACATGATAAAGCCATATGCAAATAGGCGTCGGGGCTGGGCGACGCCTGCCGATACCTAAACTCTTAAATAACACTAGACTTGTTTGAACATATGCCTAGTTTTAAAATCCGGTTACATTTGCGCTTTTTAATTAATTAATATTATTGTATTAGACCAGTGGGCAAAGTTACGGAAACCGGCTTGTTCAATTTCCAATGTCAAACGCCTACATTATTAGGGGCGAAAGGAATTGTTAGTAATGGGGCCTAATTGACTAATTACTAGCAATACACCCTCACCAGAGGAAGACTTTGTACAAAAGTCGATTGCTTGGGTACCTCTGTCCCATTCGTGTTTCTACCGTGAAGCAGTTGTGTTTGCATGGCTGTGTTTCGGTTTGAAGGGTGGGATATGGCGTGAATTTACTGGGTACAGAGGAATAACACCTGAGTCCCCAGGAATGGCAACGCATGGGGGGTATCATGGGCGAAACAGTACACTCTGTTATGTCCATGGTACTGCTGATTTCTATAGGCGACGGTTACCACTTTCGATCAAGTGGGCCGTCAGCTTGTTTGCCAATCTAAGTAGTATAAAAAAAAACCCTATCAGGTCGACCTCCACGCGATTCCCCCTGGAAACCGTCGTTGTTAATTCTAGTGGAATCCGTCACGATGGGCTAATTGACCTGCCTTTTCATCCTAACCAGTCATCCCTCACTGGTGCCCCGCCAGCGTATTCTGACATCGAAGGCGGGGTTACCATTCTATTATCACCCATTAAAAAAAACCTACATTATTATAATCTGATAGATAGATAGATAAATTATTTATTCATCATTACAAGCACATAATTTGTGAATTTTTAAGCTAAAACAGAAAAAAAGTTGTTGGTTTTATGTGCCTCAAGGATGAAAAGGCAACCAACTCAGTATTAAGCTGCAAAGTACCCGCAGCGCTGATTTTCAGTTATTTTTTTTAATGGATGATAATAGAATGGTAACCTCGCCTGTGCTATCGATATACACTGGCGGGGCACCAGTGAGAAATGACAGATGAAGATGAAAGCAGGTCAGTTAGCCCATCCTGACGAATTCAACTAGAAATAAACACGGTTTCCAGGGGAAACCACGTGGAGGTCGACCTGACAGGGTATATTGCTAGTAATGAGGCTATTTAACCCCATTACTAACAATTTAACAACCAGGGAGACACTTTGTACAAAAGTCGTTTGCTTGGGCACCTCTGTCCCATTACTATTTCTACCATGAAGCAGTAATGTTTGTATGGCTGTGTTTCGGTTTGAAGGGTGGGAATTTACAGTGAATTTACAGGGAACAGAGCAATAACACCCGAGTCCTCAGGAATGGTAACGCATGGAGAGTATCATGTCGAAACAGTTATGTCCATGGTATTGTTCATGTCTATAGGCGACGGTTACCACTTTCAATCAGGTGCAATGTTAGCTTGTTTGTCGAGAAATTGATTAGCAGGTAATCGGCGAATGTAAACACTTATTGTTCTTAATATACATAAAATATATATGAAAAAAGTGGTGATGCATTCATTATAATCATATCAGCCTTTAGCTATCCACTGTTGAACATAAGCCTCCTCCTTGGGGGGTTTTACCAGTTGCTGGCAAGCGGATTGACAATCACAATCAGACTTTAGAGATGTTTTAATTGGGACGCTGCTATCTATCCCTCGCCCTCCCTTACTCGCTTCTTACGACACCCACGAGAAAAGAAGAAGTAGCCTACTCTATGCCAGGCCCACGTGGCTAATTCTATTACTATTAACGTTTAAACTCATTAATTCTTATGCTGTACAGAACGACCAATAAACGAGACTAATTTGCACTAACTATTTTTTTATATTCACTAAAGCAATATTGGGCAACAGATGAAGTCATAATCAATCATCCATCTGTACGTCATTATGTGATTCAATGTGGACATAGATGAGCCTTGTTAGGTGATATTACATATTACGTAGATTCACTTTCACTATAATCAGCACAAACTTATAAAAAAAAACTTTCTGAAACTTCAAAACCTCTAATTTTATTTTATAAACATATATATACATATACCCATTTAAAGACGCTCACACATACATACACATATACACACACACACACACGCACACGCACACGCATGCGCACACGCACACTCACACGCACACGCACACGCACACGCACACGCACACGCACTAGTAACTATTGTTATGATATACTATAGTGTAGTTTTTTATTTTTATTTCCTTCTAAATTTTATAATTACTCTAGCCACGACAAATTTATATCGCTAAGTCAGTGAAAACCTGTTATTGGCTTTTTATATGGATAAGATTTTATTGTTTTAAGCTATAAATTGTAAGCTGTTGGTTTTCCAATAAATAAATAATTTTGATGCATCATCTATCAAGTGATTTCTTTTTATTATTTTATTTTGATGGGTGAAAATGGTATGGTAACCCCACCTGCGCTAACAGTAAGCGGAGCACCAGTGAAGGGTGAAGATGAGAATGAAAACAGGCCAGTTAGCCCATCATGATGAATTCATCAGGAATTAAGCATGATAGTTTCCAAGGGAAACTGCGAGGAGGTCGACCTGGTTGGCTATATTGCTAGTAATGGGATTCTCAGTCTCCATTACTAACAATCCCTTTCCCCCCTCTATCTAGTGATATGAATTTACAATAATGAGAGGACATTAATAGAATTGATTTGATAATTATGAGCCATTACATAGACTACTGACAACCGATGGGGAAGAAAGGTTCTTGAGCGGCGACCACGTACGGGTAAACGCAGTGAAGGACGACCTTTCATTAGAGAAATGCGTTGCAGGGAGTCAGTGGATGCAGGTGGCTCAGGACGGTTTTTTATGGCAGTCTACGGGGGAGGCTTATGTCCAACAGTGGACGTAATGATGACATAGACTATTCCGTGTGCCATTCTATGTGGGATGATTCATTCTATATCGTGTGGTCCCGGCATAGAGTGGGCCACCACTACTTTTCTCGTGGATTTTTTTTATACAACTTAGAATGGCAAACAAGCTGACGGCCCACCTGATGATCGCCTATAGACATGAGTAGTACCATGGGCATAACAGAGTATACTGTTTCGCCCCTGATACCCCCCATGCGTTGCCATTCCTGAGAACTCAGGTGTTATTCCTCCGTACCCAGTAAATTCACGCCATATCCCACCCTTCAAACCGAAACACAGCCATGCAAACACAACTGTTTCACGGTTGAAATACGAATGGGACAAAGGTACCCAAGAAATTGACTTTTGTACAAAGTCTCCCTCTGGTAAGGTCGTAAGAGACGATTTAATTTAATATTGTTTATTAACGTAGCATTGTTAATTATCTTTACTGTTACTCCTGTCTGCGGTTGACTGGCAGATAACGCCATATGGCGTTAAGTCCGCCATTTACACTATCTAAGCGTATTAAAGTTTAATAAATGAGTAAAATAATTCCAACGTTGTCACACCTATTGGGTGGGGGGGGGAAGTTATTGTTAATAATGGAGACTAAGGGCCCCTTTGATAGCAATATACTCAACCACGTCGACCTCCACGTGGTCCCCCCTGGAAATCATCGTGCTGAATTCCAAGTGTATTCATCACGATAAGCTAACTGACATGTTTTCCATCCTCACCTATCATCATACTCTCTCTCGTGCTCCGCCAGTGTAAACCGTTAGCGCAGGCGGGGTTACCATTCCATCTTCAACCATGAAAAAAAAACGTTGTCACACCTCTTTTCGCTTCAATGCAAATCCCTAAATATGGAAGACCTACGCTAAACGTAGCAAGCGGACTGCGCGTTGAAATCTTTTGTGGCTCGGTCGTATCGTGTGAGACGCGAGACGTCACAAGATCGACCAAGTGTGCGGCGCACGCGCATCAACTTGTATTACGTATGACGTTTGAATCTTTATCCAATATCTCTATATGTTGTTCTTTTATTTTAATACTATCTTTTACACGCTATGTATGGAATTGTACGCGTGGATTTTTGAAGCAGGTAACTACTTCTAGATTTTTTTTTTATATACAACTTAGAATGGCAAACAAGCTGACGTCCCACCTAATGGAAAGTGGTAACCGTCGCCTATAGACATGAGCAGTACCATGGACATAACAGAGTATACTGTTTCGCCCATGATACCCCCCATGCGTTACCATTCCTGAGGACTCAGGTGTTATTCCTTCGTACCCAGTAAATTCACGCCATATCCCACCATTCAAACCGAAACACAGCCATGCAAACACAACTGCTTTACGGTTGGAACACGAATGGGACAGAGGTACCCAAGCAATGGACTTTTGTACAAAGTCTCCCTCTCGGAGAGATAAAAAATACACCAGCAGGTCTACTCTTAAATTTAATATCGATATCAATCCAATCTATTGCCAATGACAATTTTGTATTACACTCATAAAATAATAATTAGAAATTAGCATAGAATTCGTATCAGTTTGCAATAGTTTGTATCGGTGTGGTATCAAGAAGGGACGCTGCTACCCACCCCTCGTCCTCCCTTAGTCGCCTCTTACGACACCTACGGGAAAAGAAGGGGTGGCCCATTCTATGCCGGCACCTACACGGCGAAACACCAGTCTATCATATGGAGTATTGCTGTCACTTATGGGCGGGAGTACCTAGATACCAGCTTGAACCCTTCGACTCAGTGCAACGACGAGCTATGGGAATTGTCGATAATCCCAGGCTTGCAAGCGGTATCAAACCCTTAAGTCTTCGGAGAGATTTTGCCTCACTCTGCGTGTTCTATCGCTTGTACAACGGATTGTGCTCGAAGGAATTATTCAATATGATGCCTACGGCCAGTTTCTATCATCGTACGGCTCGCCATCGACAGGGAGTTCACCCTTATACCCTACAGCCTAAATGGTCGCGTACAACGCGGTTTCAGAGATGTTTTCTCCCGCGATCACTCAGATTATGGAATGAGCTCCCTGCCGAGGTTTTCCCAAGAGACTACAGCCGCTTACCATCAGGCGAGCCGTATGCTTGTTTGCCACCTTAGTAGTATAAAAAAAAGACCGCCTCCGTCCCTATACGTCAAAATCGTCCCTAAAACCAGAAACTCTTCGACCATTAAACCGACATGACTTGTATGTCCACTTTAAAAATAACTCTTACAAAATCTCTGCTTAACACGTAATGCGTATAAATTTTAATTTGTCTTGAAGAAATGACGTGCGCGTGTTGCCAACGCGGGTATGCCGGCCTGCGCAGGAGTCATCGGCCGTCCGCGGTCCCGCTTGAAAGTAAAAGTGACCGTTCGTGTACAGCGTACCAGATGTATATACGTATATCCAGGTAGAACTGCCGCTCCTGTGAGTCTTGATTATATTATCAATGTGAAGATTTGTAAAGATGTTCGGATGTCTTTTATACAATATCTCTTAAACGGCTAAAAACATTTGCATTAAATGGTACCACATTTATATTTACGGGTAGATTATGTTCCAATTTAACACATAATATATTTTATAGATTGTCTCACTTGAGCAAAGCCATAGGATAATCCAGTTTGATAATAATTACATTGATTTATTTATTTGTTTAAGATACCAGAGGGAGACTTTGTACAAAAGTCCATTGCTTGGGTACCTCTGTCCCATTCGTGTTCCAACCGTAAAGCAGTTGTGTTTGCATGGCTGTGTTTCGGTTTGAAGGGTGGGATATGGCGTGAATTTACTGGGTACGGAGGAATAACACCTGAGTCCTTAGGAATAGCAACGCATGGGGGGTATCATGAGCAAAACAGTATACTCTGTTATGTCCACGGTACTGCTCATGTCTATAGGCGACGGTTACCACTTTCCATCAGGCGGGCCGTCAGCTTCTTTGTCATTCTAAGTTGTATAAAAAAAAAAAGAACAGACAGCTATAACAACATACATGATAATTATGCAATTATATAGTAATTTTTCCGCCAATAAATTTTGCATAAATGCATAATGCAAGTGAAGAAAATACACAAAAAACAAACAATACTATTGAAAACTACAATTATCATCCTTTAAAAAATGCTGAAATGGTGTCCTAGTTGATACTTTGTCGGCCCCATCACCAATAATCTTAACCTATCTAATGTATGATAAATGTATAATGACGTATGTAGCTTGTAAGGCTACATACATCATCAAGTCAACCTCTTTAAAACCATTTAATCTGCCTTCATCTTTACCTGTTATCCCTCACTGGTGCCCTGGCAGCTTATACCAATAGCACAGGCGTTAGCATTCCATTTTCATCCATTAGAAAATAAATAAGTGTCACTTCCACCCAGTGTATCTATTCTTATGACTGTACTACGTGTTCAGGTCTCACGTCTCAACCGCATTCATGTAGATTCACAATGATATAATGAAAGCAATGGTGAATTACAAAATGGACAGTGCGACCGATTGTGTACTGCCAGTCTCCAAAACTATTTCTATAAATTAAAATTTTAAATTTATTGTTCAGAGAAAGTATTATGTTATGGACAACCAAGTACCAAGCCCAGTTATTGGTAAGGAACAAGTATAAAATTTAAAAATAAATTTGATTCTAAAGAAAATAAAGGTAGATTGTGTTATCAAACTGGAATTGTAATTACATAGACAGCGAGGTCAATTCTGTGTTACCATTTCTCTAAACCTAGCACTTAAAATATCTGTTAACGAATATTTATCCGATTTACTTAAACAGTTTCACGAGACTACTGTTTTAAGAATCACAATAATATTGCCCAATTTGCCGTATGATCTCGGCATAGAATAGGTCCCTCCTTTCTTTCCTATGGGTGTCGTAAAAGGCGACAAAGGTAGGGCAAGCAATGGGCAGCAGCGTCCCATAAAACATCTCCAAAGCCTAACTGCAGTTGCCCACCCGCCTGCACAACGTGACAACTACTAACAAAAGGCTGATATATATTAACTAATAACATAATTTATAGTAATATTGACTATTAGAAATTTAATCCATGTTGGTAAATAATAAAGATTGTGCTGTGATACCAAATAGAAATTTTAATTTTGATTATATATTTACAGAAGTGACGACTCTGAATTGACCCGAATTTAAATATACTAATAGAATTGAATATTATACCTATCCAACAACACCAAAATCGTAAAATTTGTAGATTTAGTTTTTTAATCGATTGTGTCAATAGGGTCAATTAATATTTCGATTATTCTGTACCTTCTGCATCGATTAATTGATAATCGATTATTATTACGCAACATTAATGTTTAACTTCTTCGTTTCCTATACAAAAATGCAAGCTTATCGATGCCATGCTTTAATTTCCTTCCTTGAGTGAATCGCCAATAAAATTTTATTAACACCAATACTGGTTGACAATAAGCACCAAAATATCTTTTAATAAATTGATAAACGAGGTAATGAGGAACACTCAACACTTTAAACGATTTCCTTTAAGATTATTTTTTTATTATTTTATTGGTATAAACAGGTTTCCAAATTGCTGTGAGTCATACTATTAAAGTTGTCAACGAAAATAATGAATGAAAATGTTGGTTAAGTGACAATATCCTTTTGTACTTTTAATTAGCGAACATGTGAGAATAGTTTAATCATTTAAATATTTTATATTATGTTATTTTAAGGTTATTGTATAATCTACAAAAGGAAATGTTTCAGTTGTCTGTGGTTTTTTATGTGTTTATGCTATGTAATATCTTCAGTTCGTTAACTCCTGATCGATTTTGATAATTCTTTTTGCAATCACTAAAATATGCTCCTTGTTGATCCCATATTACTTCTTTCATTATTGTTGTCATTATTACTAAAATAGGTATGATAATATCCTAGCAGATTCTAAAGAATATATATATATATATATATATATATTACAAAACATTTACGGGGTTTACCCGTTACTATATCTAAACATATCTATTCCCCAATCGTCTAAAACTTTTAAGTTTTTATGCTAAGTAAACTCTAGTTGAGGGAGTGACGACCTCATATGCTGTTCCTGGACATAGAAAAGTACTTATGTCTATGAGGAAGTACTACATTCTGTAGTGGATAGATAACGATATGATGATGATGGACCTCTAATAGGTGTAACCCTCTTTATTGGAATCTGGGGGGAAAGGGATTGTTAGTAATGGAGACTGAAAATCCCATTGCTAGCAATATACCCAACCAGGTCGACCTCCTCGCGATTCTACCTGGAAACTATCATGGTTAATTCCTGATGAATTCATCATGATGGGCTAACTAACCTGTTTTCATTCTCATCTATCACTCTTCACTGGTACTCCGCCAGTGTATTCTGTTAGCGCAGGCGGGGTTACTATACCATTTTCATCCATTAAAAAACCCTCTTTATTGGGGGGGAAAGGGATTGTTAGTAATGGAGTTTGACAGCCCTACTGTTAGCAATATGGGCATATTGCCTATCAGGCATATCAGACAGATTGACAGATTGACAGCCCCATTGCTAGCAATATGCCTCATTAGGTCGACCTTCACGTGGTTCCCCCTGGAAACCATTGTGAACAATTCTTGTTAAATTCGTCACGATGGGCTAACTGACCTGCTTCATTCTCATCTAACATCTTTCACTGGTGCCCCGCCGGTATATACCGATAGCGCGGGTGGGTTTGCCATTCCATTATCAATATATAATATTTATTTTAAAATATTTATTGATTATTACTATAAGTAATAGTTTCTAAAAAAATTAATACTTCGATAAATACCTAGCATAAAACTAATTAGGTGCGTTTTATCTATATTTGTAAAAAAATATATAATTTTTTTTTATCAATTATGCACCTATCAAATTTGCGAGCAAGTGTTATTTTTGAAGACTGGGCTAAAATTACTAGTATATTATTAGTCTTGCCCGCGCCTTAATTCACGCCTTAATTCCATTATGAAGACATATTGAATGACAAGGTTGATAACTAATCTATATCCTATATTTGCAAATATTTCTCTAGTAATTATATATAGACATGGACGGTACATGATCACGACAAAAACTCTATAAAGTCTAATATCGCTTATATGCTTCCATTAGATTACTGGATTTAAATAAAAAATAAATTAAAATATAATCAAGAACGTATATTATCAATAATTTTTGCTACAATTTCCAAAAATTTCAGAACACATTCATGCTAGCATTTACATATTTATGAACTGACATTAAAAAAAATGGACCGTCTACAAGTACTTTACAAAGCATAATCGAAAGTTATGTCAAGTAATATGTAATGTCATGCAACAGTCAATCATGTAGCAGATGATGAAATGACATTTGAATTTTTCGTCATCCTTCCAGCCATTTCGAATAAAAAATACTCTCTAAGTAATCTATGCAACCAATTTAATTAATTCGGAAATTTTAAATACCTATTAATTCTTTTAAAATACTTATTAATATCGGTATATAAAGTAAAATAATACTACATAATAGGCTATTGTAATAAATAAAATATGTAAATACTTATTACACATTGTGATACAAAAATATTTTGCTGTGTCGAGATTACTAATGGTTGCTTAGATTTATTTTCCTGTCTATGTAAATACACAGGGCTGTGTCAACTCTTAAATACTCCATGTATCTATCAATCCATCCATCCACATGACATTCTTGCTTAGTAATAATACTAATAGAGCATTATTTTGTAAACAAACATTTTATTACGTCATACTCAAATGTTATCAGTGAATCGAAACAAGCTAATTACAATTGCAGATAAGATGTATTATTTAAATCATCCGACGCTTTACGCATCGCGGGCGGACAACAAAAATGTCAAGTTTAGTCGTAAAAAGATCTGTATTACTAGCAAAATTAATAAAACATGTAAATTCGGAGGCAAAACGACTTAGTTCACACTTTGTTTACTTCCCTGACAATGGAAAACCTGTGGAAGGTTTGTAAAATATTAATGTTATTTTAGGTTATAACTGTTCTACCTATCTTTAAGAAGAGTAGGAATTTATAGTGATGTAGATAATTGATCGCATTACTAGCAATAAAAGGTCAACCTTCACGCGGTTCGCTTGGAATCTCACATATATCCTAGTAAATTTATCATTATGAATCAAATGATCACACTTCACATTTCATGTTTTTTTTATACAACTTAGAATGGCAAACAAGGTGACATAAATAAATCTAATGGACTTTGTACTCTGTACATTTATTTTTGATGCAACTTATAATGGCAAGTAAGCTGATGGCCCACCTGATGGAAAGTGGTAACCGTCGCCTATAGACATGAGCAGTACAAACTGAAACACAGCCATGCAAACACAACTGCTTCACGGTTGAAACACACTGTCTTTATAGTTGTTTGTATATTGTATGTTTTATATGTTACCACATTCCATCAGGTGGGCCGTCAACTTGTTTGCCATTCTAAGTTGTATATAAAAAAAAAACAACAGTTACAAGATTAATAACACAAATAACTATAAAATATCGCTAACAATTGTATTGTACTATTCTTTTAACCCATTCAATACGGTGGCCATATTGAGATCCCTATGCAGTATACGGCTTAGTTTTTCATAAACAGCCGTCACTGACGGCACAACTTTTTCTACGTATATGGCTTAGTTAATTGTTAGGAGTGACTGCCAGTAAATAACGGGCTTCCACAAGTGACTGGAACGGACTAAAGCACGTTTGAAACTAAAGGAAACCGAGCGCCTCGGAGCGCTCGCCGTCATTGGGTGAGGGTGGGGAGAGCGCCTCGAGGCGCTTGCCGTCACAACGTATAACATTGGAGAGCGCCCTGGTGCGCTCTCCGTATTGAATGGGTTAACTTCTGTAATATATATATAACCTTTTTACCACTCCAGTTGGACTTGTCTAAAAGAGAGTAGAGTAGTTTCTGTTTGTTTATCTATTAGAATAGCACAGTAAATACAGTACTAGAGGTGTGGTTGAAGAAGAGAAGAAGTGAGAAGGTATTAAGAATGGAGACTATTGGCTGATAATAGCAATACTCTACCAGGTCGACCCCCATGCAGTTCCCCCTGGAAACAATCATGGTTAATCTTGAAAAGTTGGCCAACTGACCTGCTTTCATTTTCACCTATCACCACTCACTGGTGCTTTATGAGCATATGCAAATAGAACTGGTGTGGTTATCATTCTATTATCATCCATATCTAAAGCACCAGAGGTGTCACATGGGTATTGCTAATCCAGAATAATAATACCTGGCTCACGAGGTGACCGAAATGTGGGGGGTGACATCTACCGAAATCATCCCAATCGTTATGTCGATGAACGGTCTTATCCCAACCAGTCTCGAACAACATCTCAGACGGTTGGGATTCAGAGGCGGTTCACTTCCGGGAAAGATGCAGAAAGCGGTGCTCTTAGATTCTGCCCGCATTGTACGCCGGTTTCTCTCCCTGGGGCCCTGAACCCCGGCCGACTGTGCTTCTGCCGACGGTTAGTTGCCATCTCCTCTCCTTAAGAGGGGAGATGAGAATTTTAGTGAAATTTAAAAAATAATAATAATATATATATATATATATATATATATATATATATATATATATATATATATATATATATATATATATATATATATATATATATATAAATAATATATTTCTAATTTGCAATTGATGCTTTTTTAATTATACAGCACTATCATACCTACTTGTACAACAATTAGTTCATTACCTTAAGGTTGTCTTGCTTATTTCCTATATTGTATAATGGAAATAAAGTATACTTATTCATTCATTCAATAAATAATTAATATTGTAATTACAGGTGAGACCACCAAAATGAATATGATGCAAGCCATCAACAATGCCATGGATCTTACCCTTAGGAGTGACCCCACCGCTGTGGTGTTTGGTGAGGATGTCGCGTTTGGCGGTGTCTTCAGATGTGCTCTAGGATTACAGGTAGTAATAATAACTCTTTATTATCAACACAGAGTAATTTAATTTATAACAATGTCCATAAAAAGATACCAACTTCAATAATGGCAAATATGTTAGTTCTATTTTAAGATTACTACTTACTACTACTGGACTTTTTTTTTTGAGAAATTTTGATTTAATTACCAATGGTCCATTCTGAATGTATTTTTCAAATTAGTTCATAAATTAATAACTTATGAGGTTACAAACATAGTTAAAATTATGCTCCAAAAAAAAAACAATTTTAGTTGTAACAAAACCAGTTATTTCGATTTAAAAACTAAAGTCCTAAACTGATTTGGATAAAATTTCTATGGGACCAATCTGTAAATATATCCTTTCAGATAAAAAAAAAATATTTTTCCAAATCAATATATAAATACAACCAAATTGAGAATTTTTTTTATTCGATTGAAAATACAATGGATATTAGAACCTCATCCTTTTTTAAAAATGTTTGAAATTTAAAAAAAAAATTATTAGTAATAAGGTCTACGTTTTACAGCAATCTCTTACAGATCACCTAATGTTATCTATACATTTTATTATAAGTTTGTTTTCAATATTTTCAAAAGATGTTTTATACACTGATGTACATGAGCAAAGCCATGTGAAACAGCTAGTTCGAAACAAATGTTTCTTGCATGGCTGCAGGTAGTGAAATTACAACGTCTGAAGGTATGTTTATTAAGTAATTAAGTAATCTATTTTTGTCAAATGATTTGACGGTATATGTTGTCCATCAAAAGGAAAATGCAAATAAAATAAGGCTTAAAACTGGTTATTTGGAAAAGATTTAAAAAAAAAATTGGTAGTATGTATGTGACTGCCAACACTTGAAGTTTGCCTACCACTATTACTATCAGAAATTCTACAACCTTCCATATTAGCCATCAATCTACGACTGTCATTTTGTTTGCGCACGTTTTGCAAAAAGCATTTGATTCGAATCAAATAACAGGTGATATAGTCTTCCGCAAGATAACACCTAGTTCATTAAAATAGAAGGGAAAATAGCTTATATTTAGCTAAAATTGTTATATCAAATTATTTCAGGAGAAATATGGCAAGGACAGGGTGTTCAACACTCCGCTGTGTGAACAGGGCATCGCAGGATTCGGCATCGGTCTGGCCACGGCTGGAGCCACCGCTATAGCCGAGATTCAGTTTGCTGATTACATATTCCCGGCTTTTGATCAGGTACTGTGCAATTTTTATATTAAAAATTAAATTTCATATATCACCGAGGTGGCATATAAGCATATGGCCCACTTGATGGTAAGCGGTTACCGTAGCCTATAAACACCTGCAATACCAGGGGTATTACGCGCGTGTTACCAATCCTGAAGAAACCTCTTTACCCCCTTTTTGAAGAATCCTATTGCTAGCAATATACACTATCAAGTCCACTATCTCGCCGTTCTGTCTGGAAACTATCAGAATTAATTTCTAGTTGAGTTAATCATGATTGGCCAACTGACTTGCTTCATTCTCGCCTATCGTCAGTCACTGGTGCTCCGCCACCGTTAACGCAGGCGGGGTTACCATTTCAATAATACCATCTTTAACCTTTAGGAAAAGAGCATATTCCTTTTAAAAAAAAAACACTGGAGGTGACGAAGGCAATGTCTTTGGCGTTGTGGGTGATCACAACACCAAAGGTATTGCATTGGTTTGGATGGGCGGCGGTAGTCACTTACTATCAGGTGAACCGCATGTTCGTTTTTTTTTTTATACAACTTAGAATGGCAAACAAGCTGACGGCCCACCTGATGGAAAGTGGTAACCGTCGCCTATACACATGAGCAGTACCATGGACATAACAGAGTATACTGTTTCGCCCATGATGCCCCCCATGCGTTGCCATTCCTGAGCACTCAGGTGTTATTCCTCCGTACCCAGTAAATTCACGCCATATCCCACCCTTCAAACCGAAACACAGCCATACAAACACAACTGCTTCACGGCTGAAACACGAATGGGATAGAGGTTCCCTCTGGTAAAATTCTCCTCTCGTTTGTCCCCTGTTGTAAAAAAATATCATTCATTAAAGTAAAACAAGTATCGGTAACGCCGGCAGCTGGTGAACGAGGCGGCGAAGGCCCGCTACCGGTCCGGCGGGCAGTTCCCGTGCGGCGCGCTGACGGTGCGAACGCCGTGCGGCGCGGTGGGCCACGGCGGCCTCTACCACTCGCAAAGCCCGGAGGCCTTCTTCGCGCACGTGCCCGGCCTCAAGGTCGGTACCACGCTCGGTTTTTTTTTACAATACAGGGGGCAAACGAGCATGCGGCTCACCTGATGGTAAGTGACTACCGCCGCCCATGATCACCCGCAACACCAGCGGCATTGCAGGTGCGCTGCCGGCCTTTTAAAAAGGAATATACTGTTTTCTTGAAGGTTATGTTGTCGTATCGGTTCGGAAATACTGCTGCTGGAAGTTGATTCCAAAGAATGGTTGTGGGTGGAAGAAAGTGCCTTAAAAAACGCACGGTGGAGGACCGCCACTCGTCCAGATGATTGGGATGGAACTTTAGTTTGTGACGGGTTGTGCGATGGTGAAAATCAGCAGCAGGTATCAATCCGAACAATTCCTCAGAACACTCCCCATGATAAATTCGGTAGAAAATGTACAGAGATGCAACATCTCTGCGCAGTTTCAGTGGATCAAGTCGGATAGTAAGGCATTGACTATCAATAATTCGAGCGGCCCGACTTTGAATGCGGTCTAACGGAAGGAGTTGGTACTTCGGTTCGTTGGTGGTTTGGTTCGGTCTTTGCTTTATCCCGGCTAAAAGCTCGGCCTTCTTACTATTTCTTTTCCACTTTGCTTAATCTCGAGTATAGCTCGGATACGTTATCAGTTCGCAAGTGTTGTAAAAATTTCTGTAGGATTAAAAAATTTGAAAACTAGTAAGTTATGAATCGATACACTATGCTTCGCGTCTATGGAAAGACACTGCGTCATCTATCCAATATCTATGCAATAATTCATGGTCAACCTTTAAGATCAAATTTCATGATACTCATGATGTAAATAGATCTTATGATACGTACGAGATCTTTCTTAACAACTTAGTTTGAAAAAAATATAACCTAGGTGGTAAGTAGAAAAGTAAAATAGAAATAATATCAAATATAAACTATTTGTCCACAAGTTCTCTATCTATCTACGATATGAATATATCGGTTTGAAGGGCGTGATATGGCGTAAATTTACAGAGTACAGAGGAATAACACCTGAATCCTCAGGAATTGCAATGCATGGGGGGTATCATGGGCGAAACAGTATACTCTGTTATGTCCATACTACTGTTCGTGTCTATAAGTGACGGTTACCACTTTCCATCAGGTGGGCCGTCAGCTTGTTTGCCATTCTAAGTTGTATAAAAAAAATGAAACCAATCAGGTCGTGGTGCCAAGAGGTCCGACCGCAGCCAAGGGTCTGCTGCTGTCCTGTATACGCGAAAAGGACCCGTGCATATTCTTGGAACCCAAGATCTTGTACCGGTCTGCAACCGAAGATGTACCAGTTGAAGATTACACACTGCCACTTGGCAAGGCACAGGTTTTGAGAGAAGGTAACCTCATGCATACTGTTTTATAATCTGACGACCTCCATAATGCAGTGGTAGATACGGTACTTTGTACGTGGCTGAAATAATGAATACAATACTATAACTATATCTTTCTCTAAAATTCACATTTTTTATTTGCAAAAAAAAAACTTGTCAAAAACATAAGTTCCTTTTCTTTTTTTTTTTTTTTTCATTTTATTCTCTAACATTTAAATTTTGGACATTTTAAAATTTTACATTTTATTGTTTTTTTTTCGGAGAAATAGCAAAAATTTTTATACAACTTAGAATGGCAAACAAGCTGACGACGCACCTGATGAAAAGTGGTAACCGTCGCCTATAGACAATATTGGTATTTAATTAAAAATTTTCATTTATAAACGAATATTTTTGTGTTATGTTTAATTTATAATATTATACTATGTTGACCAGGCGACGCAGCGACGCTGGTAGCGTGGGGCACCCAGGTCCACGTACTCCTCGAGGTGGCGCAAAAGGCCCACGATGAGCTCGGCGTCAGCTGCGAAGTCATAGATCTGCAGTCCATATTGCCGTGGGACGAGGAGACTGTTTGCAATGTGAGTAAAAAAGAGTCCTACTTTTAACCAACTTCCAAAGTTGGGAGAGGGAATTTGTAGTAAGGGGAATTGACAATCCCATTGCTAGCAATATTCGACCTGATAGGGTACTATCAGGTCGACCTCCACGCGGTTCCTCCTGGAAGCTATTGTGATTATTATATTTCATCCTCACCATTCCATCCTGTTTCATCCTCACCCTCAATGGTGTCCCGCCAGTGTATATCGTTAGCGCAGACGGGGTTACCATTCCATTATCATCAATAAAAAAAAAACAACTTCCTAAAACATGGATGCTCTCAATTCGATTGTATGTTTTTTTTTTATATAATTGTTACCTCATAATCCGTCAGTAATAAACCAATTTGATAAATATTTATTTTTTATCTATATAAATATTTATTCTTTTTCTATTATATTATTATATATATTCTATTGTAATAATTTTCAATTTTTTCACCGCATAATTAAATTTCTGTTTTGCCAAAGATTGACTGCTATATGGTATTAAGTCCGCCTTTTGTACCAGACGTTTTTTTTTGTAATGTTGTCAATAAAGAATAAATATATAAAATATATTTACAGATTGGTACCAAAGAAATTTTACAAATTCGGTACTTTAGTTTAATTAATCAATTAAAATAACTGGTTTTTGACACAAATTCGGTTTTTGGTGGAACACACTTAAACTATAAAGATCATCATATCAGCCGTTAACTGTCCACTGCTGAACATAAGCCTCCCCCTTGGGGGGTTTTGCCAGCAGTTGCCAACCGGACTGCCATGCGTGGCAACTACTGGCAATTTCCCCCTTATGGAGGAGGCTTATGTTCAGCAGTGGACAGTTAACGGCTGGTATATTAATAAAAAATGCTAATGATCTGCAGTGTCCGGGTCCTTTCCGCAACTGCAGTGTCCCCTCCCATCCCCCCCATCCTTTCCCACATAAGTCCCTTATTCCCCTTATTTACCAATTCCTTTTACGCATTTTTTTTTATACGACTTAGAATGGCAAACAATCTGCCGGTCCACCTGATGGAAAGTGGTCACCGTCGCCTATAGACATGAGCAGTACCATGGACATAACAGAGTATACTGTTTCGCCCATGATACCCCCCATGCGTTGCCATTCCTGAGGACTCAGGTGTTATTCCTTCGTGAATTTACTGGGTACAGAGGAATAACACCTGAGTCCTCAGGAATAGCAACGCATGGGCGAAACAGTATACTCTGTTATGTCCATGGTACTGCTCATGGCGTCTGTACATGACCTGTACATCTATAGGCGACGGTTACCACTTTCCATCAGGTGGACCGTCAGTTTGTTTGCCATTTTAAGTTGTATAAAAAAAAAAAACCTTTTGAGTGTGCATTTTTATATGGGATTGTGAATCTAGGGTTTTTAGTTAATTTGTACTTCAATTATAATCAAACTTTAATTTTCTTTTACAGTCAGTCAAGAAAACTGGTCGTTGTTTGATAGCTCACGAAGCGCCCTTAACGTCAGGGTTCGGCGCCGAGGTGGCTGCCACTGTCCAGGTATGTATACAATAACGGAAATTGTTTCAGAAACCAAGCGTTAACTGTCTATTGTAAAAATTTTGTTGAAATGTAATGAATATGAAAGAGGTTTGTTAGAATCGGTATGAAAGTCATTAAGTCATCAAGTTGTTATTCTAATTTATACGAGTAAAACCGCTGTTTACAGCTAGTCAAAACACCGTTCATACAATGCATTTTAATGTATACATTAATCACAGAATATTTTTTTTAATTAATGATAATAGAATGGTAACCCCACCCGCGCTGTCGGTATACACTGACGGGGCACCAGTGAGGGATGATTGGTGAGAAAGAAACGGCAGATCAATTAGCCCGTCGTGATGAATACTCGTGGAATCCAGCACGAACAATCGTGATCCAGGGGGGACTACGTAAAGGTTGACCTAATAGAGTATATTGCTAGCAATGGGACTGGTAATCTGCATCACTAACAACCCCCCCCCCCCCTAAATTTAGTTTTTTTTTTAATAGATGATAATGGAATGGTAACCCCGCCTGCGCTATCTGTATACACTGGCGGGGCACCTGTGAGAGATGATAGGTAACAATGAAAGCAGGTTAGTAGCCCATCGTGATAAAATTATGTGATGGATTAAACACGATGGTTTCCAGGGGAATCGCGTGGAGGTCGACCTGACAGGGTGTATTGCTAGCAATAAGTCAATTAGACCCTATTACCAACAATCCCTTTCCCCCCCTAATTTTAGGATTATATATTGAACGCGAGTATATATACCAGGTACTCATTCACAGGAGGAGTGTTTCCTGCACTTGGAGGCTCCAATTGGACGGGTGACTGGCTGGGACGCGCCGTTTCCACACGTCTTCGAGCCCTTCTACTTACCCACTGTCTCGCGTTGCTACGACGAACTCCGTCGTCTACTACAGTACTAACTACGCACCGCTCATGTTAGCTTTGTACTATAGGGATCAAGAACACCTTTTTCCTTTGTAATTAAGTCCCAGTAAATACTTCTCCACTATTACAACATTATATATGCATTTAATATTAATAGTTATTTGTCAAAATAAAGATTAATTCAATAAACTGGTATTTATTTCTTATTTGTCATACAAGAAACTACATCAATCTTCTGTTTTTCTAGTATCAAAACCTTTTTTTTAAAAACGAGCTTTTATTATTTGTTAATAAAATAACAAAAAAAGTTAAAAAGTCAAGACGAATTAAACGAGTCCAAACTCCAAACTCGATGGGGTGGCGTCGTTTAATTACGGAGTTCCTTCCACCTTCCAGCTCTATCATCAGACCCTGGTTACCATACAGTACTCGTCAAGAAGAATTAAACGAACCCAAACTCGATGGGGTTGCGTCGTTTAATTACGGAGTTCATATGGCCACCTTCCAGCTCCATCATCAGACCCTGGTAACCATCTAGTATCAAAGTACTCGTCAAGACGAATTAAATGAACCCGAACTCGATGGGGTTGCGTCATTTAATTACGGATTTCCTTCCACCTTCCAGTTCCATCATCAGATCAGCTTTATGTCATAATAATATTGTGTTGTCATCCCATTTATACATACTTACATGCAAAATTTCAGCTCAATCGGAAACCGGAATCTGGATCAAATTTAACTTACAAGATTTGATTACAGACACTACGGAACTTGTGAAACTAAATAAAAGTTTGTAAAATTGGTAGCATTTGGTTATTTCTCTAGGTAAATCATTAATCAAAATTCATCTAAACAAATTCAAATTAACACTAGTTATACAACAATCGTAATATTATGCTAATAAATCTATTCGTGCCAACGAGACTGATAGAATTAACACACCAATTTCAACAATTCACATAGTAAGGTACCTACTGTATAACATTTCAGAACCTCTACCGTGCATCCATATTCCATTTGCAAGCGGAAAATGTTTGAGAAAAATGTGATCGATGCAATATGTTGTTCAAGTCATCTGAGTTTTATATTTAAACTAACTTTTACCCGCGTCTTCGTCTGTGTAATCGGGATAAAAAGTAGCCTATATCTTTCTCCATTTCCATTTGTGTATAATAAATTTCATAATGACTGGTTAATTTGGCGCTGTAAAGTAACAAGAAAATCAATAAACAGTTTGTTTACTCTCACATTTATAATATTAGTAAAGGATATCTGACGTATTTATAATGATTTAAGTGATTTCAAAAGTATATAATAGAGTTTAAAAAGTTACGAATTACAGTAGTAACGAGTAAACTCATGTAAACCAGAGGGAGACTGTACAAAAGTTGATTGCTTGGGTACCTCTGTCCCATTCGTTTTTCTACCTGTGTATAATATGTTTCTGACTGTGTTTCGGTTTGAAGGATAGGATATGGCGTGAATTTACAGGGTACAGAGGAATAACACCTGAGTCCTCAGGAATGGCAACGCATGGGGAGTATCATATGTGAAACAGTATACTCTGTTATGTCCATGGTACTGTTCAAGTCTATAGGCGACGGTTACCACTTTCCATTAGGTGGGCCGTCAGCTTGATTGCCATTCTAAGTTGTATAAAAAAAAAAATTAAATGATTTCAAAAGTATATAATAGAGCTTAAAAAGTTACGAATTACAATGGTAGCGAGTAAACTTACGTAACTTAACAGATTCGTGTCAGTCATGATACGACAGGCCTGCCATATTGATGTTTGCATTATGTAACTCGACTGAGGATTCCAAAGTATTTAATTAATTTATTATCGTCATCTCAGCCGTTAGCTGTCCGCTGCTGAACATAGGTCTCCCCCATAAGGGGGGTTTTGCCAATAGTTGCCACGCTTGGCAGGCAGTTGGCAACCGCAGACTTTGGAGATGTTTAAAGGAAGACGCAGCTACCCATCCCTCGACCATTAAGCTACCTTAGTCGCCTCCTAGGACACCCACGGGAAAGGAAGGGGTAGCCTATTATATGCCGGGACTACATAGCTGAGAAATTCATGTATTACTTGAATTAAATATGTCAAATTGTCAAAGGTGTTTACCATCGTCGGAAAATTTAATATTAAAACAATAATCTTTTATCACAGAATATCAAACAGAGCTTCTTCTCATTTGTTGCCAAACATGTTGTAATGAATCAAAAATAAACCAAGTTTTACTTATATCAATTTATTAAAAAAATGAAAATCAACCCATAAAAATGAAGCTAAAAGTCAAAAGTCTGTAGTTAGTAGAAATACAAATAAAATACATGTCAACCTTATGAAAATAACACACATATTTTTCATAAAATTACATTGTGCCGTCAAACACATATAAAAATTAAACAGTATTTTTGTATGTTCTGGAAATATCCTACGAAACTTAACCTACTTACGACTACCTTTTTAACAATTTGTTCCAAAACATTAGTAAATTCAGTAACAAATATAAGCCGTAGGACTAAGAAGTAACTAGATATTACAAATATTGTGATGTCATATTTACAAATTACACTCGACAGAAATTTAATCAATTTTAAATTTTAATGCACTGCCATTACGCTTAGGTCCTCATGACGTTAGTAAATTAGATCAAGTTATCAAATTTTGAGAGGCACATCAGATATAGATGCCTGTTGTGATAATGGAATTATATTTAATTGACAAAATGCAAAACTAGCCACGCTGGTCACATTTTAATAAGCTTATAACATTAGATCAATCATACATTTTACAAAAACATAACAATAGTGATATTAAAATTTCATGCAACATTATTGACTGCATGAAGACACATTTCTGACGTGAATATATTATAATGCATTTTAATTAACAAATTGGCATTATAATAATAATAATATTGGACAAAATATAAACTACTTACTATCTGCCTTGACAATTTACAAAAAAAAACAATTACGCTAAAAGATAAAATTAATATTATGAACAAATTGTTGAATTTTTATAATTTGGTTCAACTCCAAAATGTAACAGTCTATTACACCCTTACTGGATCTATTTTTATTTATTTATCTCTTGAATAGAGAACGGTCAATCTAAACAAAAGACACTTTTTATACCTACAGAACTAGCATTACTTTTAATTCAAAATATTTATTTTAGTGATAGAGCTTTTAATTTGCAATAAATAATTAGCAAACAATTATAACTCTTTATTATTTTTGTTCAGTTATAAATCAGTTATGCGAATTGTATATTATTAAGGCGCTGTCTTAATAGCACCATTACTCGTCCCAAGCGCGCCGCACGCGGGATAATTTCAGGTAAGGGCCAACAGAGGGCGAGCTGGGGAACCTCTGCATGTAGCGTTCCAAACGTAAGTACTTGACAGTAATGAGCCGCCCCTCGTACCACCAGCCATGCAGGCTGCGGTACACGATGCCTGCATCAGTCGGCGTCGCACACTTCACATACACACAGCAGGAAGACCTCTCGATATCAATATGCAGGATGTTGCACACCTCGCCACACTTCTCCAAAATCGCATCTTGAATTACAGCCCTCAAGTTAGGGTTTGTATCGTTCTTGTCAAACATATAGCGAATTTTCAAGCAAGGAGTTGGTGACACTGTCAAATTGTTTACAGAACCCTCTTGGGTCTCGAAAGCCTGTCCTTGCCAAGCAGCACTACGTTTAGGGCTGCTTTGGGAGGACACCCACCTCCAGACTCTACAGTCCTCTCCATCTACAGATTGGACTTCCATACGGACTCTACTCTCGTTTTTCTGAATAAATTTAACAGCTGCGTCCCATACTGATGCCATTTTCTCCCTATTCTGGGGTGATATTAGTGTGTCGCGAACATGGTCAACAGATATGTAAGGTTCCCCACTGTCCTCAGTTTCCTGAGATATAACATCAATTATTTGTTCCACCATTGAGTATATATCCTCCCTCTTTCTCTTCTGATATGCCACATAATATTTGTATAATCTATGAAGTCCAAGCATTAAAATCGAAATTATAGAGACAAGGACAAAAGTGGACCCTGCTGAGTACAATGTGTTTACAATTAAGCAAGTAAAGGGTGTGGATGGGTCAGTGATAGTCAGGGCAACACTGCCCTTGTTGCGTTGTTGCACTACAACATCCGTAGAAGTAATTACAGAATATTCAACATCTTTAGTGTAAAGATTTTTTAACTGGACAACACTGAGGCCCCATCGTGGATTATTTACCAACAATACTTGCAGGTTATTGAGGTCAGTACGACATTGGCTGATGTCTACAGTCTCAGCTTTAGCATTTGCAATGTCAAGTATTTCTCGTTCTGTCAAATAAGGCACAGCGTTGGGCACATTACACTTGTATGCGGCAGCCCTAGCTGTCAATTCAGGGTGAATGACTTTGAGCAGATCTTTTGCGTAGCTCACTTGTTCTTTAGGCACACAGTTGATACCTGGCCTATTGCCAGGTATATTCAGCTGGCATAATGGTATAATGCTGTTCTGATCATCCACCACTGATGTGATATCATTTCTCTTAACTATATACATAAAAAATAAGCAAAAAAAAAAAAGTGCCACCAGACCGACCAGAGCGAGAGACACAAGGTTATTTTTCAAAAATTTCCTGTCATTGGCAGTTTTATAGTCTATAACATCGGATCTGGACACTCCAGTTATGTATGACCTGCGTGGAGTTAATATTGTACTTCCATTGTTTGTGTCCCTGTCTAAATATGAGGTGGGTTTGGGTGGGTCAGCCTTTAAGGCAGACAGACGTCTCGTGAAGTTACTTAAATATGGAGATTCCACTTCATCCACTGTAGATGTTGATGGTTGGTAACTAGATGTTGGAAAACTCGATGTATAACTGCTCACAGAAGGTCTGTCTCCAAATGTTGATGTCAGACCAAGCCTGGTACGAATTGAATTCAAATGGTCGGAAGATGTTAATGAAGAAGTGAAACCTGTTGGTGATATGGACGGACGAGAGAATATTGAGGATTTTGGTGGACTAGTGGATGCGTCATTGGTAGGATGGGTGCTGGATATGTAGTCACTAGATCTTGAACTGCTTCGGAATAGAGATGTCTTTTTATCAGTGTCCACATCACTATCTGAACCAGTTTCATAATCATCCTGTTCAGTCGAGTTCACGTAAGTTTTAGTGATACGCTTCGTAGTTACGGTTTCCACTTCCTCATGGGTGCGCACAGGTGGTTTTTCCTCTTCTGATTCTGACCCTCTATCGGAGTCACGCTTAACTGGCGAGCCTTTTTTGGACGGAGGCCGGCGGGCTTTGCTCGTCACTGGCGGCAGCATGGCCCCGCCGGTGGTCGTGCGACGACCCCTTTTATCTTTAACACTATTAGAGGTATCATCAGACTCTTCCCCGCTGGAGTATCGCGCCAACGAGCGCCGACTTTCCACCTTACTATCGACGCTGTTCCTCGGTTTACTCTTATTGTCTAGTACGAGTTTTAATTTTTTCACCAACAGTTTTCTTGTAGAAGCAGTTATAGGCATAATAGGAAACCCATGCTCGGCCAGTTTTGTCCGCAACTCGGCATCTGACATTGAATCTACTTGATCGGCCATTGTGAAATCTGCAACAACAATACACGATTAATATCGCATTCACTCACAAAACAAAGTTTAAAATAACAATGATAACAATATTTCACCTTAAATTCAAGATATGCACAGAAAAATTACGTCAAATTTATATAAAAGTTCACCGGCGCGTCATGTCGCATGCATTCACAAGAACGTCGTTATTTAGTGTTGCCATATTTACATAAATGGAAAGAAAACATAATTAAGTGCGGTCCACAAGAGAAAATCGAGAACTGTATTTTTTTTTTTCGATACCTATATTTAAAATAAATGGACACAGTATTAATATATATTCTAGTTAACTACTTATTCCCAAATATATTGTATTAATTTTGCTTTATAAACAATTATAAGTAATATAAATGTAACTTAATGGGAACAAAAAATCAACCATCACATTAGCAATATAAGCTTGTGCACACGTGACTTTTGTACCCATATTATTCGATTATGCTTCATATACACTTGCGTAGTGCCTATCTATTTAGATGTAGTGACGTAATAAATGTTGCTCTTTCGTTACTCCACATTGTGAAAGAATAACAATGGGACATAGATTAAGAATAGGTAGAATTCTTTATTAAGTTGTAAAAAATAAGATTTCATTCTAAACTGAAATGAATTTTTATTCATACGAGAACTTATCTGATAATTTATAGCATATACGCTATATAATAATTATACAATATTATCGACTATAATAAAATTAGTTTTTGACAGCTGATTAAATCTTCTTCATAAATCATATAATTTATTTATAAAGTACGGCACCCAAATGTAATTAGTAAGCGATCATTAGTACTTCTCCTGCAGAATTATTTTAGATTTAAAATTATTATTGTATATAAGAATTAGTTCTCTATATTGATTGCTAATGGCGCCGGTTGCTAAACAAAAGTGCATTTCACTTATCTTGCAACTAGGGAGCGATCGTTCGATGTTTTAATGGTTGAAAATGGAATAATAATCCTGCTTGCTCTATTGGTATAAGTCGGCAATGATTGATATGTGAGGTTGAATGTAGGTCAGTCGGCCCACCGTGACAAATTCAACAAGAATTAACTATTATGATTTCAGGGGAACAGCGTGGAGATCGCCTGGTGTTACTAATAATTTCTTCTCGCCTTTTATTGTTTAGTGTTTTTTAATAGATGACAATGGAATAGTTACTCTGGCTGCGCTTTCGGTATACATTAGCGGGGTACTGCGATGAGGGATGATTGATGATGGTGAAGCTGGTCACTCGGCCCACAGTGACATGTTCATTAATAATTCAATCACGTTTCCAAGGTTTCCAAGGACAACCGCGTGGAAGTCAACCTAATAGGATATATTGCTGCTTAATAGGATTGCTAATCTTCATTACTGACAATCCCTTCTCCCTCCCCCCCCCCCTTATCGATTAGTGTTTGTTTTTATAAAAAATAATTACTAAAGTCAATTGGTTCAAATTCATCAGGAATAGCCGAAATAGTTAATACGGGAAACTATAAAGAGGTCGAACTGAAGGAGTATATTGTAAGCATTAATCTGAAATTAAGATATCCACAGAATAAGCAAAGTGACGGACATAGCCCGAAGTATTTAAGCAAGCTAAAGTGGCAATGGGCTGGTTACACAGCTTGAAGAACCGAAAACCGCTAGGAAAGTTAGTTCTTAAGTGACTATTCCATACGGGCAAACACACAATCACCTGTCTTTACGTCTGGGTTAAGGTAAGAATATTATAAAAAAAAAACACAAATAATTAAATACGACGGGTTTATTTGTAATATCGTAACAAAATTACATACTGAACAAGTACATGTACAAATAATTTCTACAGAATAATTTCATAGTATCGTGTAATACAATCATCCAAAACTCCTGTAACTTCACAGCGCTTCAGAACGAAAATGAAGTTCGAAGTACAATTAAATACATAGAAAATAGTATTTGTTTTCCACATCACATTTTAAGAATTTAATGATTCTTATTATCTGGGCACTTATTCAAAATACATTGTGTACATTTAAAATCTGTCGACATATCTTAAACTATTTACATTAAATACCTACTTGCATTTTACCCATATATTTTACTATTACAACCAATTTACAGGTAATAATACTTAGGGTTCCAAGAGATTAGACATAACAGTAAATTATCATAACTGTTTATATTTGTCACTTTTTTTTACTAATACATAATAGACACTTAATCTCATTCCCGATGAGAGACTTGTCTAACTTTTGACAGAAGTTTTGGCGGGAAATTCTTGACCGCAGACACCATGCTCGAGGTGAATGATCACTTAACAAAATAGGCTAAACTAAATACTAGATGGCGCTAGAATGGAGTGTACTTTTGTTATTTTGTAATTAAAGATAATTTGAGTCAAAATTTCTAAATTGGCAAGTGATTTTATTTATTTTTATTGATATAGTAATAATTTAACATAATTTTTGTCGTTACTCTCTTGTATTGTACAACTTTGTATAAAAAACATACTAGCAAGAAACATTGCGATTATGTGTTATAATTTATTAAGAAAAGATCGCGTAATATCTGTCACTTCATATTCATAGATTTATTTATTACAAAATAACAAAAACCCCATATTCCAGCGCCATTAATGTCTCTTATTTAATTTTGTTTAGTGACCAACTACCTTAATCTATGGTACATACGTACACAGAGTAAAAATGTCATCAATGTCAAAAATTTTTTTAGGTAACACCTATTAAAATACATATTCCAATTCCAACATATTATATATATTAGAAATGTTTTACATTAAATGCAGAAATTTACAAAAAGGTCAATTAAGCGCATGTCTAGTGAAATATCTAATATTTTTTCATATATATTTATTATATTTCATATATATTTTTGAATAAATAAAAAATATATATGTAAATACTTCTGAATAAATTCGTTTTATAATTGGGGCCGGCTATAACAAAATAATGCCAAACTGCTTCAGCTTGGAACGGGTGGTAAAAGACAAATCATATGGGATTAAATAAGCGAGAATAATTATATTACTCTCTACGAATGGGATATTTAATAAATACGTCCATACGTGATAAAAAAAAATCCTCATATTTAAAACTTCTTTGCTGCACCTTAGATCAAATACAGTTCGTAAAGTTCTCTGGATATACACCAATATTTACTATATATATATATATATATATATATATATATATATATATATGTAACACCAATCAAATTGGTTTAATTATATTTAATATTGACATAAAAAAATCTCTACTTCGAGAGAGACAACCTTAAACATGTAAGTTCCCAGTAGAAAAGCAACCACGCCATACATGTGATTGTTGATATGCTTATAATTAGGTATAACTATTTATTTATGTAGATTTGGCGGTCGCCACCCACCGAAACCGACCTCCAACTGCTTCGCGACCGCCAAACATAGCCGGTCTTGATTTGGCGCTGCTACGACCTGCAACATAATTGAAATTAAATTTTAATTGTAAAAATAATTAAGATTTGTTTTATGCAACTTAGAATGGACATAACAGAGTATACTGTTTCGCCCATGATACCCCCCATGCGTTGCCATTCCTGAGGATTCAGGTGTTATTCCTCTGTACCATATAAATTCACTGCCTAATACTACAATCTACTCTACAGCGACTGTATACCACCATTTTACCATGGGCTATGTGCATGTTTTCTGTCATGGTATGAAAAATAAAGAAAAAATATTACTCTAGTGTAGGCTAATTGTACGATTTTATTTACTACTAGCGGCCCATCTCGGCGTCGCACGGGTAGACATTTTTACATTTTAAAAAGTGGCCATTAAGGCTGCACACGCGACAAAAGTTTAAAAATGGAGTAACTTCTCCCGTTTTCCCAACATTTCCTTTCACTGCTCTACTCCTATTGATCGTAGCGTGATGAAAAGTATACTATAACCTGCCCACGAGTATGAAGAATAATTGTACCAAGTTTCGTTAAAATCCGTCGAGTAGTTTTTGTTTCTATAACGAACATACAGACAGACAGACAAAAATTTTACTGATTGCATTTTTGGCATCAGTATCAATCACTGATCACCACCTGATAGTTATTTTGGAAATATATTTCATGTACAGAATTGATCTCTCTACAGATTTATTATAAGTATAGATTAAA
Organism: Galleria mellonella; assembly: GCF_026898425.1. NCBI lineage: Eukaryota > Metazoa > Arthropoda > Insecta > Lepidoptera > Pyralidae > Galleria > Galleria mellonella. The sequence goes on from NW_026442087.1 coordinate 1,910,194, forward strand.
AGGGTTCCGCGATTGATCACGATCTCACCTGATGAAAAGCGATGACGTGGTCTAAGATGGGGCTCGTGGGTTCACGAATAGCTTATTTAGATTTGCCTTTAATTGGTTCAGATTATATTTGGATGGAAAAACATAATCAGGCGGAGAGATCCACTCCTTGACCGTGCGCATGATGAAGGAAGATGCAGTGCTTCGTGCTTATAAATGGTACAAACTTAGATTTTATAGATAGAGCATCAAGCCTTAAAAGCGGGTCTACTTTTTGTCAGCTAATTGTCAAATTAGACTGAAACTAAGGCCGAAAGTAGAATTTGTGGCCGAAACTAGCCGAAACCGAAAGTTCGGTCGGACACTAGTATTTATACCCTTAGATTACTATTACTATTTATTACCCTTATTTACTACAGCATGGGGTTCTTCAAAAGAGGGCTAAAGAGGTTTCTTCAGGGTCGGCAACGCGCGCGTAATACCTCTGGTATTGCAGGTGTTCATAGGCTACGGTAACCACTTACCATCAGGTGGGCCGTATGCTTGTTTGCCACCTTAGTGGTATAAAAAAAAGGATTATAGTCTCGTATAACCTCTTAAACTAGGAAAAGCGGTGGAGTGTACCTGTATGGCGACGGGCAGCCCGTCGTGGAAGCCGACGGGCACGGTGGTGGCGGGCATGCCGAGGATGTTGAACACCATGGTGTACATGACGCCGGACGCCCGCAGGAACACCTCCTGGTGGCGGTGCGCCGGCGCGATGAACACCGGGTACAGGAACACGCCCGTCTCGCCCAGCTCTCTCTATACATTGTATGAACAGTTCCATTTAACCTTTTTCACTCCACTGTCGAGTGACACTCGACATAATGTATCACTTCTTTTTGCGGACAATTTTTAAAAAGGTGGGATTTTTTTTACTAAAATTTTTGATAAAGCCATATCACACTACGACCAGAGGGAGACTTTGTACAAAAGTCGATTGCTTGGGTACCTCTGTCCCATTCGTGTTTCTACCGTGAAGCAGTTGTGTTTGCATGGCTGTGTTTCGGTTTGAAGGGTGGGATATGGCGTGAATTTATTGGGTACAGAGGAATAACACCTGAGTCTTCGGGAATGGCAACGCATGGGGGTATCATGGGCGAAACAGTATACTCTGTTATGTCTATGGTACTGCTCATGTCTATAGGCGACGGTTACCACTTTCCATCAGGTGGGCCGTCAGCGTGTTTGCCATTCTAAGTTGCATCAAAAAATAAATGTACAGAGTACAAAGGTCAAGTCGCGGTCAAGCTTGTCCGTAATAGACTAGATTTACTACACTAGTTGATAAATTACCTCGAAATGTTCTCGAAGTTTCTGCGCCTTGGCGCTGTAGTATCCGTTCCGCGACTGCGGCATGAAGAGCTTCGTCTTGTTTATAAGCGCGAAGCCGAGCGCCTGCAGCGACCGCGAGCCGCCGCCGAACATGTACTTGATCAATTCCAACACTAAGCTCTTGTCACGCTGCAAAATATTTATTTATTTATTGTACAATAAACAAAGTGATATGTACAGTATTTCAATAATTCGCGTACTGCGCGGTTTCAGAGATGTTTCCTCCCACCAACACTCAGGTTATTTTCCCAAGAGACTACAGCATGGGGTTCTTCAAAAGGGTGGTAAAGAGGTTTCTTCAGGGTCGGCAATGCGCGCGTAATACCTCTGGTATTGCAAGTGTTCATAGGCTACGTTAAGCGCTTACCATCAGGTGGGTCGTCTGCTTGTTTGCCACCGCAATGGTATGAAAAAAAAAATACACTAGCGGAAAAAATTAAGGACTAAAAAGAAAATTTAAAATTTCAGTGATTTTTCAAATCGCCTATATTTTTAAGTTTTGATTTTTTTTTATAATCTTAAACGCCTCCTTGTCTTGTAAAAAATCAGAAAAAAATGTTTATTTGTTCTATTTTTTTACAGATTATGAGCATTTAAAAGCAAAAAATGTGATTCTTAAATAAAAAAAAAATCAATCAAATGACACACAAAAAGAGCTTGATAGGTTGAATTGAAACTCTGTAGGACTTTTAAGAATATAATGACCTATAAGAGAAACACTTAACATTAGTCCTCAGGGTTTGCTGGAAGAGAACTCTTACAGAGTTAAGCTCGCCTGTTGTACATCTTTATTTCATATATATTATATGTTGTAATTTTTTTGTGTACAATAAAGAATAAATAAATAAATAAAAGTCCTATTTTTTACGATTTTTCAGTCATATTAAGACAAAAATTTGAAATTTCAAGCTTTAAATTGTTTTTTTTTTTTACTTCAATACAATAATTCTTATCAGAGATACAGAAATTTGGAAGCTCGCCGAAAATTTTGTTTTTTTTGAACCTTTAATTGTTTCCGCTAGTATTATAAGAAATATTTTTTATTCATGACAATTTAAATTTAAGCATTTTTAAATAATCATATGTTTCTACTGGAAATTCCATAGGGAATTTCCAGGGGGAAATTCCTCCTAGAAACCATAGTGCTAAATTCTAGGTGTATTCATCACGACGGGCTAACTGACCTGCCATTTCATCCTCACCGATCATCCCTCCCTGGTGCCCCGTTATTGTATACCGTTGGCACTGGCGGGGTTTAACATTCCACTGTCATACTTTTAGTGCTATTGATTTTTATTCATATCTACTTAAAAATGCCAAAGAAATCTTTGTCGTGTTGTTGTCATTTACCCTTGTCTCTGAAAAGACTGTATCTCCTCCAAAAATTATCCAATTTTAATAATTTTTTTTTACAGCAAGTTAAACAGCGACTGATTTCACGAGCGCTATGACGCTCGTGGCACTTTTAGTTGCAATGCGCACGAGCGAGATGGCGCTCGTCGGCACTCGAAGGGTTAAAAGAAAAATATCCTAGCAATCGGTTAAGCTTTTAAGGCACTATAGGGTAATAATTAAACAAACAAACAAACTCACTTTCAGGTTTATAATATTAGTAAGGATTTATCAGTATTTACACGTGATTTTTGTCCGTGTTCCACTTCGATTACTCAAATAAGAGTAAAGAAATTACTTACTTTTGGATTGGCCGGGTCTTGAAGCATGTTCGGTATGTCCTTCATCGAGAAGAACACTGATATTGATATCTCCACAGAATTCTCTAGCTCCTTGAACTTTTCCTGTAATTTAACAACATTTTTTATTTATAAATTTGTTGTATTTATGGAATAAAATGTCCTTCATCACATCATACCAGCCGGTAACTGTCCACTGCTAAATATATGGGCCTCTCTCATGAAGGGAGATTTTGCACATACTTGCCGTGCTTGGTAGGCTGGGTGGGATATGGCGTGAATTTACAGGGTACAGAGGAATAACACCTGAGTCCTCAGGAATGACAACGCATGGGGGGTATCATGGGCGAAACAGTATACTCTGTTATGTCCATGGTACTGCTCATGTTTATAGGCGATGGTTACCACTTCCCATCAGGTGGGCCGTCAGCTTGTTTGCCATTCTAAGTTGTATAAAAAAAAGGCGGGTTGGCAACCCGTCAACAGTCAAGCTTTTCGTGACGTTTTAAGAGGGACGCTGCTGCGCATTCCTCGACCGTTAAGTTTCCTTAACCACCTCTTACGGCACCCACGGGAAAGGAGGAGGCGGTCCATTCTATGCCGGGGATCACATGGCATTTCTACTTGCAAACAAATAATAAGCCATCACTTCCTTTCGCGTGAGCGTCGTAAGAGGTGACTAAGGAACTAATGGTCGAGGGATAGGCAGCAGCGTCTCTCTTAAAACATCACCAAAACCTAACTGCGGTTGCCAACCGGCCTGCCAATCGTGTAAACTACGTGGAACCCCCCCAAGGGAGGTCTATTTTCAATAGTGGACAGTTAACGGCTAATATGCAAATTTCAAGTTGGTAACACTTACCTCGCAGATTTTAGAGCCACACTCCTTCTCTAGGTATTGGGCAGCGCTTTTGATTTTGTCACGGATGCAATCGTGTACGTCGAGTAAGGCGGGGGAATTGGCCGCTTCCGTCATGTAGTACACCTGGGGAACAAATGGTAGAATTCAGTACTATTACTCTTTAGAATACTTGTCTATGGTATAATTCAGTACTATTACTCTTTTGAATACTTGTCTATGGTATAATTCAGTACTATTAATCTTTAGAATACTTGTCTATGGTAGAATTCAGTACTATTACTCTTTAGAATACTTGTCTATGGTAGAATTCAGTAGTATTAATCTTTAGAATACTTGTCTATGGTAGAATTCAGTACTATTACTCTTTAGAATACTTGTCTATGGTAGAATTCAGTGCTATTACTCCTTAGAATACTTGTCTATGGTAGAATTCAGTACTATTAATTTTTAGATTACTTGTCTATGGTAGAATTCAGTAGTATTAATCTTTAGAATACTTGTCTATGGTAGAATTCAGTACTATTACTCTTTAGAATATTTGTCTATGGTAGAATTCAGTACTATTAATTTTTAGATTACTTGTCTATGGTAGAATTCAGTAGTATTAATCTTTAGAATACTTGTCTATGGTAGAATTCAGTACTATTACTCTTTAGAATACTTGTCTATGGTAGAATTCAGTACTATTACTCTTTAGAATACTTGTCTATGGTAGCTTTTACGACGGACAGTACGATAAATATTATTATCGATCAAATGCAAAATTAGCAAAAGACAAAAACATTAGTGTTTTTTCTTAGTAGCTGTGAAATTTGTTTTCCTAGATCAGTATTTTACTAAAAATTTCGAGATAGGTGGACATTTTGCTCAGAGTGCACAAATAATTATGGATTTTAATTCCATATAATGTAACAAACTAGTATTTGAATGTACATATTTTAATTTAAATAAACTTACAAATTGAAAAATCTAACAATAAAACAAATGTTTCTTCAAAAACAATAAAAAATATCAGTTATCGAATATTCGTAACGAAATGTTTATAATATGACGTTCCATGATTATGACAAACTGAGTATATGACGAGTTACGTTTATGACGAGCTACGTATATGACGAGCTACTTATATAGGATCTACGTATACGGCGAGCTACGAATATAACGAGATACGTATATTAAGAGCTACGTATATTAGGAGTTACTTATATGACGAGCTACGTATATTAGGAGTTATTTATATGACGAGCTACGTATATAACGAAATACGTATATGACGAACTACGAATACGACGAGCTACGTATACGAAAAGCTACGTATAAAACGAGCTATGTATATTGGAGCTACGTATATTAAGAGCTACGTATATGACGAGCTACGATTATGACAGACTTTGAATATGACGAGTTGTCATTACGTCAAAATGCGTATTTGACAAGCTGCCATCATGATAAACAATTATACATATATAAAAGGCTATAATTATGTCAGATTGCATAAATATCGTGACCTATTGCAAATGTGACATGGGACGTAAAGTCAATGTCACTCACCCTTAAGTCCTTCATGTTGACTGGTTTGTCCAGCTGCAGTTTGTGCCTATTCTCTCCGGCCATGATGTTCATCATGAGGGGCAGATCCTCAGCCTTGCGCGTCATCGGACCCACGGTCAAGAACCGCGGATAGTTCTCGTCGCTCAGTGTCGGTATGTGACCCTCTATTGATATTAAACCTGGAATTATTACATAACGTCCATTAGTACATTGGCCGTGTGGTCCCGGCATAGAATAGGCCACCCCTTCCATTCCTGTGGGTGTCGTAAGAGGCGATTAAGGGAGGGCGAGAGATAGGCAGCGGCGTCCCTCTAAAAACAGCTCTAAATCCTAACTGCGGTTGCCAATCCAACTGCCAAGTGTGGCAACTACTGGCAAATACCCCCAAGAGGGACGCTTATATTCAGCCGTGGACATTTAAAGGCTGATATGATGTACATAAGAAAATTTTGTATAGCTAAACTTTGAATGAAAGAAAGAATACACACATATTATACCTAAAAACACTCACTTCAATAAGAACAGTCATTTGTGAATAATATTTAAAAATTTTGTGAGAATCGAACCTACGACCAATCGGTACCCCTTTCTTTCCCGTGGGTGTCGTAAGAGGCGATTAACGGAGAGCGAAGGATAGGCAGCAGCGGTCCTCTAAAAACATCTCTAAAAGCCTAACTGCGCTTGCCAACCCGCCTGCCAAGCGTGACAACTAATAGCAAAACACCCCTTATGGCAGGGGTTCCCAAACTTCTTTTGTATACTGCCCACTTTGAGAATAAATTATTTTTTAGCGTCCACATTTTTTGACCTACTTAAAAACCACTATTATTTCAAGATCAACAAATCACCCCCCAAGCTTCTACACAACGCCCTAATTTTTTGTCTTGGTCTCTTACCGCCCCTCTTTAGGCCTGCAGCGCCCACAAGGGGGCATTATCGCCCACTTTGAGAAAGGCTGCCTTATGGGCAAGGCTTATGTTCAGCAGTGGACCGTTAACGGCTGAAATAATAAAATAGTGTGTATTGATCTGACCTGGCGTGGGCTTGTGTCCGAAGACGCCGCAGAAGGCGGCCGGCAGCCGGATGGAGCCGGCGATGTCGGACGACACCGACAGGGCGGACGCGCCGCACGCTAGCAGCGCCCCCTGGTGCAACGTTACCAGTATTGTAATTAAGATATTATAACACTTAATTTTTTATGGGATGATAACCCCGTCTGTCCCCGTCTGGTATAGTTTGGTGGGATAATAAGTAATAAGTGAGGATTAAGTCAGGTGAGTTTCTTTTAACGCTTTTAAGTATATACTAACGGAGCATCATTGTCAGAATACAGGTGAAGATGAAAGCAGATACGTTGGCCCATTGTAATGAATATAACACGAATTAACCGTAATGATTTTCAAGGGGAACCGCGTGGAGGTCGACCGTTTTTTTAATGGGTGATAATGAAATAATAACCCTGTCTGCGCTAGAGGTATACTGCTCATGTCTATAGACAATGGTTACGGCTTTCCATCAGGTGGGCCGTCAGCTAGTTTGCCATACTAAGTTGAAATAAATAAATTACTTTATATAATTAAATTGAGAAAAAATATTAATCTCATTAAAAACATTGCTAAGTCATATTATAATTCTTTTTTTTATATACACATAAATGTAATATGTATGTAAAATGTAACATATATGTGATAGCTGATATATATCTATGTATTGTGATAATAAAACGACCCAATATGGAAGTGTTAAATATTTTCAATTCACACTCTGTCATTATTTGCCCCGAGTTGAGTACGCTGTTGTCCGCTTACGTAATGTTAGTAAGGCTACAGTATAATTATAACTTAACACATCGTATTACGAGTACCACCATTTGGGGGGAAAGGGATTGTTAGTAATGGAGACTGAGAATCGCATTACTAGCAATATACCCAACCAGGTCAACCTCCTCGCGGTTCCCCCTGGAAACTATCATGGTCAATTCCTGATGAATTCATCATGATGGACTAATTGGCCTGTTTTCATTCGCATCTATCTATCACTATCTCATATATCTATCATCCTTCACTGGTGCTCCGCCAGCGTATTCCGTTAGCGCAGGCGGGGTTACCATACCACTTTCACCCATAAAAAAAAAAGTACCACCATTTTGATCTCCAAGTGGATAATATTTCAGAAAAATATAATAAAATTGTATCTAGGTGATGCCTGTACATGGGGGATTTAATGAAAAAATCATATGAAGGGTTTTTGTTTATACCACTGAGGTGGCATACGGCCCACCTGATGGTAAGCGGTTACCGTAGCCTATGAACGCCTGCAATACCAGGGGTATTACGCACGTACAGCCGATTCTAAAGAAACCTCTTTATCTCCCTTTTGAAGGGTCTTAAATAAGAGCAATAGAAGACAAAGTAATATTTTTTTGAAATTTTATCTCTGTGTGCCTGTATAGTCAGTGCTGGCGTCATACAAAAATTACTACATCAAATTGGATGCGGTTTTCACATTTCTGTTCCTGAAGATCCCATTTAAAAACCGGTGTTTTATGTTGACTTGATCTAGAATTGGTCCATTTTATTAATTTTCCTATTTCTGAAATCCAAGCATACGAACTAGCGGGCAAATCGCTGATTTGTAAATATACATAAAAATATGAATGAGACTTCGCTTTTTAAACCCAGTCAAATTGGTGGATAGGATTGTTAGAATTCAGCAGGGGGGGGGGGGGCTAAAATGGCCCCATCATCTGCAATACCAGAGGGAGACTTTGTACAAAAGTCGATTGCTTGGGTACCTCTGTCCCATTCGTGTTTCAACCGTGAAGCAGTTGTGTGTGCATGGCTGTATTTCGGTTTGAAGGGTGGGATATGGCGTGAATTAACTGGGTACAGAGAACTAACACCTGAGTCCTCAGGAATGGCAACGCATGGGGGGTATCATGGGCGAAACAGTATACTCTGTTATGTCCATGGTACCGCTCATGTCTATAGGCGACGGTTACCACTTTCCATCAGGTGGGCCGTCAGCTTGTTTGCTATTCTAAGTTGTATAAAAAAAATATATCCTGTTGGGACTAGTTCCTTAAGGTCCTTCTTGGAAACAATTGTGATTAATTTACCATCCCTAGTAAATTACCAGGGATGGGCCAACTGGCCTGATTTCATCTTTAATTATATCATCCCAAGGTACCTCGCTAGCTCATACTAATAGAACAACTGAGTTACCATTATATTTTCATCCATCTAAATTAACCTTTCCAAATGGAATCTCTCACCTCACCGCCCGACGATCCTCCCGGTGTCCTGTTCAAGCAATATGGGTTATTGGTGGTTCCCCGCAATAAATTCGTCGTTTCCCATCCGAGGCACAGTTCCGGGGTGTTGGACACGAGGAGCGGTATCGCTCCTGCTTGCTTCACCAGTCTTACAGCTTCGCCGTCCTTCGTGGCTTTCCGGCCAGCGTGTTCTAGGCATCCCACGGCATTTGACATGCCTGAAAGTGGAAAAATAATGACAGTTAGGTATTGATGTTATGTAGTAAACTGAGTTAGCAACGGGCTGGATAGAACTCGAAGATTTGGTAACCGATGGGGAAGAGAAATGTTCTAGTTTGAGGCGCCAATAATTTCTAGTCCAATTTTCACGTACTATACATTTCTGAGACTGTAAGTAGTTTACAGTGAGAGATTAATTTTTTTAACGGCATTTTATTTATTTATTTAACTCATAAAGAGTTAAATAATAAACTAAAAAAAAAAAAAAAAACTCTTAACTGATTTTAAAGATCTATAAAATGCTACAGGAAGTAGCATTATAAGTCAATAAGCTAATGACTACTTGGTCAGTGAGTCAATATTAATTATGTCACGGCACAGTTTAGCTTTTTTTGTGGAAAAAACAGAATAGTCGAAGAGGCCAGTGAACTAACAGCAAATATTTAGACAGCGAAGCAGAAATTTTACATCGTTATAAAGAATATAACAAACAGGCATCGGAGTACTCTGCTCGCAGTAAAACTCTCGAGGAAACATTCATTAAAATTTCAAATTCTAAAAATGGCTGCGCTTTGCTGAACTTTAGTTCCGCTTGCTGTGGATTGTTATAAAAATGACGACATGCACTTTGAGATTGAACGACAGTAATATTTCGATTTTCTTGTACACTCATAGTACAGTTTGGGGTCTTTTTAGAAAGTATAAAATGTTCTTGTTGCTTATAATTAAGTTAACTTGAATAAACTTTGTCTACTTTTATTTAATTACTTTATTGTTTACTAGCTGTTGCCTGCGACTTCGTCCGCGTTTCAGTCGTTTTTCGTAAAATAAGTAGCCTATGTCCTTCCTCACGGTTCAGTGGTTTTGATGTAACAGACACATTTCCCTTCACTGGTCTACTCCTATTGGTCGTAGCGTGATGAAAAGTATATTATAACCTGCTTAGGAGTATAAAGAATAATTGTATCAAGTTTCGTTAAAATCCGTCGACTAGTTTTTGTTTCTTTTTTTTTTTTTTTTACAACACAGGGGGCAAACGAGCATGCGGCTCACCTGATGGTAAGTGACTACCGCCGCCCATGGTCACCCACAACACCTACGGCATTACAGGTGTGCTGCCGGCCTTTTAAAAAGGAATATGCTCTTTTCTTGAAGGTTATGTTGTCGTATCGGTTCGGAAATACTGCTGCTGGAAGTTGATTCCAAAGAGTGGTTGTCCGTGGGAGAAAGTGCCTTGAAAAACGCACGGTGGAGGACCGCCACTTGTCCAGATGGTTGGGATGAAATTTTAGTTTATGGCGGGTTGTACGATGGTGAAAATCTGCAGCAGGTATCAATCCAAACAGACAGACAAAAATTTTACTGATTGCATTTTTGGCATCAGTATCGATCACTAATCACCCGCTGATAGTTATTTTGGAAATATATTTCATGTACAGAATTGACCTCTTTACAGATTTATTATAAGTATAGATTATGTTAAGCTTTATTGAAAACTACTTTAGAATGTAAACAATAATAACTGTCTTCTATCTTCTTAATAATAAAATATCTTCTTAACTGTATCTTCTATCTATACCATTATACACGTTGACGGACGTCCATGATGGTTGAAGACACCGTCTCAACCGTCGACGTCAATCGTCCCAGACGATAATTTGACCTACTTAAAGGTAGGGAAAAAATCCAAAAAAATTTCGGGAAAAATGTTCTAGATTTCTTTTTTCTGTTTCCATAGTTTTTGACTTGAATACTTTACCCCCTGGTGAAATAAAATTTTGTAATCGCTTCATAAATCGTAATTTCTAAGATTTCACAAAAAAATCGATATCTTGGATATAAATTAGTTTTATGAAGAAATGTTTTGGAGATTTATTCTTCATATAAATGCCTTTCATATCCTTGCCTGTGAGGTACGTGCGTGTGTAAGTTTTTTTTTAAAGAGGGGTCCGAGGCCCCGTCCTTTTTTCTTACAAAGAAATCATCTAAGTCCTCACTATGCATCAGGTCCAATCTTGGCGCGGACGATATTGTCCTATACGGTTGGCGGAGGGTTATTCAAATAGAGTCATTTCCAAACACTTTGTAATCTATATTTCTAATGAATCCACTGCAACTTGTTAGTCATTCCGAATCATGTAAACAATACCATCGACCTATTGCAAATTGCATTACGACAGTAACTTACCAATGAGAGAGCAGCTCTCTTTAACTGTGAATGGTACACCGAGTAAGGGCTTCTCAGCGGTAAGTGGCTGTAACGTTCCATTCTTCTTTGCTTCTTCTATTTTACGGTCGACCGCCTTCGCATCTTCTATGGCCGCTCTATAACGCTCCTCTACTATTGCATTCAGTACTGGATTCACTGCTTTCACGTGGTCTATGTACGCGAAGACCAGTTCCTCACTTGTGATCTACGAAAAGAGAGATATGCTTAGTGAATGATAGTGGAAACTTTTTGTTGGTTTTTTTTTTTATACAACTTAGAATGGCAAACAAGCTGACGGCACCACCTGATGGAAAATGGTAACCGTCGCCTATAGACATGAGTAGTGCCATGACCATAACAGAGTATACTGTTTCGCCTATGATACCCCCCATGCGTTGCCATTCCAGAGGACTCAGGTGTTAATCCTCTGTACTCTGTAAATTCACACTATATCCCACCCTTCAAACAGAAACACAGCCATGCAAACACAACTGCTTTACGGTTGAAACACGAATAGGACAGAAGTACCCAAGCAAACAACTTTTGTACAAAATCTCCCTCTGTGTTAGCTAACCCAAGATACGTAGTCGTGTCTAAATATTTGGAACCTTTTTCATATCCCAATTCTTGTGCTAAGAAATACTAGTTCTTTAACCGACTTCAAAAAGAAGGAGGTGCTTATAACTCTGTCAGTTGTAAACCGATTTAGAAAATTATTTCTTATCCAAACATCGGCAATAAAGCAGGTATGTAGGTAATATTTACCTGTAAAGCCTCTAATTGATATGCTCATATAGCCTTAAGCTTAGTAAGAAAAAAGGAATATTTTTATTGAAGTAAACTTAGATTTAAGCATTTTTGAATATTCATTTTTCATTAGATACTTACTCACTTATAACATTGTACATAGTCTGTTTTTTTTTATGGATGATAATGGAATGGTTACCCCACCCGCGCTATCGGTATACACCGGCGGGGCACCAGTGAAGGATGATAGGTGAGGATTAAGCAGGTCAGTTAGCTCATCGTGACGAATTCAACAAGAATTGTTCACGATGGTTTCCAGGGGGAGTTACGTGGAGGTCGACCTGATAAAGTATATTGCTAGCAATGGGGCTGTCAAACTCCATTGCTAACAATCCCTTTCCCCCCGTACATAGTCTGTTTGATTATTGTGAACATATTTTTGGAATATCTTTTATAAATAAATAAATAAAAGGTTTTTTCATGGCGTTAAAAGCCAATTGTGTATTTAGAATATTTGTAAACAAGGCGAAAGTTTAAAATTAAATATAAATAAATAAATTAAATTCCCGTTGTGCATATTATATACCATACATTAAACTATTTAACCCAAGTCCACCTCGCCGTAACCAGTTACCGGTTTTGCAAGAAGTTTGTAGAATTTACACAAACATTTCTCCCCACAACCGTAACTATCCACTTGTAGAAGTCAAATTCATGTTACAGTAGTGCGTATGTGTGTATGTGTATTTGTGTGAGTGCGTGCGTGCGTGCGTGCGTGCTTGCGTGCGTGCGTGCGTGCGTGCGTGCGTGCGTGCGTGCGTGCGTGCGTGCGTGCGTGCGTGCGTGCGTGCGTGCGTGCGTGTGTGTGTGTGTGTGTGTGTGCGTGTGAGTGTGTGCGTATGTGTGTGTGCGTGTGTGTGTGCTATATGAATGGGAATGGAACAAGAGATGGAGATCCCGCAAGGAAAACGGCGTAAAGATGGCGTGAGATGTGCCATTCAATCCTAATGAAAAATAAATACATGCCAAATATGTATTAAATTTTTTATTAAATAACATCAGATATATCTGTCTGTTTGTTGAGACATCAGGTTAAAACCATTGATGCGATTAACAATCAAGTGGATGGTAGACGCGTAACAGTTTCTCAATATCTAACGGTGTGACATCGAGTTAGGTAGCTAATTAATAGAAAATTACGTCGTAGCCTGTGCATCCAAGCTGCAACCGATTGCATGCACGACAAGTTGGGGACACACCGTTTAAATATTAATTACTAAGCGCCATAGCAGCTGTTACAAATTAAAAAACATACATTGATTGTCTATTGATGCTCCTCTCCTCTTGGATGTACTATATTTTTATGAGTAAAAGTATTTTTTTATACAACTTAGAATAGCAAACAAGCTGACGGCCCACCTGATGGAAAGTGGTAACCGTCGCCTATAGACATGAGCAGTACCATGGACATAACAGAGTATACTGTTTCGCTCATGAAACCCCGCATGCGTTGCCATTCCTGAGGACTCAGGTGTTATTCCTCTGTACCCTGTAAATTCACCGCCATATCCCCCCCTTCAAATCGAAACACAGCCATGCAGACACAACTGCTTCACGGTTGAAACGGTAAAAGTAGATACAATTAAATGGATATTTATTACTTTATCACCAGACATAACAAAGACAATATTTAAAACTTACAAATACGTACTTAATATTTATAAAAAAATAATAAATTAAGAGGAATATGGTATATGCGATTTCTCCCGTGCATTCTTCTTCCTATTCCATGGGTGTCGTAAAAGACGACTAAGGTAATGCAAGAGTTGAAGTTACAGTGTCCCTCTCATAACTGCGGTTGCCAAGGCGCCTGTCAAGCGTGGTAACTGTTGGCACTCTTACTGTTAACTCGTCTATTTATGGAAAAGACCTATGTACAGCAGTGGAAAAATTACAGCTGATATCGTCATAGTCGTAGAATACTGACGGATCTTTATATGTAATATTCGTCAGATCCGTCAGTATTCTACGACTATGACGATATGTTGATATGCAATACTATCTATGCAGTATATCTGCGTAACCAATTTTTTTTTTATTATAATACGACATGTGACCAATGTGGTTGCTGAGCAAATACAGAGACGATATGGTCACTGAATACGATCAACCGGAAAGAACGATTTACTCTCAACGGTTGGCCGCACTATGCCGGATCACTAAGTGCTTTTTCACGCTACGTTTGAAGGATCCAAGGTTATTGGATGAAGGAAACATGTTTTGGGAAAGGCTTTTGTAATTGGTAAAGGTATTTGTAGTTGCTAAAATAATGGTAAATTCAGCATTAGTCACGGCTCAACATAGCAGAACTATATATATACGTTAGGGTTTTTTAATAGATCACAATGGAATGGTAAAACCGCGCTGCGCTAAGGCTATACGTTGGTAGGGTACCAGGGATAATAGGTGAGAATAAAAAGGCAGGTCTTTTTTAATTGTTGAAGATTTTTTTTTACAACACAGGGGCAAACGAGCATGCGGCTCGCCTGATGGTAAGTGACTACCTCCGCCCATGGTCACCCACAACACCTACGGCATAGCAGGTGTACTGCCGGCCTTTTAAAAAGGAATATGCTCTTTTCTTGAAGGTTATGTTGTTGTATCGGTTCGGAAATACTGCCGCTGGAAGTTGAGTCCAAAGAATGGTTTTGCGTGAGAGAAAGTGCCTTGAAAAACGCACGGTGGAGGACCGCCACTCGTCCAGATGGTTGGGATGAAATTTTAGTTTATGGCGGGCTGTACGATGGTGCAAATCAGCAGCAGATATGAAATGGTAGTCCCGCCTGCGCTATTGGTATACACTGGCAGGGTACCAGTGAAGAGTGACGTGTGAGGATTTGAACAAGAATTAATCACTACGGTTTCCAGGGAGAACCGCGTGGAGATCGACCTGGTAGGGTGTATTGCCAGCAATGGGAATGTTAAATCTCATTATTAACAATTCCCTTCCCCCGAAAAGGCAGGTCAGTTAGTCCATCGCGATGAATACCCCTAGAATTCAGCACGATGGTTTCCAGGTGATACATTTAGGTCGAGCTGACAGAGTATATTGCTAGCAATGTAGTAGTCCGCATTACTAACAATCCCTTTTTCCCCACCATTCAAGTACTATCTTTATGTACCCTTCATCTGCTTGTCTACAATGACAGAAATAGCGTTATAGGTAATATTTTCAAATAATTTAATTTGGGATGACTTGGTTAACTGGTCCTCCACGACGTTGGGCTGCAATTAATACTTACTTCGCCCTGTCTGATGGCAGCAGCAAGGCTGGTTGCACTCCGCAGCAGCAGCGGCGGTGGCGCCGGCGGTAGTGGTCGCCGGTCCCGAGCCTTCAGCCAGAAAATCGGAGCCAGCAGCAAATTCAGAAGTCGCAGCAGCACGCCCAGCAATCGGACCGCCACTTGCATTCTATGTGAAAAGAATATATATTAAAATTAATAGTTTGTTAAATAAAAGATAGTAATAATAAAAGATATAATACCACCAGGCGTATTTCACATAGCATCAAAGTAAGCACAGCGATATATATATATATATATATATATATATATATATAGAGCGAGGAATAGAGTGACGATGAATTTCCCGTCGGTTATCAAAATGATTGTGAACGGTGTGGACTGCCGTTCGGTGAGCGTGGACTGTAGGGGCGTTGGTTCAGGCTGGAGTGAAACACAGCGATTACTATTCTGAAGCCTCCGGTACCGTCTGAAGAGAGTATTTTTTCTTCTTGTCCTATTTCTTCTCGAGTGTAGTGCGTCGCTGCCCGGAAGCGAATGCCGCTCGACGGGAGGCGGCCTATCTTTATACCCGCCCGCTCGCACGATAATGTTTCCAACTCGCGATAGCGATCTGTGCGAGCGGGACGGGGCGAAAATGAACGAGACGCGTGTCTCTTCAGATCGGTACTCTATAGCGTCTATTTATTTATTTTATTTCAATTTACAATTTCTTAATTCTATTTATTGTTACAATTTCTATTCGTAGGTAATAACGACAACACGCAAAGGAATACTTTATTTAACTTACACTATCTTAAATCTATGTAAATCTATATAAAATAACAGAATACAGAAACGATTAACTAGGGACTTAACAACTATAAATTACGATATATACAAATAATGTCGCGAACAGATTGTATTTTTTGTATCTCCGGTAATTTTGAACACATTTTAATGGTTTTTAATTCAACTGAAAGAGTTTTCTCCTACTATGACATATACTATATAATTTCGTCAAAATAGACTTATTTTTTTTAAAGAAAAATACTTTTATTTTATAAAACCTATTCGTGTTTCTACCGTGAAGCAGTTGTGTTTGCATGGCTGTGTTTCGGTTTGATGGGTGGGATATGGCGTGAATTTACAAGGTACAGAGGAATAACACCTGAGTCCTCAGGACTGGCGATGCATGGGGGTATTATGGGCAAAACAGTATACTCTGTTATGTCCATGGTACTGCTCATGTCTAGGCGAAGGTTACCACTTTTCATCACGTGGGCCGTCAGCTTGTTTGCCATTCTAAGTTGTATAAAAAGAAACCATAAAACAAGTGGACATACTTAAATACATAGTAAACACAAACCGATACATACAGACATACTCATGAATAAATATGTTTGTATTGTGCGGTGATTGAACTCGCGATCATTCGAAGGTGATGGTGTGGTCAATAACTACATCACAGAGGTCCTCTTTTTTTATTATCATGTCAGTTAACTGTCCACTGCTGGACATAAGCCTCCCCCATAAGGAGGGCTTTACCAGTAGTTACCTTTTTTTATGCAACTTAGAACGGCCCACCTGATGGAAAGTGGTAACCATCACCATTAAACATACTACAGTATACTGGTTCGCCCACGATACCCCTCATGCGTTGACATTCCTGAGGACTCAGGTGTTATTCCTCTGTACCCTGTTAATTTACTGTCATATCCCACCCTTCAAACCGAAACACAGCCATGCAAACACAACTGCTTCACAGTAGAAACACGAATGGGACAGAGGTACCCAAGCAATCGACTTTTGTACAAAGCCTCCCCCATAGACTGCCATAAAGAACGGTCCTGAGCCACCTGCATCCACTGACTCCCTGCAACGAATTTCAGGTCGTCACTCCATCTAGTGGGGGATCGTCCTACACTACGTTTACCCGTACGTGGTCGCCACTCAAGAACCTTTCACCCCCATCGGTTGTCGGTTCTTCGAGCTATGTGACCAGCCCATTGCCACTTCAGCTTGCTTATCCTTTATTAAAATTTACTTTATTTATGATTTTTATAAATGGCGCAATAAAGTGTAAATAAATAAGTCATGGTAACAGTGCGTAATGAAACTCATACGTCCGCGGTGAAAACTTGTTAGTTTAAATTATTACCATTATTAGACTCACCGTGGACCGTGTTGCGTGCTCCGTACTTTAGGCGTCGCTCGAGTACGAATTACACAACTACGGCACACAGGGGAATGACAGTAAATATTACGTATGCAGTACTCGATGGAGAATCAAATATTTGCAAGACCCTACACTCAATACCAGAGGGAGAATGTACAGTCAAGCACATATATCATATTGTCTTTCACTGTAGTTACTCTTTTTCATTCCTCTGTAATTTTTTCAATAGATTAATCATATTTCCTTTTGTGTATTATATATGTATTTATATGTGTATGTTTATGTATTTTGTATATTAGTTTAATAAATTATATGAATTCGATATTTTTGTGAATTTGTATTTTATGCATGAATAATTATTAATTCACTCCTGCACCACCACCTACCTATTTCTATCTATTCTCCTTTACCCAAAGGTTGTCTGTAAGAGATTGCTCTAGCGATAAGACCGCCTTTTGTACCTTTATGTGTATATTTCAATCTGTATTTATGTTACTATATTTCACTTGAATTGTTCAATTGTCGTTGTATATTTTTGTTTATGGTGCAATAAAGAGTTAAATAAATAAATAAATAATAAATATATGGGTAACTCTCACTAATTGGGAGAAAGGGATTGTTAGTAATGGAGTCTAACTGACCCATTGCTAGCAATACATCCTATCAGGTCGACCACGCAGTTCCCCCTGGAAACCATCGCGGTTTATTCTAGTGGAATTCGTCACGATGGGCTAATTGACCTGCTTTCATCGTCACCTATCATCCCTTACTGGTGCCCCGCCAGCGTATACCGATAGCGCAGGCGGGGTTACCATTCCATTATGACCCATAACAAAAAGAATTCTTACTAATTTCCCACCGAGTAGCTTTGCTTACATTTCATTGTTGGGAGGGAGAAGGAATTGTTAGTAAAACGGTAAAACTAATACCATAAAGTGCAAAATATAAAAATTCAAAATAATCTCTTATCATACGAGAACAAAATAACACATACGATAGCCTTCTCCTTTTAAAAATCACTTAATAAAAACAAATAAAATATGTAAATCGTAAAGTTTGTTAACAAAACAGCGGAGGCCTCGTACGTAATACGTGACTGTCAGGTATAATAGTGAGATTATCCCAGTACACTAGTTGGCGATGTGGCACGAGATTTATAAGGCCTTCTGAGACCATTACGAAACAATCGATATAAATAAACGTGAACAGGTAAACACTTGAGAAAGGATGGATCGATTTTGGACATATTATTTTTTTCATATCCTTTATAGTTCGAACTATCTATCTATCCTATTTAAGAGCTGCGCTCTTGTCGGTGGAGCTCTTGCTACTCATTACGATTTTCAGCGAGTCTCTTCACCTCTTGATACGACACGACACCAACTCCTTCCTTGATCTGCCTGATGTAACTACGCCTCGGTCTCCCTCTTCCCCTCCTTCCTTCTATCTTACCTTCTATTATAATGTTCATAAGTTCGTCGTGTCGTATCAAGTGTCCCAACATTTTTCCCCTTCTGTCCTCAATAGTTCTAATAATTTGTCTTTTTTCCTTAACCCTAAGCAGGACCTCCTCATTGCTAATTCGATCTAGTTCGAACTAGATTCAAGTAAATAAATAAACTAGATTATGCCTGCTACTTTGTACTCTTGGTTTAAAAATGGGAACACTATTAGAGTAGACCACTTACAGATAGTGTATCAAGATATGAATGAATGAATGGTTTATTTTCTTTTCAGAAAAGGTAGTGAAAAACAAAGTACCTCACTTAAATTAGTAAGTAGAGAGTAAGTGAAGTAAAGAGGGAGACTTTGTACAAAAATAGTTTGCTTTGGCACCTCTGTCCCATTCGTGTTTCTACCGTGAAGCAGTTGTGTTTATATAGCTGTGTTTCGGTTTGAAGGGTGGAATATGACAGTGAACTTACAGGGTACAGAGGAATACGATATGATCCTCAGGAAAGTCAACGCATCAGGGGTATCATGGGCGAAACAGTAATACAACTGCAACGGTAGAAACACGAATGGGACAGAGGTAGCTAAGCAAACTACTTTTGTACAAAGTCTCCCTTTGGTGGGTGTCGTAAGAGGCCATAAAAGGAACTTAATGGTTGAAGAATGAGCAGCAGCGTCCTTCTTAAAACATCATCAAAAGCCTAACTGCGGTTGTGGTTGATATGATGACGATGACGATGATTATTATGGTAAATATAAAAAAAAATACACGATTATATGAATGAATGAAGTTTATTGCTAAAAATGTGGTACAATAAGGTATGTTCCGTGTATGTAGGCACTTAGACGATCACAGTAAACGTCAACAAATAGCTTATTATTGTAATAGAAATAGAGTTAATGGGATGTCCTTGCATTGTTCACACTCACCATATCAGCTTGATGACATATACGCAATAAAAAACCTGGGGTTTGTAGTAATTACATAATTTAAGATTATTAAAAAAAATTAAATAAAAAAAAAGAAATTACAATTTATTTTATTGGAAAAAATTTTACAGCATCCGCCATCCCTGATGTTACAGGCGTACATAGGCCACGGTAAATCCGTTTACTATCAGACGGGCCGTATGCTTGTTTGCCACCATAGCTGTATTATTTGAAACAATCAATATTTGCTAAATAAATACATAAATTGAGTACATAGATAAATTATTATAAGTATAAGAATAAATTTAAGGATATGACGTAAATAAATCAATTAACTAGACTCTAGTGTATGTACTCTAGTTATTAGGGTAGATACATACTTAAGTACGGAGATTCCGTGCTAATAACTTGTGTACTCATATTATGTATTTCCAACCGATCTGTGTATTACAAAAATCAATAAATATTATTCTTATTGGCAAATATTACGTTGTACGCTTAACTACCATAATGTATCCAAATTAACGGGTAAAGAGGTTTCTTCAGGATCGGCAACGCGCGTAATACCTCTGGTATTGCAGGTGTTCATAGGCTACGGTAACCACTTACCATCAGGTGAGCCGTATGCTTGATTGCCGCCTCATTGGTATAAAAAAAATTGCATGGCTGTGTTTCGGTTTGAAGGGTGGGATATGGCGTGAATTTACAGGGTACAGAGGAATAACATATGAGTCCTCAGGAATGGCATCGCATGGGGGGTATCATGGGCGAAACAGTATACTCTGTTATGTCCATGGTACTGCTCATGTCTATAGGCGACGGTTACCACTTTCCATCAGGTGGGCCGTCAGCTTGTTTGCCATTCTAAGTTGTATAAAAAAAAATATATCATCACACCATAGAACAAAAATAGAAATGATCAGCATCCCCTTAAGGTAGTATTCCACAAGTGAAACCATACAGTCTTACCACAAAATGTAATTTAAAACATTGTCTAAATAGAGTTTAACAAAAGTCTCTTTAAGTGATTAACCCTTAACACTCGCTTTTTTAAATTACATATTTACACTTTTGGGGGAGCTTGATCCTTATGCGTTTACCCAATATTTATGTGTAAAAAACTACATGAAGATTTTTTATGAAATAAAATATTACAATTTCAATAAAATTTGCTAGAAAATTAATAAAGTTTTTAATATAAAAATAATTTCCTTATTATTATTAAAATAGTAACAACAAAACTGTGATAACAGTTATAATCTCGACATAGTAGAAAACAAAGTCGCTTCCCGTCGACTGTACGGTTAGATGTTTTAATTTTAAAATGATTTCATCAATATTTATTGGGAATAATATTTAATTTCACTAGTAGAATACTCACTAAAATATACACAATTATATTTTTTTCAAACATGCTTGGAAATGTGAGCATTATTTTCAATCTTCTTCGAGATAAATCAAAATTGCCGTACTGGCCATATACATGCGGGCAGCGGCCGGCAAAAGTTGTATAAAAATCCATATCTGTCGTGTTTTGCGGCCAGATAAATTACTATGTAAACTCATATCTGTCCTGTAATTTAAAAATGGAATGACCTTTTACTTCAAAACGTAGCTACCAAGGAGGTAACTAATAAAAGGTTTTATTTAATATTCGAACTGGCTTACAAATAGAAAGTTGTTTATTGAAAAAAAAAAAAACAAAGGAACATTATGGCGCGTGAAAAATGTTTGTTCGTTATTCGTCATTGAAGTTAAAAAGTAAAATTGTGTTTTTAATTTCCGCGCATTGTTTGAGAAAAGTACTATACAAGCCTTGGCCACAACTAGGCATTGATGTACTCACGTATGTGTGCCTCGGCTACGCCTCGGCCCACATTTGCACGTTCGTCCATCAATGCCTCAGTTGCTGGCCGCTGCAGTAATGTACTATTAGTGAGTATTCTACCAGTATTTAAAAAAAACATTTTTCTTCCGTCCTGAAAGAATAAACTTGAAAAAATAAAGAAATAATTTTTATCGTCAAATAACGTAAAAAACCGTTTAAGAAAAACGTTACTAATGTACTAGTTATAAATTTAAAATATACGCAATTAACGTATAAGATAATATGGGAAATTGCATTCTAACGTAATCAACGAAACACAAATAAGGACTAATGGATAACTAGTTTTCTAGATGTCTAGCTACAACTAAAATTGCCAGAAAGTTGCAGACGGCTTGCTTATTACTCAATTACTAGGTGCGGAGGTATAACACCTTAGTCCGGGGCAGAAGGGAGTGTTAGTAACGCGGACTACCAGTCCTATTAATAGCAATATGCCCGGTCGACCTCCACGTAACCCTTGTAAACCATCGTGCTGAATTACTGGTATATCCATCACGATGGACTGACTAACCTTACCAGAGGGAGACTTTGTAAGAAAGTCGATTGCTTGGGCACATCTGTCCCATTCGTGTTTCAACCGTGAAGCAGTTGTGTTTGCATGGCTGTGTTTCAGTTTGAAGGGTGGGATATGGCGTGAATTTACAGGGTACAGAGTAATACGAGTAACATCTTAGTCCTCAGGAATAGCAACGCATGGGGGGTATCATGGGCGAAACAGTATACTCTGTTATGTCCATGGTACTGCTCATGTCTATAGGCAACGGTTACCACTTTACATCAGGTGGGCCGTCAGCTTGTTTGCCATTCTAAATCCCATAACCACCTATCATCTCTCAATGACACTTCGTTAGTGTATACCGTTAGCGCGGAAGGGGATGCTATTTTATTTATTTATTCTTTATTGCACAATAAAATTTTGTACAAATGGCGAGCTTAATGCCATATGCCATTCTCTACCAGCTAACCATTAGGTAAAAACAGAAAGCATATGAAGGGCAGATGTGAAGAAAAATATGTGACTATTCCATTACTGTCTATTAAAAAAAAACAACTCATGGTGACACTCAATTGTTGCCACTCTGATGAATGGCAACGATTGAGTGCCACCATGGGTTTCATATTGTATTCTGTAATGTCTCTAATGTAAATAAGCAATGGTTACCAATACCATCAAATGAACCGTCAGTTTGTTTGTCATTTATATTATATATATGAATATATATTGAGTAAAAAAGCACTCACCACGTGACTTCATTTTTTTACTTTGGTTATACATTTGCAATCAGATAAATATAAGCAGATGTGTTGTTCGCATAAATAACAGGAGTGTGTGGTCCCTAGCGATATAGCATTTACTCATACAACTTTATTTAGGCTTCTTTAATTTCTAGATATTGTATCTTTTTATATTATTATTATATTATTAATCAATGTAATGTATTTTTTATTAATCAATGTAACCGTTTTCGTCATACAAATCAATATTTACATTATAAATTTATTAAATTAATAAAATAAATAATAACAATGATAATAAAAACATTTGAAATCTATACTTATAATAAATCTGTAGAGAGGTCAATTCTGTACATGAAATATATTTCCAAAATAACTTTCAGGGGGTGATTAGTGATCGATACTGATGCCAAAAATGCAATCAGTAAAATTTTTGTCTGTCTGTCTGTATGTTAGTTATAGAAACAAAAACTACTCGACGGATTTTAACGAAACTTGGTACAATTATTCTTCATACTCCTGGGCAAGTTATGGTATACTTTTCATCACGCTACGATCAATAGGAGCAGAAAGGTGAAGGGAAATGTTAAAAACGTCCACCCTTGCGACGCCGGGACGGGCCGCTAGTATAAAATAAAAACAAGATTATAAATTAATTACAGTACATGCCAATATAATGATAACTACATGTAACTACATGTTAATAATGATGACTACAAGTTTACATTAAATATAATTTATATACATTATATACACATTTTTAAACGATTTTAAACGTTAAGTTAACGTTAAGTTACTTTTTTAAATAAATAATTACAATATTTTTTTAATAAAATAAAAATTAAATACGAATTGATTTTTATGATAGGTATATTTATAGGCTAGAATACAAAATACATAGTATCAATAGTATTAAAAGGCAGACGGGACTGGTAATCGATGCGGGGTCAGCATCCTGGGCCCAGCTAGACGTAACATTTAGGTACCAACGAGACCGCCGCACTCGAAACGAGATGCAGTATTGCAATATCAGTCAGACTTTATACAGGTGCAAACGGTAAAAGTACTGATAGATTTTTCTCTACAAAAGTAACAAGGTCTTGAACAATTTTTTATGGGTGTAGATTTTTTAAACGGATGATTTTGGGAATGGTTACCCCGCCTGCGGCAACGGTATACGTTGACGACGCGCTAGTGAGGGATGAAAGCTGAAGATGAAGCAGATCAGTCGATACATAGTGATGAATTCTAAAACAAAATAATCATGATATTTTACAGAGGGAACAGCGATGAGGTCGACCCATAGAGTATATTGCTAGCAATGGAGTTGCTAATTCTCATTACTAACAGTCACTTCTCACTCCTGAAACTAGGTGTTTGCCACTTCTAGTCTACATACCAGAGGGAGACTTTGTAGAAAAGTCAATTGCTTGGGTACCTCTGTCCCATTCGTGTTTCTACCGCGAAGCAGTTATGTTTGCATGGCTGTGTTTCGGTTTGGAGGGTGGGATATGGCGTGAATTTACAGGGTACAGAGGAATAACACCTAAGTCCTCAGGAATGGCAACGCATGGGAGGGTATCATGGGCGAAACAGTATACTCTGTTATGTCCATGGTACTGCTCATGTCTACAGGCGACGGTTACCACTTTCCATCAGGTGGGCCGTCAGCTTGTTTGCCATTCTAAGTTGTAAAAAAAAAAAATATTTCATAACCCTGATTGTAACAAACTCAGCACTGGAAATTACAATAAAAGTAGATACGCATTCATTTGTACATTTGGATCAGTTTAAACGTCTGTAGTAGACATGACAGAATACACTGTGGCATCCGTAACACTATACTACGTTGCCATTCCTAATGTCTAAGGTGTTATGCCACCGAATATCGTGCAAATTCACCATCCCAGATACCCTGACCACATCGGGAACCCTACCGTGTGGCCTTCGCATAGAATAGGCCGCCGTTTGCTTTTTCGTGGTTATCGTAAGACGCTACTAAGGGAACTTAATGAACGAGAGATGGGTGCAGCAGTATTCGTTTTAAAACATAACCATAGTCTTATTGCGGTTGCCATCCCGCCTGGTGTAGTAACTACCCCCCCCCCCATGGCGGAGACCAATGTTTACCTATGGACAGTTAACAACTGAAATGATGATAATAATAAATCCCACCCTTGCATATGAGATCGTCGATCCATCTAGTGGAAGGTCGTCCCACACTGCGTTTGCCTGTACGGGGTCGCCACACAAGAATCTTTCTTCCACATAGGTTGTCGGTTCTTCGAGCTATGTAACCCGCCCATTACCACTTCAGCTTGTTCATCCTTCAAGCTATGACGGTCACTTTGGTGCTTCTGCGCATACCCTCATTTTGGAAAATCGGTTCAAGATTAGCAAAAATATGACGCAACATGGGTGCAAGAAAAAAACATATAAACATACGAATTACTATTCTCCCGCTTTGCATGCTTTTTGAAAGCCGCATACAAATTAGCTAATTTCATGGCTGCCATTTTTTTTTCTTCTATATAACATTATGGATTTTACTCTATTACAAATACGAAGTCTAATGTCATTCAATTTTATTAACACAGAAAAATAATTGAATGTAAATTTCCTTATCAGATACCAGTGATAATAAAGTAATGCGGATAATTAATGATTATGTCATTTTACTCATCAATATCGTTATCGGACTGTCCAAAAATATACTATAATACTAGTTTTTACCCGCGACTTTGTCCACGTAACTGGCGAACGTTATTTGACCAGGACAAATAGTAGCTTACCGGGGGGAAAGGGATTGTTGGTAATAGGGTCCTACGGCCCCATTGCTAGCAATATACCCTATCAGATCGACCTCCACGCGGTTCCCTCTGAAAACCATCGTAACTAAGTCTTGTCGAATTTGTCACGATAGGCCATCTGACCTGCTTTTATCGTCACCTATCATCCCTCACTGGTACCCCGCCATTGTACCATTAGCGCAGGTGGAGTTACTGTTCCATTATCATCCATAAAAAAATAGTAGCTTACGTCCTTCTACATCCCAAATAATTCGTTTATATCAAATTACATGATGATTAATTGAGCGGTTAAGGCGCCAAGATGTATCAAATAAATAAAGAAACCGTCACATTTGTAAAACTCGTGGTGTTGCCTGTTTTTTTTTTTTAATGGTTGATAATGGAATGGTAACCCCGCCTGCGCTATCGAGATACGCTGGCGGGGCACCAATGAAGGATGATAGGTGAGGATGAAGCAGGTCAGTTGGCTCATCGTGACGAATTCAACAAAAATTGTTCACGATGGTTTCCAGGGGGAACCACGTGGAGGGCGACCTAATAGGGCATATTGCTAGCAATGGGGCTGTCAAACTCCATTGCTAACAATCCCTTTCCCCCCTGTTTTGCCTGTTGAAGCAATATAGTTATATAAGGTATTCTAAGTACCTACACGTGTACCAAATTCCATTCAAATCCGTTCAGTAGTTTTAGCGTAAAATAGTAACAAGCATCCATCTTTTACATCCTCACAATCTTAGGCGTTTATAATAGCAGCAAGAATAGTAAAGAAGTGCAGAGGGAGACTTTGAACAAAAGTCGGTACCTCTGTCCTATCGTGTTTCAACCGTTAAGAAGCTGTGTTTGTATGGCTGTGCTTCGGTTTGAAGGGTGGGATATGGCGTGAATTTATTGGGTACGGAGGAAGTACACCTGAGCCCTCAGGAATGGCAACGCATGGGGTGTACCATGGGCGAAACAGTATACTTTGTTATGGCCATGGTACTGCTCATGTCTATAGGCGACGGTTACCACTTTCCATCAGGTGGGCCGTCAGCTTGTTTCTCACAACACACAGTTTCGTAGCTTGAGAATTAAAACAACTGATGTGATCGTATGTCACTTATTTATTTATTTATTTCAATTATCTATTAAAAAAGTATGTCGTTCCATAATTTCTTTGATCAGGCAAAAAACATCGTTCTTGTGAACATTTCCATTCATATTACAATCTCACGTTTATATATCAGCTACTTATGTAAAACCGACTGGCTCTGCTTTATTCAACTGCGCAGTAACATAAACGCATTATTTTTATGGTTCGTTACATTATATTTAAATTAATTTATTTTTTTTTTCTTTATTGCACAAAAAAAAATTACAAATGACAAACATTACCAGAGGGAGACTTTATACAAAAATCTTTTGCTTGGCCGCCATCGTCCCATTCGTGTTTCTACCGTGAAGCAGTTGTGTTTGCATAGCTGTGTTTCGGTTTGAAGGATGTGATATGGCGTGAATTTACAGGGTACAGAGGAATAATACCTGAGTCCTCAGGAATGGCAATGTATGGGGGGTATCATGGGCGAAACAGTATACTATATTATGCTCATGGTACTACTCATGTCTATAGGCGACGGTTACCACTTTCCATCAGGTGGGCCGTCAGCTTGTTTGCCATTATAAGTTTTATAAAAAAAGTACTTCTCTTAATGATATTTAAAATGGTAAACAAAGTAGCTGCTCACCTGATGGAAAGTGATGAATCTCTATAGGCTATTGAACTTGACTATTGAATATACGGCAATATCCATGGTACCCTTGTACATTCCCGTTCCTGATGACTACTACGATATTCTTTTAATGGATTATAATGGAATAGTATCCCGGCCTGCGCTGACGGTATACGCTGAACCAGTGAGAGATGATAGGCGAGAAAAAAAAGGGATATCATTTAGCCCATCGTGATAAATACACCTGGAATTCAGCACGGTGGTTTCCAGGGGGCACCACGTGGAGGTCGCGGAGGTTGACCTGACAGGGTATATTACTCGCAATGGGACTGGTAGTCCCCATTGCTAACAATTTCAACAGTATTCATCACGATAGGCCAACTGACCTGCTTACATCCTGCTTCAACCTCACCTATCATCCCTCACTGGTGCTCCGCCAGCATATACCGTTAGCGCAAGCGGGGCTATTATTCCATTAATACCCATTAAATAAAAATAACTCCATTGCTAGCAATACACCTCATCAGGTCGACTACTACTCAGCTCCTCCTCGAAACTATCGTGATTAATTCTTTTGAAATTTATAACTCTATCATCATGGACTAACAGACCTGTTTTAATCGTCAACTATCAACCCTCACTGGTGACTCGCCAGCGTATGCCGCTAGCGTAGACAGAGTTCTCATAAAAAAGGACAGCTGCTTCACGACAGAAACTAAAGTACTGAAATAGACGAGTTTTATAACTGAAGTACTCAAATAGACGAGTTTTATAACTGAAGTACTCAAACAGACGAGTTTTAGAACTGAAGTACTCAAATAGACGAGTTTTATAACTGAAGTACTCAAATAGACGAGTTTTATAACTGAAGTACTCAAACAGACGAGTTTTAGAACTGAAGTACTCAAATAGACGAGTTTTATAACTGAAGTACTCAAATAGACGAGTTTTATAACTGAAGTACTCAAATAGACGAGTTTTATAACTGAAGTACTCAAATAGACGAGTTTTATAACTGAAGTACTCAAATAGACGAGTTTTATAACTGAAGTACTCAAATAGACGAGTTTTATAACTGAAGTACTCAAATAGACGAGTTTTATAACTGAAGTACTCAAATAGACGAGTTTTATAACTGAAGTACTCAAATAGACGAGTTTTATAACTGAAGTACTCAAATAGACGAGTTTTATAACTGAAGTACTCAAATAGACGAGTTTTATAACTGAAGTACTCAAATAGACGAGTTTTATAACTGAAGTACTCAAATAGACGAGTTTTATAACTGAAGTACTCAAATAGACGAGTTTTATAACTGAAGTACTCAAATAGACGAGTTTTATAACTGAATTACTCAAATAGACGAGTTTTATAACTGAAGTACTCAAACAGACGAGTTTTATAACTGAAGTACTCAAATAGACGAGTTTCATAACTGAAGTACTCAAATAGACGAGTTTTATAACTGAAGTACTTAAATAGACGAGTTTTATAATTGAAGTACTGAAATAGACGAGTTTCATATGATATCTTCCGCTATTGAATTTGCTTTTAGTTGATCTTAAACTTAATATCGATATCTGAATTCAAAGTCCAATGTTACTCTAATCGAGTCTGAATAGACCTTGATAATCTATTTTAATAGTTAAATTTTAATGATATAACGATAAACAGAAACTAATCTTATCGTATTAATTACAATTAGAATATATATATATATATATATATATATATATTCCAATATATATAGGACTATTTCATATATACTAGCGACCCACCCTGGATTCGCACGGGTGCACATCACATCACATTTTCTAATATGACGTGATGTTTCTAATATCATATTAGGAACCTCTAAAATTATCAATGTTCCTTTACTATATTATGCATATATTATACATATAAACCTTCCTCTTGAATAACTATCTATTAAAAAAGACACATCAAAATTCGTTGCGTAGTTTTAAAGATCTAAGCATACATAAGGACAGACAGACGGGAAGCGACTTTGTTTTATATTAAAACTAGCGACCCGCCCTGGCTTCGCACGGGTGCTCATTACATCACATTAGAAACGTTTAAAATTATCAGTGTTTCTCTACAATATTACGCATGTATTATACATATAAAGCTTCCTCTTGAATCACTCTATCTATTAAAAAAAAACCGCTTCAATATCTGTTGCGTAGTTTTAAAGATCTAAGCATACATAGGGACAGACAGATGGGAAGCGACTTTGTTTTATACTATGTAGTGAGTAGTGATAATTAAGTCCGGTAAATGTTTGTTTCTAAATCACAGCATGTAGACACAAATGTAGACAGCTCAATGTCACTTTCAAATAATAATTTTGTTAATAAACTTAAAATTTATATAAACACGACATAGCTGATTACACGTTTATGGTTTTACATACGTACACACATACCTACATATCTGTCAAGCCTAGTTATACTTTACGGTTTTATTAACTCTATATTATTAAAGGTGGTACATGCTTACAATTTAAGATTGTGTTCTTTTAAAAAAAAAAGTAAATATCTATACTAATTGTACGTACGAATACAAGAGGAAACCTTTTCGACTTAAAAAGAATCATCAAAACAGACAAATTAGAAAAATGTCGCGTAATATGTAGAATATATTGCAATTTTAAAATCTTATTTTTAAAGTTGGTTTTTTTTATACCGTTGAGGTGGTAAACAAGCAGCACCTACCTGATGGTAAGCGGTTATCGTAACCTATGAACGCCTGCAATACTAGAGGCATCAGACACATGTTGCAGACCCTGAAGGAACCTTTTATCCTTGATCTTTGTCCTTTGATAATTATTACTAATTTAATACTATTACTTCTTACCTATCTAGTACTATCCAGAGGGAGACTTTGTACAAAAGTCGATTGTTTGGGTACCTCTGTTCTATTCGTGTTTCAACCGTGAAGCAGTTGTTTGCATGGCTGTGTTTCGGTTTGAAGGGTGGGATATGGCGTGAATTTACAGGATACAGAGAAATAACACCTGAGTCCTCAGGAATGGCAACGCATGGGGGGTATCATGGGCGAAACAGTATACTCTGTTATGTCCATGGTACCGCTCGTGTCTATAGGCGACGGTTACCATTTTCCATCAGGTGGGTCGTTAGCTTGTTTGCCATTCTAAGTCGTATAAAAAAAACCATAGATATAACATGACACACTGTGACTCCCATGGTATCCTTAATGCGTGAAAATCTATTTAACATTTAAAAAGCTTATCAATAGATTTTTTATCAGCTGAAAACCAACGTGGAAACATTTGTATGCAACAGACAAATACACAAAAGCCTCAAACATCTCTCTACACTCTTTCAAAATAAGACAACGTTACAAAAGCAGATAAACAAACAAACAATACTCGTTCATGTAGGTACCTACCGACAGAAGCGTCTTTTCCTACGAACTTGGATTTCCGTGCCAGGCATTTTATCTGGTGGCAAATTTCAAAACACCTAGACATGAATCAAATTGAAATAATTAACTTGACTTGCCTTTAGCAAGAATCGAACCCGGGAACTTGTTTGCACGCAATGGAGTGCTTTATTACCAGCTAGTTTATTGCCCGCTACAAGTTAAAAAACTAATGGATTAAACCATTTCTAGATTACTTATCACTATAAAATATATGCCAGATTTTAAGTTAGACCTTAAAAAGTACATCTGTGAAAACAGCATCCAATTCGGTGTATTTTTGTATAATGCCAGCACAAACAAATAGACAGATAAATAAAATAATTCAAAAAATTATTGTTTTGTTTTCTATCCCTTTTATTAAGATAGAAAGAATACCAATTTTTTACCGATTTTAAAAAGAAGAGGAGGTTATTAACTCGATTGTATTTTTTTATATGTTTATTACCTCGTAACTCCGTCAGTTCTAAACCGATTTGGAAAATTCTTTTTTCATCTGAAAGGATATAATTGCAGATTCGTTCCGTAGAAATTTTATCAAAATCGATTCAAAAGTTTAGTTTCAAAATTAAAATAACTTGCTTTGCCAAAACTGAAGACAGTTTTTTTTTTTTTTTATGGAGTACAGTCTTTATTTTTATCTCTATCGAGAATCGAACTCGCGACAAAAGCACGCAATACACTGCCATCACAGCACGTTTCCAATGTGCGTAATTTATATGTTTACTTATGTTAATTTAAAGATTATTTAAATAGTATTTCAAATAATCAGTCGAGCATTATCAAAACATGAAATATAATAATAAATTATGAACTTTGTTAACACGCCAAGTACATAATTCAATGTACACAATAGGTAATCGTGAGTAACTGTGTACTATAGAATTTGCATACTTAACTAGTTTTTCTTCGCAACTTTGTACACTTGTATTTAGAAGGTAGATAACCACTTTTAGAGAGGGAAAGAGTTTTTTAGTAATATGGACTGTCAGTTCCATTGCTAGCAATAAACTTTGGCAGTTCGACCTCTACGTGGTTCCCCCTGGAAATCATCGTGCTGAATTACAGGTGTATTCACCACTGATCTACCTTTTCATCCTCACCTATCATTCCTTACTGGTCTTCCGCCAGTCTATACCGTTAGCGCAGGCGGGGTTACCATTCTATCATCATCCATTAAAAAAGCTACGTCTAGATGACGTAGCAAAATAAAACATACACTAGATATTAAGTTAGACCTTCAGGAATGTAAGAATTGCAATGAATTTGGTGTAGTAATCCGAATAAACATACAGAGAGACGAAAAATCCAAAAAAAAAAAAGTTTTATCTCCCATTGCTTTTATTAAGATGCTTACATGAATTTTTATTAATTATCTCCCATGTATAAACATAATCTATAATTACTACAATTCTAACAATTTTATTTTATTATATTAATTAATATATAGGATAGACAAATAAATAAAAAAAATTGAAAATATATAAATTTTATCTTTCGTTGCTTAATTTTTGATTTTTTTCTGTATTAAATAAAACAATAAATAAAAAAATAAAAACTCACTTGTCACTTTTAAAACAAATCAAAGAAAAATCACTTGACACTGTTCAAAGAAACGAAACACCTGAGGCCAGTAAAATAGGGGAATTAAACGCGACGTCGCCCAGCGACGGGCGTTTTACACGTCGGTCTATCGTAAACTGAGCGGACAGGTGCATACCAGTAGTATTTACATGAAATGACGTCGGAAAACTTGGAAAACTCACAGGGAAACTAAGTTGAATGATACAGTGCTTTTGTAGCGTCGGTATAAGGCATTTGATTTACATGAGGGTTTTATTTTAATGGGTAACGATAGAACGGTAACCTCGCCTGCGCTATCGATATATGCGATCCGAACACCAGTTTTTTTTAATGAATAATAATGGAATGACAATCCCTGCGCTAACGGTATACGCTGGGGAGAAAGGGATTGTTAGTAATGGAGACTAAAATCCCATTGCTAGCAATATACCCAACCAGGTCACCTCCTTATAGTTCCCCCTGGAAACTGTCATGGTTAATTTCTGATGAGTTCATCATGATGGGCTAACTGGCCTGTTTTCATTCTCATGTATCACCCTTCACTGGTGCTCCGCCAGAATTAGAATTTACACCATAGGAACTCATGAACTACATATAATAAATCCGTCGAGTTTGGATTCGTTCGATAAGTCTAGTTATAAATTATAATACTGTGTGATTCCCAGAGTTTCATAATAAAGCCAAAAGGCTACAACAGCTAGTTTTTAGCGCCGTTTTTAGTTTTTTTTTTTTTTTTTATGTAATAACCAGATTAATAACATCATCTGCCACTCAAAAACCACTATTTCATCAAACCAGAACATAACATGTAAGCGAGCTTCTTATTGGTATGAATAAGACAAGCTGATAGTACCTATCTATGCCAGTTACACATAATACTAAAAAAAATATCGATGTAAATTTTAAAGATACAATTTAGTAAAAATTTATCTAAGGACAACCAAGAATAAAATTTAAATTAGTTCTAATTTAAGTTCTATTACAAATTTAGTTTATACTGGTCCTTAGTTACTATAATTTCGCTATAAAATCAAACGAAAATTTTAATTTGACACGTAGAGATAGGGCATGGCGTATTAGAATGGTGCCCAAATTACATCATTGGTTTATTTACGCGCTGGTTGCCCGCAATTTCGCCGGCACCGAAGCACCGCCTGCTATTTCCGTGAGAATTTGGAATCCCTTCTAGAGGATACCTATGTCCTTTGTAAGTTTAATATATCTTAGCTCCTTAATCGATTACTATGAAACTTAATATACACGAACTATAAGGGATGGAAAAGGGGATAGGATGCTTATCATCTCGGTCTGTGATCAAATCACGGTCAAGTGATCATTATATTAGCCGTTAACTATCCGTTGCTGAACATAAGCCTCCCCCATTTTGGGCCCCCATGGGCTTTGCCAGTAGTTGTCACGTTTGGCAGGCAGATTTACAACCGCTGTTAAGATTTAGTGATGTTTTAATTGGGACGCTGCTGCCCATCACTCGCCCTCCCTTAGTCGGCTTTTACTACACCCTTAGTTGCCTTTTACGAGACCCACGGAAAAGGAAGGGATGGCCCATTCTATGTCGGGACCACGCAGCGACGGAGGTTATTGTTATATGGTTATATTATAGTTATAAATGCGGCAAATAGGTTTATTTAAAAATTCAAGTTTTCAATTCTACCTCTTTAATGTGTCGTTGAGTCGTAAGTCATTTAGGACAAATAATTGTTTATGCACCTAGGTACTAGGTATATAAGCCACATGACAGAGAAACAATCATCTGTTGTTCTATACATCAATGTAGATAAAAAAACACCAATTAAGTATGTGAGTTGACAAGAAACGTTTCTATAGATGTTTAATTTTAGAATTTAATATTTCTCATGGATCGTCGCAACAATTAAATGCTAAATGGCGTAGATCGTGACTGAAATTTTATATTTTAATTCAACAGAACCTTCATTAGGATTATCAGTCTTTTTATTCTATCAGGAATTGCGAACAAACGAGAGTCCAATTTGTATTTTATTTTTATAACACAGGGAACGAGCGGCTCACCTGATAGTAAGTGACTACTACCGCCCATGATCACCCACAACACTAGAAGCAATGCAGTCGACCTTTTAAAAATGAATATGCTCTTTTCTTGAAGGTTATTATGTCGTATCGGTTCGGAAATACTGCTGCAGGAAGTTGATTTCAAAGAGAGGTTGTGTGAGGCAGAAAGTGCCTTGAAAAACGCGCAATGGAGGACCGCCACTCATCTAGATAGATGGGATGGAACTTTTGTTTGTGGCGGGTTGTACGGTGGTGAAAATCAGCAGCAGGTATCAATTTGAACAATTACTCACAGCACACCCATACACTGTCATATATAAACTTGAATACACTATGCCCATAAGAAAAATACTATTGTCCTACCGCCCACGTCATTTCTAACGCGTTACTTTTATTAATTGACTCTTTATTACATCAGTTAAAGAATAATGCTCAGAGGAATTGTTCAATATGATGCCCACGGCCACTTTCTACCATCAACTCGCCATCGACAGGGAGTTCACCCCTATACTCTAGAGCCTAGATAGTCGCGTACAACGCGGTTTCAGAGATGTTTCCTCTCACGAACGCTTAGGTTATGGAATGAGCTTCCTGTTGAGGTTCTTCTAAATAAGGCTTTCTTTTTTTTCTTCAGGGTCAGTAAGGCGCGCGTAATGCCCCTGGTATTGCAGGCGTTCATAGGCTACGGAAACTACTTACAGTCAGGTGGGCTGTATGCCTGTTTGCCATTCCAGTGGTATTTTTTTATGGGTAAAAATGGTATGGTAACCCCGCCTGCGCTAACGGGATACGCTGGCGAAACACCAGTGAAGGGTGATAGATGAGAATGAAAACAAGTCAGTTAGCCCATCATGATGAATTCATCAGGAATTAACCGTGATAGTTTTCAGGGAGAACCGCGAGGAGGTTGACCTGGTTGGGTATATTGCTAGCAATGGGTTTTTCAGTCCCCATTACTAACAATCCCTTTCCTCCCTCCCACTGGTATTAAAAAAAATACAAAATGTATAAAAAGGGCAAAAGACAGTTATATTGTCGAAACAATCTCTTCCAATCAACCTCTGGGTTGAGAAGAAAGGGGGGAAGCAGTTTTATTTCATTTACTATACCAGTAACACTAGTGATTTCAAAAAATGTTTAAAAGCAGCTTTTGAGTTTATCCATCACATACAATCAAACATTTCATCCATAATAATTAGCATAGACATATTCATAATCTGTCAAACGTCAAAAGCACTATCACAATAAGCCGCTTAGTCAACGTAAGGGCTATTTACAAGAAGAGTTCCACAGGCGTTTCTTATTATTAATAACCCCAAGTGCATTTATCATACTGTTCACTGCGACTTTTGCTAAACAAAAGGTTGAAATGTCAACTTTAATGTCAAGTAATAAATCAGCATGCCGTTGGTGGGAGCCGGCCCTTGCTCAACTAGATGTCCAGGTATATTCACCGTTATGTTATTGCTTCGTACAGTACTAGCTTACACAATTACATAAGAATGTTTATGCCGAAGTAATAAATAATATAAGGATAAGCAAGCTGAATTGGTAATGGGCTGGTCACATAGCTCGAAGAATCGACAACCGATGGGGAAGAAAGGTTCTTGAGTGGCGACCCCGTACGGTCTACTCCCACTAGATGGAGTGACGACCTCAAATGCATTGCAGGAAGTTAGTGGATGTAGGTGGCTTAGGACCGTTCATTATGTCACTCTATGGGGGAGGCTTATGTTCAGCAGTGGACAGATGATGGCTGAGATGATGAACAGATGATATAATTCTACATACATACAACTCAGTCGTCCAGTCCACTGCTGAACATAGGCCTTCCCCTATTCTGTAGCTTTTCGGCAGACGGATTGGCAATCGTAGTTTTTTTTTAATAATAATGAAAAAGTAACCTCGCCTGCGACAACGGTACATGCTAACGGGGCACCAGTGAGGGATGATAGGTGAGAATGAAAAGGCAGGTCAGTTAGCTCATCGTGATTAATACACCTGGAAATCAGCACGATGGTTTCCAGGGAGGATCATGTGGAGGTTGTCTTGATAGGGTATATTGCTAGCAATGGGAGTAGTCATACAACCAACCTAATGCGGATAACGCGGAAGCATTATTATCAATCCCTTTCACCCCCCCCCCCCATCAGTCAGATTTGAAAAAACCTTTTTGCATTTGGTGGTTCATTTTTTAAGGATATTTATAGATTATATACACAAAAATACGATACGAGCACAAGCGAAGCCGCGGGATACGGCTAGTAGCAGTAATATTGTACATATTCAGACAACAAACGATCGATTGAATATTCCAATTTTTCAATTCTAAAACGGCTTCATTAATTAACAAATACTTGCAATCCATTCTTTTTTCTAACATTTTTAGAAGGATGTTTTAGTACACAATTTAAGAGTTTCGTATGTAAATTATATTGTGATATTGATTTCACCTTGTATTTTTAACACATACAATAATAACCGTCTGATAATATTTGTAACTACTTAGTGATAATGTGATGAACACAGGCGTAAACAGAATTGATAAATACCTATATCTTTTTTTTTAATTTTAACTATAACTTTTAATTTACGATAGCTTAATTTAAAAGATAGATTAACTTAAAATCGCGTCTAACATATGTTAAAGAAAGAAAATAATATATTTATTTAAGTAAATTTATATTTAAGCATTGTAGAATAGTAATTTTTTTTTTTATTACCGCTCATTAGAAACGCAATTTCAGTCAAGAAGAACGGACATGAAACTCAGCTGTTAACTTTTTTAAAAATTATATAAATAATTAATTTATGTGAATAGTTTATGTTTAAATAAATGAAAATCTATATTATTATAAATTTGCAAAAGATGCTTTTTTTATTATACAGCACTATCATGCCTACTTGTACAACAATTAGTCCATTACCTTAAGGTTGTCTTGAAAAGATTGCTCTCAGCAATAAGACCGCCTTACTGTACTTATACAATTGTATCGTTGTGTTTGTAAATTGTCTTGTTTATTTCCTTTATTGTATAATGCAAATAAAGTATGCTCATTCATTCATTCATTCATTTATTAAAGACTTTTAATAAATTTATAATAATATAGATTTTCATTTATTTAACAAAATTTATTACTTTATAATAAAAGTAATTAAATAAATATTACACAGACTAAGCAATATTTAATCATTAAGAATTTCGTTGAATACTGTTTAGTTAAAGTAACAATACATCAAGTTCAATACTGTAGTATTTTAAATATTTTATGTAGTAAGACCGACCAAACATTTAAAATTAATACAAACACAAAATACGTAATAGAACAACGAATACCAAGAATTATTACGAGTGTTATATCAGCAGGCTCTGAATTAAAAGGTTAACCAACATAATGTTGTTTCATAAAAGAAAATGGTGGAGAGCTTTCTGGGTTTATGGCCTAGTTTGACGGCGTCGTCGACGTCGTATTGTCACTATTTTATGAATACTCATTAAGTATGCCATTTAGTCTTCTATTTCACTACGTAAGGCGTGAATAGAACCAACAATTTTTAACTTGTACATACCAACCTGTACCTATCGTACACTAATGTTTGGCATGAAAACAAATAAACAATTTTAAGGGGAGTAAAGAGCTTTTTCAGGGTTGGCAACGCACGCGTAATACCTCTGGTATTGCTGGTGTTCATAGTCGTTGCCACCTCAGTGTGATAAGTCTTTCTCCGTAAGGAGAGTTTTGCCAGTAGTTGCCACGCTTGGCAGGCGGGTTGACAACCGTAGTTTGGTATTTACAGATGTTTTAAGAGGGACGCTACTGTCCATCCCTCCACTATAAGCTCCCTTAGTCGTCTCTTACGACACCTATCCTCCATCCAATATACGTAATACTTAAATGGAACAGCATATCCGACTGATATGGGCGATATCGAAATGGGTGATAAACGTTTTACCGCCATCGTTATCCAGAAAAACCCAATATATAGATATCGGAGTGGTACTGATATTACTCACGTCTAGTAGAAAAATGTTTTTACTCGGTTAATGAATATTTTGAATATTTTAAATATGTGATTCAATTAATGTAATTGGTAAAATTATTGTAATTTGTAATCTGTATAATTTATTATTAATACGTGAATATATTGACATTTATATAATATGACGATTTAAGTAAAATAGTATTAGCATAGTATAGTGGCACAACTAAATCAATTTTGTATGCCAGATTCTGGTGAAAAATGTGAACAATATTTAAATATTATATACCATCTTTTATACCATTTTTCAAACAAAATAAAGCTATTTGTAGTAGGCACATCTATAAATATAGATGTATATAGGACTGTGAACACCTAAACCACCATATTACACGTGGTTATTAAATTTCAACCTCGGCTAATTGAGTTAAAACTAAGTTTGATAGCATAACGATCGGGTCTCTCCCCCGAGTACTAACCTGGCCCTATTTTATAATAAAAAAACCCGTTTATTTTTCATCAAACGTTTTCATAATTTACTGTTGAGTGATCAAAGTACTTAAGTTTTAATATATTCTTATATGCTTTAATAGAAGACTGGGACTAGAGGACTAGATCATTATTAGTGATTAAGTATTAACATAATTTTTAAGTATACTTACTAACTTAAACGGATCCAAGTTTCTAAATTAAATAAATAAATTTAATATTCCATATTCAAATCTCTCACTTATTTTTTTTTTTTTTCATTTTATCTATGGTCAGTCGTCGTCTAGTTCAATTTTCAATCGACTTAAAAAAAGTTTCCTAATTCGATTGTATTTTTTTATGTGCGTTATCTGACTGAGTCAGTTCTTAACCAATTTGGAAGATTCTTTCTTTTTATCTGAAAGGATATAGTGGACTCAAGACTTTATTTTAATAATTTATTTTTATTTTAATCTGATTTTAATCAGTTTAGTAGTTTAGTTTTTAGATCAAAATGCCTGATTTTGTCACAACTGAAGTCGATTTCTGTCATCAATTGTCAAATCATTGTGATTGCTTAAGGCGCTATAAGGCAATAAACAAACTCACTTGCATATTTATAATATTAATAATAAAAAAAAACAGTAGGATTAATAAGGCGATTGACATCGGATATACACAGAAATGATTTCAAGCACGTAACTAACATAGAAGAGCTTAGGTCGACCTCCACGTGGTTCCCCCTGGAAACCATCGTGAACAATTCTTGTTGAATTCGTCACGATGGGCTAACTGACCTACTTCATCCTCACCTATCATCCTTCACTGGTGCCCCGCCGGTGTATACCGATAGCGCGGGTGGAGCTACCATTCCATTATCATCCATTAAAAAGAACATAGAAGAGCAAAATGTACTCAAATAATAATTTTCATCAGTATCATCATATTTAACTTTAACAGCCTTTAACTGTCCACTGCTGAACATAACCC
This sequence comes from Galleria mellonella, assembly GCF_026898425.1. NCBI lineage: Eukaryota > Metazoa > Arthropoda > Insecta > Lepidoptera > Pyralidae > Galleria > Galleria mellonella. Next base: position 1,950,116 of record NW_026442087.1, read on the forward strand.
TACCTCTTGGGGGGTTTGCCAGTAGTTGCCATGCTTAGCAGGCGGATTGGCAACAGCAGTCAGGTTTTACAGATGTTTTAAGAGGAACGCTGCTGTCTATCCCTCGCCGTCCCTTAGTTGCCTCTTGCGACACCCACGGGATAGGAAGAGATGGTCTATTCTATGCTGGGACCACACGGAAAATACTCATTTTCACACACAGAAGAAGAGAAAAATGCTGGGTCAATTTTTATGACATGACAATTTTTAATGACGATTTTTAGAAAGAAAAATAGACGGCAAAAGAGGAAAGGCAATAATGAGGAGTAACTACATGGGACAGATAAAGGAAACACTAGGCGTCATGTCGTATAACGAGGTCAAAGATATGGCCTGGGATAGAGCTGGCTGGAAGGGAATGCATGAATTAGTTGTACAGACAAAAGGAAACTCTTAAATGAAAAGAGAGAGAGAGAATATTGATAAGGATGCATGTACCTACTCACGTAGACTGGGGGAAAGGGATTGTTAGTATTGGAGACTGAGAATCCTATTGCTAGCAATATACCCAACCAGGTCGACATCCTCGCGGTTCCCCCTGGAAACTATCATGGTTAATTCCTGATGAATTCATCATGATGGGCTAACTGGCCTGTTTTCATTCTCATCTATCACCCTTCACTGGTGCTCCGCCAGCGTATCCCATTAGTGCAGGCGGGGTTACCATACCATTTTCACCCATCAAAACAACTCACGTAGAATTGGTTATAAACTGGTACCTCTTATAAATCTCAAATATATAGGTACTAAGAGATGTGTCGAAATACATATTTTAATTTTTTTTAAGCAACTTAGAATGGCAAATAAACTGACGGCCCACCTGATGGAAAGTGGTAACCGTCGCCTATAGATATGAGCAATACCATGGACATAACAGAGTATATATATATTTGCTATGTATTTTTCAATGCTCCACGTTAGCTTCAATATAAACTTATGCTAACCTGAAGACTAGATGCAATTTCCACTTCTGTTACCGCTCGGAACCGGTAGTAGGGCACGGCCTACATAGTAGATGCAACTCACATTTTGTTGCGTTTACATTAAATCAGTGGTTCCCAAACTTTACATTGCACCTCTTTGTAGTGTAAATAGGCGTTGCAAGGTTTTTTTGTAAATAATAATCTTTTACCTCTTTTTTGCTTATCTCTATTTATGTCTGTTGTTATTGGTGTGCTGTAAGTAATGCAAATAAATTATCTATCTATCAAAGGGATCTTATTTTATCTTCTCCGAAAATTTCCTAATGTTGTAAAAAATACCTGTACTTTTAGTCTATAAGGGCGTCTTGACAAAGTAGAAAATATTTAAGTGAGCTGTGAAGGAAAGTTTGGAAACCTCTGGACTAACTTTAAAAGCTCTCTCTAAAGCTGTGGATTATATATATATGGAAAGATATATGAGGTACATTATTTACTTAGTTATTTTATGTTCTAGTTTAAAATAGAAATTTCATATTTTCTATAAAGAACTCGTGCGAAGCCGGGGCGGATTGTTAGTAATATAACAGAATTCCCGCGCAACACTTTATAATTATTAAGAAACGTTCAAAACTATCTCGCTGTCTATATTTTCATAAAGAATACAGTTAACAAGATATAATACCTTGCTCCTACAAAAAAAAAATTACGTCAGACAGGGCTGTACAGGCTTCATTCCATTTGCCTACCTATCCTTTCATAAAAACGATAAGAAAAAAAATAGCGACTTTGACGCACACGGACAAACAATGATTTACTTTTTTTTTAAATATGTACTTTGATTTTTTTTTGGATTTTGATGATATTCCATATTGGACTTTAAGAAAAGAACCCATTCAGAAACATACATTGGTCATAATAATTTAAGAGATTTCATAATTTAAAGGAGATTGTTTCAAGACTTGGCAGCATGGTCTCTGACCTTAGCCTATTCCTCTGAGATACAAATGCACCGAAAAATAAATATATCTTATGGAGATCATTAGAATAAAAATATTTTAATTTAGAACAATTTTGTTTCGCAATGTGCAATGTCATAAACATATTTAATCTCTGCTCACCCCAGGATCAGCGGCGGGGCTTTCAGCTATGGCCAGTATGTATAAGAGCACATGTGCCTTAAAAGGGGAACAGGGATTATTTGTCCTCCTCCCCCCTCCCCCCGCCCCGAAAAATAATTTTGAATATGCTTATGAGCAACGAGATTACTAACACCTTTATTTTAATCATATTATTACAAATTTATAGTGAACTAGCTAGCTTTTTCTTGCTATGTTGTACACATAAATTTCTAAAAGTAGGAAACCAATGAAAGGACCACTTGTAGGTGGCATATCAAATTAATACACATTTTGAATTAATTTTTAAATTAAACCTTTAAGAATACAATTGGGAGCAGTAATTTTAGCGTGACACCATAACAAACATACAGGTAGGCAGAACGAATATGCATGTCTAGTTCAGGTACAGCAATTTCAATCGCCACAAAATCTATATGAAACTAATACTGGGATAAGATACACAATATTTATAAATGTATCATCTATGTATTTATAAGTGCAATAAAGAATATATATAAATATAGTGGAAAAAAAATTAAAAATAAAATTTCTTCAAGTCATAACACAGTGAATGCTCACTTCTTTTTATATTTGGATCACTTAAAATCATAGTTTTATATTTTTATACAACATAGAATGGCAAACAAGCTGACGGCCCACCTGATGGAAAGTGGTAACCATCGCCTATAGACATGAGCAGTACCATGGACATAACAGAGTATACTGTTTCGCTCATGATACCCCCCATGCGTTGCCATTCCTGAGGACTCAGGTGTTATTCCTCTGTACCCAGTAAATTCACGAAACACGTGTTTTACATATAATTACTGTAATGTTATTATATCGAAAAGGAATTTAATTATATGAGTTTTCAATATCCAATTAAAATAAAAAAAAATATTCAATATAATTTTTATAAAAGTAAAAAATAAATAAAAATTATAAAATTGACTGCTGGGGTACCTCTGCCTCATTGATGTCGAATGAGGTGTTTGCACAGTTATATTTCGGTTTGAAAGATGGGATATGATAATGAAATTACAGGTTACAGAGGCATAACACATGCATCCCCAGAAATGGCAATGCATGAGGGGTATCATGAGCGAGACAGTATACCGTTATGCCCATGGTACTGTTCATGACTATAGACGAAAGTTACCACTTTCCGTCAGGTGAGCCCATCAGCTTGTTTGCTATTCTAAGTTGTAAAAAAAGACATTGTGCTATGAAAAGATTTCTTAGATTATTGTTAATGGCGGTTAGTAATAAATAAAATTAAATGATAAAAATAAAAAAACTTACAACACAAATAAATGGTGCTGGTGCCATTTTAGTTTTACCTGTTAATAAATAAAAATAAAGTAATGAAGAAATGAAAATAATTTATTCATAATTATAGAATATTTTTGGTTTACACATATCCATTTTTACAAACTTTTACTTGCTTTAGTATGTAAATCTTTTCATTTAAAATTTGTCATTATTTTAATCTCCTGCTGGTGTCAGACTGCTTTGAAGTATTATGATACCACAGAGCTAGTCTGATGATGAACATAGAAGGTGGTCACAGGTACTTGTGTATTACACATGATAATTCTATCACATTTGTCAAGACAATTGCTCAATTGTTTAGACAAAAACATTATATGTTTTATTCATGTTCCATTGTTGTGAGCACCACAAAGGGATAACTTGTGTGGTGCTCACATCCTGTGTGCCCAGAGTTTAATAAAAAAGCCTAAATGTCATAAAAGGTTGCTTTTAAAAATATTTTTAACAGATTTTTTACTTTGCTCTTTCAGTAAACTTTCCAATAAAAATAATAATAATAATAATAACTAGGCATATGACACCAGAACAGCAGCAGTTTGCAGTTTGTTTTAAAAATATTACTGAAGTAGAAGTTTGTAAATATGTTTACATGTTATTTATTCAACAACACACAGACAGTTGTATGGATTTGAATAAATTTTGTTACACTAATAGACCATATTACAGATTAAAACTTTAGATACTTTTTAATCTATCTTACACAGTTAAATGTAAGGGATATTGCTGGTTAAAAATAAATATTAACATACATGAATGCTTTCAGTTTTTGTTATTAAATATATTATTACACTGTTTGTGTGCTATTAGAATATTTAATTAAAATAAAAATAAATAATAACAAAAGAAAATGTCGAATATAAAACATTAGGTTTTGTATATAAAAAAATATTTGTGTACTATAACATTTGAAAGACTTACTTTGTTGTCTACTTCAAGAAATCGAACGGAGCACCTATAACAAATAAAACTTAAATTAATTATGTAGTTCTATGTATGTTGAGAATTGTTATACCAAATATATGTGATTTATAAACAAAATAAAAGAAAAATTGCGTATTATTGTCTCGATTAAAACCTACCTTTATAATCAGTTGTAAAAACCGCATACCTAATTATTTACTAAAACATTTTAGCACAATAAAAGCAGCATTTTTATTGAATATTTATTATTTCGAAACACCAACATATTTTGAATTTTATTTGGATTTTTCTATTCAAATTAAACAAAACAACCTTGGGTGAAATTCACCAATCAATCAAATTTTGAACATTCCGTTTTAGTGATTTTCACATTTGTTGCTTATTACTTTAACAATGTTATCTTTCACGCAGTGAAACTGTCAAACTGTTAATATTATTTTGCGTCAATCGAAACATAGTGAACGAAATTTGCGTTCGGAAATATGGCATAAGTTAAGACATCTGTAGACGATCAATACAATAACAAATTTTTCTCTAGGACAAGAGATACATCGTCTATTTTATTTTACAGGTTGCAATAACTTATTGCAATAACCGTGAAAGAAAGCCATAAGATATTAGAATACCCATCTTCATCATAAATTACTTAAGATGGCGTTCTCTTAATTATTATATACTATATATTTCGCTTTTTTTTTTATCAAATTATTACAAAATAGTTTTTCTGTTCTGAGACACTAAACACCAGTCTTTTTATATGGTCATCGGATTGTCATATAATAATAAAATTTAGTAGAAAACGTTGCACCCATTATAAAATGGAAACGATATGTACCAAAAGCGACAGTAGTACACATGAAAAACAGTCACTGTTTTCTATTAGACAAGTCTTTAGCTTATTTATATATAGGTAAATATGTGTAAAAATGTGCTTATTTACACATATTAAATATATTTTATAAATATATGTAAATATATGTAGGTAAATATGTGTAAAAATGTGCTTATTTACACATATTAAATATATTTAATTACCTATATTCAAAGGTTGTCTAGAAGAGATTGTTTAGCAATAAGACCGCCTTTTGTACTACTCTATACTTATTGAAAATTCTTCAACAACTGTAATTTGGGTGCAATAAAGTGTTAAATAAATAAAGGTCAAAGATAAATACGCGAATTGTCTCCTAAGTCACTTACATATTAAATAATAATTCAGATTTAGTTTTAATACTAACCCTGAGTCATAATGGACAAATTTAATAAATGAAAGTCATACTTGTGAGAAACATTTTATTCGCAGTTGTAAAAACTGTACAGTCCTAACAAACTTATAAATTAACATTATATTATGGACCTTCCGCATGGCACTGCTGACAATATAAGCCACAACTCATCAATATGTTGGATTGCATTCCTACACTATGTTGCAACTTACTTTTCAACGTTTTTCATAAAACTTCAGTCAATCATTGTGAATATGTAAAAATTTTGATCGAAAAATGAATATGTAGTAAAAGTTTCAAAACGTGTTTACAATATGCCAATTATTTTACACAATCGATACATAGTATATTCATGAGGATGTTTGAAAAACTCATTGATTATGTAAATTTGAACACAATACAACCGCTTCTTACTCTAAAAAATGGGGTAAAAATGTTATAGTATGTAATGTATTTACATTTGAAAAAAGCACCGTTTTTGACACAGGCGTTTTAATATGAATAGAATATTCAAGATTTATTGTTTTTAAGTGTAGCAAAATGTGGTAATTTAATGTAACTGAATGTTGGGCTAAAAACATATCTGCACTATAGAAGAAATTTAATGTAACATTCTATAGAAATACAGTATTCACTCGAGACATTACCACCATTATGATTAAGCGTATAAACAAACAAAAAAAAATTGAAAATACATTGCTCTTGATCTTATAACAAAAATGAATAATCCATATATTATTATTTCTGTGTAGCAAAAATTGGAAATGCCCTATATTTCTGTTAATCAAAAGCACATATTATAATACCATAAAGTTAGTATAGGGTTCACTAATACAGTTAAATAAAAAAAAAAAAAACTGTTTAATACTCCTATTTAAATAAAGTTTTAACAATTTAAATTATTATATATTCGAATGGATTTTACTTGCTATGTTATATTGTATTAACAATAATATAAGGGTCAACAAAAACTAAAATCGATTTATATGTACATTAGAACTAATTTTTTTTTTTTTATATATAACATGACGATGCAATCGGACTAAGTATCCACTTGGGGTTCGTATGTGAGTGAACTAAAACTAGAGTCAAGACGATTTTCAAAATGCAACACCACACCATGGTGATTATATAAAATGAAATGCACTGTGCTGATGGAAATATAGCTTCATTCATAAGAGAATAGGGTTCAAAATTGACCATTTCAATTGTTCATAACGTAATCAATAGAACAATTTGTATTTTGCTATTTAGTATTTAGTTGTAGTGCAATAGAAGAAACTTGCCAGAATAAAATAATATTGCGAAAAAAGTATAGGAGAAATTCTTTTACCAATTATTATTATATCATTGATAAGGTCACTTCTCGTTTAAATTAATTTTTTTTTACCACTGAGCAAATATCTCCCAAACACCGAATTACGATAAATTATATTTCTACAAAATTATTGTCACCTTGATAGAATAAACATCATTTCACACGTGTGTGTGAAAATTTAAGAAATAAAATGTATTCGAATTTCAAATGTTAATTTTTGCTGTTACGTGACGTTTGTCCTATCATGGGTGACTATTTTTCTTACGCCTATTCGATTGCATAGGCGTCCTGCACGATTGCGTATAGCAATATTAAATAAACATTTACACGTCATATTATATTATAAGTGTTACGCTAATAGAAATAAATAAATATTTAGAATAAATGATTCAATTCGACCCTGCACCTAACTGATAGTGACTAAAATCAACTACATACATTTTATATACAAAACTATACGAAAGTGTCGTTAAATAAAAGTAAACGGGTAATGCATTAATCATAATTCGTTGCAATACAACACAAAATATAATAAATAATAGATATCTATTAACATTCAACAATTATAAACTAATGGAAGTGTGACGAGCGTTCCGGTGTCTCAAATTCAATCATTATTCAAGTAAAAAAAAAAAAAATAATGATTATTGATTTAGTTTTAATTACATGTTGTGTATATATATATATATATATATATATATATATATATATATATATATATATATATATATATATATATATATATTTGAATGCTCGTAACACTTCTGGAGGTTTATTTACTCGACCATTAAGTTTATTGTACTGTTTGCTAATAAACTCAATGTGACGTAGTATTTAAATCGAGCGATATTAAACCCAGTGTCCATATATTTAAGGGCCGATATACATCGGCAGGGATATGTTGCGAACATTTCAAATGGGCCGCGTGAAATTCGCGGGGAACATGCCCTTCTCGTTGGTCGACTCCTTGATCCCCATTAACCAGCCTTCCTCCTGAAAGAACAAATTATAAAATATTTATTAAATAATTAATACTGGCGGCCTGTCCCGGCGTCGCACGGTGGACATTTTTAACATTTCCCTTCACTGCTCTGCTCCTATTGATCGTAGCGTGATGAAAAGTATACTATAACCTGTCCAGGAGTATGAAGAATAATTGTTCCAAGTTTCGTTAAAATCCGTCGAGTAGTTTTTGTTTCTATAACGAACATACAGACAGACAGACAAAAATTTTACTGATTGCATTTTTGGCATCAGTGTCGATCACTAATCACCGCCTGATAGTTATTTTGGAAATATATTTCATGTACAGAATTGACCTCTCTACAGATTTATTATAAGTATAGATAGATTAAACAGCTACTGTAAACATGACGAAATATAATTACCGATTTTGGAAAAATATAATAAACTACAAAAGTAATTTCTTTAAATATTTGACATCAATCATGGTTTGTTCATTAAAAAAGAAAATTGCAAAATTTGGATAAAAAAATTTCACGCTTTCAGATGTATGTTTTGTAATGTAGTGAAAGCTTAAGTATTTATTTTAGTATTACATAGTACATGAAAGTTAGGTTTTTTTTATGTAGCTTAGAATGACAAACAAGCTGACGGCCCGCCTGACGAAAAGTGGTAACCGTCGCTTATAGACATGAGCAGTACCGTGCACATAACAGAGTATACTGTTTCACCCATGATACACCCTATGCGTTGCCATTCCTGAGTACTCAGGTGTTATTCTTCTATATCCTGTAAATTCACGCCATATCCCACCCATCAAACCAAAACACAGCCATGCAAACACAACTGCTTCACGGTAGAAACACGAATGGGACAGAGGTGCCCAAGCAAACGACCTTTGTACAAAGTTCCTCCGCCTGACTGGGATAAAAATTAGTTTATATCCTTATCCAACCTTAGTTTCACATTTATAACATTAAATAAGAGTACCTGTTCGTCGGGGTCGTCATACTCGACGACGCGTATGATGTCACCGACGTCGAACGAGAGCTCGTCCGAGTCCTCGCGCGTGTAGCGGTAGGTGGCGCGCACGCGGTACAGCGTGCCCGCCGGCAGCCCCGCCAGTGTTGCCCCTGCGGACCATTCCACAAATTTTAACATCAACAAAACGAAAAAAATATCATTGCCCATATAGGTCGGGTATCTATTTTGGAATATGTTAAAAGTCTATCTAATATATATTTTTTTAAACAACTTAGAATGGCAAATAAGTTGACGGCCTACCTGATGGGAAGTGGTAACCGTCGCCTATAGACATGAACAGTACCATGGACATAACAAAGTATACTGTTTCGCCCATGATACCGCCCATTTTTATTGTGTTTTAAAACTCACTTGGAATGGGAAGATTAGACAACGCAAATCATATTTTTTTAGTCTGTTTGTTTTTGTCTAAGGCAACATTTATGGTCTAAAAAGAAATATTTCGTTCCTAATATATAATAGCAAATGGCGGCAATGTTCCTTTTTTTCGCTCCTCCTAATTATCTTTATGTATTTTATTAATCACATACAACAACTTCAGTTTATTGAAATATTAAGAAGTAAGTTTAGAAAAATGACGCCACAGATTCGGTCACGTTGTTGTCTAAAAATTAAGCATCTGCATAAAATTGCATACATTCTGCTTTCCAGCCTCACTAGACAAGTGGCAAATGAATCTATCAATAGAATCGTTATCGGTAGGCGATTTTATAAGATAGAATAAGACGGAGACGTCCTCTGTCTTGTTCTTTCTTAAGCGGGCGCCAACCGAAAAGATATTGCCGAATATTCGTTTGCCTATTGACTAGGAGAACTGTTATAGTGACAGGAAAATCATAACATATTGTGTGAATGAGGTCCTAAGAACGAGGAATTACATAGAAGGAATGATAAAATAAAAACTTCATAGCAGGCTAGTGTATAGAAAATGTTATACGGCTGTACACATGAGCAGTATCATGGATATAACAGAGTATACTGTTTCGCCCATGATACCCTCCATGCGTTGCCATTCCTGAGGACTCAAGTGTTATTCCTCTGTACCCAGTAAATTCACGCCATATCCCACCCTTCAAACCGAAACACAGCCATGCAAACACAACTGCTTTACTTAAACAATAATGATTAATGTATTGCTATGCATATAAAAAAAGCACATACCAAAATGCAACTACGCATGCAATACATATAAATGCACAAAATAATTACATAACTAGCCACATATATATAAATAATAAACCTTTTGCAAGTAAACAGTACACCTAAACATAAGAAATACATTTACAATATAATAAGATAGATATTTGTTGTAGAAAAATATGATGCAAAAACATACTTACTTTACCATTATGTTATTACCATCAGGTTACCATCAGGTAATAACATAGGTTATTTAATTAGTTTTTTTTTGCTAGTTATTTGATTAAATTATTAATATTATTTTTTATTATTTCTTTAAGTAAATCATTAGACCACTGTTCGGAGACTAGAGGCGTTTGGCACCCAAACAGCGAAAGATGCCTAGTTTTTTTTTTTATGTGTGAAAATGGTATGGTAACCCCGCCTGCGCTAACGGGATACGCTGGCGGAGCACCAGTGAAGGGTGATAGATGAGAATGAAAACAGGCCAGTTAGGCCATCATGATGAATTCATCAGGAATTAACCATGATAGATTTCAGGGGGAACCGCGAGGAGGTCGACCTGGTTGGGTATATTGCTAGCAATAGGATTCTCAGTCTCCATCACTAACAATCCCTTTCCCCCCAGATGCCTAGTTTTGAGGCGATACACGTGTCGCACAACGTGCGTGAACGAAATGGTAGTCGGAGATTGATGGCTAATATGGAAGGTTGTACCGACAAACGTAGTATAGGACGACCCTCACTCGATGGAGTGACGATCTCAAACGCATTGTAGGGAGTCAGAAGCAGGTAGCTCAGGATCGTTCCTTATGATAGTCTGTGGGGAGGCTTATGTCCAGCAGTGGACGGATAATGGCTGAAATGACGACGATGATGGAAGGCTGTGGAACTTCTGGTAGTGAGAGTGGTGGTCCTTTTTTCTGTCATCAATGTCCAGGGGAACCCAGTATTTAGATATCAGAGTGGTACCGGCATTATCTATACCTATTTATTATTACAAAAGCAATTTATTCATAGCAAACAAACCTTGCTCACACTAACCTCTTTTGAAAATACCTGTTTTTGTCAATCCTCTTTTTTCGATATACTTTTTTATGCTACTATAGTGACCAAGAAACGGCTAATCAATATGATTTATGTTGATTTTTTTATGATGATTACTGTAGTCTATGGACAACTGCAATAACCCTAGTATTGGCGACTTTAAGAAACCTTAAGAAGAATAAAGAATAAACCTTATTTAAGAATAATTCTTATCTCCTTACAATAGAGTTTAATTTACGACCTAAAACTGGCCTATGCCCAGCCAGTGGCAATGTTAAGATGATAATTTTAAAAATATTTTTTTTTTATTACAAAATTTTAGCATTTTAAATAGTGATTTTTAAAATAGAATGCATGTGCAATAAAAGTTAATAAATGCAATAGATATATACAGTTATTTATTATTATGTATATATTTTACAAAATCACTTACCATACAAACGACCATGTTAAACCGTCCCCTCTGAAGTATTTTGTTATTATAAAATTATTATTGTATGTATGTATGTGCTTCTAAATCCTATTCACATTAAGAGTGACATTTTTTTAAAATTCAATAATAACAGAATCTAAAATATACGGAATATCATAAAAAATTATAGGATTTTTTTCATAATAAAAGAATTTATTTCGATAATTATAAAATTAATGGAACGGGACGCTAAACATTATTTACTATATAAATACATACTATTAAGTGAGTCTGGATTAAAGTAGGTTTTTTTTTTTTTTTTGTAGAACAACTTAAAAAACATCACGTAAATTATTTAAAATTACCAATTCAGCTTGAGGCTTGAAAGGCTGACCAATTTAAAACTCTAGGATTTTAAGTGATTTTTAAGTATAATTAATTGGGTTATTTTTGAACAATATTTTTTTTTTTTGCACTTTCTGCACTGCCAAACATTTAATCTATATGGTTGTTATAATTATTAGATATTGTAAGGCACTTTCAATTTAAAATAAATCATTATAGGTACATAAATATATATTTTTATGAAATATATTTATTTAAGACAGCATCAATAAATACTGTTATATATAAAACAACAATTAATTTCCCTTTTTTTTTCTATAATAATTATTAATATAATTAATTGTTAGTTGTAATGTATAATTTTAATGTAATAACTACAGGTTTAATTTACGTGTAATTAAATCGAAAAAAGCTCAACTAGTTTCGGGATCAATTCGTGATCCTTAATCATTAGCGGCTGCGATGTGAGTGCGAGCCTTTCTGCACCGCTGAACGTGAACTGTAGACGCTTACGCCATGTATATATGTATGTATGTGTATATATATATATATATATATATATATATATATATATATATATATATATATATATATATATATATAGGGCCCAAGACTTACATATCTAGTGTGAAGTTTTGGGAACATTTCAAAACATGTATTTTTATTATTATTGTTACAGACAAGACAGTCAGACTTGTTCTCGCATTACAGTCGCTCATGACTAAGGATCAAGATTTGATCCCAAAACTAGTCGAGTTTTCTCGATCTAATTACACGTAAGCTAAACCGGTAGTTAATACATTAAAACACAATGTATACTTATAAATGTTTTAATAATAAAATTTTAATGTATGTATAATACCACTCTCATTGTGAAGAGGACTTTACAATAAAATCTGAACTCACCAACGGGTATGTCGTAAACCTCATCACCCTTGTGCTCATTAGCACTATCTTTCTCTTTCTCACTTGGCTTTTCTACGTCTACTTGTCTTTTTTCTTCATTACTAGGCGACTTTTCTGGTGCCACCGGCGTCGGTGTTCCTGGGAGAATTGTGTACTATTGTCTACAAAACGTAACCTGATCTAGTTTTATGTACTGTATGTATTTACACAGGGGTCTTTGTAGAGTGGACATGGTAGCTGAATTACTATATAAACATGCGTCTAACTACGACCAACATATAATTAGTGAATCTGATTTTATACCTTTACCTTCTTATTTACATGGACGGTCGAGTGTCCTCGATAAGAGTGAGTAGGGGTTAAATGGAAACGGGAGTTTTATTTTAGAAACAGATAGTTTTTTTTTACAATATTACACAAGACCTTTTTTTATTGTTAGTCAGTAGGACCTAGTATGTTTTTCCAACTGGAACTCCTTTTTCCACCAGTACCTGTTCTCTTGACATATGTTTCGTAAATACTACAGTTACCTGAAACGTCCGCATGACTGATAAAGTACTTACCGACAGGTATGTCATACAACTCCTCGACCTTCTTTTCTGGTGAGGAGTCGTCTCCATTGGTGGTTTTCTCCTCGTCCGAGTGCCGCGCCGGCACCGGCGGAGCATTTTCCGCTGCGGCAGCGGGCGGCGGCGTGCCCGGGCTCACCGGCAGCGTGGCGGCCGCGGGGGGGCCGTCCGCTGCGGTGGCGGAGGCGGCGGGGGCCACAGGCGAGCCCTCGGCGGGGGACGCGTTGCCATTGAGCGCGGGGGAGGGGGGCGCTACACACACACACACCACAACGTACACTCCATGCATGGCCACACGAATACAATACAACGAGTGTATTATTGAATTACTAGAATTCACAGTCACCATATTAAGTTAAACGATTTTTTTGGTTATTAATTTAAGAAATTTGTCTATATTTATGCTCTATTTTTGCAATAAAAAGGCATGTCAAGATTGTTTAAAAGTTGCGTTAAATAAAAAAAATCCGATTATACCTATCATTACGTTTATAGATCCACATTATTCACCTTCAAGGTTTCAAGTGACAAACTGAAGATAATACAAAAATAATCTCAATAATACACTCGGATCAAGAATCGGGTCAAGGTTAACACGCTGACCTAAAATCATCGCTCAGGACAAATTTAGATCACGAATTAAGCATGGTTATTGTGAGACTTCAACATCAAAGACCACGCCGCTATGAATAACAAACGATTTGAACAATTGCGTTAATAAAAACTTGCAACTTCGGACAAGTTACATAAAAGCTTGACTGCAGTCTCGAAATAACCATAAATTCTATAATAAAACTCGAAATGTTAGTCAAAAGACTTCAAATGCATCGAATCTCCACAACACTGCTAATAAATTAGCTTCAAACGCGAAACACACCACATAAGCTTTCAATTAGTATTGCCATTGTATATAAAACTAACAATGCATTTGGCTTTGTTTCTACCTTATATTTTTTTTATATTAGGCAACAATATACACAAATATATTTTTTATGATGACTTAATATTAGATTATTGCCTCAAATGTAAAAATAAAGTTTTTTTTTAATATTTACGTTTATATTTGTGCAGCAAGTTGATTATTCCCCAACCTACCCTAGATTTATTTTCTTTAAGGACACAAATTTCATACAAAATCATGGTATGAAATACTGATTGTTATTACAATACACCTGACAAGGTAATGTTATTACATTATTGTACTTTCTGCAAGGTAGGTTTTTCTTTATTCTATCTGCGATTTAAGTGTTCTTCATTTATGAATAATACATACGTATTATTCATAAATGAAGAATAAGTAATTTATAAAATACGTAGTGTTTGATCAGTCTACGCACCTAACCTACACTAAGTTTTTTGATGAACAAGACGTCACCCATCTATGGGCACGATTTGGGAATGAAAGTGTTTTACTGTATGAACAAATTTTAAGTAGAAAACTTCAGAATTACATTTTACAATTGGAGAATTACATGTTACACTTACAGAATTACGAATATCTATGGATTTACGTTCATTTCTAAGGAGGATCGACGTAAGCCAGGCGGCCAGTCGCAAAACCAAAAGTCAAAACGTTTTTGTGATATAAAAGAATCATATTACGCCGACCTCATAATTGGGATAAGGGCAGGAAGATGATGACGAACTATGGAATTACGTACTTGTCAGTCATATTTAGCGTAAAACATAATCCGTAGTCGACCCAATTTTACCCCCTGATTTATTTTATACCGCTGAGGTGGAAAACAAGTATACGGCCCACCTGCTGGTAAGTGGTTACCGTAACCAAAAAAATGATGGTCAAAGTCTATTGTAGTAATAGATTCTAGATCACCATCATTCGAATCATCATCGAAGGTCTCTGACGATGCTCAAGGTAAAGAGGGTTTTTTCTACGAAACACTATCGGTATATAGTGGCCAAGTAAGGTAGGGAGGGTACTCACTCTGCACGGCGGAGGGCGCTGAGTTGCCGTTGTGCGCGGTGATCTGCGAGTTGGCGGTGGGCGAGGCGGCCGGCGAGATGTTGTTCAGCACTGGCTTCTTGGTGTACGAGCCGCGCTGGCACTCGTTCGCCAGCTTGTCTGTGATGGCCTCCAGTTCCGCGAACACCTGTAATAGGTGTCGATGATAAGTGATAATGTTGCAAGCATTTAAGAACTACGTTTGTCGCTTACTTAGGCGAATCTTTTTTTATAAGACAGAGAGTAAAGGAGCACGCGGCTCACCTGATGGTAAGTGACTACCACCGCCCATGATCACCCGCAACACCAGAGGCATTGCAGATGTGCTGTCGGCTTTTTAAATAGGAATATGCTCTTCTCTTGAAGTTTAGTTCGGTTCGTAAATACTGCTGCTCTAAGCTGATACCAAAGCGTGGTTGAGGAAAACCGCCATTTATATCAGATGGTCAGGATAGAACTTGAGTTTGTAGTAGGTCCGTCTGAGCATATAAGTGTAAGGGAGTCGTATAAGCATATAATCAGCCTGATGGTAAGTAAACAAAGTAAGTGGAATGATTGCCACTTGTATTGCGTAAAAGAACACGTAAAACTCCTTGGAGTTTTTGAACTCATTGGAGTGGACGATTTATTGACATTGGTCAATTAAAAATCGTTCAAATTTTTAAACAACCTGCAAAAGAAAATTCCGAATTTGTTAGTACATACATATATCTCTTTTTTTTAAATATATATTACGTTGCTAAATCTGAGTGGAATTTGATAGCTTTTTTCGAAATCGATTGTATTATTCTAGATTTCAGATTGTCCTACATTTTCTGGATCATCTTCTGTAACTTTAATCACTTTAGTGTTTATAAACACAACTTGTAAGTTACAGACATTTTCTTACCTTCGAACTCTCCGAGTGGAAAAGTTGCTCAGCGCTAAACAGGGTCTGCAGATTGTTTACGTAGAAGAGCACCCGTGAGTCGTATAAAGCTGGCAGTTCGTCGTGCAATTCCGAGTTCAGGACCTCGTACGTGCGTTTAGCTTCTTCTAGTTGTTCACGACCCTTCGTCACCTGTAATAGAAGAAATGACTCGTAACTGCATGCTCCAGCATATAGAATTTTGAAATCAGCATGAACCTTATGGGCAATACCTCTATAATAATAAAAGACAATATTATTTTTCAAGTACAGACATCGCTTACTTAAAATTTTGCTCTACCTATTAGTAAGACAATTTGTAAAGAGATTGTAATGCAATACATAATAAGGTAGATATCCTGTGCAATATATAATATAGTGCACTGGTGGCCAACTTGACTAGACCCAAGATCTACTGTTTACTGACGAAGCCCTGTGCGATCTACCAATTACTTACTTGAAATCACAAATGAAACAACATAGTTCAGTACACAATTATGTAGTGTTGTAGTATTTTTTATTTTATTAAGTAGGAAAACAGAAAACTGAATATTATTTTTAGTAACTACTTATTTATATTAGTGTGAGCATTGTGTCTGAGTATCTTCCTTAAATTAGCCAAATTTTATATTTTTTGCCTTTGCTACGATCGTCTGGGCCAAAAGTCGTGATCGATCGTGACCATCCCTGATATAGACTGTATAGGCTTTATCAAGATGCGTTAGATAAATTTTAGCATCAAAACAAAATAAAACTTGCTACTATGTACACGTGTTGTACAAGTACAAAGGGTCG
Organism: Galleria mellonella; assembly: GCF_026898425.1. Classification (NCBI taxonomy): domain Eukaryota; kingdom Metazoa; phylum Arthropoda; class Insecta; order Lepidoptera; family Pyralidae; genus Galleria; species Galleria mellonella. Next base: position 1,967,084 of record NW_026442087.1, read on the forward strand.
CAAATTATGTCATTCTCTACTTACATAGACCCTAAGATTAGAAATTACTTTGTTATAATCTACAGCATGATGTAATAAACTATATAAAGGAGTAAACAAACAGCATCATGGTCACACAACGGCGCCAGTATCTTATCACCCACCTTGACATCGTCCCTCCGTTTCGCGGCGTTCGCTTGCAAGTTCTGGAAACTGTGCCTTTGACTGTCGTAGTCCACCAATTTGCGTCCACGTTTTTCAACTTTTTTCTGAAAAGAAATCGATTTAATTTTAATTTTTGGTATTGAAATAACGATCGGTCCCGGGGTCGATGTTATTATGAAGTTACAAAAAATTTATATATCTATATCTATATTTCTAGGGGGAAAGTTTGGAAATGACAAACAAGCTAGGCTCATAGCTTAGAAAACCTGATAAGGTTTTCTAAATTGTCATCGACTAAGTTTTATCTAATAGATATAGTTACCACTTAGATGAAAAGTGTTATAAATTAATGTCTTACCATATATAAAGTGAAATGGTATACATGAATATTACATACCAAAGATATCATAGAAAACTATTATAACCATGGTATGGTATGGGAGAAAATTGTTAGTAATGGAGTTAATGACCTCATTGTTAGCAACATGTAACTATGTCGATCTCTACGCAATCCCTTTGAAACTTCAAAATCAGAGTGTTCCTTCTAATACAAGTGTTATAATCATTTATTATGTAATAAAGTATTAGGGTAAAAATTTTAAAGGGCATGTTACTTTAGTTAGGAGAAGTTGAGAGATTTTTTGATTAGAGAGACACTTATAGGAGAGATAGGATAATGTAAGAATTGTATGTAACAATAGAGGCTTTGGCATTGGATATCAATAAGGATCTTTGTGTGGATATGGCTCCTTCCATGTGGTCCCAACGTATAATGGGCTAACTCTTTCTTTCCCGTGGGAATTATCAGAGGCAACTTAGAAAATTTAATGGTCGACGAATGGACAGCAGCGTTCCTCTTAAAACATCAAAGCCCCTATATGGAAGAGGCCTACGTCCACCAGTGTACGGCTGATATGATGAAGGATCTTGGCGTGCAGATAGATCATTAAATGTATTATATCTTACCTTAACTTCAGGAAATTGGTTGGTGTACGTGTTGAGCGGTATGAGAACTTGATCGCCGAGCTTGTGCGAAAAGTCTTGCCAGAGCATCTCCATGTTTTGAGCCTGTACGTACAACAAGTCGTGACCGGACCAGCCGCTCTCGTACGCCTCCGTGATCGCTTCCATCAGCGACTTTGAGGCTGTTTGGACCGCTGGAAACATTATATTTAATTGGATCAGATGTCAATTTCAATATATCAAAAAGAGACTTTGCTATATGTGCCACTATCCCACTCGTGTTGCTAAGCTGCAGAATCTACATTGTTATGTCAGATTGCTGATGCCATATCTCGTATTATTCCTGAGGATTAAGGTGTTATGTCTATAACACCTTACCATTTAGAATAGCAACGTGTTTCGTAGTAACAGTATCGACTAGGCTTTATCCCTTCCCATTGTATTCTAATATCCTCGGCGAAATGTTAGTACATCAAGTGTTACATCCATCATAACTGCCACAGCCGACAAATACCTATGATTAGGGGGAAAGGGATCGTTAGTAATTGGGTCTAATTGACCCATTGCTAGCAATACACCCTATCAGGTCAATGTCCACGTGGTTCCCCCTGAATAGTAGTGGAATTCTTCACGATGGGCTAACTGAACTGTTTTCATCGTCACTTCATATCATCTATCACTGGTACCCTGCCAACGTATACCGATAGCGCAAGCGGGATACCATTCCATTATCACCTATAAAAAAAAAAAGCCTATGATTACCCCGATTAGGGATTTTTGATATATTTATTTCATTTTATCGTGAAATACTAAACAAGGTCTAAAGTATAATTAATATGAACCAACCTCGAATACATCTTATATAGTTGTTGAACTCCTTCTGTAACCTAAGCGCCTGCTGGTGCTGTCGGTTGAAGTTCTGCAAGTGCTCCTCGAAGATATCGTCGAGGGTACGGTCTACCTTGCCCAGGTTCTGGAGGAACTGTAACCAAGCAAATATAAAAATGAGCATTGTATGCACATTACAATTCTAACGAACATATTTCCAGAGCGTTAAAGTCCTAAAATCTTTGACACTAAAGGCCCTATAAGCTTAATTTTTGGCTTCACCGAAACGTGTTGTTATGTGAGATTAAGACTAGATTCTATAGTAGTAAAAGAAAAATAACAATAAAAACATATAAATATATTAGGTACTAAATCTTTATAAGCAAACAACTCAGTAAAGATTTAAAAACAAACAAATATGACTATGAAGATAAATAAAAATGTACAACAAAATTGAGAAGCACTTCCGTTTGGAATTCACTTAAAAATTGAGTTCATGAAAATTTTTTAAGAAATAAAAGTAGTAATCGTAGAAAAACAAGATTTTTTATTATAGCAAGACATGTGACCACACCATCGAAAGCGAACAGAAAGATAACATGGGTCATGAATACGACCAACCGAAAATATAATGTTCTACTCTGTTATACTTTCAACGGTTGGCCGCCCTGTGTCGGTTCACTAAGTGTTGGAGGTTATAGGATGAAGGAAACACATCACTGGATAATAAAAGATGATGGGAAAATGAGGAAGGGTTTCGTGTAGAATGGATAGAAGAACAAGAAGACTTAATAATCTATAGATATTTGATGCAGTATTAAAACTTTTAAACTTAATCACAGCAATTTGCACGTTGCATTAAATGTATCCATCGAGTTTAGACGTTAATTTAAATAACGCCCCCATTGTGTTAATATTCAGTGAATTTTGTCACCGCTAATTACATCTGTCACGGCTACATATGCATCACGTTGTGAAATTCAACAGATGAACTAACAGAATGTTGCGAGGTGAACCACCTACTCGATCGTATGTTTTTTAAAATAAAAAAATACTACTAGACCATATTATTTTTAAAACATGTTCGTTTTTAACGATGTTTACATGCATGTATAACGTGAATTTTATTAAGTTACTATATTTGTCGTTACCGACAAACATAGACTTCACGGGTTCTGCGAGCTGCAGCCTACAGTGCGAGACGGAAAGAGCAGCACGCCCACTGAAGACTTCGGGATGAAATAGAAACAATTGTCGTAATCGACAAACAATAATTCAATACAATTCCTGTTATACACAACTAGACCATCTTACATAGCTTAATCTAGTCTCAAACTACTTATTATTATTGAAACATTTCATTGCTATTTTCTAAGAGTGGAACTAATCATCTTCGAACCTGCCGTGCATGCTTGAGATATATAAATAGATGAAGCTGAAGAAATGTTAAGTTGAATTGAAAAGGACTATATGTGTGAACAGAGACCTTTAGTAGTCTATTCTATCTACCGTGGAAAGAATTTGTCGTGCAGATAGTTAATTCAAATAATTCTATTTATTTCTATAACGAACGTATACACAACCTATTCTAACGAGAGCGGTACATCGTTTCGTAAGAGAATCCAATCCGTCATCACGTCGACCTTGTCGTAGACAATCGTTGCAAGGCCCATTGTGTGCAAACTGTGTACGGTACACCTGCCCTCCGACTCGCTGATTACATCTCACAGCACAATTGGCATTTTGAACGTGTAGACGGTTTGAAAATTTCTCAATGTATAATATTTGTGTGTATTATTTTTTTTAAACAAATTTCTTGTACGACGGTCTTCATGGTATAGCTGTTTAATACTTCACCTTAAAATTCCGATATCGCGGTTGATCGTTTCAATTGATTTTTAGTTCACAAATCGATTGTTTCTTATAATATTTATTAGAATGGTAAACAAGCTGACAGTCAACCTTATCAAAACTGATAACTATCGGCTCCATATCATGAGAATCATCATGGATATCACAGAATACTTTGCGATGCTCTTAGCACAGATTATGAGTTGCCATTCTTGAGAATTATGGTGTTATTTAAAAAGCGAAAATCGAAACACCGCCATGCAAGAACGGTTGCTTCACAGCAGAAATACGGAAAAAGGTACTAAATCTTTGCTACAATCTAAGATCTGCTAAGACTTTGGTACAATCTGCCTGTAGAACTTATAATTACACTAATTACAATACTAATTCTTTTACTAATATTGTTTAAATTAAAGCAATTATAATTATAATGATGATCACGTTTATTACTGCTCATAATTTTTTGTCTAGACGTAATATTCTAAGGAATCATGGACGTCTGATTATCTATATGATTAATTTAGACAAACAAGAGAACCGCAAAATCAATTATGTGACTCTAATATAGGCAACCAGTTAGTAAATATGGAAATGTATTATAACATGAATAATTTGGTGGGTGCGAATAATGCTCACAATCTCCAATTTGGGATACATGACGCAGTCGGCGATCGTCAACACAAGAGACCATTAAAACTATTTTGGATTCTCTACCAGCGCAGGATTAAGGGTTTGGTGGAGCTTTAATTAAAAGTTATTTATCGATATTTTTTACTATATCCCAAATAAAGAGGTTGTTAATTCGTCTATTTATTTTGTATAGGCACACAGTTGTTGTTACGACATTTCTCCAGCAATTCTGAACCGATTTCTAATTGTTTTTGAAATCGAAAAGGTGGAAGTAAACCTTTCGAATCGAAAAGGTTTACTTCCATGTTGATCCTATTTTATTTTGTAACTATTAAAGCTGTCATTCTTCCTAAAGCAAGAAACTGCTTGTTGTATAAAAAATCTATACACGAAAACATAATATTTAACAATGCACAAAACATATTGTCATTCTGTGGTCACATATTATTTGGCTTCTTTTTTGTGGAGTAATAACTTGTTAATATACTTAATAATACAGATCTGATGTTTCAAAAGTTTCAGTTTTCATTCTTGAAACAAATTCAATTATTGGCAATGAACGAATATTTATTTTCTTTTGCTATTGACGCGACTGTTTTTGTATTTCTTACTTTTGTCAAATTATTAGAACAAAATAGCTTTATAATATTAATGCTACACTATGTGTACTGAATCGGTTAATCCATCGAATGCATGCCAATGTATGTGCCTTTGTGTCAACGGCCGATGGTTATCCATTGTTTCATGCAGACAATATAGTGTATGATAATAGATACCATGAAAGCAATGCACTTACTTGGTCTTACCAAGAAAGTCCACATATGGTTTGACTGAATCATCAGTCATATTTGTTTTATTAATTATAACATGAATGAATTTGTAATGGACAAGTTAATAATCTTATTTAATGAAATTTGATAATTTAATTTTATAATTAACAGACTCATCATCCACTATAATTCTACAAAATTATAAATGTGAAAATATGTAAAGATATTTAGATGTTTATTTTTTAGTTAATTAAGCTTAAAGAGTTAAACGGATTTGAACGAAATTTTATCTATCTTATTATTCCATAGGATACTTTATATACTGTTTCACACGGGCAAAGCCGAGGGAAACAACTACTTTTCTATAAATAATGGTCCTGAGGTTGCCGTGTTACGCAACAATCAATTTGTCCAAATTTGACGGAAATATTTGAATTCAATGTAGCCGAGGGCGAACCAACCGCGTTCCCTTTAATTTAGATTGAAATTAACATATTCTGTGATGCCCGTGGTACTGTTTACATCTACAGGCGGTTATTATCACTGTTCAATTCAAGTTGCATAAAAAATATTTATTGAAATGATTCTACGTATTGCAATGACCAATTACATTTTAATAATTTCATATCATCCAAAAGCGGTAAAATGTCCATGTCTCTATAGCTCTAGATCATCGGTTACCATAATTTGAAGCCATTTCATATTCGGTAGTCATAATTAGGTAAAGCGCATTACCATCATTACGTCTTTCGTCACGTCATATCCGCTGGCGTTTCCTTTCATTTTCGATTGTTGACCGAGGCCTTCAATTACACTATTGTCTCTGCGCACGCGTCTTTCTTCAATTTCATCGTTACAATGAGCCTTACTGTCACGCATTTAGGTTCATTATCGTCTTAACACGAAATCTGATTTGGGATTCAATCAATTAGCGTGGACGAGTAATGGATAATATAATTAGAATCAGTTGGTTGCTTTGTTTCTAATCTTTCGGTCCATTTCTATTATGCATAAAAGAAATCCTTTAAATCAGAAAATTCATTTAAGAAATCTTCAATTGCCCTTTGATCCTCAGGCTACTAATTTCCTGCTGTTAGTCTGTTACTTAAATAGCAGAACACTACGTCTTAATCTTCGTTTATTAGATAATGTATTGTCAGAATTAATTGAAATAATAGAAGACGACCGGGAAATAATTTGTAATCATCAACAGTACAAAAGAATTTCAATTTACAAAACCACGCAGAGTATGCAAAAAAACTCATTGCCGACTTTAAAATCTTGTAAAGAAAATTAAATAAGTACATTAAATAATCGTTTCCACTCAATATAACACGAACGTTTACGTTTTGTATGTGGATGTCTTCACGTAATAAAACAATGTTTAATGTTATAAAACTGTGCATCAAATACGTTGTAAATATTATGTATAAATGAGTAAATCAAGTAACACATAAGAATGTCCATTGATATATAATTGTCGTTTAATGTATTCTTTAATTTAGATCTTTGTCATTAAATTATTGTATGGAAAAATTTAATTGATAAGTTCAAATCATATTTTTGAATTACTCGATACAGGGTTGCATGTCTAGTCTACGATTGGTAAAGACAATCATCGATGTAAAAGTGTTTTTGATAAATAAATATTATTTCAAATTGAAAAATATACTTAATTAATAAAGTATCGATTACTGTCGATTACATTTACCATTTATTGATGCATTATCAATACACATTACGAATATATTAAATATTGATGACTAACATACAACATCTTTGAATATACCTACTTGTTTTGTTTTTTTTTTTTATGATACGCACCACATCGATCCTATTAACATTCAAGTCATAGTCGTGTAGTAAAAGCTCGATGGGGTCAATGAACAATAATAAATAATACTGATTTCCCACAAATTAGACAGATACCATTACAAAACTAGTTATAGTGTTCGACCGAGTTGAGAATACTTTGAGTCCATAAAATTGTTGATACAACGATAGAATTAAATCAGTACCTCTATGAATATGCATTGCGTTGCACTGCGTTTGAGGCGTTGGAAGACATGTGCTTGACGCTAAAAATAAAATAGGGGACTCACGTCGTTGTACGTATGCTACAGTTTCATATCTGTCACTCTTTAAATCTACTACGTCAACTTGAGAATGTTTGTTATTTTCTTTTTTTATGTTACTGTAAAGTTAAATGATTACTTTAAAGTAAAGGATTACATCGACATAATACTGCGAACATTAGGAATTATATTGACTTGATCATGACCGTGGAATTACGTAATGGGTTAGCAATGTAAGGACTAACCCTTTATTCATAAAAACGTCAAAAGTGTAAATATATTTTATAATGTTGTAAAACATTTGATATACTTTGCACGCTTAAATAACTTGCCTTTATAATAATAAAAAAAAAAACTGCTTGAAATGAATGCACACTTTTATTGAAGGACGCCATGACACTTACTTAATTACATTTTCCAATGTTGCCAACCTTAGGAACAATAATTTCCAATATACTACAATACTCTCCCTTTACAAGTTCAAACGTTGAGGTGCTGCCTCTGTCTTTCAGAACGCCTCAATATTTGACTTGAATGAGAACTTTCAAAAGAATTACTAGCACAAGCTACTTCTTCATTTTGATTAGTAACAATTTCAGAGGCTATATTACTATTATTACAAATGTTATCTGTTACCTCTGAAACTGGATCAATTACAATTGTGTCTGAATTATCATTACCATTTTTATCATAATTATTGTAAATAGATTCATGAGAATCATTAATCACATTATCATTTAATATATTTTTACCAGTTTCACTTACATGTTCCTTCTGATTCTGAGACAAAGAACGTATTATTTGGTCCAAATGACGTTTCCAAATTAAATTCTCTTCTAAAACTTTACATAAATATGTTCTTTGACCCAAAACTTCATCAATTATACACTTAACAAATTTCTTCTTATTAGGATTTCTATAATCTCTACAATAAACATAATCTCCCTCTTTAAATTTTTCCTCTCTTTTCCCTACTGTTATTTTCTGGTTTATTTCCTTTTTAGTAGATAATAAATCTAATCTGGATCTAAGTTTTCTATTAAACATAGCTTCAGCTGGTGAAACATTAGTAAAACAATGTATTGAATTTCTATAATGAAAAAGATATCTACACATTAAAGTTTCAAAAGACACATTTCTATTCTTGACATCACTTAATGACTTGTACATAGAATTCTTAAAATTCTTTACTGCATTTTCTGCAAAGCCATTAGTAGCTGGATGAAAGGGTGGTGATGTCTCATGTTGAATCCCATTTTTAAAAAGAAATTCAGAAAATTCTTTAGAACAAAATGAAGCTGCATTATCTGTTACTACTACTTTCGGTAAACCAAATCTGCTAAAACATTCACGAAATTTTTCTACAGTTGTATTACAATCTAAATTTTTCATAATAAATGCCTCTGGCCACTTAGTATAACAATCTACAATTAATAATATCATTTTACCCTTTATAGGTCCTAGGAAATCAGCATGTACTCTTTCATATGAAAAATTAGTTCTAGGCCATGAAATAATTTTAGACTTTTGAGGTTCTGGTCTTGCAGACATACAAACTTGACAAGACTTAACAAAATTTTCAATACTATTATCTAAATTTGGAAACCATAAAAATAAGACCTTGCATTGTTCTTCATTTTAACAATGCCCTCATGTGAAACATGAAGCTCCTTTAATAAATTATTCTGTAATTTCTTAGGTATTACTATGCGATATCCCCACATAATAACTCCACTCTCAATATATAATTCACTTTTACGGTTAATAAATGGTTTAAAAGCTTCATTTTTCATATGTTTGAAATCCATACCTTATCATGTTGTAAACACTACTTAAAAGATCCTTTCTAGTTTCAGATCGAATTAAATTTATATCTATAATATTCTGATCTTCAATAAAATTAATATAATCACATTCTTGATTATTACTGTTTAACACTGTTGACTGCAATGGCAATCTTGACATACAATCAGCTTTAACATTTTCAATACCTTTAATATGTTTAAATGTATAATCAAAACTTGACAAATACAATGACCATCGTTGCAGACGCCCTGCTGCCATTTGTGGTAAGCTTTTATGTTCACCAAACAATGCCAATAATGGTTTATGATCAGATAATAATTCAAACTTTCTACCTATTAAATACTGATATAATTTCTGAACAGCCCAATAAATTGCTAAAGCTTCTTTATGAATCATGGAGTAACCTTTCTCCGCTTTAGTATAAACTCTGGAAATAAAACTGATGGGTCTTTCTGTCTCGTCTGGCAAAATATGACTTAAAACTGCTCCTATTCCATTTTGTGAAGCATCACAAGCTAAACGCAAAGGTAAATCTCTACTATAATTAATTAACACATTATCTGAAATAATATCTTTCTTAATTGTATCAAAACTTTTTTGACATTCTTTTGTCCAATTAAATTTAATATTTTTCTGTAATAAATTATATATAGGCTTTAATTTAATAGATAAATTTTTGATGAATTTACCATAATAATTAACCATCCCTAACCATGCACGAGCTTCTGAAACATTTGTAGGTGCAGGTGCCTTAATTATAGAGTTCACTTTTGACATATCTTTAGATAATCCCTTTTCAGAAATAATATGACCTAAATATTTAATGTCCTTTTGAAAGAAAGTACATTTATCTTTATTGAGCCTAATACCTGCCTCTTTAAAGCGTTTTAAAACTTCCTTTAAATTTTGAAGGTGCTCAAGGTCATTATTTCCAGTGACTACTACATCATCAATGAAATTTACTACTCCTTTGGCTCCTAACAAAATCTTTTCAAGTTTTGCTTGAAATATAGCACTAGCTGGTTTAGTACCATAGGGCAATCTATGTAATTTATATATACCTCTTGGTGTGGACCAAGCTAACAACTTCCCTGTGGCTTCGTTTAATATCAAATGATTAAAAGCATTTCTTAAATCCAATCTACTGAACTTTTCACCTCCTTGTAAAGCTGTAAATATATCCTCAATTCTAGGTATTGGGTGATTAAACTCTTTCAAATATTTATTAACAGTAATTTTATAATTAGCACATAACCTTAATTGACCATTCTCTTTGATAACTGGAACTAAAGGTGTACCCCAATCAGAATTATCCACCTTGGAAATAACGCCTTCTTTTTCTAATTTTGTCAACTCCTGATCTACCTTTTCCTTAAATGAAAATGGAATGGGTCTAGGTTTCATAAAAATCGGCTTAGTGTTTTCTTTTGTCTAGACAAATCTCTTCACCCTTAATAACACCTAATTCATTTTTAAAAACATCTGAATACTCTTGCAAAATGCTTTCTAAATTTGAAACGCTTACAGAATTCAAACCTATTAACTCTTTCATGTCCATATCAAAAAGATTCATTAAATCTCTACCAAATAAATTTCTACATCCATTTTCCACTACTAACAAAGAACAATGAACTTCTTTTCCATTTAATTTTAAATTAACTGAAATTTCACCACTTGGCTTCACCAATTGACCACTATATGTTTTTAATTCCAATGCAGTATGGTTTAAGGGGGTCTTCCTATGTGACGGCCTGTTTTTTAGGGATATTTTAGGATTTTTTTTCTACGACCAGTAAATATTTAGAGCTTCAAGTTTTTTATCATTTATTAACACATATTTGGACAGTATAAATATAAAATTTCAGCTAAAAATATTCAGTCAAACTAGAGTTACAGCGCTCTGAACACCCCCGCCTCGAAAAAAAGAGCTCCCACTTCCTCCACGATTCCGGCTGATCGGCTTATCTGAAAAAAAAAAAATAAACGGCGTTTTAATTTGTAGGCTTAAAAGCACGGAATGACCTATAATCAAATGAATATAAAAAAAATTGGATTTTTGATAGACATTTGAAATAAAAGTTGCAAATTAGGCGTTTTTTTTTTTGTTTTTTGCTATAAAAAAATCGAAGTTTTGAAAATTTTCGATTGATAATAGTTCATTCCATGCGTTTACATATATTGAGTGTGCCCTGTAAATTTCAAGTAATTCGGTCCAGCCGTTTCTGAGATACAATGGAGGAAAGTTTGAAAAACACAGTTTTGAGAAAAACGCGTTTAAAGTTTCAAGTCCGTTAAAAACTATTAAAATATCAACTTACTCTCAATCGGCGATGCCTGGTCCATAGAGTATTCCTTCCTCTTCCTCGTGAAACTCTTTTAAAGCAGATTGTTCAGCTCTTGAGTCAATCCTGGCTTGTTTAACGACATCACTTACGCGCCGCTCAGAACGTAAGATTCGCTTTTCATCCCGTTTCTCAACATACGCTTGGGCTTCACGACCAACAGGGCATCCCATAATCGACATAACTTTTAAAATACCTTGAAAACCTTCATTAAAGATAATAACTGCTAAGTAGCTAGCAATTTCAACAATTTTGGGACCAGAATGAAGATGTTTAGGAGCGAAAGTCCAAATCAAAGAATTCAAAGATTCGTTATTGTTTTGTGTCTCTGCTCCTAAACAACGAATTAATAATTCGTCTTTCGATAAATCTTCGAAAACCGGTTTGATAGCTTCTTGGACTTGCGGAATTAGAGGTGGTTTATCGTGATGAAATTGGTCCAGTTCATTATTAGCTTCAGCCTTACGCCATTTACACCAACTGTCTTCGCCTTCTGGACAAAATTGATGCTGAGGGTTTTGATCAGAAGAACATTTGTGATAGTACGTTGCCCAAACTTCCTTTCTCATATCTTCAAGCGAATCTGGATGGCGTCGAATTGCTAATCCGTAGAATTTTGTAATTTCTTGGATAACTTTATCAGTAAGTTTACCTGCTCCTTTTCCTCCTATTCCTTTATTGGTTTTATCCTTTTTAACAGCCCGAAGTCGTGTTCCCATCCTCTTTTCTACGTGACCCACACATTCTTTTTGTGTTACCGCAGTATCTCCATACGGTTTAGTATCTAGGATCCCCTTGAAAGTTTTGCTGTCACCGTCGCCAATGTATGTTAGATACTTTACGCCATATTTTTCTACAGACCTCAGAAACATTTTCGTGATGGCACTTATTTCCATTTTACCGGAACTTCCGGAATGGTTTATGGTGCATTCATCTACATGCGTTTCATACCACATTTCGTATTCTAAAGGATTTTTTTTTTTTTTTTTTTCCACAAATTACATCCACCACAAAAACTACTCATGACCATGACATCTAAAACTTTCCCAGTGTACTTGCCGATCAACGTAGATACGCCGAGCAGAGATGAAAAGCCTCTTTTCTTCCAAGTACCGTCACCTGACACAGTCAATTCATCCTGTGGTTTTCCTGATTTTTCATTCATATTTTTTTCTTGCGTAACAGCGAATGCCAATAAAGTATCACACAGTGAAGATGTAGCAATATGAATGTTTTCCAGTAGTGCAGTATAAGTAGAATTTGCAACACCCGAACACATGTCCATAAAGCTACAGAAAAGATTTACTCCTTCTTGACCAACTCCCAATAATCGCATCGCAAATACAAACCGACGATTAACCTCAAATGCATTTCCGATCAACGGGCCTGAGTTTATAACTGTCTGTTTTTCACACTCACACGATAAAATAATTTTAAAGCCTAGGCCTCGGAAACTTGATCGCGAAATAGACACGTCACTTTTACAAGTTTTACATATAACTATTTCAGAGATTGCAGCAAATACAGAAACAAACTCCAAAATGCAATATGCGAAATTCGAAGCGATGGGAACCTCCATGTTCATGTTATTTTTAAGTTTATTGGCCGAAGCTGATGTAAATACCGTATCATTTTGGTGGGTAAAACGGTTTCCACTAAACTTTCTTTTTTTACTACGACCAGGATGAACATTTTCACTCGTACTTCCTTTCCGTCCACTCATTATGAAAAAAAATAATTTGTAGCTGTTGCTCTCTTCGAAGTTCAACCAAGACTAAAATAACTTCGGTAAAATATTATAACAATAGAAATTTCTGTTTAAGTCTGTAGAAACGTGTCTAAACTTGTATAAACGGATATATGAATAAAAGGGAGGCCACGTATAAAGCCGACGGTACACAATAGGCCCGGGCTCTAACTGCCAACTCAGCGCTCCGAACCGCTCTTCCTTTTACCTGCTGTATCTTTAAAACGACTTCGAATTTTCTAAAATCGCTTTACTACCGTATTCTAGACATGTTAAGGGAGCAATTTATGAAAAAAAAAAAAAATCGATTTTTTCAACCCATCACATAGGAAGACCCCCTTAATTTAACATTACAAAATTTTTCTTTATAAATCTTATAAGGAATGCAAGAAACAGTCGCTCCTGTATCCAATTCCATATCTAATGGTATTGAATTTACATAACATTTTATCATAAAAGGAGAAATATAATTAATGTGTGACTCATGTTTTACTGTAAATATATCCACTGAATTATTTTCAATATTTATATTATTTGTAGGCTTATTTTTACACACTAATGCTAAATGTCCTATTTTATTACAAATTTTACATTTATAAGACTTGTATTTACATCTAGCAAATGAATGATTAGGTTTTCCACAATGAACACATTTTAAAATATTACCTTGGGGACTCTTGTCACATTCCTGTTTATTAAATGTTTTTATTTTTACCTGTGCACTAGATTGTTTACTATTAAATTTATTTGAAATTTTATTCACTGACACTAAATCACTTTGTTGAAATGATGATTCCTTATTTAAAGCTATCTCCAATAAATCTTGAGTATCCTTTGTTACAGGCTCTTCACATAATCTATCTTGTATCGGCCCTGGTAACATTCCCGTAATAAATTTGTCCTTGACATACTCTTCTATTCCTTTTCCAAAATTGCACTCTGTTGCCGCTTCTTTGACACGAGCAAACCACTTGGATGATGACTCACCCTCCGCCTGCCGTAAATTGTAAAACTTTATTCTTTTTCTGAAATGGGCAACTCTTGGCTGAAACCTTAATTTTAAAACTTCTTCAATTTCCCTGTATGATTTTTCTTTCGGTAAAGATGGATGCACCATGCTTTTCAAAATTTTGTATACATCTTGATGTAAGGAAATTAACAGGGTTGGTAGCTGTCTTGCTTCATTTATTTGGTTTGCAGTAAAATGCTGTTCCATCCTTTCCAAAAAACAGTTAATATCATCTCCTTCTTGAAAGGGTTTAAATGAAATATTTGACGCCATGTCGGTTGTAATTTGTAACTTTTAAACAAATTACAAAAATGAAAAATAGCACTTGCGAATTATAAATACTTTTACTTCGTCGCCATTTTATAATGTTGTAAAACATTTGATGTACTTTGCACGCTTAAATAACTTGCCTTTATAATAATAAAAAAAAAACTGCTTGAAATGAATGCACACTTTTATTGAAGGACGCCATGACACTTACTTAATTACATTTTCCAATGTTGCCAACCTTAGGAACAATAATTTCCAATATACTACATATTTGTTTAATTTTTTATACCACAAAGGTGGCAAACAAGCATACAATCCTTCTGATGGTAAACGGTCACTGTAGAGAGACTTTGTATAAAAGTCGATTGCTTGGGTACCTCTGTCCCATTCGTGTTTCAACCGTGAAGCAGTTGTGTTTGCACGGCTGTGTTTCGGTTTGAAGGGTGGGATATGGCGTGAATTTACTGGGTACAGAGGAATAACACCTGAGTCCTCAGGAATGGCAACGCATGGGGGGTATCATAGCCGAAACGGTATACTCTGTTATGTCCATGGTACTGCTCATGTCTATAGGCGACGGTTACCACTTTTCATTAGGTGGGCCGTCAGCTTGTTTGCCATTCTAAGTTGTATAAAAAAAAAAGAAGGCTATGGACGCCTGCAACATTAGGGGTGCGCTTTGCCGACTCTGAAGAAACCTAAAACTAGCCTTATTATTGATGTGTTTTGTTTTTTTTTTCTTTTGCGCTCAATTCTTAATTTGAAACAAAGCCGCAAAATGCTCTAATATTTAAAATAGATAAGAAGGAGGTTTTAGTTTTTATTAATAAGATGGATAATGACTTAGAGATTGAACTGGTAATTTACCCTACATACAGAAAAAGGGCCAAGCACCTGTTGCAGCTTTATGAGATAAAACGCTGACCAGATTCATTAGCTCTGGTCATGTCACCAGCAAACTGGAGTACAACCATATCATTGTTGGCATCTTTCGTTTCATCAGAAGATGATAGAACGAACTGTACGTATCGTTTGTATGCTAATTGCTCAATGACTATGTTTTTTAAATGTACATAATGTCAGGATCATTGGGACAAGGTTAGCTTAAGTAACTGTAAAATGCAATAGAATGTTACTTAACCATATAAAAGACTCAAGTAACTTATTTATATGTTACCAACTAAGGGAGTTTGACAAATCCCTAATTCGCTCCCTTAGGGATAACAATGTATAAAACAAAATTAAATTAAATTATGGGACAAGTAATAACTGGAGTAATGATGATGACGATGATCTATATTAGACCAAAACATACTAAAGACTTTCTTTTGGATTGTGGTTCAATTTTATTATATTCTTGACCTTCTAAGTGGTTGGTTGTATTGTCGTATCGTCGTGTGGTCCCGGCATAGAATAGGCCACCCCTTCCTTTCTCATAGGTGTCGTAAGAGGCGACTAAGTAAACTTAATGGTCGAGGGTTGGGTAGCAGCGTCCTTCTTAAAAAGGTCAACAAAGCGTAACTGCGGTTGCTGATCTGCTTGTCAAGCGTGGCAACTACTGGCCTCTCGATAGAGAGAGGCCTATGTTCTGCAGTGGACAGTAAATGGTTTATATGATGAAAATGATAATGATTCCTACTTCATTTGTTCACCTTTGGACTACGAAAGTATGACCATGTTTTCAAACTTCGCTGATAACTTAAAGGGTGGTACAATCTATACCGGGACCACACGGCAATATAGTTAAATATATAAGTATTTTTGGTAATCAACACAACCGACCGTTACCGGCCTTAACACGAGTTTATTTTAGGAAGGAAAACGGTAAATAGGTACCACAAACCGCTAAACGTTAAGTGTGAAATCAACGTGTTATGTATGAAATTAAATATAATTACACTTCCTTGGACCAGGGTCAGGCTTCTTTCTCTTTTGCGGAAAACTGGACAATCCAGCAATTAGACGTCTGGTTAAATCACTATACACTGTTCAAAGTGTTATTTTCTGAAGTGATTTATTGTGTATGATTTATTGTATATGTATGTATATTAGTACTCGTATTCATTAACCAGGTCGAAAAAAGTATTCTTTTTCTCGTAAAAAATTAGATTTAAAAGAAAAAAAGAAAAACAACCACAATCTGTAGCAACGGCACTACACAGTACAAGGTATGATATACCTATTATTATACTATTATATTTATAAACTATGGGTATATACCTGAAAATAAAGAGATTTATTATTATTATTATTATAATGATTACCTATTATATTTATAATGATATAGTATCTTATTAAAATAATAAATGCGGAAGTTTGCAAGGATGGATGGATGTTTATTAAACCTTCACCCAAAAATATTGAAAATTTGATACCCGAATAGGTTATACCCTAATTAAGTACATAGAATACTTTATGTACTGATTTCCACGAAGGAGTCGATGAATACAATTTTACAATAAAAAAAATAAAAAAAACAGGTAAATATAAGGATAGTTTTTTTTTTAATGGGTGATAATGGAATGGTTACCCCGCCTGTGCTATCGGTATACACTAGCGAGGTACCAGTGATGGATGATAAATGAGGATGAAGTAGGTCAGTTAGCCCATCGTGAAGAATTCAACAAGAATTGTTCACTATGGTTTCCAGGGGGAACCACGTGGAGGTCGACCTAATAGGGCATATTGCTAGCAATGGGGCTGTCAAACTCCATTGCTAACTATCCCTTTTCCCCTAATATAAGGATAGTAGGATAGAGAGAACAGAATAGAATAGACATTTATAATCGGATTCTGATAGGTTGTCTAATTCATTATTCAGATTAAAAATAATGTCGTTATCAACTTTAATCTCAATTTACTGCAAAAAAAAAATGAAATAAAAGTTGATTAAGACAGTACTGTAAATCTAAATAATGCAGCTTTTCTATTTTTTTTATGCAACTTAGAATGGCAAATAAGCTGACGGCCTACTTGATGCAAAGTGGTCATCGTCGTCTATGAACATGAGCAGTACCATAAATACAAGTGTATACTGTTTTGCTCATGATACCCCCCCCCCCCATGCGTTGCCATTCCTGAGGACACAGGTGTTATTCCTCTGTACCCAGTAAATTCACGCCATATCCCACCCTTGAAACCGAAACACAGCCATGCAAACACAACTGTTTCACGGTAGAAACACGAATGGGACAGAGGTACCCAAGCAAATGATTTGTACAAAGTCTCCCTCTGGTATCCTGGCAGCTAATAATGAACCTACTTATACAAAACTATGTTTACTTTGTGGCCCCAGATGTTAAATACCTGACTTTTAATAAGGGAGTATCTTGGTTTAAGACCAGAGGATCGTCATGGTGTAGCATTTATTATTACTATTTGTATAAAAACCTTCATATATATTTATTAGATATTCATGGTGTTACAGTTAATATTTACAGACTAGTATTTAAAATATTAAGGCAGGTTAACAGGTTTCTTACTATTCTAAAATTACAAAATTGCTTTGCGCAAAAAAGGAAAAGTACAATGTGGATATGCGATCACAAGACACTCAAATATAAATATTTACTAATGCATGTATGTTACAATATATTCAGTACTGCTATATTTATTTTTATTTATTTTATTTTATTTATTTATTTTTTGGAAAACATATAGCTGAATTACAGTCAATACATAATCAAATTTATATCTATGTGTATCATAAATCGTTTTCACATTTGCGTAATAACACAATTGATCGGTTTTCATATATATATATATATATATATATATATATATATATATATATATATATATATATATATATATATATATATATATATACGCATATATATATATATATATATATATATACACACACACACACATATATATAATGATTAAAAAAGTTATAAATTTTGATGAGACACCTTTATATACACAAGTTACTTTTATTGGGACGACAATAAAATGCGCTTCCTAAAACGATTCCTCTAATATGCGTGCTAAGGTCACAGAGCATGAATATCATGTCTTATATCCACGGACATTCGTCTTGTCTGTCGCTATGCTCCAAGTAACTATGTAATTGACTTGCAACTTGGCCACAGATGACAATCACACAATAAAACTCCGAGATGATAGCTCTACACACCGAATGTCCTCGGCCTATTATAAAAATAACAAATATGAATACAATAGCGTGAATATTTTATTATAGACGATTTTAAACGATGAAGAGACGAAACTCTAATGCAAATAAAAAACCAGCTACATAATTGCCATCATATCAGCCCTTAACTTTTTTTTATGCAACTTAAAATGACAAAAAAA
Source organism: Galleria mellonella (assembly GCF_026898425.1). Classification (NCBI taxonomy): domain Eukaryota; kingdom Metazoa; phylum Arthropoda; class Insecta; order Lepidoptera; family Pyralidae; genus Galleria; species Galleria mellonella. Next base: position 1,985,836 of record NW_026442087.1, read on the forward strand.
CTAGCTTAAGCTTATATATAGTAATACTAGCTGACTCGGTAAACGTTGTTTTACCATAAACATTATTTCTAGAATTATACATGAAAATATATCGTACTACAATTTTTATTTTCGATTGTCATCTTGCAACCATATTGCGGCATATAAAAATCGCGATTAAACAACAGGGGTTGATCGTAAAAGCGTGAAAATTTAAATCTGTGTGTATTTTTCAATGCTAAATCATAATAAAATAGAAATAAAAAAATTAGTCAAAAAAATAAAAAATAAAATTTAGGGGTGTGTCACCCTTATCATTGAGGACTATGAAAACTAGATGTTGGCCGATTCTTAGACCTACCCGATATGCACACAAAATTTCATAAAAATTGGCAAAGCCGTTTCGGAGGAGTTTGGTAACAAACACCGTGACACGAGAATTTTATATATTAGATGTTGACTTAAAATAGTTTCATAGATTATTTGCAAAACAAACACCACCTCGGCACCTATATGTTGTTATCGGTAATGACATTCAGTGAACCTTAGACCTACTTACGTTTACTGCATTCTATTATTATTATAAGCAATATTAGAATGTCAATATTTCTGTATTCTATAAGTTATTTATATTTATAGCGATCTTTTGCCGGAAACATGTAGTTCCGTGTGGTCCCGGCCATCCATTCCTTTCGCGTAGGTGTCGTAAGAGGCGGCCTTCTTAAAACAACTCCAAAGCTTAAATACGGTTGCCAATTCGTCTGCGAAGCGTGGCAACTACTTGAAAAAACACCCTAAGGGGAGACTTTGTACAAAAGAAGATTGCTTGTGTACCTCTGTCCCACTCGTGTTTCAACCGTGAAGCAGTTATTCGCATGGCTGTGTTTCGGTTTGAAGGGTGGGATATGGTGTGAATTTACTGGGTACGGAGGAATAACACCTGAGTCCTCAGGAATGGCAACGCATGGGGGGTATCATGGGCGAAACAGTTATGTCCATGGTACTGCTCATGTCTATAGGCGACGGTTACCGTTTTCCATCAGGTGGGCCGTCAGCTTGTTTGCCATTCTAAGTCGTATAAAAAAAAAATTATCATTACATAGGGGTAATATCCGATATCGATATATTGAGTTTTTCTGGACATTGATGACCACCCATTGCGATATCGCTCATACCAGTCGGATATATAAGAACCAGAATAAGAAGAATATAAGAAGAAGAAGTAAATATAGATATATTTACGAACGGGTTCTTTTTTTCGATATTATATATTGGATAACCAATATCTAATATATATGCTGTTAGGCCAATATATAAATATTGAAGGATATTACTCACCCTTAACATAAACCCCCTTCATAAATCTAATTAACCCTTTTAACAACGCAAATAGCTTATCCGTTAATGAAACATTAGCGAAACGCGCATGCAATAATATTTTAAGTCCAGAAATAATCACTGGTTGTGCAGAAAACGTGACTACGTTTCATAACAAAACTTTAGATATTTCTAGATCTTAGGATACAAGTGAAACCACAAGTGGATTGATTGCATTGCCACGAATAGCTATATAAAATCGATTCATAGCAAATACTAGCAAGTTAAAAGGAACATTACATAACTTGTCTTAATAATACCAAATTGTTGAAGATTAAATGACATTTTCACAATTTCTCTAGTTGCGGTACACTTTATCAGGATCCAATTGCGTAATAGAGAGTGCTTTATAGTAGGAAATGGCCTAGATCATTTTCGTGTAACTAAAATTAATATCTCAAGGTATTCGATCGAGCAGAAAATGTTAGCGTAAGGTGTAAATCTCAAGGCACAGACGACAAGTTTTCTCAAATATTTGACATTAAGATAAGATTTGAAAAGTACATATTGTAAGTAAATCTGCTGTAGATTTATAATAGTATTGTATTTTTTTTTTTTTTACAGAATGGCAAACAATCTGACGCCCCACGTGACGGAAAGTAGTAACCGTCGCCTGTAGACATGAGCAATACCATGGACATAAAACAGAGTATACTGTTTCGTCCATGACCCCCATGCGTTGCCATTCCTGAGGACTCAGGTGTTATTTCTCTGTACCCTGTAAATTCACGCAATAACCCACCCTTCAAATCGAAACACAGCCATGCAAACACAACTGCGTGGCTTGCTTGGCGTGCTTGGCGTGAATTTACTGGGTACAGAGGAATAACACCTGAGTTCTCAGAAATGGCAACGCATGGGGGGTATCATGGGCAAAACAGTATACTCTATTATGTCCATGGTACTGCTCATGTCTATAGGCGACGGTTACCACTTTCCAACAGGTGGGCCGTCAGCTTGTTTACCATTCTAAATGGTATAAAAAAAAAAACTGCTTTATGGTTGATCCAAGCAAACGACTTTTGTACAAAGTCTCCCTCTGGTACTTTTACTTTTACTACCACTGTCACTAATTTAACAGAAACATCTATTGTAGAAGATGTTTGAATAAACGTAGTGAAAGAAAACTGATACAATGTAAAGAAATTCAGTTTGTAGAACATCACTCAAGTAGAAAGTGTTTGAAGACATCCCATAAGAGGTTATTCATGTAGTAAAGATTCAAAACAGTGTTAGCGATGTGTCCGTTTGGGGGGCCACTGGTACAGATGCTTCTGCTATTGTTAGCTATACAATGCAGTCATCAATCAACGCTTGTAGCTCCTCGCTGTAATGGCACAGCGAAGACTCATAAGAGATCACGTGATTGACAAGTGCGAATTGAATCCGTTTATTGATCAAAGGCGTTACTAAATTCAATTTAGGTCAAACTGTAATGTACTATCATTAATCATATGTATTAATAAATCATTTTGAAAGAATGCGAGTAATTTTAATAACTTATAAATTGTTTTAAAATGTCAAATTACTGCTATTTTACAGTTATTAATTGAGGATAAATACTTTGCAGTAGCTTTTACAATATAGATAAGATTATAACAATTATGTGTTTTATTATCATAGGAGCTCCGAGGATGACATAATGTACAATAGGTTAAACCGATATACATATATATTAATAGGTTAAACCAATCGATATCTACACGCAATGTCTGGTAGAGGTTAGACATAATGGTTAAAATAGTATGATTTTGAATAAAATATAATTTATTTCTTTAAAATTATAATATTCTAAAAAAGGTGAACTAATTATAATAAGATTAATTCTTATTTATTCAATTTTTATTAAAGCAAATAATTCTACAATTCATAATTTTTTCAATTCAATTCATCGTCATGGCACCAACATTTTTAAGTGCAAAAAAAATTATTGAAATTGGTATACAAAAGAGGAGATATGGTACCAAACCATTAAATATACAAAAAAAAAATACAGTCAATATGGAAACATCAATTTTAAAGTCGCTTAATATTTATCTATGCTAAACATTGAAGCTATAGTCTCCATACCTACCGAATAAAACGTTAATGCACTACGAAAAAACAATGCAATTTATATCGTATTCGATTCAGTGCACACGTCGTGCGAAGGTGAACCGATAGACATGAGACTGGATACATAAATTAGAAATAAAGCGAGTTTAAAAAAGACGAAGGATTCAAATATTGGCAGTGTTCCGAGTCGACCAGATTCCATACGAGTTACGCCTCGGGTATTGCTGTCAAGTGGTACAGTCGGCTAGTGCTATTATTTTGTATCAATTACTTTGATAATGTTAATAAAGAAATAGACCATGGTCTCTTTATTATTAAGGCATAATAAGAGGCAAGCGACGCCGTGCGCAAGCGCATGCATTGGATCGGACATACCCCGATTTGTAACGATTGGAAATTGCAAACAAGCTGATTGTCCACATAAAAAAGTTGTAACCATTTCCTATAGAGTTGAAGGAGTGAATGCACAAACAGGGACACCAAAACACTGTAACGTTGATTCTCGATTTATTGTTAAGTTATTTTACTAAATGCAGTAAAAAGTGTTAGTAATTTCTATATGAATAAAAGTTATCTAGCATTTGTCACTCAATAGACATAACTGTCAATAAAGCAATTCTATTGTCCGTAACAATGGCTATAAGAAACTGAATGTTAACCTAAGAATATCAGTAAATAAGGAAAACCACTTATGTTTTCCTTATTTATTCGTATTACTTGATATTATTTAAAAATAAATTTTAGAGAGATTTAGCCTCTATCATTCTTTATCTAAATATTTTGCCGTTTCCTGTAGTAATAAAGGAGAAATATCATCTGTAGGCCAGTCCTTGAACAATCTTAAAATTTTTAATAAATCACGATGAATATCCGAAAAATACAAGAAAATTTATCTAATAAATTGTACAAGATATAAATATTTGTATTAATTAAAATTTTTGTATTTACAGATAGATTAGTTATACTCGTATGTACGTATCTTTGGTTAAATATTTTTAATAATAGAATAATTAATTTTCAATAATACAAATAGTATTAAAACTTATGACGTAATATTTTACACATAAAAGGCCATTACAAAGTACCTAAAATTGGTACTTGACACTAGAGAGCACCACCTTGAGACAAGAAAAAGAATATTGTAGTTAAAAAAAAACTAAAAAGACTGAGCAATGGATGTATATTTTCTTTTTTCATTTTAATACCATGTCTTTATGATTACAAGGTCTTTTATAGAACTATTACACAATGTACATATGTATCGCAATATAAAACGTTTACATGTGAACAGGTACAATGTAATTGAAACTACAACGCACAGGTAATTAATGTTAATATTCATTATCCCACATGGTCATTCATAGTACAACCTCGAACCACGTGTAAGACCATCAATGATGCACCCAGAGGCCGACCTTGTAAACCTTGGAAGTGGTAATTATAGGCAATATAGTAAACACACACTACTTTGGTGGGAACTTAGCGTAGTTTTTAATTCATTCAAAAAGAGGCTCCCAATTCTATATTTTTTTTAAATGTCTCGTGATTACGATTCCAAATTTGAATCATTTTTAATAAAACTTTTTATTATCTATATGGTTTACGATAATTGCCCCATCACCAACGTTGTATATTGTTTTATTTGTTTGTTTTTTTTTGTTGTGTATTGTTTTACATATTGGTGATATATTCATTAAACGAATGGAGATGTCGGTAGAGGCTGCTCTAGACGTTACTGAAGAAGGGCCCAATTAAAAGTACTCGTAACCAACGAGCGTGTATAAAAAGATTGATAAATGTGGAAGAAGCGAAAGAGACTTGTTTGAATCGAAGCATTTAGCGTTCCATTGTTGCTGCCTAATGGGAGATAAGCGTGACAGATATGCATGTACCAATATCACCAATCTTTGGCGACTTACAAGTATGTACCTTTTGTCCTTATAAGTTCGAATACTTGTAATACTTTCACAAGCAGAAATAGTGGTACTAGTTTTATTGTTATTTTTGTTTATTTAATTATTTATAATTTCAAATGGCGATATTGCTCAGCAAAAAAAAAACAAAAAAAAAGAAACGGTCGACTTAAATATATTTTAAATTTAGAACGACAGTTCAATCATCTCAAAATTATTGCATGCCTAACACGTGAATTTCATTACTTTCTTGATTGCAAAAAAATACCTAATCTGCTAAAAATTCACGACGTACCTCATCACGTAACACAGCTGGACAAGAAATACAGACAAAATGAAAAGCTCGTAAATCGTTTAACAAAATTAATAAGGAACCAATATGAGAGTATACTTTTTCGATTAATAATAGCATTCACCAATGGTGAAGAGATGAAATGCAATAGTATTGGGAAACACATTGATGTCAGATAAAAATAGGCGAGACGGCGGTGCACTAGCCAGGCGAGGGTGACGTTACTACCAATAAAGTAACATTATTTTGTAACTAATGTAACACTGCGTTATAACTATTTGCCCTTGGAGAATATAGTGGGTTACTGAGCATCCATACAAATGCATTGTTCACTGTGCTACACAATGTTGATAATGTATTTGCTGCACTTGGTGGTTATAGCAATTTGATCCTAAATACCTGACTAGGAATGCCAGATTAACATAAATAGAGAGGAAGTAAATTTACCTAGCTATGACAGGACAATGCTCTCGGTTTGCCTTGAAGGGAAAAGAGCTAGTGTTATTATAATAATAACGTAAATTAATAGACTTTACATTATTTTTGCCAATTCATTATTAACTAGAGCGATGACATATCAGTTGGATAACTGTTGACTGCGATCCAGAGATATTTAGATCAAATTCCTGTTTAAACAGCTATTTTTTTTTAATTCATGTTTGGATTGGTCGTCACATTCTTCGTGCTTCGGAAGGCATGTAAAGATATCGTCCAGTAAGATGCATCAGAAGCTTTGCTGTAGAACCAACACCTACAAATTCTTGATGTTAAAGAGTACATACTCCCACACACGATTAGTAGTAGTATTAAGAACTTAGAAAATAATAAGAAGAATAAAGTAAGTAATATAAAAAAAAGTAAAGAGGAAGTTTGCCATCGATGAAGGAAGATTATTTAAACAACTTAAAATCCAATTCAGAATAATCCAGAATATTGGGAAAAGTTTCAATCATAACATAATACTATCTCAATGAATGTCCACTGTCAAGTTCAACCGGTTCATTAATGTTAATTTTAATATAATTTATTAATGAATATATTTATATACCTCTAATTCATTAATACATTCACTCGTGTACGGTCGGTCAATGAAAGTTGTTTTAAACTTTCGATAAATTCTTGATCCTTGCCTTGATCTTGATTAAATTATGTCTAATTATAGCACATAAATGCAAATTTTTTATTTTGGGATTTAACCAAAATAAACTATAAGAAGAATAAATTATAAAAATATAAATATAGATAAATTCATCACGATCTAGACTTATTCGCAGAGGTTTAACATAAATTTATTATATGGTCTTAGGGCACAAATAATATTAAACTAAATCATCCTGGAAAATTGTGTAATAATTACGTTGCATTAATAAATAACAGACCTAGGAAAATAGACCAAAAATAAAACGAAAATAGAACAAAAGGAAATAATGACGACCATAAGATGTAACTAACTTAATGCGAATAAGACTGTTATACAATAAAAAAAAAAAATGGGAAGTAATAAATATTTGTAAAAATCGAGAAAACAAATCCACTGAACACCCATTTAAAGGGACTCGAAGGGAACAATCTAAACAACACGATAACTTCACGGTTGCCAACATTTATAATTTGATAATGACCGTGAAAGATTTTGGGATTAAAAAATATTTAACATTCTAACATATAATACATTATTGTGTCAGATTCTCAAGAAATATATCGTCGTTTTCTTTAAACAAAATATTTAACACATATTATTTTCATCATTTGAATTTATTTTAAGGAACTGAAACGCACAGTTTGGACAAATGGATGCATTATATTAATGACTTCAATATAGAGTAGTTTGAAGATTATTTTGATTTTTCAGATACCTTTTTAATCTGATATAATTATAAGAGTAGATTACCAAATCAAGCAATGAATTAACGTACGAGTTTATACGAAGATATTGGGTGGCATGTCTCTATTGTTTTTATGGTACAATAACAATTGGACATTTTGAATTAAAAAATTAGAGTAAAAACATAATTCTTATTGACCTAAAGACTGGTTTAACAACAGTTTTAGTTTTAGAATGTTTAACTGCAATTCCGAGTAATCCTCGTAATGTGGCCGTAAACTGTATAGAAAACGCGATATTAACCACGCTCCCATATTTCATAACAACGGTGTAGTGTAATGTGCTATATTTAAGCTACAGGTCATTTCAGTTTGCACAATTAGCATTCAACATTAGTTTTACAGGATCTATTTGTCAAATTCAAGCAAATGTCAAATTGGATAACAGTTTCGTGAAAGTACAGAAAGGAAACTAGATCGAGACCTAGTGTTATCTATGTTGCTCTTTAAAAGCTTTAAATTTAACAAGTTTAGGATTATGTGTGAATACAAACTACCAACACAACACAATAACATATTTACACAGATATATATGCAGAGGTAAGTGGCAAAATAAAGCAGTTGTAATAAATATATTAAGAGCTGACCAATTTTTACAACTAGCACTAGTTCTTGAGCATGATAGTTTTTTATTTGTATTTATTGTAAAAACTCAAAGGAATAGTATTTTGTCTTCTCCAGGGGGATATCTTTTTTCTGCAAGCTTAGTAAGCTTAGCTTATTTAATTTTAAATTATTTAATAGAAACGTTTAAGAAGTCGAAAGTGACAGTACAAGCCCATACACACAAACTGAGAACAATAGAATATTAAATATGAGAAAAATACAGTGAAAACATTTACAGACAATGGCTCATCGTAAACTTGACACAGCGCAGTGTCGTATAAAATTCTATTACAGAATATAAACTAATAAGAACACGTTGAAGAAGTAGGCAGCAGTTTAAGGTAATATTCGTGAGTTGAAAAAATCTTAAGTACCTCGCTGGTTAAGATTTTTTAATTATACAATGAATGGTACATTAGAGGAGTAAGATAGTGAAAGTTCTAACACATGGCCAGAGAGTACACATGTCAATGATAAGCGAGTCGGGGTACTTTTAGATAGTATTATTATATGACGTTTCGGAGCTTTCAGTTTAATTAAAATTATTAGTAATATACACTAGTGGAAAAAATTAAGAGATCAGAAAAAAATGCCAAATTTTTTGAGGTTTTTCAAGTAGCTGTATTTCCTTTAAAAATGGTCGTATTGGAATTTAAAAAAAAGGATTTTAAAGCTTATAGTTTCTAGTTTTGAGATTTTATGATGAAAAAATTCTCATCATAAGATCTCAAAAATTTACTTTTAAATTTATGGTAAAATTTAAAAGTAAATTTTATCAAACCAATCGTCTAATCCAAATATTTATATGAGTAGGTATATCTTTTATACGATACAAATGAATAGTCGTTATATGTTGAATAAACTCATATTATCATAAACATCTCGTTTAAAATACATGATTAAGTCCGAATGAGCATTTAAAATACACAGACAAGTGCTATCGGCGAAAATAGAAAGCACTGGACAGAAATGAGATGTGTGTCGTGCGTGACTCGAGCGCAGGTGGAATCGGGGTGGGGAGGGGGGCATAAGTAAAAAGAGATAGAAATATTGACCTTATATGAATAGAGAAAGGACAGGACAACCGGCACCCGCAGTATAACAACATCCACACGTCTGGCTTTCCATACCAGGGAAATGTATTGACGTACCTTAAAGTTTATAGGACTGGTCTAGAAAAGGGCAAGTTACTGATTGATGCTTCTACGAATGTTCATGAACAAACTAGATTGACTTGAAAGACGAAGAAGTTTCTTAATCAGGTTTGTTGAAAGCTTTTTTGTAATTTATAAAAGGTATTGAAGAGGTAATTGATATCAATAAGAAAAAGCATAAACTAATAAATACAGAATACGTAAAAGTAGTTATTATACAACGAACGAATTTAAACTATAGTTTATAAATAAATATTTGCCCAGCTGATTACAATTATCGTGTTATGGAATTTGCAGATGTAGTAAATTATAATAGTAATGATAAAAATGTTATTATATCGCCTACACACTGATAGAGTAAACGGTACTTCGAATTTTTAAATGCACAAATTTTATGCCGGCGTAATATCTAATACCGTTTGTGTGTTGCCTCATCTGAGATTCCTGATAAGTGAAATGTATGTATGCATAGATAACAATTTTAATTGTCACAAAATTAATATTGACTACATTATTATTGGTTCGATTCCCGATAGGGTCAATTTAGGAAGTTAATGGATATTCTAATATGATTAAGTTCCGGGTGTTCTGGGTACCGCCCGGAGACATTTGTTGTCTAGTTTCTCATCATCATATCAGCCTTTAACTGTCCACTGCTGAACATAAGGCAGTTGAGATTTAGGAGAGGAAGGGGTGACCTACTCTATGCCGGGACATAAATAAAAATATAGAACTGTGTGGATATAGTTATACCCTAGCTTGAGGACTAGACAATTAGAATGTTTGTGTAGTATTTTACTGTATCGTAGTGTCTGTTTCATTCTTGGCCCTTTTTGATTACTGATCCTATTTTTTGTTCCGAATTGAGTTGCAATATTTTTTATCATGATAATCTAATATCAAATATTTTTACATGCCTTATCGCACCTTGGGCATTTCGTCACAGCCGCAGGCGGGTACTCACGGTTTGCCTCAGTGATATTTGGCATCTCAAAGGTAATGCGGGATGCCTCAGGCTTTACGTTCACTTGCCGCATTCCGGCAGCATTGTTGCGAAAATTGTGTACTATGTCGGCGCTGCGACTGCGAGCGACGCAGCGTGATTGCGTGAAGACAAATTAGGAGCTCTCAGGTCATTGACCTGAAAACCTTTAAACTCAAAATTATAGTGACTATATGCCCACTTTTAATGTTGTATAATATTCAGTTAAAATTATCATATAGAAATTTTGAACTTCTGTACATTTTCATATATATATGTTTATGTTTACATATGTTTATGTATTAATAGTTGTAGCACTTCAGCTGTCCGCTAACGAAATGCTTTCTCACTGTATTGGGTTGACTGGAAGAGATCTCTGTCACAGATAAGTCCACCCGTGTTCACAACATTTATAAATATATTATTTTATATGTAACTTACAAGTGCAATAAAGAATATATATATTTACCATAATTTTAGACTAACATCTGAACGAACTTGTATAAAAAAAGTGTATGTAAAAGTCGACTCTTCTTAATTAGTTAAATACTAATAGGAACCCATAATTCAACACTCATTAGACGTGACAAAACAACAAAGATTATAGAAGTGGAAGGCTGGTATAATTATTTTGATAGGTAACAATATATCCAAGTGCTGTATCGACCTTGTTTTCATTTTCGTTGGGTCGGCACAAACGGTACTGACGACCGTTTCGCTCATTAGACTGAACTAAGAAGTGACATAATGAATTATTAACATTATGTAAATAGATCAGTCAGAAATCTGAATATTAATCTTGACTATAATATCTTACTTAGGACTTTAAAAAAATTCAAGTAAAAATATTACAAAATATGTACATTTTAGATGATACATCAACATGTTTTGGAAAGTTAATAGAAAATATACTCTAAGGTTGACTTACCTAACAACTTTTAAGTATACCCACGAACTAAATGAGAGGAGAAAGGTTAATAATTTCATAAATACATTAAAAAATTTTTGATCAAATATCATATTTTATAATTTTTTTTATGCAACTTAGAACGACAAATAAGCTGACGGCCCACCTGATGGAAAATGGTAACCGTCGCCTATAGACATGAAGCAGTGCCATGAACATAACAGAGTATACTGTTTCGCCCATGATACCCCCAATGCGTTGCCATTCCTGAGGACTAAAGTGTTATTCATCTGTACTGTAAATTCACTGCCATACCTCATCCTTCAAACCGAAACACAGCTATGCAAACATAACTGCTTTACGGTAGAGCCTCGAATGGGACAGTGGTGCTCAAGCAAACGACTTTTGTACAAAGTCTCCCTCTGGTATAAGGAATACGAATTGGTTTTCGAAATAGATCTAGAATGAACACAAGATTAAATGTTAAGACAAAAACAATAATTTAACAACCTTACAGTACATATTTTCGGGAATAAAATCCTATTAATTTTCCGTTAAACCGTCCTATTAATAAGCCAAAAATAATCGGATAATTTCTTTGAATAATTTGTTATTACACGATAACCCAATTCAGTTTCTAAGACGTAATCTCACATAGATTTAGAATTGTATACATTTCAAGCTTTATAGGAGGCGATTATAAAATATGCAGAATGTTGAAAGTAGAACAGAGTACAGACGAGAGATATTGCAATAAAGATGTTACTTTTAATACGAAGTAGGCGTGGAAAAGCCTCGTAAAACCCACGAAATGATCTTATAATGCAATGTTTTGAATCAATGTATTAGTTTATGATATGTTAGAAATTTAAACGTTTTTGATACAATGTTATTAACATCCAAAACCAGTAATCACTTACAGATACTTCATTTAATGGAATACGAGTAGTTATGGAAATTTATGGATGAAAAACTGGGTTCAGTTTCTATCCCTTGTTTTGTTTTATACATTTATATATAAAATATATATACTTAGAAAAAAATATAAAAATATTTATGTCGGTATCGTTGACAATAGCTACTAAATTTATTAATGAAAAATTTAATATTGTAAAGATATAGGACAAATCATCTAATTGTATAAACGATGCAAATGTTGAACGATTTACATTACGTACAACCAGATTCCTAATACACGAAAGAAACCCAATCAAGTAGAATGCATTGGAAAAGGCATAGATATAAAAGGTATGCAACAAAACTTGTTTGGTGAGATCTGGTAAGCGCCGTATTGACTTTGACTATAGACAGGTTACGGGGTACTTTTTGTGAAGATTCTTGATAGCAATATCAATAAACTTGTTTATCTTGAGAATGAGAGCGTGCAGTGCAGCCCTTTAATGGGTTTTGTGCCATTAGAAAGATGGTTTCTAGATACTTAGATTCGCTGAAGTAAGCGTTGAATATTGATAAATTATGTATGTATGAGAGATCAAAACAATTTTATATGTAAATCTTACGGAATGTTTTAATCATATTTTTTTATTTTTAAACCAATAGTTGTCCAACTGCTGAACTAAGCTTCCAATGTTTTGTTATTAGACCAATGTTACGTATAACATTCCTTTTGAAAACAAAAGTACAAACAGAAAAAATATATTTGTTTAAGTTAAGGTCGTATCTTTTAGTACATAGTACTAGGTTGTCTGTAAGAGATTGCTTTTAGCGATAAGGCCGCCTTTTGTTAATCCAAATTCTGTATAAATACTCCTTGTATACATCTCTATTGCGCGCAATAAAGAGTTTATTATTATTATTCCATAGATGCAATGCAATAATTATGCATATACAGTAATATAATCTGCGCAGTTGTAATAAACAAGTCTAATTAAAGTGACATTTCATATATAAATGGTATCACGCCTAAACAATCAGAGTAATGACGCATCGAGAACAAAATTGTCACACTTTTTAACACGTATTAAAATAGTACTTAAATGGATTTATGTAGTAAACAATGAATTAGAATTTGTGACGTGATTTATTGCAATTAGATTTAATTCACTTGTTTGTATTTATTCAGCACTGCGTATCGACTGCTGACAGATACCTGCAGATAATAATAACACACAATAGGTTTAGTTGCGTGAATCATTGGTAAAGCAAATGCATAATGCATATACCTAATTAAATTTAGCTCCACAAAAAAGCGACTTCAGTTGTGGTTAATCTAGTTATTTGGTTTGAAAAACTAAAATACTAATAATTTATAAGTATAGCCGTTTAAATAAAAAATAATTTTACAATTTGGTTTACAACTAACAGAGTTATAAGATAACAAACACAAAAAAAAAATATAACCGAATTGAGTACCTCCTTTCTGAAGTCGGTAGAAAAGCAGAATTAATGCTGCAAAAACAAGAGCTTTAAGAAATGTACGTGGTAGTAACATTGAAAGACAGATTGAGAAATAGTGTGACTAGAAAGAAGTATGGAATGAAAGATGATGTAAAGACAAAAATTAAAATTAGGATGTTTTGGTTTGATTGGCAAAGAAGGATAAAAGAAGAATTACAAAAGAGATATATCGAATGCGAATCAATGAAGATGTCGGTAGAGGCAATCTAGATGAGTACATCGATAGAAATAGAAGTAATGTGCTAAAAAGAGCTAAGTTAAAAGTAGATGTTACCTCCGAGTCTGAATGGTGGATAAATGTAGAGGAGGCAAACGAGGTTTGAATTAGGCACAGGTAGTACTGGCATCGCTCCGTTATCTACATAATAACTGGACATTGATGGCGGAGATAAGGGCATCACGTATTCTAAACCGATTTGGATAATTCTCTTTTCATCTGGAAGAACGTACTTACAGATTGGTCCCACAGGAATTTTATGAAAATCGGTTTAGAAGTTTAGCTTTTAGATTAAAATAACTGGTTTTGTCATAATGTTTTTTTTTATGGGACACAAACCTATTTATGCCTGTTGGATATCTATAATAATTTCGATCGCGTTCTTCTTTTCGATATTATATATTGGATAAACAATATTTAATACATATATATCATTATACGATCATTTATAGATGTTGTAACAAAATATGTCATATATTGAAATGATATAGTGATACCCACTCTTTTTTGAATCGAAACATTTGACGTTGCGTAATTTCAATCAACCCCAATGGTAGAGAGGTATCTCATGTATAGTTTGTAGCATTTTTGAATAATTGACACAAAGGATAGTTAATAAGTAATGCAGAGAAAGTTTTTGTAGACTAATATAATAAAGAGGCGCCAGAAATGTGTGACACGTGCCAAAAAGACATCCGCGAGCCATTGAGTCGCGGTATCCAGTCTAACAGACGGGAATAGTCACATTACTGCCCGGCCTGGCGATCGTCCATATCTGCAACAACATTGTAAACGGCCTAACACAATCAGTACAGCGACACTAATCCATGCCTTGCTCATTAGTATTAAGGTTCCGTTTACTCTGGCGACTTTTAGAAGATGGGTCGTGGCAAGAAACTAGAGACAGATATAAGTTGCGTCTGCGCCGGTCCTTACGTAATTTTCGGTTGACGATGAACTCAATACGTCACTGGTCGTGCTTCCGGATAATGGATGACCAATATTATATGGTCCATTGTCGTAAATCAAAGGACGAAAAGGCACAAGGTTAATATGACCTTGCGCGGATGTACGGTGGAGTTTAAATTTAGACTGACCTATAATAAGACGAGGCGCACTTGATACGTATGTGTACTATGAAACGTATGGTTTTACATGATTTATTACAATGAGCATTTCAGTTAAAAAAATATATACAAAAATTCCGTAATAACAGGAGATTTCAATAATATATATATTTTCAAATGGACTCTTTACGTTCATATTGTAGATATTTTGTTTTAAAATGAGGAATATTATAGAATTTTATTTGTCATTACCGTTTAGTTAATAGTACAATAGTATTTTATTTTAAGTAAAATAATTACAGTTATATTTAGATCAGAATTGCTTAATACTAGTAAGATCTCCGAACATTAATGAAATATAATGCAGGATTTAAATTAACAAATAATAAACGGTTTAAATCAAACAATTTCAATCAAACTGCTCCATTAGACAAATAATTTTGTCATGTTAGTAATAATTATAATGTCACACTAAACCCATCTGGTAAAAAAATATTTAAAATTCAAACTAACAAATATGATAATGAAGATATCTCGTAACATACATTCTAATCGGCGGTGCGATTTGAGATTTCCTTTTATGATATTAGTTGATGACCATCCCGTATCTGGAAATTGTTAGATCGTAGTGGTAACTTGGGAAAGATTTATTGAATAATTTTTAACATATGGTACGGAAACTGACGATAAAATGTTAAAATAAACAGCACGTGCTGCAGCATGATGGTTTATAATATTTTCATTGAAAACTCGCAAATGAAATATTTTAACAGACGTCACGTCAGTGGCATGATTTTGAAGACGACTTTAGCTGGAAGAGCTATAAGAGGTTAATTTTTTTGGTATGAATTGCAAACAAGCTGATATCACACTTATTAGAACTGCACAATACATGTCTCAAAACCATGAGTAATGGTATTCCTAATGCATCGCCATTACGGAGGACTAAAGTAGCAAAAAATACCACTAAAATTAAACACTTCTAAGATTGCTGAAGACAAGTTGGACTTTGAATTGTAGCAAAATTAATATGGGGCCAACATGGAAAAAAACCCAAATGTTTGAAAATATTATGTTTGAAAAAAATTGTTTTTGAAAAATAAGTAGGAATTGACGTAATATAGACAGAAAAAATAAAACTAACGAAAATTCTTCTATTGGATCTTGACTAAGTGGTTTTGAATTTCGTCATTACCTGTTATACAACATTACGATTTATAAAAACATATTTTCGGTTTGCGTGCATCATTCGATGCATTCCTACGCTTCAGTTTTTGTGTTGAATTTCGTCCTGCAGCCCGCCTTTCCGTTGTGTCGCAAGGGTTTCGTCATCCATCCGTTCCACATGTCTATGTGCGTTGGACCGTAACTTCAGTGATGATTTCAACAATTTCGACTATCTTTCTTTTAAATTATGCTAATTCTGTGTCCACTCACTCGCCCAACGTCTGAAGGCGTAAATAAATTTGGAAAGCGGAGGATGTTGGTTATATAAATAATAACTAACGTTGTACGTCATGAAATGAAAATTATAGGTTAAAACGAATTCAAATTCGTGGATTACCATTAGGTGTTTTTGATTAATTTGAATTTACTTGTTCCGGATATGTGACAAAGAATGATAAAATATTTTTACAATGAGAAATTGGAAGGAAGCAAGGTACTGGGGGAGATCTATCATAAACAGGCAATATTGTGCTGTCTGAGGTGAAGTTAAGTCTCTTTTTTTTATACAACTTAGAACGGCAAACAAGCTGATGGCCCACCTGATGGAAAGTGGTAACCGTCGCCTATAGATATGCGCAGTACCATGGACATAAAATGGACATCAAATAAATGCATACATAGATAATTATTTTGTATGTGGTATTATGTCTATAAAAAGTATTAGATGGTATTGAATTCTGTTAAAAAGTATTTGAAGAATGTCGTGCTTTAATAATATCATCTTCGCTATACATTTTGTAACGTATCTATTAGCGAGTGTCAGCTAATGTTTGGCCATTTTCGTCAGTAGTCACATCGTGATATCTTTATTAGGAAATGGCCGCCATTTTATATGTTCCAAGCTTTACGCAACGTAGGTTCTAAAATTGTGTCTTGAATATTTTAGCCTGTATTACGAAATATAGTGTTTATATTTATAAGCAAAATAAACTTACTTCGAAAAATGTTTCAAGGTTACAAGGGAAAACTAGAGAATGTAGTGTTTCCCTATTGATTAGGAATTAAACAAAGATGGTCTATAAATCAGCAATTTCTAATTTTTTTTCTACTTCTACAGTTTTTTATTTAAAGTCGAAATATGCTAACAACATTTTGAGAGCACCAGAGGGAGACTTTGTACAAAAGTCGATTGCTTGGGTACCTCTGTCCCATTCGTGTTTCAACCGTAAAGCAGCTGTGTTTGCATGGCTGTGTTTCGGTTTGAAGGGTGGGATATGGCGTGAATTTACTGGGTACAGAGGAATAACATCTGAGTCCGCAGGAATGGCAACGCATGGGGTGTATCATGGGCGAAACAGTATACTCTGTTATGTTCATAGTACTGCTCATGTCTATAGGCGACGATTACCACTTTCCATCAGGTGGACCGCCAGCTTGTTCGCCATTCTAAGTAGTATATAAAAAAAAAAACAATCTTAAGTTTGACAGTTTTTGAAAATAATGAGATTCTCAATTCGTCTTTAGTTTTATTTTCGTCTATCGTTGGATACTTTCGTTAATTTTAAACCAACTTTGATAATTAGTTATATATTAGATACAATTGATTTGTCTTATATTCATTTAGTTACAATTAGTTTTTGTGGATCAAAATTCTGCTTCTGCATATTATTCTGGGATAATCGTTTTTCAAATTCATTTTTAAAAGTGTCACGTAGAACACCAACAATCTGATAATAGACATTTCAACATTAGGTCTACTAGAAAGCATCTGTTAATGACATGATACCAGTAATAAACGGAGAATGGTTTAACAACCACAACGGAAATATACTGTTAAATGGTTGCCTTGATCTTGGGTAGCCAATGACCATAATGGTAGTCTTCGAAAGGCAATAAAGCCTCCAAAATAAGTATTGTGCGTATCTGCGTGGGACCTGAGGCCGTTCACCTAAGGACCCTGACTAATCAACTTGGAGTCAGTCCAAAAACAGCAACGCGTTGTTTTACCTCCCAATCGTAAAATGGTCTTTTGCCATCAACATTTTATCTTCTTTTACTGTTAGATTATTTATATTTTTGTAATTACCTATTTTTAATAACTACTATGATGATCCGATAGTGTAATATGTTTAAGAATTTACCTAACGAAAACTTAAGTTTAGATGGTTAATTTTCTTTCGCTCAGGTTATGGAATGAGCTCCAAGTCAAAGTTTTTCTAAGGGACTACATAAGACTCTTCAAAAAAGGAATAAAGAGGTTTCTTTAAGATCGGCAACGTGGGTGCAGGTATTGCCCTGGTATTGCAGGCGTTCATAGGCTACGGTAACCGCTTACTACCAGGTGAACCACATGCTTGTTTGCCATCTCAGTGGTATAAAAAACTTCTCTGTGTTTCGGTTTGAAAGCAGTGAAATCATAACGTATTGAGATGGCCTTGGCCGTAATAGTGTATTCTGTAATGACAACGGTACTGTTAATGTCTTTAAGACACTGTTATCACTTTTTATAAGGTAGTTTGTCAATTTGTTTGCATTAATAGTTAAGATAGTAATAGTTGGCGAGTAAATTAATCTTTAAACAATTTATATCACCTCCAAGTTACAAAACCACAACTACGAAAAACTATTTGGAAACAAATATAAATCCAAGCACACTAGACTAAAAAAGAGTACCTTTGTCTTTTGTAACTTATAAAAAAAAAAAACTAATTGCATTTACCTATCAAATTAAGAAACACAGGAAATTTGTTACGGAGATCCTTTGTATTTGTAATGTTCATTGTATGAAATTATTTCCTGTTTGCCTTTCAAAAATGCATATAAACAATGAAACTCAGATAATAGCCAATCTAATATCGCTATGGTTGTATGACTCCAAAAAGACTAAAAATATATCTTCAGTCACAATAAAAAAAAATGGTAAGTAGATAGAACAAAGAGAATATAATAATCAATGACAAAATATTAGGGCCGCAGATTAAGAATAGTACCTGCTCTGTTTACGATTACAGCCGATAAGAATCATATTTTTCTCATAAAAGGAGAAACTGAGCTAAAATCATACATTATTAATAGTGCCTCTCTTCTCTATGATAAAAATAAAAGTATAAACAAAAATAAAATAGCAATAATTCCAATACGTTCACAATTACTAATTTAGCTTTTTATTTACAACCATTTCTTCTGGTAAATGGATAATTTGCACGAGCAAGAAAAATATAATAAGATACCAAACAAAAAGAACGCACAATTGAATTTTCTGTACATTTTGTCCAAGGTTGAATCTGTAGATTTGAAAACTTAATCAGTACTTGAACTTTATCTAGTGTTTTTTTACTGATAGCCGCTCCTCTTGTCTATCCTTTGTGAGTATTTATACTTTTCGGTCCATATTTACAATAGGACATATCATAGACACAGTCATGAATATGAACATTTAAAAAACTACTAACATGTCTTTATAAATCATGATGCAAATAATGAAAATAAACGATTCCATCGTTATGGATGAATGGGCAAATATTAACATAGAAACGCTGTAGCGTAAGTAGTATACTTTCTGTCATTCAATGGAATGTTTAATAAATCGACGATATGCCTTTCTAAATTACCTAATAAAATCAATATAAGACACCCTGTTAGTTATTTAAACTTCACTGACTAATAGAACGTGGTATAAAATGTAAACTTAATGTTAACATTCTATATCTGCCTGACTTTGGGAAATGTGATTTAGTGTAGAAAAAATAATAATAAGAAATATAACATACATTAATAAATATATAAATATAAACTTATATCAAAGAATATATAAGTAGAGTGAACGAATACAATGCATACACAAAACTGTTATTGGTGATAAAATTTTTGTAAAATACCTAGGTGAATATTACAGTTACCTATATATGCTACTAGCAACAATTACATTAGAACTCAGTCTAAAGAACTGAAGAATGATTTAAAGTATACTTGACACAAGAAAGATTAGTTTGAAGAAATAACAAGGCATGAATACGAAATTACATTTCTACAAACTGTACAACCAATATAAGAAATTAAAGAGGCTAACGTATCTTTGCTTGCTGGCAGATTTGACAGACGGTTTCTCAAAAAATAAACCTTAATTGAACTTTCACGAATATTTAAAAATAATTGCTAAATCAGACCACTTGTTCACAAGTACTGCGCTTGCCAAAGATCATTGATATTTTTTTTATTTATTACTTGCATACAACTTTCTAGTTGCTTGCATTATATAACATTGGATTCATTTTTAAAATTTATACGAAGTCTATTAATTTTTAGTGATATAAGTATAGAGTAAAATAAAGCCTTTATTCAGTAAAAATAAGATTAATTAAAAACCTTGTAAAGGTACGAGTATCTCATCATTGAGATGTCAGATATCTTATCAGAGAAAATGACGAGGAAAAACACAGAGACGTTGAGTACCGAAGTGTAGACGTCAATTGTGTAAACAAATCTACTTAATCAGTCACGACTACGGGAGATACATAATAATTGTTACTTACGAGACACGTGGTGGTACGAGTATACTGCAATAATCAACGTACCTGCAAATAAAAGAAATAGCAACATTACAAACACATACAGATAATAACAGTCTTTTATCACAAAAATCTTTATTAATAATGTAAATTTTAAAGTGAGTTTGTTCGTTTGCTAATTTTTGACCATGAGATATACACGTACTATTTGGAATAGGGGAGGACATAGACTGCTATTTATTCCTGTTCAATTAATACATACTGGAAGTAAACAAGTCGCAGGTAAAAGCTACAATTGAAAAAAGGCAAGCGTGAAGGCAAAAGTAATACGAATCGGTAATGAGAAGTTCTGATGCCGTCATTGTTAACAGTGATGTCTATGGTGTTTATGGTCGAGTTTGCCATTCATAGTGGAATAATAAAAAACGAAATACCATTGATGAGTGTTTTGAGAAAATGATACGCTTAGTAATGCAGCTTGATGAACACAAACTCGAGATACGTTCGAAAAATAACCAAGAATTTTTTTGCTATATCTGAACTCATCAATATGAGGCCTCACGCACCTGATTTTTTTTTTAGTTTGCATAATTAGTAGACATTCCTGGCGTCTTTTTTCGAAATTGTTTTATAAAAATAAAACACGAAAAACAATATCAGACAATAATACATAATCGATTAACACAAAAACCTTTTTATTCTAGACATTTGTTTATTTTATGCACAGATGTTTCGACAACATGATTTACCAAGAATGTTTACAAAATATTCAGAGTATAAGAAAAACAGATTACTCATACGACGTGATAGTGGTTACAACTACGTACTTGACAATATAATATTATATTAGAAAGTTAGTTGTTCAAAAGGTGTGCGTAAAACCACAATCGATAGATATCATATGTCAAATGAATTGTACATTACAGGTGGTAATGTTTAAAACCAAGATCGACGTGGCCGGCCCATTTGAGAAAGTACGAGTATTCGTAAGATGAAAGTGCGTGGAGGCAGACATTTGGAATTTAGCGCCAACTGCGCGGGAGTCGGTCGTGTGAACATGAAATGTTTTGGGGAATGTAATAGCGTGAGAAACTCCCAATAATTAAAAACCATCAAAATAATGAGACACACGCGTTCAGTTGAGAAAGAGGCTGCGTCAAGTGATCTCAACCATTGGTGTATCTAAAATTATTTTTTCAGGGTGAGCTTGGCCTCTTAAAAAAAGGGGTATATGTTCAGACATGTCTTTTCGCATAGCTAAAAGCTCCACTCTTTAGACTGAACAGACCAGTTCCACCAGACAATTCTAGAGCGAGTACGGCCTTGTCTTCTCTTAAACATGGCTAGTGTCATAGTTGGGATGATTTGTATCTTGCTGCACAGAGACGTCATAAATAGAAGTACCTTCTATGAGCCCAATAAAGACAGGCATCAACAAGATATTATTTACTAATAGGTATTTTTTATGCATAAAAACTGAACTAATTTTAAAGGAGAATATTTATTACAAACGGCAACAAACCAGAAAACCACTTTTACATCCCATCAGCGGTTACTATACTGTATAAATTTACAATGTTTTTCCT
Organism: Galleria mellonella; assembly: GCF_026898425.1. NCBI lineage: Eukaryota > Metazoa > Arthropoda > Insecta > Lepidoptera > Pyralidae > Galleria > Galleria mellonella. Next base: position 2,007,948 of record NW_026442087.1, read on the forward strand.
CATTCACATATTTTATTACATGTTATAAATAAAACTAAATTAGAATTTTTGTTTTCAGAATAACTAAACTATCGTAATAACCTCTTTTTTTATCTATTTAAATACAAATTATGTAAAATATAGTTTTAAAGTAATGTCGTTGAAAAACAACGAAGCAACTAATTGTTGTTTTGAATATCAATTAAAAATACACAAGAAATATTTTATTATTTACTTTAATTTACTTAATATTTATTCAATGTCTATTGCACGTGTGATATTATAGGTCGTAGAAAACATGAATCTTTAATCATAGAGCCATAGCGTTAAGAAACCGAGCCAATGCGTGATATATTGCATTTTATATGACTTCTAATAGACCGTTACATTATTCATTTAATCTAGTGAAAAGTATCATTTGGCAAGCAACCTTAGGAAGTGGGCGACATAGTGACGAAACTAATTGTATTGGTAACACTATTTATAGAATTACAAGCAGTTAAATGTAGAAATTGAATTTTACATGAGAGTAATGAACGAGATATTTCATACTCTAAAAGTAGTAAAGGCCAAGATAAGCATGCTGATTTCGAGATAAAAAAGATTGATGATGATAAAAATTAGGGAAAAATGAACAACGTAGAAATAGTGAAACATTAGATTTAGAATATAGAGTACTTTATCTTTAATGTTTAAAATAAACCCATAGAATTAACGTGTTCGCCGCTAAAACTATGAGCGTATTAAGCAATCTGATTAAATGAAAGTGCCTGTCCCAGAATATGGGTGGGCGTAGCGTGGGACAGCAAGTGGTTTGTATGTGGGTGCATTTGTTTGCAAGGACGCCACCTACAACTATCAATATGTCGGTATATAAAAAATCAGCAAATTGGAGTCACGATGATGTCATCGGTCGAAGACCTTATAATGACGCGTGTTCGGTTCGTAGGTATCGATTCGGATGCACAGTTATCGTAATTTAAAATTTGTTATATTACTGGAAATGAATTGTTATTTGTGTAAATAATTAATATATAATAAAGAATTTATAAATATATATTATAACTAACCTATTGACACTAATAAAGATCTAAATACAGATCCTTTAACAGTGTCATTAATCTCTTATTAATATGTATTGAAGCTGCTTCTGATGCAGTAAATTCTAAAAACCATTTCAGAGATCTTTCAATTTCTGCTAATAGCAACAAATGAATCTTATTCGAATTTTGTATAGAGATAGCCAACGTAATAGTAGATGATTCAGAGGCGCCGTGTAAATAAACTAGGTCGGCTAAATAGTCAATTATTATTGTTTTCCGAACACCTGTTCGAAAAACGTAGCGTAAAAAATAGTAATGTTACGAGAAGCATTGTTTAGCCTCGATTGATCGATACCAATGTGAGAAGACAAATTGCGACCACGGCGACAAAAAAAAAAGCTGACTGATGATAGTGAGTAGGTCACAGAAGTCGCGCAGACAAAGGACACAGTTTAGAAACGTCTCCTCAATACCGAGTGCAACCTAAACAGTGGTCAAATTAACATATGTGAAGTATTTGTTTGACCATTGTCAATCGCGTCGTGTCGGCCATACAGAAACATCGCGGATGTAGAAAGTTTTTTATCTTGTTCAAGCTAAAATTGACCATATAGAAATAGCGTAGGAATGGATTTGCATTACAAATGCACCGAATACCATAGAATGTCTACTTTCCAGTTGGTGCTATTTGGGACCTGCCCTAATGAAATGCATGTTATTCAGGATTAAAAGTGAATTTGATAGCAGGTAAGTCATAACAGTTTTGTTAAAAAGTTGTATGTGTATTGTCGTGTTTTGGAAAGTGAAACTTTAGTGTCAACAACTACCATAACATTTTAGTTCAGTGATAATAAGTTAGGGTCGTTCACACTTTTACCAATTACAAAATGTTTACATATCGGTCACTTTTCATTTGTTTCACTTTTTGTATTATTAACATACATAGTATTGTGTAGAATTCATAATTGTTTAATTAGCACATTTACGAATTAAACCATGGATATTAAACGAAGCAGTATATGCAGGAATTTTATGAATGAATTCATACAATTGCAGTGAATACAAATCGGTATTAATTGGATAAACTGTAGGACCCCAACAAACAATTAACCGAGGCTACGTATGCACCATGGGCGTTGTTCAGCTATTCATGGGCGTTCCCATGACGACTGCACAGTTACAACTGTTTGTAGTTAGCATTGTCAGTACGTACTGTCACAGTGCTTTCCATATTAGTTCTGCTCAATTGTATTTGGAGCTAGTTATGCAGAAGACAAGCAAATTATTTGAGATGTTCTTAAAATTTGAGTGTTTTCTGTATAAGTAGCTCTAAATTGGTCTCTATTAGAAGAAATTAAGATACAAAAACAAATAATATAATTGGCCAATTACTACTACTCATACTATTGCTGGAATAATTAGTACAAAGAGTAATTCGAATTTTCGTAATGACAGTTGTTTCTTCCACATGAGATTGTTTGGCGGTATTTATTAATAATTGTTACAATTAACTGCCTTTTTTTTATACAACTTAGAATGGCCAACAAGCTGACGGTCCACCTGATGGAAAGTGATAACCGTCGCCTATAGACATGAGCAATACCATGGACATAACAGAGTATACTGTTTCGCCCATGATACCCCCCATGCGTTGCCAATCCTGAGGACTCAGGTGTTATTCCTCTGTACCCAGTAAATTCACGCCATATCCCACCCTTCAAACCGAAATACAGCAATGCAAACACAACTGCTTCACGGTTGAAACACGAATGGGACAGAGGTACCCAAGCAATCGACTTTTGTAGAAAGTCTCCCTCTGCCTCCACATAATCAAACATACGATACGAATTTTGAAAATACTACTGCTATTAAATAAAACCAATTTGATGATAATGGTCTATTAATTTACAAAAAATAAAACCTTCAATTAATTCGTTCGCTTAATTAGATATTTGGGACAAGTAATTTAAGTTTAGAAGTTAAAACTCATTACATACCTTTACTTCTAGAGAATACCTATAGTATTAAGTACGCCTTTTGAACCACATTTTATTGTTCAATAAAGTTTATATAAATAAATAGCTGTATATATATAGTACCTATATTAGTTGACTCTAGACACACCATTTTAGCTCCTACCGCTACCTATCAGCATTTTTTTTTTATCAGCATACAATTATCCTAAGTTGAAGCAAATAAAACACATTTTGTTAGACTATATTATTATATTTTATATAACATATTGTTATTTTCTAGTACTATTAATAGATAGTCAATTGATTGTCGTTGACGTTGTTGTAATTCAATTATTAAATGTTAGTATATTACATTTTAATAAATACAATACAAGATTTTATAGTAAATTGTGTCACGTAAATGCTTATTAGATTATTGAAATGTCAATTGTTTTAATTATAAATTTAAGTATTGCAATTGATTCAATCATGTATCCTTTTCATTATTTTTTGTATTTATAATTTTTGATGAGGGCAGAAACGAATAGACTAGTTGTCATTCATTTCTGCTTTAATTTTTGCCGAGGAAACACGTATTAAACACACGTATCCAAGATTAAAAAAATCTTTTATTTCTGATAATAGCCTGTAAATAATCTTTCAGTTATTAATTTATAAAATTTCATTAAAATTAATGCATGAGAGGCATCGGAGATATTATTTTTAAAATTTATGTTCATTTTTTTTTTTTTTTATTATATATAGACAGGTTTAGAAGATTAACAAGAACTAATTTATAAATGATAAGGTATTTTTATATGAAGATAATAAGAGATCGTTTTCAGAGATAAGTCCACCATTGCTCACAATATTTGCAACTGTAATTTTTGTCTTTTATAAGTACAATAAAGAATATATTGTTGTAACAACTTTACCTTGAAAATTACGTCAAATATGAAATTGAAATTTGACACGTACATCCCATTGTAGACTTTCAATATGAAACAGACCTTGTTAATTCTGGCGGGAACTAGAAAAAATTTGGTAAATGCGGCAAAGGCCGCAAACGATTACATTCTTATAAACTCGTTCAACGTTTACCGCCCAAATGTTGAAAAGGTACGAGTTAAATGGAACATCACGGACAGCCGCCGCGTGACGAAAAATAAACAACCTGTCAGTTATAACTTCCCATTTTGTATTATCAACGTTTATTTCCTAGTTAGTTGCTTTTATTTTTAGATATTTACTTGCTTCGAAATCATCGTATAGATAGATACGAGATGATAAAATTGAAAGCAAGGATTTTAATTAAACAAATTGACTTTTCTCATATTTTATTTTTATACCACTGAGGTTGTTGAGGTTTGCTCCCTGACATAGAATAGGCCACCCCTTCTTTTCACGTGGGTGTCGTTAAAGACGACTAAAGGAGACGACTATTCTGCCAAACGTGGTATAACTACTGGCAAAACACTCCAAGGAGGAAGCTTATATTCAGCAGTGGACAGTTAAAGGCTGATATGAAGACAATGATGAGGTGGCAAACAAGCATACTGCTCACCTGATGGTAAACGAATCAATAATAATGGTAATATACACAAATAAAGGAATAAGCTAATAGGTAAATTTTTGAATTAATTTTTTAGCAAATTAAAAGCTTTGTAAGTGGGTTAGATTAATAAAGTTATCGAGTTAGATGGAATCTCAGGGTCACCCAACGCAGGCACACCTTTAATGGCGATTTTAATATTAAACGCAATAATTAACATATACCTACAGTTTCATAGGGTAATTGACGGGCATTTTAATATTAATTACAATAATTGGGATAATTATACAATTTTGACAAGTGATAAAGATAGATTAGATTTAGAATTGGTACGAATTTCGAAAGTAAATGCTGCAATAAAAATATTAAAAAGTAATAGTTTATCTTGATATGGACATGTGATGCACAGGGAAGATGAGAATGTTTTAAGGAGTGTTAAGTCCAATCTAAATGACACAGGATAAGATCAGAATAATGATAATGACCGTTTATAACTAAATTAATTTATTAAACCCACAAAAAACACACCTAAAAGGGATAAAACCGTGTAATCCGTGCAAATTGCTATATTTTAACACTGATTGGCGTATAAATCTAAAATGTCTTATTGTAGACGTGTAACGATGAACAAATTGAATTGACCAATCCTGGTTAGAAGTGTGAATTGAAGTGAAGACGTCTCGCATAATATTGATAATAACACTTTTAAAAGTGATAACTTTGGTGAAAGACTGCAAGTGAAAGTTAGTCGTGTTAGAATAAATAAAACGCATGCATCAAGACCGTCTACCGACTTATGAGATGTTGAATTTTTACTGTACTTTTAATAGATAGTAATGATATTATGAAGTACTTAGGTTAAAACTGATCGACAATAATAAATACACGTCCTAAAGTTTCTTGTATACGTAATATTGCATATTATATAGATTTTATAAATATTGTGAGCATTATTATACTTTATATAAATTTATAATGATTGACGAGAATTCTAATTTTCGACCGACTTCAAAATGGAGGCATTTCTCAATAGCATCGTATTTTTCCGTTTATTACCCTATAACTCCATCGTTTATAGACTAATTTGGAAAACTCTCTTTTTTATCTGCAAAGATATACTTTCAGACTGATCTCACATAGATGTTATGAAAAACGGAGTATTTTGTGGACTAAGATCTTAATTTACTTCACACCTAAAGTCACAGTTAACACTCCTTTTCATCCTGAGATTGTAATAAGCTGAGAGGAGGAGAGAATAGAGAAGGGAAAATCCAGTCAAACTACTTAACTAGCGTAGTCACGGCAGACTATCTTTCTCTTATGGATAGTTTGGGGAGAGTCGTGCCCAGTAGTTTGACAATAACTTGTTATGGTATAAGCACTTAAAAATACGAGGATTTATAAATATTTTCTACCAAATCAAGCCACTGCCATAATTAACCTTCGAAGAAACACCAGAATCCAAATACTACAAAACGTAAGATTTTTTGTAATGGATCGAATAAATAACGATAAAGTTATAAGATGCATAAACTCTAGTTCGTGGTCGACCTCAAATTTTTTACTTATTTCATACTCTGCTTAACAGAACTTTGGTTTTTGTACAATGATTACGATTCTCTATGGTGGTCCACATTTTTTATTTCCCATATCAACCTCTGCATGGTGGCCCCGATACAAATAAGTCAAGGCATCTAAACTTTAGTAACAGTTGAAATAGAAACGCGAATCATTTTGTTACCGTAAGTGATAGGCAATTTCATGGTTGTAGTCTAATAACTATAGTTGATTTATGATAGTTAAGTGTTAACATTGAATTTTTAAATCCACTTATATGTAGATGGAGGGACGACCTCAAATGCATTGCAGGGAGTCAGTAGGTGGCTTAGGACCGTTCCTTATGGCTATGGGGGAGGTCTATGTAGTAGATGGATGATGGCTTAAATTATGATAATATCCACTTATATTTTAATTTCACAGTATGAAGCGATAATAATAATACTATATATAATAATAATATGGCGATAAATCTGGAAGAATTTGGAGTGATTTAAATTTTGATGTCACAATTAATTGAAGTAAATTATTTAATTAATGCAGGTGGCTCAGGACTATTGTTTATGGCAGTCTATGGGGGAGGCTTATGTCCAGCAGTGGACAGGTAATGGTTGAAATGATGATGATGATGATTTAATTAATCGAATCAAACCTAATACTTATAAAAATGCTATTGTATTTTCAATTCTTTGCAAATATGAGATATGAATATAAGTAATCTAAAAAGGTAGAAAGTTTGCATGGAAATAAGTGAAGAAAATTCAACAAGTACAAACTACTTTTATTTTATAGTGAGAAGCAAAAACAAAGGCGGGTAATTTTAACTCCGTTATCTTCTTTTTCCCTGAAAATCTGTTGGGCTGGCAAACTAAATTTCCATATTATAAACAATAACTGAACAGACGATATACAATCGATAATAAAGGCATGTGTTCCGATAATATTTTCGCAACAATGTTATTTGTTCAATAAATTTACATTCCTAGTATGCTGGGCTTAGGTAATATAAAATTTTGCCCCGCAAAAGCAGACAAAATTAATATGGTCCCAAAACTGACAAAATCTTTTTCAGAATTTACCAATAATATTTTTTATAACGGATGATAATGGAATGGCAAACTCGCTTACGCTAATGGTATATACTTATGGGGCACCAGTGACAGGTGAGGATGACAAGGCAGGTCAGTTAGCCCACCGTGATGAATACACCTGGGATCAGTACGATGGTTTCCAGGGGGGGACCACATGGAGATCGATCTGACAGGGTATATTGCTAGCAATTGCAATGGGAGTCAGCTAATAATAATCTACCTTGACTAGTGTATTAGATACATAACACCTATAGAAAATACATTTTAAACTTTAATGTCATTGCCATATCTCACACTTCTGCGCTGAATCACAGTTCGAAGCTACTAGGCGGCTAAAATGAGAGGTAGGTCAGAGGTAGACGGAATCTACGTACATAAATTTTTATAAAGTCTCACTATGGTAAATATTCTTTATTCAGCAGAGTCGTTGCTGAAAGTTTTGGTAAAGATTACGAACATGTATTGAAAAAAGATATTAAATACTAGATAAGAGAAAACAAAGTGGCACAGTCGAAGGCAAAAGCAGACATTAGGTATTGCGGTACATAATAACTGGAAGCGGATGGAAATTAGAGACCTTGCAATAAGTTGTTAGTAATTTTGATTATATGAGGGCAATTATTATTAATTATTGCCAATACTAATTAAATATATTTACGGCAATAAACATGCTACAATGAATTGTTTAGGAAATAACATTTTCCAGTTAAACTTTTTTTCTGATTTGGACAAATTAATTGGTTTTCTAGCGATTTGTAAGTGGACAGGTGATGGATTGTTTACCTTGACTGATTCGGTTTTTAAACCTGATGAGTGAGGTGATAATAAAACATCTAAAAATGTTTACAAGAGAGAAAATTTTTGGTAGGCATGATGACTCTGTTTTTGAAGATCTTAAGTCTATAACTAATATTTTGTTATGGCTTATTAAGTCAGAAAACTACTTGCATCTTAAATCACAGGTAACCGCTAGATTAATGCACAAAAATATATAAAATTACAGAGTAAGGAAGAAGGGTGCATAGAAGATCAGGTTGATAAGTGATGTGACCCTATAAATGACTACGAGTCGATGTTCCGTTCGTGTTTGCATACAATGTTCATCTGCGAGCGTCATACAACCGTGTATGATAGACATTAGTATCAGACAGAGGATTGCATGACAGTTTGTTGTATGATAAATTATGATAATATAATGTATATGTTTGTTAGAATTAAGTATATTATAAATATTCTACAATATTTTTTTTTTAAATGGACAATTTTTAAGCGATTACAAAAACCAGGTTTTCAAATCGCCTATATTTTTATGTGTATATTACACGATATCTACGCTAATTTTCAATCGATATTGGTATTTTTTTCTGCAATCTGAAAAGGAGGTTTCCAATTCGGCAAGAAAAACATACATTTTTGTTTATATTATGCAAACTTCGCCATACCGAAGCTGATTTTTATAATACTTTTCTTAGTGCCATATGAATTTTTCACCAAAAGAAGTAATGGCTTTTATGGAACAAAACCTATAAAATAAAAAAAAAAAAATACTGAAAATGGAATATAATGGAATACAAGGAATATCGTACAGATTAATAGATTACTTAATTGTTGGCATTATATTCGTATTTCCGAAGGCAGAATGGCCCGATGCCAGTGACAGGATGGGTCAACAGCCCTCTATACTACTATACTACGAAACAGGTTGATCAGGTTGTTTTCTAAATACGTGAGAGATGTGACACAGGAATTTACTTTTTTTTATCCCGATTTAATGGCTATGATAGTGGTAAGTCTTAGATAAAAATACTCTAGGCTCTATCTATGCCAACAAATACAGTCCAACTTTGTTTTTAAAATATGGCGCGCTTTTAATTGCGTTAATCTTGTAGTTGGTGAATTTTATCGCGAAACTGTCATTTTATTTATAATTAAGTAAGTACCACATCATCAATGTTTTAAGTCCATGTGAACATTTAAATACTTACCGACCTACTATGAAAATCAACGAGTCAGCCAAAAATTTGCGAACCATTGTTTGACCGTTTTTTGACATCTTCGTATATATATAGATAACCATAGGGTAATAATAGAAGTTTTATTTATTAGGTATCTAACAATAGTAACAGTACTATATTTAAATTTTTTTCTTATATTCTCTTATATATTTCTATGTTACAAATATAATTCTTCACATGTCTAATTAAAATATTTAAATTTTATATATGTCAAATCATAAAAAAATAAAATACAATGTATACAGTATAATTTTTTATAACTATCTTCAGCAAAGAATGTTCTCCATTTGTATGTATTTTCTGTATGTGTTTTCGCTAGAGAAATGGCAAATTAATCTGTAGATATATATACTTTATTATCTTATATCTATAAATACATATATATTAAACAAGCTATAAGAATCTGATTGTTAAATTAATATTTTAGTTTATGGCCATCATAGTACCTATATATCTGTTATAACAGACACTGAAAAAAAAAAATTGTTACAGCTCTCTGGATGGATTGAAACAAGAATAAGAAATTTTATAGGGTTATCACAGATATGGAATATTCAGTCCATGAAACCGACTCGAACTTGACCCATTTTATCAGTATCTGTAATTTTATTTCTACAATTTTTATGTATGTATATTTCGGTTTAGGTTTATGTCAGAATGGTGACTACTGCAAATTAAAATTTAAATAAGTAAGAGTTTTCATGAACCATTGCAGTAGTAAAGATGGCTATTTTCCTTTATTTATGTTTAGGTGTAACATAGGGATAAAGTTGACAGCATCTCAGTAATTTATTACAGTTAATACAAAAGACATTGCTCTTAAAACATATCCACCTGCCAAGTGTGGCAACTACTTCTGGAGAAACCTCCCCTTCTGGGGAAGGATTGTGTTCAGCAGTAAACAGTTAAGGGCTAATATGATACAAAAGAACGAGAAGTTCTTAGATTCTGAATATACCATTCTCAATTTATTATGTAATAACAATTAATTAATTATATTTGATTTATCATGACACATACATACTACCACTACACATTCAATTGCTTATGTTCATTTAAATAATATTATAAATACATTATTAAGAAGGAAACATTAAAATGATGTTGTCTATTCATTTTACTTTAGAGACTATAATATTTTCTATTTTTATTAAAAAAAGAAAATATTATTAAGAAAGACAGAACTATATAATAATATTTATATAATTTATATTTTTTTATTAATTAAAATAAAGAAACTAATATTTTTTATACCCACATATGATTTCGTATTGTCAAAATTGCAATGAGGCTATCTATTAAAAAAAAAATTTGCTCATAACTGATAACCATTAATATATTGTGTAACATCAATACACACAAATAAATCTAAAAAAAAAAAAAAAAATGGAATTGAGAACCTCTGTTTCAGATAACTCAAAATGAATTAGCATAACTGTTGAGATTAAACATCCAAGGCTGCTTTTATTCTATTTAATTAAAAAAAAAGATAAGTAATAAAGAGTATTCATTCAAGCATTTATCAATATTAGACTGCCAAATCATATATAACATACAAAAATAAGTGGCAACAGGCAAAGTATACATAAAAATAGATGAGTTGAAATAACCACATTATTTCTGCAAAACTAGCACAGCAGTTCGGGTGTCTCCGTTCAACTGTGTTGCTGGCGTTCATGTTATTTATAAATCTGACCACTTCCCTAGACATGTCTCATATATTAACAGCACCGAATATTTATTTTAAATGTGTTCTGAAAAGACTAATGGCACAATGATTTAATAAATTAATCAATGGCCCATATTAATCCAGTTGACGGTCCAGTCCAAAATTATCCCATCCGGTACATAAGTACTATAAATAGTTGTCAGTATTGCCCTGGAAATGATAAGATGCGGCCCGCATGTGGCAACATTCGTGAACTAATTGACATACATTGATTGTAAGGTGTAAACAAATTATATGGATTATCACAGATACTAGTGTACTTGGAGCGGCGAGCAACAGGTGAAACTATGTTCACACAGAAACCGGCTAAAGACAGGCGCGAAACCCGATCCGGCGCGACACAGATCCCTTCGATACCAACTTTCACAGCACTAGCCGGGCCACTCAAGCCAGCTCTTGAACCATCACCTCTCCAAAGAGAACACTTCCAACACGTAAACTGAACATAAACGATAAATACCTTTTCCTTCGCTCGTCCGGCATGTTTTTGCACTGTTTTCGCAATTAACGCACCTTTACTTTCGGCCATATCTATCACTTTTTCATAACCGACTGTCTTTATTTCTATACACTATCAATCTGCAACCGAATTTGGCTGCAGCTGTTTGCTGTCACACGTCAAAATCCAAATACGTGCTACCGCCGAGCCGTATTGTGGCGAGTGAAAGAAAACTGGACAACTAGCGCCTTAGAAACAGGTGGATAGAATGCGTAATTTGTGTAGTTCTAAATTTTTATAATAGGTGGCTCTATGCTTTAGAAAAAGGTAGTTGTTTTGGTCCCATTATATTAGTTTACTGTTTTAATGATAGATGTCATCCTTGTGTTTAAGTTTGTGGTTTTTCATCTTTATAATAGACACATAGGTAATATATTTATAATGTTATTAGAGATCATGTGCGCCGTGTTGTCCCGGCTCGGAATAGGCCACTCTTTCTACTCCGTGGATATCGTAAGAGCCTGCTAAGGGAAGGTGAGAGATGGGCAGCAGCGTCCTTCTTAAAACATCTCTAAAACCTGACTGCAGTTGCCAACCCGCCTGTCGTAAGCGCGGGAAACGTTTAAAAAAGCGGGAGTGTTTTTTGATCTTCTTTAAATTAATTTTATTTTTATTTATATAAGGATTAGTCTTTTTTATATATTGTGTATTAGATTGTATATTTAATTGTATATTTTGTAGTAATAGTGTTTGTTGCTGTAAATATTGGTAAGTAAATTACCTATATTAACATTATGGATCCACCTATAGACCCTGGGGGGACAACCCCCAGGTGTCTGCAAATATAACTATTCCATTCAATAATAGTTTTGATATATTAGGTGAATCTAGTATGGACACAGATGGTTCTAGCGTTGCAAGTTCTAAACGTAAGCGAGTACGTGGTGAACGTCGCATTTGCAAACATTGCAATAAAAAACGAAGGAGGCACACCAAGGGTCTTGAATCTAAAATTAAAGATAGTGATTGTCAATGTATTGAAGATGAGAATCAAACTCAAGTATCAATACCAGTTGTAAACAATACCGAGTCTGTTAAACCTGCTTCTCCACCCAGTACTTTAAGCAGAACTTTGTACAATGCCGAGGATATAGCACCTTATGTCGTTCATGTACAAAAAAATGAAACACATCCTAATGATAACACTACATTACATCCTATTGCATTTGGTCGCTTTTTACACACTAATAAGATAAATAATATAGTGAATGGTAGCCTCAAAAGAATAGGAAGAAACCGTTTATCGCTTTCTTTCTCAAATTTTGAAAATGCAAATGCATTTTTAAATAATAGTAACTTAGTGACACATAATTTTAAGGCATTTATACCTTCTTTCCATGTAACCCGTATGGGAATTGTGAGGGGTATTCCTAAAGATTGGACAGAAGAGGAAGTAATCCAAAATATATCAGTACCGATAGGTTGTGGGAAAATTCTAAAAACCAGAAGAATAAAGAAAAAGACAATTAATGAAGGACAACCAAGTTTTATTAATACTGAAACCATTGTTATTACTTTTGATGGACAAATATTGCCAAAAAGAGTATTTATGTTTTACACATCATTAACTGTAGATTTGTACATTTACCCTACTATCCAATGCTATAACTGCTGTAGGTTCGGACATGTCAAGATGCAGTGTCGTTCAAATCCTCGGTGTTATAAATGCAGGCAAAATCATACAGGTGATAAATGTGAAGTAGATGAGGAAAATGTTTCTTGTATCTTGTGTAATGGTTCTCATTCAGCAATTAGTAAAAAATGTCCTGAATATGCACGTCAGAAAGCCATTAAAGAAACAATGACCCATAGTTGTGTTTCTTATGCTGAAGCATCAAAATTTCATCCTCCAACTTCTAAACTATATTCAGATGTATTAACATCATCATCTCCTTCCAATAAATCTCATTTTCAATCTTCTTTCCTTAAAGAGAAATCATCATTACCACATATACAATCATCATATAAAAAAACAGTTACACTTAAACCACGCTCTCCTCAAAAAATACAACAAGGATATGATCGTTCTGCCCATGAAGCCATAGTTAAGGAATATAATATTCCTGCTCCCTCTAATGGTTGTGCATTATCATCAAATAATATTGACAATAATCAATCCATCATTGATATTATTCTCATGCTTATTAAAGTGTTATCGCAATCAAAAATGATACAAACAACTTTACCACCGTCCAACGATGCCATGTACAATGTATTTTCTCAATTATTAACTTCTCACAATGGATTACAAAGTCCAAATAATTCAGTGGAACTGTCGTAGCATAACAAATAAGAAATCAGACTTATTTTATTTGATTAATAAATATAATCCTTTTATAATAGCTCTACAAGAGACTTGGTTAAAGCCAGGATATCCTTTTAGGATTTCAGGCTTTACAAGTCTCCGTGATGATAGAGCTGACGGATATGGCGGTGTTGCCATATTGGTCAAAAACTCCCTTCTTTTTTCTTCTTTTTCGCTTCCTGTATATAGCGGCATTAATGCAGCTGCTATAATTATAAATGGTATCTGTTTTGTTACTTTATATATTCCTGATCCTACATGCCAAATATATTCACAACTAGAACAATTATTTTCAATTTTACCTAAACCTTTTCTCGTAATGGGCGATTTTAATGCTCAGCACCAATCGTGGGGCAGTTCTACTTCTAATTTTTATGGTGGAAAACTCCTGACGATAATTGACACTTACAAATTATGTATTATTAACTCAGATGTACCGACACGTAGAACTGCACCGAATGAAGGGTTTAGTGCTCCTGATATTTCAATATGTTCTTCTGATTTAGCTTCTTCACTGTCGTGGTATCCTCATTCCTCTACCTTCGGAAGCGATCACTTTCCCCTCATTCTTTCTTTTCCAATTTCCATTCCCTCAAGTCGAAAGAGTGGTCCTCGACTTAAATATAATTTATCAAATGTAGACTGGAATATTTACAAACAATATTTAGATAATAAAATATCGGAGTTACCTATTGTTTATCATGGAAATGAACATCAATGTTGTAATGACTTGATAATTAATATGAAGGAGGTTGCTGATTTATTATTTCCTGTTAAAAATAGTGCTTCAGGGAAAATTCCCTCCCCACCTTGGTGGGACAAAGATTGTACGGAAGCAATTAAAAATCGTAAAGAGGCTGAAAAAAATTATAATAATTACATGACATCAGAAAATTTTGAAATTTACACCGCAGTTTCACGTTCTACTCGAAAACTACTGAAAAAAAGAAATTGGAAGGTTGGAGAAGATTTTGTTCTTCTATCTGTCCAGAAGTTAATTCATCAGTCGTTTGGAATAATATTAAAAGATTCAGATCTGCCTTCAGTGATCATACATCACGTTCTGCACTCGATTTAACTTTAGCGAATAAATTTTTAGATCGCCTTGCTCCTAGTTATGTGCCGGAATGCCTTTACAATATTTCTCTATCCGTCTCTGACGAATTATCCGAACTTGAGTCTCCTTTTACTCTTGTAGAACTTAAAGGTGTTCTAGCTTGTATTAAAGACTCTGCACCGGGAGAAGACGGTATACCGTATTCCTTTTTTAAAAATGCTAGCGATGCGACATTAATTTACTTTTTAAATATAATTAATTCCATAATTATTTCGGGAAATATACCTACTTCATGGAAGTCTCAGATTATTATACCATTTCTAAAGCCTCATAAACCACCTTCTGAACCATCTTCATACCGTCCTGTTGCACTTTCCTCTGTCTTACTAAAGCTAGCTGAACATTTAGTGAAGAACCGTCTAGAATGGTTTTTAGAAAGTAATAACTTACTATCCCCGAACCAGTTTGGTTTTAGGAAAGGTAAGAGCACCTTAGATAATGTGAGCGTTCTTATTTCAGATATTCATATAGCTTTCTCACAAAATTTGTCAATCCTCTCAGTCTTTTTAGATATAAATTCTGCCTATGATAATGTAATAATTTCTATTTTAAAAACTAAATTACAAGCTTTAAATGTACCGGTAATGCTTTCTAATTTCATTATTAATATTTTATCAGAAAGAACAATACATATGGATCTAGATGAAGATACCAAATTATCTAGAACAGTATGGAAAGGCCTTCCACAAGGATCTGTTCTCAGTCCAATTTTATTCAACATATACACATACGATCTAGAATCATTCCTTGATAAATCCGTAAAAATTTTACAATATGCTGATGATCTCTTATTATATTTTATTGCGAAGTCCATAGAATCTGCTTCTGCCAAATTATCTGATTCATTAGATATGTTAAAAACGTGGTTAGATGCAAATGGTCTTAATCTTTCTGTAACCAAGAGTAGTGTAGTTTTGTTTTCAAGAATGAGATCACCGCAACAAATTAAGGTGCTTTATGATAACTCATACATTCCTATAAAGACTGAAATTAAATTTTTAGGTATCGTGCTAGATAATAAATTAACAGGTCTGTCCCACTGTAATTATATTTCCACGAAATGTGAGCGTAACCTCAACATTCTTAGGTGCCTTGCTGGAGTTTGGTGGGGAGCACATCCCGTTTCACTAAAACTTGCTTATAATGGTCTTATAAGGAGTGTCATTGATTATGGAACTTTTTGTTAGCTCCAGGAAGTTCATTTGCTTTTAAGAAATTGGATTTAATTCAATCAAAGGCCTTGAGGATTATCTCTGGAGCAATGAAATCAAGTCCAATCAATGCTTTACAGCTCGAAGTCGGTGATCCACCTTTGGTTTTAAGAAGGCAATATTTATCTGATCGCTTCTTTTTTCGTTGTTTACAATTATCTGATCATCCGCTTATTCAAAAGTTATCTCAACTATATATCTTTATTTCGTCTTCATCTTATTGGAAACATAAAAAACCTCCATGTTTAATACAAAGTTATGAAAAATATAAATCCATAGAATCTCCCACTTTTACATCGTCCTGTTTTCCCATTTATAAATGCTCATATCAATCTTTAGTTTTATCTCCTAATATTAAATATGATTTTGGGTTATCAAAAAATGATTCAGAATTGAATGCCAAATTTATGTTTATAACTGACATTGAATGGAATGAATGGCACTACATCTTTACTGATGCATCAAAACCAGACAATAGCGGTTGTGTAGGTGTGGGTGTGTTTCATTCACAATTTAATATCGTTCAAAAAATTAAACTTCCACCGGAATCTTCAGTTTTTACCGGGGAATGCTATGGTATTTTAAAAGCTGTAGAATATATACTTTTAATGAAATTACATAAGGCAATAGTTTTCACTGACTCTATGAGCTCTTTGCAAGCTCTAGCCAAATATCCGTTTAAATCAAAACCAGTTTATCCCATTATTTGTGACATAAGACAAAGTCTTTATCTTTGCATGTTGAGAAGGTATTCCGTTTCTTTTGCCTGGTTACCAGGACACAGTGGTATTAGCGGCAATGACAAAGCTGACCTTATTGCAAGAGAGGCTGTAACTTGTGGTGATATGTATCCGTATCATAATTACTGTAGTGACCTAGCTTGTCTCCCAAAAATATATTTAAGGTATGCCTGGAAGGAATATTGGGAAAAAACAAGTACAATAAAAGGAAGATTTTATCGCCTTATACAACCCGATATTCCTTTCAAACCATGGTTTTGTAAATTAAAGCTTGGAAAGACCGCAACAACTATTATAACTCGTATGCGTCTAGGTCACGTATGCACACCTTCTCATTTATACAAGCTTGGTATTGTACAAAGTTCGTCGTGTAATTGCGGTGCTGAAGTGGCGGACTTGAATCATATATTCTTCTCATGTTCTAAATTTGACCACACCTCCCTTTTTAATCATCTCCGATCCATCCGTGTTCCATTCCCAACTTCTATTCTTACTCTACTTTCTTCCAATGATCCTATTATCTATAAAATACTATCTTCATATATATATGATAACAATATTAAGATTTAGTTATATTACATGAATACATTTATAGTTGCATCAATTGCTTTTCCTATATATTTATAAGTATATTCTCATATGTACAAGTATATCCTTCATATCCTATAAATATCCTAGACCTAATCCTTATCCTTTCTAAATTCGTTTGTGTTAGGTATTTTTATTACTATTATCGTTTCCCCGTTTTGTTCTTGGCAAAATACCCTAATATCGGGGTGAACGCCACATAAGAAGAAAAAAAAAAAAAAAAAAAAAAACCCGCCTGTCAAGCGTAGCAACTACGGCCAAAACACCCAAGGGAAGGCTGATATGATGACTGATATGATGATTATAGATCATAGAAATATATCTTTATCAAATTTCCAAGTAGTTCAGGAACTTTTAAATTAGAAATTATATTACACGTTGCTTTAATAAAAGCAAACTTGAGTAATTTATTGTGTGACAAAACCTACAAATGTAATAGGTACTTTAGAGTTAAATTTGAACTCAGGGAGAACTGTCAATTTTGACAGACATTGAATGACAGTTTGTGTCTGATTTCGAATTTCAATTCTGTTTACAAAATTTGTTTGTAAACAAGTATTAAAAATTCTTTTTACTTTTCCTTTATTTTACTTTCGTGTTTTACAACAATTAATTATGGTAATACTTTATTATGCCTATCTAAATTTATTAATTCTTATTTAACAAAGTACATATGTAATGTATTATTATTATTATATATTATTATTATATTATTGTTGCTTAGGAACCAAAAACAGAATTACAGCGCAATGCGGTGGTGGCAGCCCGCCGCAAAGAATTGGAGGTTTACCAGAGGGCCTTGGATATCCAGTGGTTGAACAATCGTATGGAAGACGGTAGAATGGGTCGATGTCTTGCGCTCATACAGAAAGAGGCTGAGATGGAGAAGGAATTTCAAAAGGTAAGTACTTAAACAATTTATAACATGTCTACCATACTTTATCAGCCGTCAACTATCTGTTACTGAACATAGGCCTCCCCCTGTTAGGGGTTTTGCCAGTAGTTGCCATACTTGGCAGGCAGTTTGACAACTGCAGTTAGTCTTTGGTGAAGTTTTAAGAGGGATGCTACTGCCCATCTCTCGATCCTACAGTTCCCTTAGTCGCTTCTTACGACACCCACAGGAAAGGAATGGAAGGAAAGTGGTCTATTCCATGGTCTTATAGTGGGTCTTGAGTAGCGACACTCTATAGGCAAATGTAGTATAGGACAACTCCCAGTTAGATGGAGTGTTAACCTTAAATGCTTTGCAGGGAGTAAGTGGCTCAGGACTGTTCCTTACAGCAGTCTATGGGGGAGATCTATGTCTAGCAGTGGACGGATAATGGCTGAAATGATGATGATGATGAATGTTATAAATATGAGAATTTGTAGAGGTGCTGGGATATTTAGATTGTTGTTTCCTTGATATCTGCTACACACCCAGATTGTCTGTAAGAGATTGCTTTGAGCGATAAAGCAGCCTTTTGTATATGCACATTCTGTATAAATACTCCTTGTGGGGGGAAAAGGGATTGTTAGTAATGGAGACAAAGAATCCCACTGCTAGCAATATACCCAACCAGGTGGACCTTCTCGTGGTTCCCCCTGGAAACTATTATGGTTAATTCATCATAATGGGCTAACTGGCCTGTTTTCATTCTCATCAATCACCCATCACTGGTGCCCCGCCAGCGTATCCCATTAGCGCAGGCGGGGTTACCACTCCATTTTCATCCAATAAAAAAAAATACTCCTTGTATACATCTCTATTGTGTGCAATAAAGAGTTTATTATTATTATTATTATTATTACCCAATCTTTTTTATAATTTATACTTAATAATAGAGGATCATATAATTGTCTATATTATCGTTCTTGTTATCTATTCTTGGATACCAGAGGACAGATCATGCAGCAATAGTTAATGCTCGAGCAAAAAAAGAGACTGCTCTTGGCATTGAGGTAGCTAAGGTGCAACAAGAGGAGGCTTGCCAACTTCTGCGTAGACACCACCTCCGAGAGAGAGATCCGAGCCTCAGAGAGCTAATTAGGAAACTGCATGCTGGGTATGTCTGTAGGGATCTGAAGCAGCAAATATTGCAGAATGAGTATAGAAGACTGCAGGATAAGGTAATAAATGAATTATGAAATAAAAGGCTCTGATAATTTAAAAGTTTGTTATCTTTTCATTGATTTCAACTAAAACATGATACAGTAGATTTTTCTAATTTACAAACTTTGAATTAGTGAGTTGTAATATGACCAATACTAAAAACAGTGTGCTTACACTTCTGGCAAAATCTTTAGTGATAGAAAACACAATTAATTTGAGAAAAGGTGTTAGGCTTGCTCTCTGCCTTTTTAGAATCGTGTATGTTTGAAAAATGTCATTAGAAGGTAATATGGGCTAGTAAACCATTGCTAGCCCTTATTTCCCTCTGAATATCTTATTAGGAATTATACTCCTGAGCATATTAATTTATTTATATTTTATATAGAAAAGGCTTTTTATAACAGTTTGAGTAACTGCTTATCCAATAAATTTTACGTCATTTTTATATCTAATATTTGTGTCATACATATAAATAGAATTTATTTCGAATTATAGTCACAACAACCATACAAATGTAAAATTATCTTATACAATTTAAAAGATTATCTCTTGAATTTCTTGTGAGTTCTTCTCAGTAGATCCAAGTATATAGAATCATAAAAAAATTACAATTTAAAAGAGCTTGTAAATAAGTTTATTTGAATACAGATTATTTCTATTCTCTTATATTAATAATTAAGTCCTAATATTAGGTATTTTTTTTGTTGCCTGCCAGGATTATATTTGGTAAGTAAAATCTATACATATGTAAATGTAATAAAATTATCCATCTATATAACTAGACTGTTCCTTTTTGTGTTACTATGTTTGAAGATGTTTTGTAGACATTTTACATTGTAAATATTTGAATTTAGAATGTGGATTTTAAGTGATGAAGAATGATGTTCTTATGTATATATGAAAATGGCAGTTTCGATCATGTAATGTATATGACACCGACACTACTTACTGTACTGTAAACTCTATAATTGTAAATACTGCTGTAAATTCTATTAATTGCAAAAATTATTGTGATAATCCATTCAGAATTATGATTAGGATAAAAACACGAGTATATTTTCTTTTCATGTCTTAATGTAATTGCAAATATTTATAAATTTTTTTTGACATCGCTTAATAAAAAGTATTTTTATTAATTATGTCACAGCTCAATTAATAAGTTCCTTATTCTTGTGGTTACAGGCTGATGAAGAGCATGCCAACAGCATACTTCGCAACGCACTGTATAATGAAAAAGAATTGAGAGAACAAGAAGATAAACAGAAGATGGAACGTAACATCCAGTATTGTAAAGAAATACAACAGCAACTAGTCAATAGGCAACGCGTGAAGCAATGCCAATATGAGGACACGTTGATAGAAAAGAGGATGTTGGATGATGTCATCAGAACGCTGGCAGATGAAGACCAAAGGTGATGAATATTTTGAATTTTGTATTAACATTAATTTTCTTCATTTATATTTGTTTGTATTTGTCTGAGTATATATATGTATATACATAAAAAAATATTTAACTATATTTATTTGTTAATGAAAACATAATGAAAAAAGGTTCTTAAGTGGTGACCTCGAACAGGCAAACGTAGTGTAGGACGACCCCTTCACTAGATGGAGTGACGTCCTCAAATGCATTGTAGGGAGGTAGTGGATGCAGGTATCTCAGGGCCGTTCTTTATGGCAGTCTATGGGGGAGGCTTATGTTCAGCAGTGGACGGGTAGTGGCTGAGATTATGATGGTGGCCCATAATAATAGTTGCTTAAAAGGTATTTTCTTGGATACCTCTGTCCTATTCGTGTTTCTACCGTGAAGTAGTTGTGTTTGTATGACTGTATTTCGATTTGAAGAGTAGGATATGGTAGTGAATTTACAGAGTACAGAGGAATAACATCTGAGTCCTCAGGAATGGCAACGTATGGGAGGTATCATGGGCGAAACAGTATACTCTGTTATGTCCATGGTACTGTTTATGTCTATAGGCGATGGTTACCACTTTCCATCAGATGGGCCGTCAGTTTATTTGCCATTCTAAGTTGCATAAAAAAATATAATTGTACACTAAAACATGGTACGTGGTATACGTTTCAAAGGCAGATTAAAAAGAGTTGAATTTAAAACATGAATCCTGTGCTTCATATTCAGAGAGCTGCAACAAAAACGTGAGCAAATGGAGAAGATGCGCAACGAAATGATAACGTTTAAAAAGGCGCGTGACGCGTGGCGGGAGAAACAGAAGCAGATGGTGATCGTCGAGGAGCGGCAGGTTGAGGAACAGAGGAGGGCAGCAGTCGACAGGAGCTCAGCTGTGTAAGTGCTTAACTGGCTGGGTGCCAGCAGTCGCCACCTTTGGTAGAACCACAATTAGGCTTTGATGTTTTTAGGAAGATTCTGCTGCTCATCTTTTGACCATTAAGCTCCGTTAGTCGCCTAGGTTAAATGTTATGTTAATATGAGATTGTTTGGTTTGTTAAAATATTACTATACTATATGCTGTATATATATATATATATATATGCCTGGACCACACAGCATATAGTATAGTGTATATTACATTTCATAGTAATATTTTAACAAACCAAACAATCTCATATTAACATAACATTATTATATATATATATATATATATATATATATATATATATATATATATATATATATATATGTTATAATGCTGTGAATACCTATAATAGGCATGTGCATTAATATTGTATTATGTTTAATGTTTGTTATACCTATATGTTATAATGCAATATGCTGTTGGTGTTCCTTAAATAAATAAATATATATATTATATATATCTTATATATAAAATTCTCGTGTCACGGTGTTTGTTACCAAACTCCTCCGAAACAGCTTTATCGATATTTATGACATTTTGTGTGCATATTGGGTAGGCTTGAGAATCGGCCAACATCTATTTTTCAATGATAAGGGTGACCCACCCCAAAATATTTATTTTTTTGACAATTTTTTTATTTTTATTTTATTATAATTTAGTATTGAAAAATACATACAACTTTAAATTTTCATCGTTTTACGATCAACCCCTGTATTTTATATGCGATTTTCATATTTCGCAATAAGTAGTAAAACAACGTTTACGGGGTCAGCTAGTATATATATGTGCCTGGATAATCTTAAAACATTTCCAAAGCCAACTGCGGTTGCTAATCCGCCTGCCATGGATGGCAATTACTGGCAACCCCCCCCCACCACCCTTTCCTCTATGGATGACGCTTATATATAGCAGTACACAGTTAAAAGCTGATATGATGATGTACTACATATATGGGACGGAAAAGGACATAGGCTATTTTTTATTCCCATAAGTAAACGTATCACCGTCACGCGGACGAACGGGTAAACGTTAGTTATATCACAAAAAGAATCATTTTCACTTTACAGTGTGGCAGCAAGACAAGAGACACTGCGAAAAAGAGAGGAATTGAATGCTCGAATCGCTGAGAAAATATTAACTGACGAGGTAATCTCACGGTCGTTTTTGTTACTGGCTCATTGATCCAATAGACTGTGTCCTGAAACCTTAATCTGACTATTAGGAATATTAAAATAAAAAAAAAGATTGTGTGCCGACTTCAACTGTGGCAAAATCATTTATTTTGATTAAAAAACTAAACTGCTGAACCGATTTTGATAAAATTTCCATTGGACTAGTCTACAGGTGTCCCAGAACTCAACATCAAGCTGAAACGGGGTGACAGGATTGATTGTAACCGAAGCCTTTCAAAGACGACAAATGTTGAAAATTTTAAATTCATAGTTTAACAAACACATACATACATACATATCTGTCACGCCTGTCTCCCATTAGGGTAGGCAGAAACAATGGAACGCCAAATGCGTCGATTCAAACAAACCTCTTTCGCTTCTTCCACATTCATCAATCTTGTCAAATAGTTTAACAAATAGTGTTAATTCTAGAAAACTTGGGGCAATTGTGTCATTATTTTTGACTGTGGTTTTTTTTTACACAATTTAGAATGGCAAAGAAACTGACGGCCTACCTGATGGAAAGTGATAACCGTCGCCTATAGACATGAGTAGTACCATGGACATAACAGAGTATACTGTTTCGCCCATGATACCCCCCATGTGTTGCCATTCCTGAGGACTCAGGTGTTATTCCTCCGTACCCAGTAAATTCACGCCATCCCACCCTTCAAACCGAAACACAGCCATGCAAATACAACTACTTTACGGTTGAAACACGAATGGGACAGAGGTACCCGAGCAATCGACTTTTGTACAAAGTCTCCCTCTGGTAAAAGTTGGTTCTAGAAATGCTATTTAGGGTTACGGCTCCAAAGTTTAAATGAACAAAAATAATAAAAATTAACCACAGTAACCGAAAAATGGTTACAGTTTGACCAAATTTCTAGGTTTTTCTTAAATGCCCATAATTTTCAAACTGCATGGGATAGATTTTTTTTTATTATTCTTATGATGGTGACAATTTATCCTGTTACCCCGTTTCGGCTTGACGTTGAGTTCTGGGACACCCTGTATAAGTATATTCTTAAAGATAGAAAAATAATTTTACAATTTTATTTTAGTGCAGTTGTTTTCAAGCGATGGCCTTACCAATAAGCAGCATTTTAACCTTATTTCCCATTTAAATTTGCTTTAAAAAGGCATAAAAAAAGTTCCAGAATAATCAGCTTTTTCAGGTGTCCAATATTTCATAGTAATAATGACCAATAATTCACGCTAATCTTCAAAACTATTGAACCTATTTTAATAAAATTTTATAAATAAGTATTGTCTGTTCCAACTTGAGTGATAGAATAAACAAAAGTGTATCCAGTAGATGGCAGTAGGGGACAAAATAACTTTAGATGGACGGTTTAGTGACATTTAGTGACACAAATAGATTTTTTTTTATACCACGAAGGTGGAAAACAAGCATACAGCCCGTCTGATGGTAAACCGCCACTGTAGCTTATGGACGCCTGCAACACTAGGCGTGTTATATGCATGTTGTCGACCTTGAAGAATTTAATGTATCATTTTTGAAGGACCCCATACTGTAGTCTCTAGGGAAAACCTCGGCAGAGAGCTCATTCCACAGCCTGAGCGTTCTCGGAAGAAAAATTCTCTGAACCAAAATGGCCACATACAATGCGGCATTGTACGTGACCATTTCGGTTCAAGCGTGAGAGGATGAATTCCCTGTCGATGGCGAGAGGTGCGATGGTAAAAGGTGGCTGTAGGCGTAATTTCAAACGATTCCTCAAAACTCAACGTGCACGATGTCGACCTTGTAGAAACCTTGATACACCCTTTTTGTAGAACCCCATTATTTGTTGAACCTCACCAATTTTTCACGCTGTTATATATTGCACAATTCCAGGCGGCCCGTCTGGAACGGGAGAATATTATAAAGCTTCTCCAGGAACAAGAATATTTGGAGAAGAACGTGCAAGACGACATCGCCTCTAAACAGAAGTTGGAGAGAGTGAAAATTGATACTAAGGAGGCGTTGACAAATCAGATGGAGATGAGGAAACGGGTGGCGAGAGAACAGAGGGAGAGGGAAGCGCAGTTTAGAAAGGAGGCATGTATTGTTAACATTCATATATATACACAATACAAGGTATGTACACAAGTGTGTTTGTCAAGGGTGTTCTTCTCTAGAAATCTGTCTGATCCTAGAATAAGTGTATACGGGTATGCGACCCCGGCCTTCCGAGCTGCTGCAGTGTCCTAGTCCTGTCCGCAACTGCAGTATCCCCCCTTTCCTTTGCCACATAAACCCCTTATTCCTCTTATTTACCAATTTTCTTAAAGCATTTCTAACATTCCCTTTCTTTCTTCTTTAATCCTTTCCTCCAGACTCTTCTTTTTTAAGAATTTTAATTTTCCTTCAACCGACTTAAAAAAAGTGGTTCTTAAAAAGAAGAAGGATGGTCATTAAAAAATGAAAACAAAGGGTATACCGGTTTCTTGCTGGTCAACCTGACAGAATGTATTACTGGCAATGAGGTTGCTAGATTCTATTACTAAAAATCTTTTACTCTGTAAAATTTTAAATCAATCCTGTAATCTCTAATACTACTTTATATTTTATTTACTTACATCTACAATACAACACTCAACTCAACAAACTTGGGGGGGGGGGGATTGTTAGTAATTGGGTCTAACTTTCTCATTACTTGCAATACACATCCTACCAGGTTGACCTCCACGCGGTTCCCTCTTGAAATTATCGTAGTTAATTCTAGTAGAATTCGTTACGATGGTCTAACAGATCTGCTTTCATCGTCACCTATCATCCCTCACTGGTGCCCCGCCAGCGTATACCGATAGCACAGGCGGGGTTACCATTCCATTATCACCTATAAAAAAATCTCAACAAACTTACAACAATCTAATATTCTTATTTGAAATAAACATTCTTTAAACCGTACCTATTATATCTACAGGCAGAAGCAAAGATTGCAGCAGAGGAAGAGAAAGAGAGGGAGAAACAGAGGCAATTGAGAGAGAAGAAGCGACAGTACTCGCTGGAGCTACGAGATCAGATTGCGGATAACTCGCGGCGGAGACAACAGGAGAGACGCCTGGAGGAACAGCGAGCTCGTCGCGTGTTCGACACGGACAAAGCATGGTTAATATCTTATCAGCCGTTAACTGGTCACTGCTGGACATAGGCCTCTCCCATAAGGGGGGGGGGGTTTGATGGGTGAAAATGGTATGGTAACCCCGCCTGCGCTAACGGGATACGCTGGCGGAGTACCAGTGAAGGTTGATAGATGAAAATAAAAACAGGCCAGTTAGCCCATCATGATGAATTCATCAGGAATTAATCATGATAGTTTCCAGGGAGAACCGCGAGGAGGTCGACCTGGTTGGGTATATTGCTAGCAATGGGATTCTCAGTCTCCATTACTAATAATCCCTTTCCCCCGGGGGAAGGGGGGGGGGGGTTAGTAGCTGCCACGCTTGGCAGGCGGATTGACAACTGTAGTTAAGCTCTTGTGGGATTTTAAGAGAGACGCTACTACCCATTCCTTAACTATTAAGTTCCATTAGCCGCCTGTTACGACACCCTTGGGAAAGGAAATGGTGGACCATTCTATGCTGGGACCACACGGCAATGGTTAACATACTACCTTGTTGATGTCAGTCATTTTCTTCTGCGGCAAAACAGAAATGTAATTATGCATATATATATATATATATATATATATATATATATATATATATATATATATTTTGTTTTATGTGTTTGTATGAGGTGCATATACTGATGCACGTAGGAAAAACTGCGAGAAATAGGTAGTAATGTAATAAAACGTAATAACGACTAAACCATCTTTAAAAAAAACTTTTACTTTATCCGAGCAGTAAGTACTTTATATTATTCTCAATTTCGTGTATAATATAGTATATACCTGTATATATATATATGTAATTTTATTATGTATGTATATCAATAATTACTAGTACCGCATTCGAGTATTTTGACACTTCTCTATGGTTGACTGGGAGAGAACGCTTTTAGCATTAAGTCCGCCATGTACACATATTTGTACTAATGAATAATTAAATAAATAAATATGCGCAGGCGCATGGAAGTGGCAACGGAACGCGAGCAAATTATAAAGGAGCACGCGCCGCTCCTGTTGGGCAGCCTGCAGCCTGGCCTGCTGCGGCAGCAGGACCTGGAAGCTGTTAAGGCGGGCGCCGCCCAGCATCAGCACCTCGCTACCCTCGACCTGGAGTCACTTGCCAACACCCAGCAGATCCAACGCCGACCCAAGTGTAATGCGCAGTGCAGAATATTGAAAGAGTATTAACATTTGTATAGAAACTCAAAGCAAAGTCAAGAGAAGCCAATTTTTAAAGATTAGTGTTGCCCAGTGAATTTTCGACAGTTATAGTCTAAAAATAATCTAATATTTGATTAGCCTGTGTCCCATTCGTGTTTTAACCGTGAAGCAGTTGTGTTTGAATGGCTGTGTTTCGGTTTGAAGGGTGGGATATGGCGTGAATTTACAGGGTACAGGGGAATAACACCTGAGTCCTCAGGAATGGCAACGCATGAGTGGTATCATGGGCGAAACAGTATACTCTGTTATGTTCATGGTACTACTCATGTCTATAGGCGACGGTTACCACTTTCCATCAGGTGGGCCGTCAGCTTGTTTGCCATTCTAAGTTGTATAAAAAAAGCCTATAATAGTGACTATAATCTTCATATCAGCTTTTAATTGTCCACTGTACTACTTTTAATAAACGCGGCGTTGTAAGTGATACGAAGTTTATCGGGTCATTTAGTTGATTATGTAATCGAAACGACATGCAATGTTATTGACAGTTTGTATTTATTGCGAATTTAAAAGTGTATTATCGTTGTTATAGCTTAAATTGATAGTGATGTAATATTATTAATTAATTATATCCATATTAATTTCCTTATTAAGTTATGTCTGTCAATTTATAGTATCGTTAATTGTAATCAATTAATTATATTGTTGTATCGATTACTATTCGATTGTTAGATTGTATGCTGTCACAGTCGACACACCGATTAATAATATTTCTTACTCATCGACTGTTCAATAACTTTGGAAATAGTATTTTCTCAAACATGCTTGGAAATGTGAGCATTATTTTGACAATCTTCTTCGAGATAAATCAAAATTGCCGTACTGGCCATATACATGCGGGCAGCGGCCGGCAAAAGTTGTATAAAAATCCATATCAGTCGTGTTTTGCGGCCAGATAAATTACTATGTAAACTCATATCTGTCCTGTAATTTAAATATGGAATGACCTTTTACTTCGAAACGTGGCTACCAAGGAGGTAACTAATAAAAAGTTTTATTTAAATTTCGAACTAGTTTGCAAATAGAAAGCTGTTTATTAAAAAAAAAAAACAAAGGAACATTATGGCGCGCGAAAAATTATTATTGTTCATTATTCGTCATTGAACTTAAAAAGTATTTTTTTTTATTTCCGCGTATTGTTTGACAAAACTACTATACAAGCCTTAGCCGCTTGATGGACTCACGTATGTGTGCCTCGGCTACACCTTGGCCCACATTTGCACGTTCGTCCACCAATGCCTCAGTTGCTGGCCGCTGCAGTAATGTACTATTTAAGACAATAAAACGTTATTACTAATGGGAACGTCCAAATTCTGTCAGATAGACATAATAATATGTTATTTTTTCGGACACAACCTATATACATTTTCTTGCCCTATGTTTGTATAGATATAAGAATTAGGTATCTGCACTTGAGCTGCAAGGAAACACTAGAAATGTAAAAAAAAAATATCATACACAAATAATAAAAGTATACCTATCAATTTAAAAAAAAAAAATCTAGTATTGTCTTTCAAAGAGACTATCAAAAACATGTTACTCTGTACACTTTTTTGTTAATAAATATTTATAGTTTTATATGTTTGTTTTTTTATGCAACTTACAATTGCAAACAAGCTGGCGGCCCACCTGATGGAAAGTGGTAACTGTCGCCTATAAACCTGAGCAGTACCATGGACATAACAGAGTATACTGTTTAGTCTATGGTACTCCTCATCCGGTGCCATTCCTAAAGACTCAGGTGTTATTCCTATGTACCCTGTAAATTCACTGCTATATCCCACCTTTCAACCAAAACACAGCCATGCAAAAACAAATGCTTCACGGTAGAACCACGAATGGGACAGAGGTGCCCAAGCAAATGACTTATGTACAACATCTCCCTCTGGTATAAGGGTAGTTTCGAATTTTAAACAGCGTTATTGTTATTCATTTGCTTTAAATACCTGATTATCAGACATAGTCATTCGTATGCTGATCCTGATTACTAGACGTTGCATATCAAGTAAATCATCAGATATAATTATATAGCGAGCAAATATTGCACAAGCTTAGTTAACAAGAGTCGAAACTCAAACAATTAGAGCGACCGCCAACCGTCGACGGGCCGCACAGTTCACAGATAATATTTAAACGGGTGGAATTAATTTCAAATTCGCCGCGCGAATATTAAAAGGGTGGCCACGTAGGGTGACCATGGAACAACATACAAATAATTGTGTAAATATTTTAACCTACATTTTTTCCAAAATTTACTTTAAACCCCTCTTGTGGTGGGAAGATGGCAAACTAATCCTCGGTTGAGACACAGTCACCTATTCTATATTTACATACATACATACATATCTGTCACGCCTGTCTCCCATTAGGGTAGGCAGAAACAATGGAACACCAAATGTTTCGATTCAAACAAACCTCTTTCGCTTCTTCCACATTCATCAATCTTGTCATACACGCTCGCCGGTTACGGGTACTTTTAATTTGGTCTATTCTATATTTATATTCAATTATATACATATTCAATATCTAGAGTCATTTTGGGGGGAAAGGGATTGTTAGCAATGGCAAATACCTAACCAGGTCAACCTCCTCGCGATTCCCCCTGGAAACTATCATGGTTAATTCCTGATGAATTCATCATGATGGACTAACTGGCCTGTTTTCATTCTCATCTATCACCCTTCACTGGTGCTCCGCCAGCGTATCCTGTTAGCGCAGGCGGGGTTACCATACCATTTTCACCCATCAAAAAAAATATATATCTAGAGTCAGGTTAAATACTTTTATTTTAATGTTGTATGTTAGCACACTAGGTTTATAATCTTGACTTTTGCTGTCATAATGTTGTAATTATTTTTAATGAATAAATAAAAATAAAATTATTATTATATATTTTTCTAGTCGGTTTCGAGGTAGACAGAGAGGACTGATATTTCTGTTCTTTCACCTCACATAATCCATCCACCTTCATATTTTTAAGCCATTTTAAAAACGGAGTTCTTTTAATTATTATCTGGTCATGGTACGTTAGTAAACCTATATTATAATGAACCTCACATATCTGTATTTTTTTTTATTATAACCAAGAATAACAATTATGATTGTTTAGAAATAAATCAGTCGTGTTAAAATTAACATGGTACTAAGATGAGAGTAAAAAATAACTGTTTTAAAATTGGTGAAGATATCGGCTAACATACCTAGACGCAAAAATACAGGTCAACTGAAAAGTCATTAAAAAAAAGTTACGTCTATAAATCTTTTTGGAAATCAGTAAAATAGTAAGCGGCTAAGTAAAATGGTAACGGTGTACTGAACATGGCCACTTGACGCTATAATTTGTTACAATTTTTGTTTATTTATTCATATATGTTATATAATAAGACCATATATAGAATAAATACATATAGAACAATTAACGACGGAAGATAGATTTTAAATTTAGAATAGAACAGTTGTATGTACTTACAAATTGCATAACGTGTGGTCACCGAGCGTAACTCGTGAATTTTAGCATTTTTGCGCAATAAAGAAATAAAGTTGCCAGCTCAGCGTTTCGGTAAACACACGTTAGCATTCATTGGGACTCTGATAAAAATCAGGAAAATATCGTTCCGCAGCACCCCTCTACATAAAATCGACACTTCATCTGGTTTTATTTGTTCGGTCGCCATTCCGACGGCTTATCTACAGTTGCCAGTATAAAAATCATGTTTATTAACATGTGTGCTGTTTGCGGTACCATACACTTGTTTGTATGATGTGTGCGTAACGGCTTTTTTGTTTTAATTTGTTATTATACTTATTTTTTTTTAAGATAATTTTACGGCTTTGGACGTTTACTTTTTGGCCATTTTTATTATCTATTACTCTTATTGTAGTGAATTTATGATAGATAGATAGATAATTTATTTGCTTACTTATAGCACACAAATAACAACAAACATACACATGCACAGTGAAAAAAGATAAAAGAATACATATACAAATAAAAAAAAATGCGTAAAAGAGGTAGCAATTTTACCTTTCATGCGTATACTACAGGAACACAAAATAGTCACAACTCAGTTTGTTGCTTTACCTTCAAAAGAGTGAAACACTAATATTGTGTTGTGGCCAAAAGCCAGCCGAGAAATTCCTTAGAAAAAATAACAAGAAATGTATATAAAATACATTGTCTGTGGTGATACTTGTACATAGATAGAACAAGGATTGATGATGTAATAAATTAACAAAATATTGGATTTTCCTTTTAAACAGTGGATTTTATTTTGCGAATTTTATTACAAAGTCACCTAAAAATTTAAGATGTAAGAGATCTATAACATTTGTGGTAAAGACTAAATTATTGTATACTTTTATTACTAATTTGCCATTCTAAGTTGTATGAAAAAAAAAAAGAAAAAAAAACTGTACCTGGATACTATTGCCTTGACAATATCAACTAGATACATGGTCTTCTGCATTTGAAGATTATATTTGAGGCAATCCAACGCATTGTTGTAGACAACGATGTATTGTCCTAATATGCTTGACAGTCTACTAGAAACTTCACAACGATTTTTATCATGCGCTCTCGTTTCCTGAAAGCTAATGCCAAAACTCAACCTCATTAAGGGGGGGGGAAGGGATTGTTAGAAATGGGGAGGTTAGTCCTCATTGCTATCAATATACCCTATCAGATCGACCTCCACGCGGTTCCCCCTGGAAACTATCGTGACTAATTTATGGTTGAATTTGTCATGATGGGCTAACTGACCAACCTTTTCATCCTCACCTATCACCTCTCACTGATACCCCGCCAATGTATACCGATAGCGCAGGCGGGGATACCATTCCATTTTCACCCATTAAAAAAAAACTCAACCTCATTAACATTTTGATTGCTTCTCTTTGTGGCATTTGTCGTACTCTTGACGAACGACTCAAATTGGGAACTTTCTTTTTTATTTTAATATCTCTGACTGTAACAAGTCATTTACAATTATTGTAAACTTTTATAACATATTTTATTACTATTTTATTGCTGTCTTAATACAATAGGCAAATATATTGAATAAAAAAACAACCATATCAGTTTTTTATTCGATAAAATCAACTGAGGCAGTTGAAACAGTTATTAATAGTATATTTATATATTTTTTTTCTTTTTTTTTATATAATATGATGTGGTAACCGTCGCCTATAGACATGAGCAGTACCATGGATATAACAGACTATACTGTTTATACAAGTAATAGTATATACAAGGATATAGCATACACATGTTTGTTTGACTATTTGT
The DNA here is from genome assembly GCF_026898425.1 of Galleria mellonella. NCBI lineage: Eukaryota > Metazoa > Arthropoda > Insecta > Lepidoptera > Pyralidae > Galleria > Galleria mellonella. The sequence goes on from NW_026442087.1 coordinate 2,040,559, forward strand.
CTAAACTACCTAATACTCGTATGTGTATTACAAAGAGGAAAGATTTTATTATTTAACTGACTTCAAAAAGGAGATTCTTAATTCGGTTGTATTTTTTTTTTCACATTACCTCATAATCTTGCCAGTCATATAACGATTTGGATACTATTTATCTAAAAGGATATATTTACTTACAAATTGATTCCATAGAAATTTTAGCAAAATCTATTTAGTAATTTAGTTTTCAAATCAAAATAACTGAGTAGAATTGAAAAACCGGTTTTTTTTTTATAGAAAAATACTTTAAATTATTGTTTGTAATGGATAATCTTAAAAATTCTTAAAATTTTTTATTATATGAAATGGTACATTATTTAAGGGTACTATGGGCTATATATATATATATTAAATACAGATTTATCTATCCGTGGGCACCGGAACAGCCGTCATCTGTCCACTGCTGAACATAGGCCTTTCTGACTGCTATAGGAGATGGGGCCTTTCCTTATGGCAGTTTACCATTGTGGGGATTTTGCCAGTACTTGCCAAGCTTGGTAGGTGAGTTGACAACCGCAGTTTGACTTTTGGTGATCTTTTAAGAGGGTCACTGTAGCTTATCGCTTGACCATTAAGTTCCCTTAGTCGGTTATAACGACACCCACGGGAAAGGAAGGGGTGGCCCATTCTATGCCGGGACCACATGGCTTGCCATGTTTGTACGCTAATAAAATCATCATATCAGCCTTTAATTGTCCACTGTTGAACATATGCATCCCCCTTGGGGTATTGCCAGTAGTTGCTACACTTGGCAGGCAGATTGGCAGCCGCAGGCTTTAGAGATGTCTTAAGAGGGATGCTGCTGCCCATCCCTCGCCCTTTCTAAGTCGATTCTTACGATACCCATGGGATAGGAAGTAGTGGCCTATTCTATGCTGGGACCACACAGCCTCAAGCTAATAAAATAGGTAATAGGAAATCCTAATGATTATATGTAGATTATGACATATTTGAATTGTGTAGAACCCACAGCGTTAGCATTGATTGCTTGCTAATAATAATTCACCAGCTAAGCCTTCGTCCATTTGCGTGAATCAGTTTGCTGCATCAAGTAAACTCGATTGTGTGCGATAGGTAATTTGCATGAGCACAGATACCTGTCAGGTGGACGTGCAGCTTGTGTCACAAGCTTAGTAGTATTAGTAAGAATAGCTCAATCGATTGATTAATTGAAAGAAGGGAATATTATTAGTAACAATACAATATTTTATTTAAAAGAAATACTTTTAATGTATATATATATATATATATATATATATATATATATATATATATATATATATATATTTTACAACACAGGGGGCAAACGAGCATGCGGCTCACCTGATGGTAAGTGACTACCGCCGCCCATTGCGCCAGCACCACCACCATATATATATATATATATATATATATATATATATATATATGGAAATTTGTTTGAAAGTACCAGTAAAGTAATTTTTTAAAAGTTACGACAATAAAGTTAAGATTTTTCTCACGAACCGTGAAATAAAACGGAGGGTTCAAATGCTGTTTTATTTTTCAGTATTGACGGAGAATAATGTATTGAAAAAATTAAAGAAGAATGTATTATAAAAAATGGAATATTAATATACCATATTATATATAGGTAATGTAGCATAAATATCTTATCTAGAATAAGTGTCGTTGAACACAAAATTTTGGTTTAATAAATTCCTTTCGGCTTATCAACAACAGCGCATATTTATTTCAATAACGGATGATTTTCGGAGGCGCGCCGTCACACGGCCATTTGGTACGATGAAAGGGCAAACGATCGCCATTACGTGTTATCATTGACAGCGGAAAACTTTACATCATACCAGATGAAGGAAATAACCGATCACGCTTGACGGGAACAGCTCTCTCATTGCTCTCCTTCAGGGCGCAAAAGGCCTTTGATGTTCGACCGAGTCGAATGCCTCAGTCAATTCTAAGCGCTACTGAATAGAGTTTTGTTTCGTTTGATGTGAAAAGAAGGGTTGGCGCGGCTGGGGCGCGTGTTTTATCGTGTTGTAGGGTGCTCGCCGCAGTTTCCGCTTGCTGTGAATGTACGGCCATCTTGTCAACGGAAGTAGTAAAGCCTTCCGTAGCGGCGCTGTCGCCGAATGTGTCGTCGGCGTTTTCGTTTACGTCTCTTTTTATTTTTGGGTCTTGTTTCTGTTTGCTTTCAGAGTGTTTGTGTCGGGCTCGCCGTAACCCTTTTATGTGAAATGTAATTCTGTCTAGATATAGATTTTAAATTTTTCATTTTATAAATATGTAAGTTTTATGTTTTGTGTATCGAAGAGAAAAATTATATGATACATTTTAGTTAGTGTTCCATAGAAAAAACTCACTTCAGTTAAGGCAAACCCAGTTATTTTGATTTAAAACTAAATTACTGAATCGATTTTGATAAAAAATTTATAGGAATAATCTGTATGTATATGCTTAAATTTTGCAGATAAAAAAAGAATTTTTCAGATCAGAAAAAAATAGATTTGACGGAGTTACGAGGGAACAAACAAAAAATTACAACCGAAATTGAAAAATTCCTTCTTTTTGAAGTCGGTTAAAATAGAGAGACGCATTTCTAGTTTTTAGAATAACTATTTGTTATATTATTTTGATTAAGCTTTGGAAAAATTTGTCTCATTTGCCTAGTAGCATGTTTTTACTAATGCTAAAAGTAACCCATAAATTATTGAGTTTGGCGATTATTTTTGGGACTTACAGTTACGCTTTGATGGTGGCTTAGTTATAAAAAGTCCCTTTAGTATTTTTTTCTGTAAATTTTCATACAGAGCACCTAAACGACAGGCAATTGCCTGTAGCAGTTTCCCAGAATTCTCGTTATAAAAACTTTATAATATTTCCTTGTTGAAAGTGTGTTTCAACATATTAAAAAGCGAAACTTCGCCTCAATCCCTCAAGGTTTGTAACAGACACTCTAATGGAACCTGTCGAGTTTCCTCATAAGAGATCAAATAAAAATTCGATACATCTCCGAGAGAAGGATGAGACAAGGATGTGAAAAAAAAAATCTATTTTACATCAGACCGTGTGAATATTGACTGAACTGACATGTGACGCATAATATTAGGGTAACGGAGGCTGTTTTATCATTAGGGGTTCGAGAAATACATTTCACGCAGTATTTTGCACCTTATGTTGTATGGACTAAGAGCGGTGTAGGTTTTCTTTATACAGTAATGTCACGTGTCGGTGTCAGTGTTGGGGTAAGACGTGGCGAGATCAAACGTGACTGAAATGTATTTCATATTCTGTCAATGGATGAAGGTGATTATGTTGATAGAAATTGCATTATTTGTAATATAAAGTAAAGGTTTGTTCAGCAAATATAAATGTAGTGTTTTTTGTATGCAGCCAGATCAATAGGTGAAATAAGATATCGTCACCTTTATGGTAAACTTACGAAACTGAAAAAGATACATTTTACAGGGGAACGTTTTGAAACATTAGAATGCAAATAACTTTTGACAGACGACTGCTGTAAAAGATCATGCTAACATTTTAGTTTTAAAATACGGTTTTTTATTGAATGCGCGTAATTAATTATTACTATATTACAAATATCAGAAATAAATGTATATTCGTTACTTTGCACCTTCATACATGAGAGTTCCTAGGTATTGAGTTATACAACAGCAAATCTACGAAAGTGGCAGTTTCGTAAGGTGCCAAAGAAAATCATTTATTTTAATATCTGGCAAACTAATGAAAGTGCCACTTTCGTAAATATACCAAGGTATAAATCACGTGTTTTGGAAAATATTTCAGTTTAAATAACAACGTTATAGCAATCATTCATGTAAAATAACTAAATTAGGATTGAAAAATTGATAATATAATTATTGAAATTTTCAAATTAAACTGTTTATTATAGAAAATACTATAAAAATATGCTAAGTAAGTTTACTTTGGGTATATCACAAAAATATGGAGATTCGAACTGTTCGATTTCTTTAACCATTAGAGATAGAAATTTGAAAATAAGCAACAATAAGTAATATGACGCAAAATGTAGATTTCTAAAGAAATGTCAAATATGAAAAAACTGCAGATTCGTAAATCAGCAGCAGGTATCAATCCGAATAATTCCTCAGAGCACTTTCCATGATACATTCGGTAGAAGATGCACAGAGATGCAACATCTGTACGCTATATTACTATCAAGTCAACTTTCATACGATCTTGCTGGAAATTATTGCAATTAATTTCCAGCGAATTTATTACAATAGGAAAACTGACTTAACCTCACTTTTTTTACACCTTAGAATGGCAAACAAGCTAACGGTAATTCTAATATCTTAATAACGCAGGAAGATTTATCATTCCATCAACCATAGCATTAAAAAAAAAGTACCAATCGTTTAAAAATGATTCTTATTTTCTCATCGCAATCGTTGGCTGAGTACGTGAACAACTTGTATATAACTAAAAGAGATCTTTCAATATTCAAAGTGTTAAAATAAATGTCACACGTCTTTTCCGCGGTACGGATCGAGAATGGCACGTTAAAAGCTAGCGAGCTTGTATCAAGTTGCTTTTAAGTCTCGCGGGGTCTAATAATGCGATATTGCCGAAAAATATAGCGTGCGAGGGTGTAACTGAACAGTCGTAATGGGAATACTGCTCTGTAAATTATTGTACTTATACTATATATACACTTACTTTAGCACGCGGCTTTGTACGCGTGTATTTTGGAAGTAGTGAAACAGACTTTTTTTTTAGATTGCGTACTTAGATATATTATAATATAGATCCGAGTTTATGTATTTCAGAAATACAACTTTGAAAACCGAATCCAAATTGGTGCAGTAGTTTTTGTATGATGTCTGAAAAAACATACAAACAGAGGGGGTAAGGGATTGTTAGTAATGGAGACTGAGAATCCCATTGCTAGCAATATACCCAACCAGGTCGACCTCCTCGCGGTTCCCCCTGGAAACTATCATGGTTAATTCCTGATGAATTCATCATGATTGGCTAACTGACCTGTTTTCATTCTCATCTATCACCCTTCACTTGTGCTCCGCCAGCGTATCCCGTTAGCACAGGCGGGGTTACCATACCATTTTCACCCATTAAAAAAAAACATACAGACAGATGAAAATTATAAAACTCTTACTAAGACCCCTCGTATTCCTTTTTGTTACATATCTCCTATGTACAGATATCGTTCGACATATCGATGGACATCATCATCATCAGTCGTTATCTGTCTACTGTTGATTGACACAATAGTGTCTGAAATACAACACAAGAAACATTCTTTAAATTTTAAATAACTTAATATACTATTAAGTAAAAAATAATACACGTGGAAACTGAAATAGAAATATTAGACCTAGACTGGTCCTGGATTCTAGGTCTCATCAAAGAAGCTTATATGCTATAGAATGGTACGGACTCACTTTGACTGCAAACTCAGGATGCACACTCAGGATACACCAGATTTCAGAAGAAGGTCATGTGAATATAATAAATATCGATAGAATTTACCGTATATATATATATATATATATATATATATATATATATATATATATATATATATATATATATATATATATATATATATATGCATACATATATATATATATATATATATATATATATAGTTATATTATATAATTTAATTGGTTTTGCAACATTTTTTTTGGTGCAACACGATTTTAAATTATTATTATTGTTAAGAATTCAACGAATGTTATAATAGTTACGTATTTTCTAATTGCGATATCACAGTTAACAAAGTACCTAATTTCGGAATGAAGGCAGCGTAGTCGTTGCCGCCAATTTATTAGACACGCAAACAAGTTGCAAATTGCTCTGTAGAGGGGACGTTTTCGCTAAATACCTATAAAAATGTCTCCTCACTGTAAAATATTGTAACTAACGGTGTGCTCTGAATCTTCGGCGATAGCGGTGATGGTATCTAATGGTATTTGTCTGAGGGAATTTTATATAAAGGTTCTGGATGAGTATCTCTGGCCTTCTTGCGTTTCTGTCAGCAAGCTTTGTCATGGGTAATAGTGATTTTTTTGTGACAAGACACCGGTTGTTGTCGTCTCTTTTAATCTCATTCGGTAACGATAACGTCACTATGGATAGATTCGTTTACCACTTCTCTAAAGGTGCAGGATCTGTTTCGATAACTTGTGTAATTTAGCTTATCACAGATGGTCTCGAAGTCTTCTGAGACAGACAAACCTGGCTAGAGTAAACACTTCTATGGATGAAGAAGCGCGGAATAATCCGTAGCTCTAATTAGCAATAAGTGCCTTTACCATTCTGTCGAGTTTCCTTCAAAGTTTATTGAACTGCGCGAGTTTCAGTCGGTAGCCGTGTGCCACCTGTCACTTGTCCCAGCACCCTGTAAGCTCGAGCGCTGTATAAATTGCAGCACTTCCCACATTTGGATGGCTCATTTCGGTCGGTTTGCCGCCCAGAGATACTTTACAGCCGTTGAAATGTAAAATATCGTTTCATCTTATCTACTTTATTAGCTGAGAATGACTATGGAAAGAAACCTGCTTTATAAGACGTCGCAATAAAGTATTTCTAATGGTAACTATGTCTCCATTAGTTGCAATTGCGAGGGAGTTCTTTGTTACGGAGCTATTTGGTAGATAATGGTATATTGTTTACAGCGGTGTAAGGTGGCAGACCGCGTTTGGAATATAAGAGCAATCAATTTTATAATCACACCATCCGTTAACTCTCCATTGCTGAACATAGACGTCCCACATAACAAGCGTTTTGCCGCAGTTATCGCACTTGGTAAGCATGTTGGCAACCGCAGTTTTTTTTTTGATGGGTGATAATGGAATGGTATCCCCACCCGCGCTATCGGTATACTTCGGCGGGGCACCAGTGAAGAATGATAGATGAGGATGAAGCCGGTCAGTTAGTCCATCGTGACGAATTCAACAAGAATTGTTCACGATGGTTTCCAGGTGGAACCACGTGGAGGTCGACCTAATAGGGCATATTGCTAGCAATGGGGCTGTCAAACTCCATTGCTAACAATCCCTTTCCCCCCTGGCAACCGCAGTTAGGCTTTGGTGATATTTTAAGAAGGACGTTGCTAGCTATCCTTCGGTTATTAAGTTTCCTTACAAGACCCACGGGAAAGGAAAGAATAAACGTAGTGAAGATCAGGCTACGAGATGTAGAAAGTGTTACATCAAAGGATAACAAAACAGATATGTTATGCGAGTGTAGAAGCACCAGATATTGGAGAAAACTTACTCAGATCAAGTAGATCTCATGTTGTCTAAGAGAAAAGTTAAGAGCATCTGAAATAAGCTACTTGCTTATGATAGGATTTGTGAAAATGCATGAAGCAAGAGATGTGTAAGGATGAATGCCTTTGTAATTTGCTACTCTTTTATTTTCTATCTTTTTTTGTAAGAGAAGACATAAAGATAGGAATCATTATAAAAATGGCAAAGTATATGCATGTCTTTTTTTGGTTGCATGTATTATTCAAGTTAACTTTATATACAAGAAGATGTGTTATTATAAATATTTATAAAGATCGACTGATATACAAAAATATTTGAAAATCGAATTTAATTTAGGCGCGAAATTATCCAACAGTAACAAAGAGCGGTATATCACAGACACAACTGCATTAGTACGCGGCTAAATCGCGCACTCTTAATCGCCCAGTGCAATCGTATATTTCTTGATTAAGAGCTCGTAAAAATGTCGTCTCGCTCTGAGTTATGGTCTGCGAGCAGGAGAGGAGATTAGCCGGTGGTTTGTACCACATACAGCTGTGATGTATGGTGATGGATTTAGCATTAACGATTGCAGATAGAAAAAAACAATTAATTGACTGAGTGATACGCAAAATTTTGGCCTTATTACCAAATTTATGAACTAGAAATCTTCTTGAAGGTCTCAGCCGAGCTGTCTAGATTTTTATATTTTTTAATCTTCTCCATTCTCCTCCAATATCTGAATCTATTTGTTCATCGTTTGTAAAAAGAACTTTATATTTTTATCTGACATACACAATTTATTCTATCCTTTTTTATTATTATTTTTGTTTTAGTTTCGCGGTGGCTTTAGGCCGAAACAGAATATCAGTGTTTTGCTATTTTGAGGGCAAAGCAATAAACTGAGTTGCGACCATTTTGTGTTACTATGGCACACTCATGAAAGGAATCATCGGTTTTCACCCCAATTTTCGCTGTCCACCCCCAAGTGTGATATATCATAAGTCGTGTCTCGCCGTCCTCTATCCATCGTCGCACCTTTCATACGTCTCGCTTTCACTCGCCCATACAACCGACTTTGAAAAACGTGAATTTTTCACGTTTTTCCCGCATAACTTTCGAATTTTCCTCCCGCGCCTGTCCCGATTCTTTCGTTTCTGCCATCTACCCGTCGCCCCGCGTCCGACGAGCCCACTCTCGGTCCGATCGGAGCAACTTTCCCCACCTAAATCACACATTGTCTCATCAAAATATTAAAATCGAATTTTTTTCACAGTTTTTCGTACCTAACTCAAAATTTTTGTTCTCCTCCTATACAGTTTCTCGACGTCATCGTTAAAATCAGATTTTTCCGCGTCTTTTGACATACAACACACCTACCTACTTGCCACGGATCCAAAGTTCACTTTCGAACCGAGGTTACTTGGTGAGTACTCGCGAAACACAAATCATCGGTTTTCACCCCAATTTTCGCTGTCCACCCCCAAGTGTGATATATCATAAGTCGTGTCTCGCCGTCCTCTATCCATCGTCGCACCTTTCATACGTCTCGCTTTCACTCGCCCATACAACCGACTTTGAAAAACGTGAATTTTTCACGTTTTTCCCGCATAACTTTCGAATTTTCCTCCCGCGCCTGTCCCGATTATTTCGTTTCTGCCATCTACCCGTCGCCCCGCGTCCGACGAGCCCACTCTCGGTCCGATCGGAGCAACTTTCCCCACCTAAATCACACATTGTCTCATCAAAATATTAAAATCGAATTTTTTTTTCACAGTTTTTCGTACCTAACTCAAAATTTTTGTTCTCCCCCTATACAGTTTCTCGACGTCATCGTTAAAATCAGATTTTTCCGCGTCTTTTGACATACAACACACCTACCTACTTGCCACGGATCCAAAGTTCACTTTCGAACCGAGGTTACTTGGTGAGTACTCGCGAAACACAAATCATCGGTTTTCACCCCAATTTTCGCTGTCCACCCCCAAGTGTGATATATCATAAGTCGTGTCTCGCCGTCCTCTATCCATCGTCGCACCTTTCATACGTCTCGCTTTCACTCGCCCATACAACCGACTTTGAAAAACGTGAATTTTTCACGTTTTTCCCGCATAACTTTCGAATTTTCCTCCCGCGCCTGTCCCGATTCTTTCGTTTCTGCCATCTACCCGTCGCCCCGCGTCCGACGAGCCCACTCTCGGTCCGATCGGAGCAACTTTCCCCACCTAAATCACACATTGTCTCATCAAAATATTAAAATCGAATTTTTTTCACAGTTTTTCGTACCTAACTCAAAATTTTTGTTCTCCCCCTATACAGTTTCTCGACGTCATCGTTAAAATCAGATTTTTCCGCGTCTTTTGACATACAACACACCTACCTACTTGCCACGGATCCAAAGTTCACTTTCGAACCGAGGTTACTTGGTGAGTACTCGCGAAACACAAATCATCGGTTTTCACCCCAATTTTCGCTGTCCACCCCCAAGTGTGATATATCATAAGTCGTGTCTCGCCGTCCTCTATCCATCGTCGCACCTTTCATACGTCTCGCTTTCACTCGCCCATACAACTGACTTTGAAAAACGTGAATTTTTCACGTTTTTCCCGCATAACTTTCGAATTTTCCTCCCGCGCCTGTCCCGATTCTTTCGTTTCTGCCATCTACCCGTCGCCCCGCGTCCGACGAGCCCACTCTCGGTCCGATCGGAGCAACTTTCGGATAGTTGTCATTACTTAGGAAGGCTTACTGCCGTTAGATTCAGAAACAAAGTTAAATTTCTTTTTAAATTAAGAACCGCTACCGTAATTGTATTCAACTAGATAGAAAATGCCGTTAGCACGGTCCCCGCCCAGGAGGCCGGTTAATTTGCCTTCCGAGGCGGCCGAGGCGCGGAAAGCGGAGGCCTCAGTCGCGCGGTCATCACCACCTCCGTCGAGCTCTTCATCTACCGATTTCTTACCGACCTGGAGACCGATAGTGGATTTCAACCCCGCAACTGACAGCCCTGACGCATCTCAGGCAACCGATATTACCGATAGCCAGGAACAAACGCCGATGTCTCCACTCGACATTGGCACTCTCATCCAAGAATCATTGGGTAAAATCAAGGACAACCTCACAGCTATATCTACAAAAGTCTACGAGGGGACCTATCTCTCCAGAGTAAACAAAGATAGGATCAACTCCACAGCTCTCGGCTCTATCAAAGAAGTCGAAAACATTCAGACCCTACTTGGAACACTGCTCAGTTTACCGTCTCCTCTTGCTAGGCCGGATACCACCCTCGAAACTACTATTCGTACCGACCAAACTGACGCATCAGTCGCCACAGAAATAGAAACGCTAAAGAGCGACATCGCCGAAATCAAGGCCCTGCTCACCTCCAGACCTAAGACCACCTATGCGGCGGCAGCGGCGGCAACCAGGAAGCCAGCAACGACGCTGCGAGCACCTGTGAACAAACCAGTCCGAAAGTATAGACCGGCAATCATAGTCGAGTCGAAAAACGAAGTCAAAAGCAGCGAAGAGACTCACCAAAAATGGCGACAGGCCGTCTCTTTTAGGGACACCAACTTCACCCCTGCCAACGTTAAATATGTGTCGAACAATAAGATCAGGGTAGAATTCGACACCCAGCAGGAACTGGACACAGCCATAGAGAAGGTAAACAAGCCCACCTCCTCCGTGAGTGCGGTCATCGCCAGGAAACTCAACCCTATGTTCATCCTGAAAGGTATATCTAACAGTACACCCGTGGAAGAACTGACCGACATTATCACCACACAGAACGATTGCGTGAAGGAAGCGACTACTCCCGACGCTACAACCGGAGATATCAAATTCGCATTCAAACGAGGCAACAGAAACCCTCGCCTTTACAACGCGGTGTTCACCGCCTCCCCTCGCCTGTACAAATCCATCGTCGACGCCCACCACATTAACATCGATCACCAGCGGGTACACGTGGAAGCGTACACCCCGCTTCTCCAATGCTTCAAGTGCTTGAGGTTCGGGCACTCTAGGAAAAAGTGCACTTATGAAAATACAATTTGCTCCCATTGCTCCTCCAGCGGTCACCAGTACCGAGACTGCCCACACAAAGCAGACTCTAGCCAGGCCAAATGCTACAATTGCGCCCAACGGAAATCCGCAGCCGACTCCTCCAAACAATCCACCCACTCGCACAGCGCCACATCCTCCTCGTGCCCTCAGGTGGTACGAATGATGAATTTAATTAGAGAAAGGACAGATTATGGCCACTAGACACAAAGATAATAGCAACCGGCATCGCCACCAAACACGCCAGCAACGCAGACATAGAAATCCACACGCTTTAAGGTTCCTTCAAGCCAATCTAGGCAAAGGATTCCAAGCTCAGCACGAATTCTTCCAGTATTTTCATAACAACGACTACCAAATCGCACTCATAAACGAACCCTACACCGGCTCTGGAACCACTGTCACAAACACTCACGGACACGACGTTTACCAGTACACCGATGGCAGCCGTGTCAAAGCTTGCATAGTGGTCAAAAAAGGAAACATCTCTACTATCGGAATGAGGCAGCATTCCAGCCCTAATCTGTGCTCGATCAGAATCAACCTCAACGGTGCGAAAGTCTATGTCACGTGCATCTACCTCGAACCCCGGATAAGCGGGGCGGCTGCGGCCGCACAAAACTGCATCGTCGACCGAACACTCCATGATCTAGAGGAATTTGTTCAAGCCGACCCTGACGCCGCTCACATCATCGGAGGGGATCTCAACGGATGGCACCCCATGTGGGGCTCTCCTAGAGCTAACCGTCGAGGTAATGAGATCGCCGAGTTTATAATGACGTCCAACCTGATTGTGTGCAACACGGGTGTCTCCCCCACCTTCGTCTCGACAACATCCGGTGCAGTTCGAGAGTCAATAATAGACATCACTCTGGCCTCTGGCCGGGCTGCGGACAGAATATCCAATTGGAGGGTCAATCCCGACGCATGTCCAGCATCAGACCATCATGCGGTGGAATTCTTCTATGATGTCAACAAACGCGATTTGAACCGCCATGCAAAACTCACCACTTTCAAATACGCCACCGCGGGGGTCTCTTGGAGTGAGTTCAAGGACAGGCTCGACGAGCTACTCCCTGCGGAATTAAAAGAATACACTGACATCCCAACCATGAACTCAATGGAATTGGAGAACTTCATAGAGGAATTGACAACTGCAGTTCAAACCGCATGCGATCAACTGCTTCCTTGCACCCAACCCCGCACTGCCAGGTGTCCGTGGTGGAGCGAGGAGTTGGAAAGCAGCAAAAGGAAAGTCATCCGGCAACACCACAAATTAATTAGGCTGAAACGGCAAGGCAGACCCCTGGAAGAGGCTATAGCGGTCAAGAACTCCCTACGTGCGGAATACTCCAAACTATTTAATGAAAGCTCCACCAGGCACTTCCGGGAATTTTGCAACCGGCAGGGAAAGGAAGACGTCTGGTCCGTCACTAACCGGATCGTCAAAACGCGTCCCTGCCCGCAGCCCCCATCCACTGTCCAGAAAGCTGATGGCTCATTCACCCGCAATCCACAGGAAACCGCAGAGGTGTTACTCGACAAATACTTTCCGGATGACACTGCGGACACTAGGCAGTCGCATCTCAAATATCGGCAGGCGAGAGAGTCACCGCCCCCCATTAACCGAGACGAGCCCCCGTTCACGAAAGAGGAAACACTACTGGCGGCCAGGGAGATGAACCCGAAGAAGGCACCTGGACCGGACCATCTGACCGCTGACATTGTTCTAGCAGTCACTGAATCCCTCCCCGAGGTCGTCACAGCGATCATGAACAGATGCCTCACGATCGGCTACTTTCCTAAAGTATGGAAAGTGGCCCGTATAAAACTCATTCCGAAGAACGGGCAGGGCAACGGCAACGCCGAACAACCTAAATCGCGTCCAATAGGTCTCCTCAATAACATGGGCAAGCTTCTAGAAAAACTCATCACCCGACGTCTCACTCACCACATCCACACGACCAACGCCAACAATACCCAGCAATATGGGTTCAAGCCTCAGGTCTCTACCGCCCACGCCCTCGACAACGCCATTAACCATATAAAAGCCGCCTCTACAGCACGAGACCAGGTCCTAGCCGTGTCGTTGGACATCAAGGCAGCATTCGACCATGCTTGGTGGCCTATTATACTCAGCAGACTCCGACATATCAAGTGTCCGCGCAACTTATACTGCATTTTGGACAATTACCTGAAGGACCGTTGGGTAACATTGAATCTGGCCGATGTCACGGCAGCCAAACCACTGTCCAGAGGCTGCATCCAAGGTTCAGTCTGTGGCCCGACCATGTGGAATCTGGTCCTGGACGAGCTGTTCGATCTGCATCTGCCGGAGGGGTGTCATCTTCAGGCCTTTGCAGATGACGTCCTGCTGATTGTGCGTTCGGACTGCTCCTCCAGGCTGGAACAAACCACAAATGAAGCCCTCAACATAATCCACCAATGGGGTCTCGACTCCAAATTAACATTCGGTCCATCGAAGACCGTCGCCGTCCCATTTACCAGCCGGGCTCGCAAGTGCCGTTTATACATGGACGGGCAGCCTATTCCTCTCTGCAACCAGATGAAACTACTCGGAGTAATCATCGACAGGAAACTCAAATTCGTCAACCACGTCAATTACGTCATAGATAAATGCAAAAAATTGTACAACAAACTCATCCGTTTCATCCGTCCCACCTGGGGAATAAACCCACATAACGTTAAGACTCTTTACCTTCAAGTTATCGAACCCATCCTTTGTTATGCATCCTCTATCTGGAGTACAGCCCTCAAATATAAATACTGTCGAGACAAACTCGTGGCTCTGCAGAGAGGAGTAGCCATCACCATCATAAGAGGCTTCAGAACCCTAAGCTCTCCCGCGGCAATCACGCTGGCCGGATTATTTCCCGTATGCGGGAGAATCAGGGCGGCGGCGCAATCCGAGTCGGCCCGCATCAAGAAGGTCACCGACGCGCTCCCGCATGACATCCCACTGGACTCACCTGCACCTCCTTCGGACCTCTTACACCCCAGCCTGCGCCGAGGCATCACTTACCAGGAAGCACACACCGTCGAACAAGTCACTGAACTTCTAAACACAGACTCCTACTCCTGCTACACTGACGGGAGTAAGCACGAACGTGGAGTCGGCGCCGCTGTGATCATCCGAAGCCCAGGCGGGGCAACTATCGCTACCAAGAAACTCAAACTTCACGGAGCGTGCTCGGTCTTCCAGGCGGAGATGGTCGCCATCGACCGGGCCTGCGAACACATCCTGCATAACAATCTCACACCTGCAACTGTCCTGCAACAGACAGCATGTCGTCCCTTCTGGAACTTGCCAACCCAAACAGTACCAATCATTTAGCCAACAGCACTCTCCATACCTTGCACAAAGCCAAACTTAAAGGACTACAGATATCATTCATATGGACCCGTTCGCACATTGGGATACCCGGGAACGAAGAGGCAGATCTGGCGGCAAAGGCGGCCGCAAATTCCCGAACAGCTCCAATGTTTGCCAAATTTCCGCTTAGCTACACGAAACATCACTATCTGAAACAAAGCAGCGAAGAGCTTCAGGAGCTATACAACGACGCCAACAACTGTCAACAGATAAAACAGTGGTGTCCGAACTACGACGTTCTTTCCAAAGTTATTCAAGTGCTACCCCCTGACTTCCATTTCACACAATTCTATACAGGACACGGATATCATAAAGCTTACCTTAAACGTTTCGGGATCATCCCTGAGGACAAATGCCCATGCAACGCCGACCTCCAGCAAACCATGGATCACCTCATCCGGGCCTGCCCAAGGTTCGACTCCACCAGACTCGACCATGAGACCGCTTGCCGAATGGCCGGCGTCGCCGACCCATACAACTTACTAGAGATCATCGGAAAAGAATCCACTGTGCATAGCTTCAAAACACACATCAGATGCATTATCAACAACGCCAAGTCTTTTAACCGAACCTAACACATCTGTGTTGGGCAAGGTTAAAGCACTGTATAAATATATATAAATACATATTTATTTACGTATATGCAAATATATATATATATATATATATATCTATATACTATACATATAAAATAAATAGATGTACATATAAAACTATATAAATATATATATACAATACTCATCCTCTTCATAAACTCTCAAATCTTCTCCAAAATTTTCTATCAACTCCATCAACTGCCAACCTGCAAATTGTAAACCTCACCATGACAACTCATCAACTCATCGTCCATCAATCCGCATTAGAAAGATCATGCTCTCAGTACCCACTAAATGTTGAAGCCCAAATCCATCATCCATATTATAAGTTAACCAGCTGCAAACCTTGGCATATGCGAGCGTACACCAAAAGCGCAAACGCAAGTGCTTGGGAACTCAAATCCAGTACATAGCACAAAAAAAAAAAAAAAAAACTCATGAAAGGAAAAAAATATATTATTTCTTTTATGTATTTTGCTTTTTTTGTGTATGTCTTTTTGTATGTATGACATAGATGTCTTTGTGTGTTGTAAGTAATGCAAATAAATTATACATCTATTTATCTATCATTATTTCCACATTTTTTTATACAACTTAGAATGGCATACAAGCTGACGGCCCATCTGATGGAAAGTGGTAACCGTCGCCTATAGACATGAGCAAGTACCATGGATATAACAGAGTATACTGTTTCGCCCACGATATCCCCCATGCGTTGCCATTCCTGAAGACTTAGGTGTTATTCCTCTGTACCGTGTAAATTCACGCCATATCCCACCCTTCAAACCGAAACACAGCCATGCAAACAACTGCTTCACGGTAGAAACACGAATGGGACAGAGGTACCCAAGTAATCGACTTTTGTACAAAGTCTCCCTCTGGTGACTATCTAGTCATGTTAAACCACATAATTATTATTTGTGGTAAAAAACATAAAGCTTAAAGTTTACTAAGCCCATTACTTGAAAGTAATGTTCCAATGCGTATTATACTCAAAGAGATTTGCTAAGCCACTCTGGCCGAGTGCAGTAGCTCAGGGTAGCCGGTTACCTGTCCCGGGCTTGTAATATACGAGTACAGCTACACACGGGCTGCAACATATTACTTTCCCCCATTACCTTGGACATTGTGCACTTGTCCAGCAATTTATTGCTCGCTTTATTGCAACGTTCATAACTGGAAATAATGGAAGAATTAGCCAGCTATGTAATTGCATTATTTCGATTATAAATTCTGTTTACAAGACTAATACTACATATACATACGTACACGTGTTTAATGATAACTTGTATGAAGATATCGACATGTTTAATATATAAGGTTTTATTTATTTATTTATTCTTTATTGCACAATAAAATTTTGTACAAATGGCGAGCTTAATGCCATATGGCATTCTCTACCAGCTAACCATTGGGTAAAAACAGTTAGGTTTTCAAAGTTTTTATGCTTTAAATTTGACAGTTTGGGTAAAAGGTTACAAAAGAAGTTTAGCTATCATAGCTAATAGAGATCAGTGGAAAGATATGAGTAAATATATATATATATATATATATATATATATATATATATATATATATATATATATATATATATATATATATATATATATATACTCGGTAAATGCTATCGATATTTATATGAATGAATAATAATCAGAAAAAAAGATAAAAGTAAGACAATAATCCTGCATATTACAGAATCAAATGAAGCATATTCACTTTAAAATAACTGTAAGCCCATGACTGTATATTTTTATGTGCAATAAATCTTTTATTTTATTATTATTATTATTATATAAATTGGTGTTATTTTGCGGAAATCTATACCACTGGTTAGCTGATTAGAATTATATTGTTTAATTCCGCTACTATTAGTCAATCTTAGAGTGTTAGCCGTCGCATCCATAATAATGGCAGCGGAATTATTTATCATTTTTTTTTATACATCTTAGAATGGCAAACAAGCTAACGGCTAACCTGATGGAAAGTGGTAACCGTCGCCTATAGACATGAGCAGTACCATGGACATAACAGAGTATACTGTTTCGTCCATGATACCCCCCATGCGTTGCCATTCCTGAGGACTCAAGTGTTATTCCTCTGTACCCATTTAATTCAAATTAAACAAAATAATTCTAATCAACTAATTAGTATTTATTTATTTCTAAATTTAAGACATTTAATTGTCTATTTAGCTCAATTAGTGAATGCCCTATAGACGACGTACTCCAAAATGATACCACTTCTATAGTTTCTCTAGTGCTTTATATTTACTTACATATTAAATTTAAAGTTATTAAACATTAAGAGATACAAAAATGGTATATCAAAATAAAAAAATCTTTTTCTTTTTTTTTATATATATAACATATATCACTTATTTCCAGCCATTATCACCCTATATTTTAGTTTCAGTGTTTCTTTCATAAATTTATATTATATATTACATATAATAAAAGGAGGTAGACTTAAATGGAATTGGACTGGACATCTAACGATAACTAACAAAAAATGGATGAAGGATGTAATAGAATGGTATCCGAGGAATGGGTAAAGACAACGAGGAGGGAAAATCAAAAGATGGGAGAATGATTTACTTAAAGGATGGAGCAGATCAGCCTGAGATAGAGGGATGTGGAAGCAAACAATTGGGGAAGGGGCTTATGGCGACAGACAACTTGACCAACGCTGCTTGTGGTTGCTAGTAAGCGAGCCAGTTATAAGTTTCTATTTTATTTTAATGTTATTGCTAATAAGATGTACACTTTGTTTTATCAGTATAGTATGTAAGTTTAAAATTGTGGTCAGCGAATAAAGCCTTTATTATTATTATGAATATAAATAAAAGAAAAAAAAAATTATTGACTGACAAATTATTTATAGGTCCGGAAAGGTTAAAGTTAAGTAACAGGCGAATTCCCGCTGCAAACGTTTCCAAACGGCAAACACATACACTCTCTTTTGCATAATTTTACTTCTAATATATTCATATAACAATGCACTTAATATAATGCGCATGTAAACAATTTTAGTGAAATTATTTGTCTCCACAATTCAAAATAAATATAAAAACAGCGGCACTCCGGAAGTGCCGACAGAAGTGAAAACTTGGACAATTACGTGTGTTATTTTTGAATAATCAAAAATGTTTTATCCTATTGTTTAGTTCAATGGTTTTATCTCATCTCAAAAAATGCCAGTATGTGTGTGTATCTATATACGTACATACACAATATACGTACGAGTATATACTTACAAACATAGGTGTTGGTTACAGTAACGGTAACAGCGTTGCGAGTTCAATGGTTTTTCTCATTTCAAAAAATGCCCAACGGCCCTATTGAAATTTTCACTTCAAAAATTATAATATTTTTATTTTTAATTACATATGTAAAAAAACCAAATACAATATTAAGTATTTTATAAAAATAATATAAATTTTAGATCACACATGTAGTAAGTTAATAAATAAAATTTATACCGGTTTAAATTTATCACAAAACGACAGCCATTCCTTTTGGAGCCGGCGAAAATCACATCTGAGCATCGCGCGTCGTAAAAATGAAATCGTCGGCCGGTCAGAGGAGTGACGGATCGCCGCGCCCCGCCGGCATATTTCAGCGGGCGCTCCATCCCTTCCGTTAGTGTCTACTAAATTTATGGCCGTCGGGGAAAAAAATGTGGACTCCTCTGAAGAAAATTTCACTGGTTTTATTCTAGCAATATATTTTATTCGTTGGAAATGACGCGTCGGGCGCTATGGCTCGATGACTTGGTTATTAGTCTTGTTGGATATAATGGTTTCGGGGCTTTTGTGTATTTAACGGTGTACGAGATCTTAGTAGATGGTTTATATATAGGGTTTTGATTTTTTTTTATTCAACTTAGAATGGTAAACAAGCTGACGGCCCACCTGATGGAAAGTGGTAACCGACGCCTATAGACATGAGCAGTAACATAGACAAAACAGAGTATACTGTTTCGCCCATGATAGCACCCATGTGTTGCCATTCCTGAGGACTCAGGTCTTATTCCTCTGTACCTTGTAAATTCACGTCATATCCCACCCTTCAAACCGACCCACCAACCCTTCAACCTTTAACTTATTTATTTATTTAACCATAAACAAAAATAGACAGTGACAAACTTAGCAAATTTTAATTGCCTTTTCAATTCCATAACTTTGTTTATTTCTATAAAACATGTACTCCATAATAATTTACTGCAGTATTCTTGAAGAGATCAGTTTTTACCTAACAAGTTTACCGTACCAGTATAATAGAATACTCAAATTTATTTATAAAAATTGTTCACCGAAAATACAAATTTTCTAGAGATGTGTATTAAAATACTATACATAATAAGATATTAAATGTATTTTAATAAAAATATGTACAACAATCTCATCTTTATGGAACATATTGTCTATAAAGTCACTCACATTATTCATACTCACTGCAACAAATGATCATGTGACGTCAAAATACAGGGTGTCACAGAAATATGTATAAAGTTGCCGTGGCATGGCGTGGCGTGGCGTGACGTGGCGTGGCGTGGCGCGGCGTGGCCGTGGAGCGAGGTGTCAGCGGGCCGCGGCCGGCGTGTTTTATGAAGGAAGTTGTTCATCACGCGATAAATCTCCCGGACGCCTTCGGAGACTGTTACGAGGCTCGCGTATTGGGCACCCTTGTTAGACCGACTACAAAAAGAATGACATTTAAATTTGATTGTATATTTTATATGTAATATACACATACACCACACAGTACACACACATGCACACCAATGGTTATGTTGCCATTGGTGTGTATGTGTGTGTGGATGGGTTAATAATAGAATAATTATAACAATATAATGGCTTTATCGATTTTGATGATCCTTTTTTGTTCAAAATCATTCAATGTAATGTTATATTTTTTATAAATTGGTATATTCGATCCACTGAAACTGCATAGAGATGTTGCATCTCTGTGCATCTTCCACCGAATTTAACATGGGTCGGTCCTCCACCGTGCGTTTTTCAAGGCACTTTCTCCCACACACAACCACTCTTTGGAATCAACTTCCTACAGCAGTATTTCCGAATCGATACGATAACATAACCTTCAAGAAAAGAGCATATTCCTTTTTAAAAGGCCGGCAGCACACCTGCAATGCCGCTGGTGTTGTGGATGATCATGGGCGGCGGTAGTCACTTACCATCAGGTGAGCCGCATGCTCGTTTGCCCCGTGTGTTGTAAAAAAAATATTCAATTAATATTAGAAGTATTGTTCTTATGTTTTGTAATTTTCATATTATCATTCGCCATTTTACGTCCCTTGGGGACTTTTATGTATTATGGGACATGTTTTAAAAAACCCTTTCTTTTCTTTTTATTGTTCTCATATGAATTGTATAAAAAATATTAATCCATTAAAACGTCAAACATTTTGCACTATTTTATCAATATGAAAGACAGTGACAAAGACTACTTACGTAATTAAAATAGATTAGTAGGACGTTTTAGTTTTTATGACTAAGGGAGTTAGTATTTTATTATATTATCTGTGGTATTTGGGGTTTAGAAAGTCATAAGCTTTTCATTCTGACAGAGTATATTGCTAGCAATGGGACTAGTAGTCCGCATTACTTACAATCCCTTCTCACCAGTACATATATTTATTACACGTATTTTGTAAAATAATAATACGTTATTTTTTTGCTATAATATTCCACTATATTCAGACCATGTAATGCTCCTCAGGGTGATAAATTGCGAGGCGGGCCGGGAAGAATCACAAGCTGACAAATTCATTCCCCACTTGACACCTTGCACTGTATCACCCCCTTTTGGGGGGACATCTCGCGCTAATCTCGGCGACACAGTGAATTTTTATATGTCTAAGAAGTTTTGCTCGTGTTTTAGGATATAACGGAACATTTACGTCTTCGAGTCAGCGACCTCAGTGTTAGAACATGTAAATTTTAATACACTAGGAAGTAATATTTTTTTGTGTGTTAGTTCGTAAGTGTGGATTTTACAAGTAGGAAAACTAATGATATGGATCACTTCTTAATGGCGTATCAAGATTATATATGTTTTATCCAGATTTTAAGTTTATCAAGATTTGAAGAGATTGCTTAGCGATAAGGCCGCCTTTTGTATCACTTCTCATTAATATTTACTGTATTTGTTATTTGTCTTTTTACTTGGTGCAATAAAGTGTAAGTTATACCTTCACACGCACCCACGCACGTACGTACGCACGCACGCACGCACGCACGCACGCACGCACTCACTCATACATATATATGTGTGGGTGTATAATATATATAAATATATATGACAGTCGCATCCAATTTGATGCAGTAAAAAAATATCGCTTCTATAGCTGTTAATAAGATCCAATGATAGCGGAATAAACAATAAAGAGGCATAAATATTGAATATTTATGCCTCTTTATTGTTATCTGGAGGGGTCTCATTATTTCTTGCCATTTGCTATAAACACTATAGACCCGTGGGGCTATAGAACAAGCCATTTTTATCGGACGATGGCAGCGCGTCTCATCGAGGTTACTGATGACCCATGAGCTGGTAGCTATTTTACGCAAAAGATGAGTTTAGCAATCCAAAGAGGCAATGCTGCTAGTATCTTTGGTAAGTTGGCTCGATGTGGCACATTGGGAGATTAATTAATGGGATGGGAGATGAAAATTGTATAGGATTTTTAAGATATTAAAGTTAAAAGTATGAAAATTTGTTTTTAAGCTTCCAACGAAAAAAACAAAAGGGTTTTACAGCAGTTTTTAGAAATTCTATCCAAAACGGAGTGAGATACGAGAAGATTTCATCTAGATAAAAGCTAGTTAAATAACATACATTCAACATAGTATACACGACAAAAAACTAACAGACACGAAGTAAAATCGTCGACAAAATGTCCCGGAGTTTCTTTATCGTTCGCGCTCGCTCTTTACGATCGCATAAATTCCGTTTATCTTTATGAATATTCAGGCAAAATGTTGTTAACTGCATTCACTGAACGTTCATAATACTGTGTTTTTACAACTACAGCAAATAGAAGGTTATTTGTGGGTAACTTGGTTCCACTCGCATTACTTTTTACTTGGTTACAAATTTCTTTACATATTATTGTAAATAGTTAGGATTTTGTTTTGTATAAAACGAGACCAAATGTATATTTATGTGAACAAGTAAATTGTAAATTTGCTATTATTATGTCAGATGTTGTCAACTGACCACTGATGAACATACGTCTTATTCGTAAAAGGAGTTTTGCCAGGGAGTTGTCACGCTTGGCAGGCAGGTTGGTAACCGCAGTTAGCTTTTGGTGATGTTTTAAAAGGGACCTTATTTCCTTAATCGTCTCTCACGACACCTACTGTACAATGTACATACAATCAATACAATATAATAATATCCAGAGGGAGACTTTGTACAAAAGTCGATTGCTTGGGTACCTCTGTCCCATTCGTGTTTCAACCGTAAAGCAGTTGTTTGCATGGCTGTGTTTCGGTTTGAAGGGTGGGATATGGCGTGAATTTACTGGGTACAGAGGAATAACACCTGAGTCTTCAGGAATGGCAACGCATGGGGGGGTATCATGGGCGAAACAGTATACTCTGTTATGTCCATGGTACTGCTCATGTCTATAGGCGACGGTTACCATTTTCCATCAGGTGGACCGTTAGCTTGTTTGCTATTCTAAGTTGTATAAAAAAAAAACATTTTTACTGTGCATTAAAGTTTAAATAAATAAAATAAAATTGGTATATTTTGTCACTCTATTTCAGTCAATCTCTCAGGAATGGATTAAATAAATAGCTTACCACTTTTCAAGGCTTAAGGTTCGAGTAATAAATAGCCCATATCAGTCACAGATTAGCGAGATTATGTGATATCAATTGTGAATTGAAACGTTTACTCGAAAAACCAAACAAACAGATAGACAAATGGCGTTGCTGTTATATCTATACATATCCCATTTTTCTGCCTTATTTTCATTTGTCTGTGCCGTTTTGATTTATCATCTTTCTTTATACCACAAAGGTGGTAAACAAGTATACATCCCGTCTGATGGTAAACGGTGTAGATTATGAACGCCTGCAACACTAAAAGTATTACGCGCGCGTTGCCGACCTTGAAGGAACCTTAATATAACCTTTTTGAAGTACCCCATACTGTAGAGTCTAGAGAAAATCACGGCAGGGAGCTCGTTCCACAGCCTGAGCGTTCGTGGGAGAAAATTTCTCTGAAACTGTACGTGGCTATTTCGGTTCAAGCGTGTGAGGATGAATTCCCTGACGATGGCGAGCGGTGCGATGATAAAAGGTGGCTGTAGGCAGCTTCTCAAACAATTTTTTTTATACAACTTAGAATGGCAAACAAGCTGACGGTCCACCTGATGGGAGGTGGTAACCGTTGCCTATAGATATGAGCAGTACCATGGACATAACAGTACACACACATACTGTTTCGCCCATGATACCCCCCATGCGTTGCCATTCCTGAGGACTCAGGTGTTATTCCTCTGTATTCAGTAAATTCACGCCACAATTCCTCAGAACACAATCCATCATTCATTCAGTCAATTATCATTACGAGTAGAATTATAGTTGTATATTACATGTATGTATTTGAGTAGGTAAGTAAATATATGTGTGTATATTTATAGATGTATATGTATTAGGAACAATAATAATAATAAATCTCTTTATTTTCAGGTATATACCCATAGTTTACATTATTAATTAAACAAACTATTATTATTATTTTTAAAATATACATTAATTATAAAATACTTATTTAAATTATTTCATTATAAAATCTCTTGTCGTCAGGTATGCTGTGAGGAATACAGTCTTTACAATAAGATTACTTGTTGTCATTAATCTGTAATGAAATTTTGCCTTATAATTACGTAAAATAGCAAAAAAAAAATCATTTACCCTGTTCTCTGCAAACATGCCAGACGCACTACACCGCCATGGCAAGTTGAGCATCGCTCGGAATGCGTTATTGTATTGCACACGCATTATTTGTACTTATTTTAGTAATAAATGCATCGCCTACTTAATTTTCTGCTCGCCTCATGTTGACTGGTAGAGAACGTCATTAGGTGTTAAGTTCGCTATATATACACCTACTTATATAATTGTGTATTATAATTTAAATAAATAATACTTTGGTCAACGCATTTCCATTGCTATTCAGCGTGGAAATTTTTTTTTTTTTTTTTTTTTTTTTTTACAACACAGGGGGCAAACGAGCATGCGGCTCACCTGATGGTAAGTGACTACCGCCGCCCATGATCACCCACAACACCAGCGGCATTGCAGGTGTGCTGCCGGCCTTTTAAAAAGGAATATACTCTTTTCTTGAAGGTTATGTTGTCGTATCGGTTCGGAAATACTGCTGCTGGAAGTTGATTCCAAAGAATGGTTGTGCGTGGAAGAAAGTGCCTTGAAAAACGCACGGTGGAAGACCGCCACTCGTCCAGATGATTGGGATGAAACTTTAGTTTGTGGCGGGTTGTACGGTGGTGAAAATCAGCAGCAGGTATCAATCCGAACAATTCCTCAGAACACTCCCCATGATAAATTCGGTAGAAGATGCACAGAGACGCAACATCTCTGCGCAGTTTCAATGGGTCAAGTCGGACAGTAAGGCGTTGACTATCGATAATTCGAGCCGCCCGACTTTGAATGCGGTCTAACGGAAGGAGTTGGTACTGTGGCGCTCCTGCCCACAGGTGAGAACAGTATTCCATATGCGGCCTGACTTGGGCTTTATATAATTTCAGGCGGTGTTCTGGCATGAAATATCGTCTCACCCTATTGAGCACTCCTAACTTTTTGGAAGCTATCTTAGCCTTCTCCTCCAGATGACCGCAAAACTGGACGTCGCAAGATATATCAACGCCCAGAATTCCTAGACTTGACTTTTTATCAAGGGAAGTGCCCTGAAAGTGAGGAGATACGACAAACGGCGTCTTTTTTGCGGTAAACGCGCAGACTTGTGTCTTTTTGGGGTTAAATTGGACAAGATTTTGTTCACCCCAGATCGAAACTTGATGGAGTGAAGTTTCGATTTCAGACACAAGTCTATTCCGGCACTCATCGGTATGTGCCCGCGAGATCTTTGCATGACCGGTATATAATGTATCTCCTGTACTGTCGTCCGCATAGCAATGAATATTACTTATCTGTAACATATCATTGATATGCAGAAGAAACAGAGTCGGAGATAGTACACAGCCTTGCGGGACACCAGCATTCAAAGGTTTTAAATCAGAGCATGCACCGTCGACTACGACCTTAATGCTACGTTCCTTGAGAAAACTGGCGACCCAAATGCACAGTCTCGCAGGCAACCCAAATGAAGGTAACTTTGAAAGCAGCGCTCTATGCCACACCCGATCAAAGGCCTTCGCAATATCCAGACTAACTGCTAAGGCCTCTCCCTTACTCTCGATTGCCACTGCCCATCGGTGTGTTAAGTAAGCTAAAAGATCACCGGCCGAACGTCCCTGTCGAAAGCCATACTGGCGATCACAGATCAGCCGGTGCTCTTCTAGGTACCGGAGCAGTTGACGGTTAATGATGGATTCCATAACCTTCGAGAATAAGGAAGTGATAGCTATGGGCCTATAGTTAGCTGGATCTGAGCGATCTCCCTTTTTAGGGATCGGATGCACCAGAGCAGTCTTCCAAAACTTTGGGACAATGCCCGATGAGTAGCTAAGTCGAAAAAGACGCGTAAGAACCGGAGCCAACTCTGGTGCGCACGTCCTAAGCACAATTGGAGGAATACCATCAGGCCCACTCGACTTATGGATTTCGAGGGAGAAAAGTGCTCTACGCACTGAGCTATGCGTGAATTTAATGTCAGGCATAGAGCTCCTACAACACGTGATGGTCGGTGGTGGTTTCTCCCCGTCATCCAATGTCGAGTTTGACGCAAAGATGGATCCAAGAAGATCGGCCTTTTCTTTAGCGTTCTGGGCCAACGAGTCATCCTCCCTGCGCAAAGGTGGAAAGGATGACTTACAGAAATTCCCTTGTGCAGCTTTGGCAAGAGACCAGAAAGCTCGAGTCCCAGAGGGCAAACTAGCCAGTCTCTTGCCAATTCTACTAATATGCTCTGACTTCGCTGTGGCTATAACTCTTTTGAAAGACCTAGAGGCAGAGTTATACTTCTTTTTAAGAGCACTGGTGTTAGGATCTCGCGACGCCACACCTTTAGCCCAGGTTAGGAAGCACTCCTGTTTCAGACGAGATGCTGTTCTACAGGAGGCTCCATACCAGGGCTGGGATTTCCCGCCGACGGGCACCACAGAGTTAGGAATAAATAATTCCATTCCCTGAAGCACCACATCAGCAATGGAATCGGCAATGGCGTCGGGATCATCCAGTGTGAAGCAAACCTGCCTCCATGGGTAAGATGCGAAAAAAATCCGCATCTCATCCCAATCTGCCGACCTGTAGTGCCAAATGCGACGTCTACCCGTAGAACGAGGTGGAGTCGGACTCGTAAGAGGCACTTCGCTCCGCACCAAACAGTGATCCGACGATCCAAGCGGGGCTTCGACGGAGATCACATAGTTGTCTGGGTGGGTGGTCAGCAGAAGGTCCAGCAGTGAAGGTGAATGGTCCAACACATCAGGGATTCGCGTAGGCGAGGAAACAAGCTGTGTCAGACCATAAGCCAAAGCAAAGTCATGAACAGATCTTCCCGCATAGTCGGTTGTACGCGAACCAAGCCATTCGGCATGGTGGGCATTAAAGTCGCCAACAATCACGACTTCAGCGGAAGGAATCTGCTCAAGCAGGGAATCTGTAGCCATTTGGACGTAAGACGTAGCAAGTATCCTAGGCACCCTACCAGCTGGCAGTGATCTCACAGAAATTTTTTATCTTTAAATAATTTTTAAAATTTTTAATTACTTTTTCTTGTTATTTGTAAATAAATAAATAAATATATACTTAATCGATTATAAAAAAAAAACACCTATAGAAAGCTACATTGACATCAAGTAACGTAGGTTGAATTTTGTACAAAAAGAATCAAGATTTTTATATTATCTGTATTCGTGCGTAGCTGGGGTAAGTCACGGGTTGTTAATATAAGCATGAATTCACATTTTCCTACATGACACATATTATATTTTATTCAAGCAAAGACCTAAGACAGTCTAGTTCTTAAACAAACCCTAGAGACGGCAAACGGGGCGGATTTAGTACCGCTCTTCATCCACGGGACAGGGCTTTTCATCAGGTAATAAAACATTCGCTGGGGTTACTTTTCAGGGTAAAATATGGGGTTGGGTCGGGCAGGCCGCGGGGTGAACCGCGGTCGCCCATACATCACTTTGGGGCGGAACGGGGATTACTCTTACATCGACTTTGGGTTAAAACCAACTTCTGAGCTTAAATTTTGCGGATTTGCGTTTGGTGTCGTGATTCTTGAACTTGTTTCGGGGGTTTAGGTCGCAATGAATTAAGATTTGCTCTTTCAAGTAATTTGATGTTAATTAAATCGGCGTATTGTGGTTGAGGACGGAATTTTAGTTTGTTAGCGTGGGCTATTAGTAATTTTTTATATTAATTTGAGGGTAATTAAAATAAAAGGTAACGTCAGTAATTGGGTATACAAGATAAACAGCTGCCAATCAATAACACAACTTTTTTCTCTACTTTACTTTTATTTCATATTATTTTTTTTATTTTCATAACAGGTTTTTTACAAGCTAGATAAAGAGAATTGACGGACAATGATGTTCTTTGGATTATCTGATTTTAATTGGTTATTCTAGGCTTTCATTACTTACATGGTGTCCACTTTTGCATTCAAAATATGTTTATAACAGTGACTGATAGTGATACGCGAATGTTTTCTTACTTATATGTGTAATGTGTATCTACTTACAAAACTTTTAATAATAAAACAATTATCTAATGTTTAAAATAATGCCCTTTTATACAGTTTTAAAATTCTTACCCAATTATTTATAAAAACTAAAAACTTTCACAAATCTGTATTAACTATTACACTGTTTTATCATTTTCAAACTGAAATGTAGCACAAAAGAAAGAGACGTAACAATTTAATCGCTAAAATGGGTTTATGGGAGGTTTGACGTTTTTATGAATAACGTAGTTACACGATATTCTACTGGCCGTGTGGTTCCGGCATAAAATGGACAAAACCCCCCTATGGGGGAGGTCTATGTCCAGCAGTGGACAGTCAACGGCTGATATAATATGTTTTAACGCCTGATAAAATTAACTAGGCAATAATTTGCTAGTAAGAACAGATGCAATTGAAAATTGAAGAGGGTTTATTTATTACCTTAGGGTAAATACAAAATAAGATAAAAAAAAAATTGTATGCAGGACAATTTAATGTTTGATAGCAGTTTTGAGATATTATAAATTCTAATAATTGTATTATGAATGTGAAAGTTTATTACTCTTCACGTAAAAAGTACTGAAATTTAGTATACAGTTTAGGTTTTTTTTTAAAGAATTTAAATGTCCCCGCCTGCGTATATACTGGCAGGTCACTAATGGGTGATGATAAGTGAGAATGAAAACAGGTCGGTTGACCTATTGTGGCGAATTTAATAATAATTACGTTGGTTTCTAGGATGACCGCGTAGAGAACGACCTTTCCGTTTTTTTTTGTTACAGCACGACATACGACTACACCATTTTGTGCGACAGAGAAAACATGGTCTGTGAATAGTCAATGCATTTAATGAACACATTGCTAGCAATTTTATCCTTTCAGGTCGACCTCCATTTCAAAAGAAAAAAGAAATACCCTAACTTGATACACAAAATATTGATTCACACTGTTATAGCCACGGGAAATAGCTAGTTTACAAATATAAGTCAGGTAGATAGCAATGTTTTTCTGACATACACAGACTAAATCAGAGGGTTAGTATTACAACAGTGTTTGGCTTGATTACCACGACATTGATCATGCCAGGGAGGCTCCTTGTAGGTACAACACTTCGGTGGAAATTGTACTTAAATTGCCTTTTTACACGACAGTTGTCGTGTCAGCGTCGACACGAGCAGAAAGGATAATATAATCACCTATACGATTCGAGTATATAGATAGATAATTGTATTTTGTCAAACATGCTTGGAAATGTGAGCATTATTTTGACAATCTTCTTCGAGATAAATCAAAATTGCCGTACTGGTCAGATACATGCGGGCAGCGGCCGGCTAAAGTTGTATGAAAATCCATATCTGTCGTGTTTTGCGGCCAGATAAATTACTATATAAACTCATATCTGTCCTGTAATTTAAAAATGGAATGACCTTTTACTTCGAAACATGGCTACCAAGGAGGTAACTAATAAAAGGTTTTATTTAAATTCGAACTGGTTTGCAAATAGAAAGCTGTTTATTGAAAAAAAAAAACAAAGGAACATTATGGCACGCGAAAAATTATTATTGTTCGTTACTCGTCAATGAACTTAAAAAGTAAAATTGTGTTTTTGATTTCCGCGCATTGTTTGAGAAAAGTACTATACAAGCCTTGGCCATAACTAGGCATTGATGGACTCACGTATGTATGCCTCGACTACGTCATTTGCACGTTCGTCCATCAACGCCTCAGTTACTGGCTGCTGCAGTGATGTACTATTCATGGAAAAAAATAAGTATAGTAATAATTTAATTAGAATAAGTTATATTATGTCCGTGGCCGTATGGTCCCGGTATAGAGTAGGCCACCCCTTCTTTTCCCGTGGGTGTCGTAAGAGGGGACTAAGGAAGGGCAGCAGCGTCTCTCTTTAAACATCTGTAACGCCTAACTGTGGTTACCAATCCGTCTGCCAAGAGTGGCAACTGCTGGAAAATCACTCCAAGGGCAGGCTTATGTTATTTTCGGCTTATGGACAGTTAACGGATGATATACCTAATAATAATCATATTGTAATAACTTGTGTCGACTGTACTCGCGTTTTAAATTCTGGGAACACCCCATTCGTGTTTCTACTGTGAAGCATGGCTGTGTTTCAGTTTGAAATGTGGGATATGGTAGTGAATTTACAGGGTGCAGAATAACACCTCAGGAATGGCAACGCATGGGGGGTATCATGGGCGAAACAGTGTACTCTGTTATACCCATGGTGCTCATATCTATAGGCGATGGTTACCACTTTTTATCAGGTGGGCTGTCAGCTTGTTTGCCATTCTAAGTTGCATAAAAAAAAAACTTATATGTATAAGAAATTTAATTTCAGTGAATTACATACGTGTAAATTTCAGGTAAAGACATAATTTCATGTCATGCAGCGAGCATTTTAATTAAAATAATAATAGCGCACCGCGTAAAGTGACTAACAAATTGTCGTGTAGTTACCTAGGTGAGGTACGACACTCTGTCATTAGGAGCGATTGATTTTGTCATTATGGCATACAAGTGGATGCCTGTCGCGGTATCAGGTGATAATTTAAAATTAAACTAATCACAAAGTGAATAAAGTTTGTTGTGCGCCGAGCAATGCAAAGTTTTGGTACTTTTTGAAAACGTCCAATTATCACAAATGTGTTATATTTTTATATGTATATGCTCGATTCGTTATTTGTACATAAAGTGGTAAATTACATTTTAATGTATAAGATCATCCCTACTGTATTAGTTTGGACATTTTTTGTACAATTAAGTATTTAAAAATAACTAGTAGATTTTGACTCGCTAAAAATAGCGATTTTAATGGTTGAACAAGCAAATATTTTAATTATAGATTTGGATTTTGAAATTAAAATAATTGCTTTTTCAAATAGTTGGCTATTGAATCGATTTTGATGAAATGTGAATGGGACTAATATGAAAGTATATGTTTTCTGATAAAAAAGAATCTTCTAAATTAGTTAATGTTTATAAATTACAGTTCTGAGGTAACAAAGGCAAAAAGAATACTATCGAATTAGGAACTCCTTCTTTTTGTTTCACAGTTGTTTAGTCCTATTCTACCCATCGAACCACCCTTGAGTAGTTTACAAGAATATGAAATTATTAAGGTTTAAGAAAAATTTATGTTATTATTGTAATATAAAAAAATAAGAAACAGTTGTTCGTGTATATAAATAATGTGTAGTGTAATATAAATAAATAATCTTATACAAATAAATATATAAGTAATAAAATAAATAAAATTGAATAAAAACTACTTGTATTTAATTTATAAATTTTATTAAAAATAAAGGAACTGTTTTATATTACCTGATGACCTTCAAAGAAAGTCATCACACTGTGATGACCTTGGAATTATACAAAATGATAATTTTCTAGAATTGTCTGTCACATAAACTAATAATACGAATGTTTGACGTCTTTGTCTGGAAGAAATGAGTAATTGATTTTTAATGCTAGTGCTATATGTTGCGCCTTGTAATTATTCTTTCAACGCATGACTGTTATTAAGTAATTATGCGACGGTAAATTATGAGGCATAATTAGAGAAAAATTGGCGTTATAACCACTAGTAGGGTAGTTATAGGCTTTGTATCATGTATAATAAATTAAAAATGATTTTAATAGGTGGAAATGAAATAGTCACCCCGCCTGCGCTATAGGTTTACACTGGCAGGGTGATAGGTGAGGATGAAGCAGGTCAGTTGGCCCATCGTGACTAATTCAACATTAATCACGATAGTTTGTAGGGGGAACCGCGTGGAAATCGACCTGATAGGGTAACAAGGCTAATAAGGACAGTGGGGGGGGGGGGGAAAGGGATTGTTAATAATGGAGACTGAGAATCCCATTGCTATCAATATACCCAACCAATTCGAGCTTCTCGCGGTTCTCCCTGGAAACTATCATGGTTAATTCCTGATGAATTCATCATGATGGGCTAACTGGCCTGTTTTCATTCTCATCTATCACCCTTCACTGGTGCTCCGCCAGCGTATCCCGTTAGCACAGGCGGGGTTACCATACCATTTTCACCCATCAAAAACAAGGACAGTGGGGGAAAGGGATTGTTAGTAATGATATTTAACAGGCCCATTGCTGCCGGTCTCCTACCGGCTAAAACCAGAACTCGTCACCATGGCTTAACTTCTTTCATCCTCACCTATCATCTTTTACTGGTGTTCCATCAGCGTATACCGATAGCGCGGGCGGGGACACCATTCCATTCTCACCCATTAAAAATAAATTATTTATGTTAACCATTTAAATTATTTCGACATTTTACGGTTCATATTTATGGTGAGTGTTTATGGCCAAAAATTTACATATAGCGTAATATTCAGTTGCGACATCTATTTATATTACATCTGTGTTATCTAATCTACCAACTGTGAATATATATCGGTACACCAAGTACCTATTGTTCAAAATTAACCTTTTTATATACTTTGACAATCCATAGGTCGCTGGTTCAAATCCGGCTCGAAGGACCACTTATTATGTTTATAAAATGTGCTGGTTCTTGTTGTATATAGGTATTATTTATTATTTATATTAATTGTAAAATAAAATTACCGTCTGTTGACTTGAAGTATATTATGTATTTTTTTTGTTCTATTTCAATTGTTTTTTAAATATTCTTTTTTATAAAAAACTACAATTATCAAAGTATATGAAAATGTTAATTTTGAACACCTATATTCACAATAACGCTACAATATATGCAATCATGACGATCAACCGACAGAGCCGTCCAATATATTAGATTTATTGTTAATATATACGTTTGTTTTGCCTGTCCGTCTGTCTGTTTAAGATTTATGGGCAGTATGTGGACTTTAGCATATGGTTAGTTGATAGTTTGAATTCTGCACGTTTTATGGTAAATTGGTCGAAATGGAAGGTTGATTACCAATGAGCTTGTTAAGACGACGCATATCACGAATTTGGCGACATATATGTATATGTAGTTATTGTTGCCAAATTATGTAAATATGTATATTTTCGCAAAAATACTAACATTATTATAAAATTTTAAATTTACGATATCTCGGCTTAAAACCGGTATTACAAGTATACACAGGCCTTTTTTTGTTTGTTTTACGTCAGGAAAATTGCATCATGCCGACTCACACAGCTTAGGGACCGTGTGGCTACTGCCGGACTCCTACCGGCTAAATAACCTGACGATATACCTCCCATCTCATAATAGCGACGCTGCTGCGGGTTCCCGCTTTGAAGTCTACCCGGACACCGCCAGAGACCCATCGAGGCGCGCAGGGTATATGCTGCGCGCCCACTCTCGGTCTCCATTCTTCCCGTGATGGGCTTTGGATGTAAGTATACACAGGCCTAAGCCAAGAGCATAATTGCATGCTATTGTTTTTGTATAAACATAATTTGTTTGTGTAATCTGTTTGTAATATTATGTTAACCTGTAGATGTACCAGGAACTTCTAGTCCAGTTTGCAGAAACTTTCTGACAATTCGGTATGTATTAGGGGGGTAAGGAATTGTTAGTAATGGAGATTGAGAATCCTATT
The DNA here is from genome assembly GCF_026898425.1 of Galleria mellonella. NCBI lineage: Eukaryota > Metazoa > Arthropoda > Insecta > Lepidoptera > Pyralidae > Galleria > Galleria mellonella. The sequence goes on from NW_026442087.1 coordinate 2,074,372, forward strand.
GCTAGCAATATACCCAACCAGGTCGACCTCCTCGCGGTTCCCCCTGGAAACTATCATGATTAATTCCTGATGAATTCATCATGATGGGCTAACTGGCCTGTTTTCTTTCTCATCTATCACCCTTCACTGGTGCGCCGCCAGCGTATCCCGTTAGCACAGGCGGGGTTACCATACCATTTTCACCCATAAAAAAAATCTATTTTTTTAATAGATGATAATGGAATGGTAACCCCGTCTGCGGTAACAGTATGCGCTGGCGGGGCTCCAGTGAGCGATGATAGGTGAGGATGGAAAGACAGGTCAGTTAGCCCATCGTGATTAATACACCTGGAATTCAGCACAATGGTTCCAGAGGGGATCGCTTGGAGGTCGACCTGATAGAGTATATTGCTAGCAATCGGACTGATAGTCCACGTTACTAACAAATAACAAATAACGCTTTTTAAATTATTATTTTTTTCTATCTAAAGTTTCTACAAATGATTTTATAGTTCATTGTTTTGCGTAAATGAGATCCTGGGTTCCGTTTTCGAACCCAATTTTTTCTGAATTGGCTCGAATCTGTGTGTCTTTGATGTGCATTCAGAAGATTTCTCATAACAGAGTATCCTACCTTATAGATCAGGTAATTTGTACCAGAAGGAGACTTTGTACAAAAGTCGTTTGCTTGGCTACCTCTGATCCTTTCGTGTTTCAACCGTGAAGCAGTTGTTTGCATGGCTGTGTTTTGGTTTGAAGGGTGGGATATGACGTGAGTTTACAGGGTACAGACTGAGAATTCCATTGCTAGCAATACACCCGTATTGCTAGCAAGGGGATTCTCAGTCTTCATTACTAACATTTCCTTTCCCCCCCCAAAAAAAAAATAGATTATACCAGTAAGGTGTAATGGATCGAGAAGCTTCCTTTTAAACAGGTTGACGTCACTCGATTATATTTATTCCAGTATAATAATAAGTATAATTTGTGAATTAAGCATAATAGATTAGTTGGCGTGATATATATGTTTGTTTGTTTCGATATATATACCACACACAATGTTAGAAGCGTAATTGGATGATTATAATATAATGGACACGCCGTGAATACAGATTAATAGATTGATCAGAGACTTACTTGTTTATGTGAATACACAAAGTGACCAAAATTATATTTAAATTGTTTCATGACAAAAAAAACAAAAATATATATATATATATATATATATATATATATATATATATATATATATATATATATATATATATATATATATATATATATATATATATATATATATATATATATATATATATATATATATATATATATATATATATATATATATATATATATATATATATATATATATATATACATATCATAACGATAGGCTGAGCAGTTAAGGCGCCAAGAAGTAACAAACAAATAAACTCACTTTCACATTTGCAATATTTGGTAGGTTATTTTTTAAGAATAAATAAAAGAAAGAAATATTTTAATTCAAGTATTAAAATCATTTTTGAATAGTAATTTTTTCATTACCGCCCATTCGGAACGCAATTTCAACTTAGAACGCAACTTAGAATTGCAAACAAGCTGATTATGAACTATAGACATGAACAGTACCATGGATACAAGAGAGTATACTGTGTCACCCATGATACTCTATGCGTTACCATTCCTGAGGATTACAGTGTTATACCTCTATATTATGTTCATTAATTAATTACATACCTATTATAACAATAATACTACAAAATTTGTAAGAAAACCTCCAACTAACTTTATACATATTTACCTATCTTTATGAAAATTATAGCTAGGTAAGTGCTAAAAGTTTGTCTGTTAATCATACATTTATTCGGTATTAAAATCATTCGATGGAAATATATGTTTAATTTAAAATTTATGAATGTACATAATTTACGTCGACATTCCTATTATGTCTGTACAAACTCCCGGAATCTCGATCCTTTCAGATCAATAGGCTTACACTCAAAGAACTTCAAAATAATTCTTTAAAAAAGAAACATAAAAAAAAAAATTACAAAGCATTGGCCCAACCCACAAACAAGCAACCCGAAACGTAATTATCGCATTACAATAACAAAAAAAAAAAAATAACAAAAAAAAATAACAATTTCAAACTCAGCTGGTAAACCCCTAATGCCGAGAGCGCCCTAATCTGGACGTGTATTGACGCATTCAAAATTCAGCCTTACCACGTCACGATAAGTATGACGTGTGTCAAATTAAATCGGACACGTAATCCGGCCATTGTCCGATGTTTGCTCGATGTAAACCGAAACCTTGTTATCCTATTGTCATTGTGACAGGCCAGTTGATAAGATCTCGCTACTTGAATAGGGGCGCGAAGGAAATAGTGTCAACTCCAAACTGAGGTCGATAAGGATTGGCCATAGACGTAGATAAGTTAGATGACGCTGTTATTTTATTCGAGTATTACAAATAAGCGTATCATAGTCAAAGTACTTGTTATTTTTTTTTTATTATAGTGAAATAATATAACAGTAAGTAATATTATTTAAAACAGTAATAAAATTGGTAGTACCAAGTGGTCCCGACATAGAATAGGCCAACCTTCCTTTCTCGTGGGTGTCGTAAGGGGCGATTAAGGGAACTTAATGGTCGAGGAATTATGATTTTAATAAAATTTATATCGTGTGGTCCCGGCATAGAATAGGCCACCACTTCCTTTCCCAGTAGGAGCACTTCCTTTCAGGTTTTGCCAGTAGTTCCTATGCTAGGGAAGACCTATGTTCAGCAGTGGACAGTTAACGGCTAAGATGATGATGATGATGATGAGTACTAATTAGTATCTCTATCAATAATCCTTAGTAATTTGTATTATAAATGTGAAACTGATATATATATATATATATATATATATATATATATATATATATATATATATATATATATATATTTATTTTTTATTTATTTATTTATTTATTTATTGGAAAACCAACAGCTTACAATTTATAGCTTAAAACAATAAAATCTTATCCATATAAAAAGCCAATAACAGGTTTTCACTGACTTAGCGATATAAATACCCTGTAAATTCACTGCTATATACCACCTTTCAAACCGAAACACAGCCAAGCTAAGTTGTATGAAAAAAAAATATCAAATAATACCCAAATTACAATTTTTATCCAAACATTTCTCTAACAATTTCAATTGTTCAAAATTTCTCGAACAGATATTTTTTTTTATTCAAAATTGCAAAATAAAAAAATATCCAATCTTGCATTGTTGGCTCTATGATAAAATCTTTTTGTTAATTCTCTACATTTACTTGTCAAATTCTATATAAAGATCTTATTATTATGCCTTATTTAGCCTACGTTAAGGTTAAAAATTGTCATGCGAAATCGTGGATTATGCAGATCCGACATCTACAATCTGTGGGATTTGAATAGTGGATTTTTATATGATGTGTGTTACGATAACGTACCATATCTACTCGGTTATTAGTATACATACGACCTATAAATAAACATTTATAGTTTGGCTAGGTTGTACGTGTTATTTACTTCCTTGGATTTATGAATCACTGTTGGAAAATTTTACATACAAAAATACAAATATAAATCACTTTATTTTGTTTGAAAAGTGGTAAAAAAGAATGGTTATATAATATTTAAATATTGTTTACACTCTTAACTTAAAGTTGGCATACAAAATTTATTTGTTATTTACTTGCTCTATCCTGTGGCTTCATCTACTTGAATTGGTGAACAAAGTATCCCATATGTTAAGTTAGGATATAACCTACTTGTGTACCAAATTTCATTCAAATCTGTTTAGTAGTTTGTGAGTGAAAGAGGAACAAACATCCATCCATTTATCGTTACAAACTTTCGTATTTTTTTAATGGGTGATAATGGAATGGTTACCCTACCCGCGCTATCGGTATACACTGGCGGGGCACCAGTGAAGGATGATAAGTGAGGATGAAGCAGGTCAGTTCGCCCGTTATGACGTATTCAACAAGAATGGTTCACGATGGTTTCCAGGGGGAACCACGTGGAGGTCTACTTAATAGGGCATATTGCTAGCAATGGGGCTGTCAAAATCCATTGCTAACAATCCCTTTCCCCCCAAACTTTCGTATTTATTCACATCAGCCTTTAACTGCTCACTGCTAAACATAGGCCTTTCCCTTTGGAATGTTTTGCCAATAGTTGCCACGCTTGGCAGGCGAATTAGCAACCGTAGTTAGGCTTTAGAGATGTTTTAAGAGGGACGCTGCTGACTATCCCTCGTTCTCCCTTAGTCGCCTCTTACGACACCCACGGGAAAGGAAGAGGTAGCTTATTCTATGCCAGAACCATATAGCCGCATATATTCGAAATTATTAGACATACGAGTATAAATAGGATTAATTTATAATTTAATTTTTTACATCCTACTGTGTGTTCTGAACAGTGAGGTATTACTTCAATGATTCTAACTTACTCTTTCAGATGTCAGTTTTTTTTTGATGGGTGAAAATGGTATGGTAACCCCGCCTGCGCTAACGGGATATGCTGGCGGAGCACCAGTGAAGGGTGATCGATGAGGATGAAAACAGGCCAGTTAGCCCATCATGATGAATTCATCAGGAATTAACCATGATAGTTTCCAGTGAGGATCGCGAGGAGGTCGACCTGGTTGGGTATATTACTAGCAATGGGATTCTCAGTGTCCATTACTAACAATCCCTTTCCCCCCTCCAGATGTCAGTTGCTCGAGTGATCCATATTGTTGCAAGTTTGTTGTTTGTTTGTGTTTTACTTTTGGAATATTACAAGTCTTTTTTTTATATATTTTAATCCTCATAATTTACTTGTTCGGTGTAAACGTTGATAAAGCCGTTTGAAGGATAATTACACTTTATCTCTCCTAATGTAAATAAACATGTCATATTAGATTTAATTTTAATAAGGAATAACCTTGTTTTATCAACGTAATAAAACTATAACTGGATCATGCCAGTACATGAGAGATAAATAAGAAAAATTGTCATTTAACGTCTTAATAAGATCAAATAACAGTCAAGACAATTATTTTGAGAAATTTTGTTTCTCTGACTATCCGTTGATAGACAGAGAGGTAAAATCTTATAAAATTGGATTTGGTTATTGCTGTTGTATTCCCGAAGATGTAATTTGAAATCTGATGTATGTTTTATTTTGATACCTATGCCATTTAGAAGTATGTGTCGTGAATTTACAGGGTACAGAGAAATAATACCTGAGTCCTCAGGAATGGCAACGCATGGGGGGTATCATGGGCGAAACAGTATACTCTGTTATGTTCATAGTACTGCTCATGTCTATAGGCGACGCTTACCACTTTCCATCAGGTGGGCCGTCAGCTTGTTTGCCATTCTAAATTGCATAAAAAAGAACATGTTCTAAAATCGACGCGTGCGATGTAGTTGATAGAAAGCAAATATACTATAAAAATACAAAATTTATATTTATAAAGGATATTCAACTTATTTTTTTATTCAATTCGCCATAAAGGTGTTGTACATTTGACGTATTGTTGAAAAGAAATACAATATCTCGTTGAAAGGCACTGTATCAATACGCACTCTGATCCTAGCTGTCGGTTAATAAAAAATCGGATTAAGGGTCTCCATTCACAACACGCTCTATTGTCAACGAAATCATATATTGTCGTGTGACAGACGATAATTACGCGCATGAATGGCCGCCATTTGACGGGTCCGCGGCGAACAAATGTTAAGGAAGAACGGTTACATAATACATTTTTAAATGGAATGATAACGCCGCCAGCGCTAACAGGATACGCTGACAGAGCATCAGTGGAAGATGATAGATGAGAATGAATGCAGATGGACTACAATGAAATATTTTTCAAAATTTCGGCACCGAATGTAACACAAATTTGATGTTAAAATTACATAATACATACCGTTTAAATTCCTTTGAAAATGTTGAAATATCGTTCCTTTAAATGATTATGGTAGGGTTTATGACGAACTAGATATTAAGCTCCATCCATTGGGCCGATTTTGGTACGAACAAAAACACTAAATTGAGCATGAAAATTCGGAATGTCATTTCATGGTAGCACGCTAGACAAACAAATATAGCGGGAATCGTCATTAATAAATCGTCGTTGGTGTTGTGGGTGACCATGGGCGGCGGTTTTCACTTACCATCAGGTAAGCCACATGTTCGTTTGCCCCCTGTGTTGTAAAAAATAAATAAATAAAATAAAGGACGAACTTTCTATTAAAATTGTGAATACGAAAATTTGTACGAATGGATAAATGGGTGGAAGAATGGATATTTGTTACTTTTTCATGCTCAAACTACTGTATGGATTTGAATGAAATTTTTTACATGAATAGGTAATGTTCTAACTAAATTATAGCTATATACGTACAGTATACTTCGTGTTTCACGTGAACGAAGTCGCAAGATACAATTAGTATAAAACATTTCGAATTAAAACGTGAATTATTAATACTGTGGACGTGATACCTTTATGAGTTAGTGTGAAGTGTGACGTCACTACGCGTTTCGATACAGTTCACTGTGTAACAATAACCTTATTACCTGTTATAATTAAGTAAAAATAGTTCTTATAACATAGATTATAAAGTTGAAACTACAATTGTGACTGGCATCAACAGTGGGAACCAGTAGCAAGTAAAGCAAGCTCGACTGGTTAACAGGCCGATCTAGTGCGACATAATGGTACTGCTTACTTTATAAGCCGTGATTTATTTTATATTGATGCTTTTTATCCTTTATAATGCTTATAACAGTACATTACTGCAGCGGCCAGTAACTGAGGCATTGATGGACGAACGTGCAAATGTGGGCCGAGGTGTAGCCGAAGCACAAAGATTGGAAGAAGATTGTCAAAATAATGCTCACACTTCCAAGCATGTTTGAGAAAATGTATATTTATTTTCAGTTTTATATCTATTAAAATGTGTCAGACAAAACGGTGTCTTTTTTATTTATTTATTTTATACAAAAATCTACAGCTCTTAAAAACAACTTACACGCTAAGTCTCTTATGAATACAGCCAATAACGGATTTTATTTATACAAACAAAAATTATAATTCCAAAGCGAGGTAGGCAAGTTAGAGTGGGTGTATGCAAGTAATATAAGTGCATGGGGGGAAAGGGATTGCTAGTAATGGGACTGAGAATCCCATTGCTAGCAATATACCCAACCAGGTTGACCTCCTCGCGGTTCTCCCTGGAAACTATCATGGTTAATTTCTGATAAATTCATCATAATGGGCTAACTGACTTGTTTTCATTCTCATCTATCACGCTTCACTGGTGCCCCGCCAGCGTATCCCGTTAGCGCAGGCGGGGTTACCATACCATTTTCGCCCATAAAAAAATATAAGTGCATGTATGAAAGAAACCATGTATATATGCTTTGCGCGTCTCTTTGGGAACTTTCTTTCAGGCAGTAACTTGAAATCAGTGGTTTCCTTATTAAGCAAATAACGAACTCAAATATTGCCTTTTTCGCATTGTATCACTGTGGTATACATATTAGATTTACACATATTATGTTATGTAGAAAATTATGAGTACATTGCATTTTTGTTTTTTTTTTTCTGTTACTATTGTTCTAATGTTTGTGTCTTCTTACTATACAAATAAAGAGTTTATCTATACGGACAACAAAATTTTCTCATTTTATTGTCTGTTTATTCACCCGTATAATAAGATTAAGTAATAGCTTATTCGTTCGAGTATGAACTATCGTTTTCAATCGACTTCAATAACTAATATGTATAAAAATTGTCACACACACACACACACACACACACACACACACACACACACACACACACACACACACACACACACACACACACACACACACACACACACACACACACACACACACACACACACACATACACCCACAAAAATAACTGTCTTCAATTATGACAAAATCAGTTATTTTTAACTAAAATAATAATCGCGTGTCCAGCGTATTATTTCTCTGTTATTTTCCAACATTACCTTACGTTTGCATAATATGAAATAATTTGGTTCGCGTGCTAATAAATTTGTTTTATGAAATGCATTCAACTATGCAATTATTCGACACGTACAAACAAAAAACAAGGTGAAAATATTGCTGAAAGTATAATTTTTATGGTGGCAACTGCATTTTAAATTTGATTAACGATCAACGTGTAGCGCCTTGGAAAGTCCGAGTTTTAACTGAGAAATGGTATTTCATGTCATGTGTACAGTTAATTTCTACTAATACTGTAATAATTAAAGTTAATTTGAATGAAGTATAATTGAATGAGGTTGTGAAATGAGCTTCTTGCCGAAGTTTTCCCAAGAGGCATAGAGTTCTTCAAAAGGGGGTAAAGAGGTTTCTTCAGGGTCGGCAACGCACGCGTAATACCTTTGGTATTGCAGGTATTCATCCAATAATTCCAGGTGTATTCGTCACGGTGGTCTAACTGACCTGCTTTTTCATCCTCACCTATTATTCTTCACTGGTGCCCCGCCGGTGTATACCGATAGCGCGGGTGGGGTTATCATTTTCACCCATCAAAAAAAAAACTACATACATCTTAAATTATCAAAAGATCTTATAATATTTGTCCGTTATGCAATAAACATATCTATAACTTTTAGTTATAAGTTATAAATTCGCTTGCAATAAAAAGAAATATGTCACAATTAATGAAGAATAGTTAACAGGACACGATTTGTGACAATATGAAGTGTAAGGTGACATAATAGTGACGACAGATTAGGGTAATCTTTATATTTATGGGATTTTGTTGCGCAAAATATGAATGGGATTTATTTAACAAAGCGATTGAAATGCTATTCCTTTTGTTCTAAGGCCTGGGCACACTAACAGTTATAATATATTTAAAAATATGGATAATTAAAAACTTGGTGTTTAAAGCAATACGAATAGTACAGAATTAGGCCGGGAGAATACATTTTAAATAAATGAGAATCATAAAGAATTATACTGAATTTGGAAAGAGATTAAAATAAAATAAAAAAATGTATTTTTTTTTAAATATATAATGAGTTGATGGACGGTTGATTTGAGTAAATGAGGTGCTGGGTTTGATTCCCGATCGTGTCAGTTTAGCTTCATAATACAAAAAATCCTAGCTTTCTGACCGGGCGATTGGTATGATTATATGGCATTAGTTATAAAATAAAATCTGTCATTAATCATGAATAATAAAAAAATATTTAATTTTGTTTGGGTGAGTTCTTGTAACTTGTTAATTATTATTAAATAAAGGAAAAATAGCCGTGGTACCGGCATAGAATACTTTACTTTACGGTAGGTGTCGTGAGAGGCGACTAAGGGAACTTAATACTCGAGCGATGGGCAGCATTGTCCCTCTTAAGACATCACCAAAGCGTAACTGTGAGTGCTTACCCGCTTGCCAAATGTGGTAACTTATAGCAAAAGTCCCCAATAAGAAAAGAAGAAGGATAGTTGACAGCTGATATGATGATATATGAAAGAGAAATAATACTTATAACAATGTAAATAAGACAGACAAGATAGGAAAAACAGAAACTCTTTGAGATTAAAATCGTGAGCATATTTTTATAGCTTCATTATCGCTTTGCACTGCATCTCCTTCATACTGGGTGCAAAGCTTTAAGTATTTTTTGTGTATATTAGGTAATATTGTAACTGAATATTTTTGCATCTGTCACTCTATTATGTTATTTTATTTGAGAGCGCTGTTACAACTGTAGTACTACTCGCGGCTAACTCTACGTAATTCAATACGATTGTTTGGTTGGGGGTGCTTTGTGGACTTTTGTGGGTTATCATACAATTGGTTACAATATCAGCTGCGTATAAGAATATAGGGAAAGTAAATGCTAGAACTTTATACTTTTGGTAGTTGATTTTTGTTTTTTTTTTTTTTATACAACTCAGAATGGCAAACAAGCTGACGGCCCATCTGATGGAAAGTGGTAACCGTCGCCTATAGACATGAGCAGTACCATGGACATAACAGAGTTATACTGTGTCACCCATGATACCCCCCATGAGTTGCCATTCCTGAGGACTCAGGTGTTATTCCTCCGTATCCAGTAAATTCACGCCATATTCCACCCTTCAAACCGAAACACAGTCATGCAAACACAACTGCTTCACGGTTGAAACACGAACGAATGTTTCCAACCTTCTCGATCATTACGTCAGTCCTCAAGCTGGAATATTCTTTCTGTGTTATGGGAACAATGAACATCTGCTGGCATAACCCAAGATACCCAGATCTGAGTCAATTTGGAATCGAACCCGAATGTATGTAAGATACAATATGATTATAGGGGGGAAAGAGGATTGTTAGCAATAGAGTTTGACAGCCCCATTGCTAGCAATATACCTTATTAGGTCGACCTCCACGTGGTTCCCCCTGGAAACCATCGTGAACAATTCTTGTTGAATTTATCACGATGGGCTAACTGACCTACTTCATCCTCACCTATCACCCTTCACTGGTGCCCCGCCGGTGTATACCGATAGCGCGGGTGGGGTTACCATTCCATTATCACCCATTTAAAAAAAATATGATTATGAGTGATCATTCATTTGTATCATATCATATTATATCTACCGACTTCAAAGAAGGAGATTTTAATTTCGGTTGTTATTTTTTTAAATTTTGTTACCTCATAACTTCTTTATTTATAAACCGATTTCGAAAATTATTTCTAGAGTTCTGTATTGAGAAGGTTCCAATAGAATTTTTGTCAATATTAGTTCAATAGTCGTGTTTATAAATTAAAATAACTGATGGTGTTGTCATATTTAAAATCGGTGTTTTGTTGTACACAAAATTTTTAAATTAATCAACATACAAGTCTACAATTGGTAGGTTTTTAGAGTTTTTTTTTTTATAACGCAGGGAGCGAACGAGCATGCGGCTCACCTGATGGTAAGTGACTACCGCCGCCCATGATCACCCACAACACCAGCGGCATTGCAGGTGTGCTGCCGGCCTTTTATAAAGGAATATGCTCTTTTCTTGAAGATTCGTCAATTCGTCTATCTTTTGTTAAATACAATTTAGTTTGATAAAGCAGTGAAATAACTGGGTACAGAGGTATAATACTTTAGACCTCAGGAATAGTAATGCATAACAGAATATACTGTGCCGCTACTGAAGGGTAGCGTCACAGTGTAATCTGTTATGTCTATGGTACTGTTCATGTCTATAGGCAACGGTTACCACTTTCCATCAGGTGGGCCGTCAGCTTGTTTGCCATTCTAAGTAGTATAAAAAAACACTGATGTCGACTAGAATATAGTATTAAATTGACCGTGTGGTCCCAGCATAGAACAGGTCACCCCTTCCTTTCCCGAGGGTGTCATAAGAGGTAATTAAGAGAGGTTGAGGGATAGGCAGCAGCGTCCCTTTTAAAACATCTCCAAAGGTTAACTGCGGTTGCCAACCTGCCTGCCAAGCATGGCAACTACTAGTAAAAAGGTAAAAAGGTAGGTAAAAAGCTGACGAAACAAAATAAATGTGAGAAACGTTGTAAAAGACTACATAACAATAAAAAAAAAATCTACGATACATATGTGGAGATGAAAAAAATCGATAGTTCTAATTTTAAAATTTGTTATTTCATAATATCATAGACAAGAATGAATGTATGTATAAAATAAACTCCAAGAGTAAGGCTTAAGTCCAGCAGTGGACAGTTAAAGGCTGATATGACGATTAAATTGACAAGTTACTTTGACATTACTCTATAATTTTATAGTAATCAAATACGACGTAAAATTTATTATACCTTCATTCCGTATTCCAACGTGTAATGTAAGGCGGTTGTAACCGGTCGCGGGCCACGGTATCCACCCAAGGACTGACTGACGCCCATCAAAACGCGGCACGATAATAATGAACAGAAAAAAAAAGAATCATCAATTTTATCTAACAAGCTATCGGTTAGCGATTCACGCGAACAATTTTTACTTACAAATTACACTTGGGGCCCAATCATTACGGTTTACGACATATTATTTGGGGCCAACCCTAATTATGTATAATAGAAGCCATTTACAAATAATAACATGAGGTTGAGCGATGTGAAAAAATAAGAAAATTATAGTGTTCGTCGGGGACCCTTCCAGACGAGAAGAGGAGCGCTTGAACGGTTTTTTTTTGTAAGAAAAAAAGACATAAGTTGGTAGTGCGTCTGATGGAAAGTGATACCTATAGTCGCTTATAGACATGACAGTATCATGTATATCGTGGATTGCAGTAAAATCTATGGTGTCCCTTCATTTTAATAAACATTTAATTTGTAAATTATACAATTAGTCAACTTAATATGTATGTAGTAAAAACAAAAAATAATCCTTTCCTTAAAAGTAGTATCAGTATTTATTGTCAGTCTCTAAGAGATTATTTTTTCGTAGAAAAAAAATTATACTACAAAAAAAATAACAAATAAAATAAAAAATCTACATAATAAAGGCAACTTGCGTCTGTACATAATAATAGTTATTATATTATTTTCAACATATTGTTCTTATTATTGCATCTATTTATTTATTTATAGCAAGGCAACAGATTACAAATTAATACATTTATAAAATAAATATTACATAAAACGGCATTAAATTTGCACTCCAATAACTGCTCTACATAACATTCGTTATTAGATATATACATTAAAAAAGTGACGGTTATAAATTTAAAGTTACAAATTGGCAGCCTTAATGTAACATTGCAAGGATTGTTGGAATATATATATATATATATATATATATATATATATATATATATATATATATATATATATATAGGGGGGAAAAGGATTGTTAGCAATGGAGTTTGATAGCCTCATTGCTAGCAATATGCCTTATTAGGTCGACCTCCACGTGGTTCCCCTTGGAAACCATCGTGAACAATTCTTGGTGAATTCGTCACAATGGGCTAACTGACCTACTTCATCCTATCATCCTTCACTGGTGTCCCGCCGGTGTATACTGATAGCGCGGGGCTACTATTCCATTATCATCCATTAAAAAAAATTACTCCCCATCAGGTGAGACGCATGCTCGTTTGCCAACTATGTTATAAAAAAAAAATGGATGAATATTGCTGTAACAAAAACAAAAACTAACAACAACAAAAAAATTAAATAATTAATTATTTCGAGTTTATAGAGTTTTGTTACTAGGACTTATTCTAAGATGCTAGTAAGGTCATCTTTAACTACAGCTGCAAGTGTAGTTTGCTGCAGTTGAGTTAATGCAGTAAATCAAGGCCAAAATATTAGTAAGTGTCTAGCTCAATCTTTTGATGTAAACGGACCCTTATAATGATTGATACTAACTAATGTTTCATATGAAAGATGGATGATTTTGGCATGAATTTAATGACGATTCTAATATATATATTTTATTTGTGGTCATCTTTGTGTGGTGAGGTAAGAAAATAATTTATTTTCCGCCATTTAATTTGGTATATATGTAACGACATAACTCTTTTTACAATTGATAGAGTTTATTTCGCTTTGTTTCGTATTACTGTTGTGACGACACTTTCTGTTTGCAGTTTTTTTTCAACAATCTTTTTGAAAGTAATTTATATATATATATATATATATATTTATGATTGGATTTATATTAAACTGGAATTGAAGGTTTTTAAAATTTATTTTTTTCTTTTGTGTTATTGTCGGTTTGTGCATTAGAATTTCCTATTATATAATTATAATCAAAAGACTGATTGTAATGAATGTTTTACAGTATTGAGTTTAGTATTGTGAGTCAACACAAGCATAGAAAATTAAATACTTTCAGATTGCGTTCTATAAAAAAAAAAAAACCTATTTCAATTGCGGTAAAATACTGTAACTTATAATTTAAGTCTTTACTGTACAATACATGTGCAGTACAATGGGCCGTGTGGTTCCGGCATAGAATATGCCATCCCATCCTCTCCCGTGGGTGTCGTAAGAGACGACTAAGGTACGGCGAGAGATGGACAGGAGTGTCCCTCTTAAAACATCTCTAAAATCCTAACCCACCTGCTAAGCGTGGCAACTACTGGCAAAACTATTTTTTTAGGGAAGTCTTATGCCTAACAGTGGACAACGGTTTTAATAATATTAAAACTGTACAATACAGTGTTACAAACAAATAAACAAGTTATTTGATATATATATATATATATATATATATATATATATATATATATATATATATATATATATATATATATATATATATATATATATATATATATATATATATATATAGGTATTCATATAACTAAACTATTAAACCGATTTTGATAGACTTTCTACAGGACCAATTTCTAAGTATATATCTACATTGATATTATAAAGAGGAAAGATATGTATTTTTGTGTGTATGTTTGTAATGAATAAACTCAAAAATTACTTTGCCGATTTCAAAAATTCCTTAATCATTAGGGATCCTTACTAAAACTTTAGTAACGTAATTCAAGATGTAAAAAAATGCTATAAAGTATCTTTCGTCGCGTGTGCTGTGAAAACTATTGGTGATAGAACAAAAGTATGTTCTACAATATTGAAGAAAATAACAATAACTACAGAAAACTTCGCGATACTATATGTCCAACTATTTTCTATTAATTTTTAAAATGAAGTCTTTTATAATTTAAATGACTGACCAGTTCAAAGTGTGAACCAGGAATGCCTTTTTAAGTCGTCAAGTAGACCAGCTTCGTGCTGCAGCGTCAGCGTACTAGTTAAGCATTTACGTCATTTAGGTACACGAGTTTTGGACGCGATGCAGCGTCAGCGGTCTCGATATTCTCGTTAGATTGGCCACAGCAGAATGCCAGTGTTTTGCTCTTTTGAGGGCAAAACAATAGACTGAGTTGTGATCATTTTGTGTTACTATGGCACACGCATGAAAGAAAAAAATGTTACTTTATTTATATATTTTGCTGTTTTTGTGTGTGTATGCATTCTTTTATCTCTTTTTACTGTGTATGTATGTTGTTATTTGTGTGCTGTGGGTAATGCAAATAAATTATATATCTATCTACAGGGAGACTTTGTACAAAAGTCGATTGCTTGGTTACCTCTGTCCCATTCTTGTTTCAACCGTGAAGCAGTTGTGTTTGCATGGCTGTGTTTCGGTTTGAAGGGTGGGATATGGCGTGAATTTACTGAGTACAGAGGAATAACACCTGAGTCCTCAGGAATAGCAACGCATGGGGGGTATCATGGGCGAAATAGTATACTCTGTGGTAACATATTACCACTTGTCATCATGTGGGCCGTCAACTTGTTTGCCATTCTAAGTTGTATTTATATATATATATATATATATATATATATATATATATATATATATATATATATATATATATTTATGTATAGTGGTTCGCTATGTAACTCATAAATAAATAAATATTTGTTTTTAAAGGGAACGATCATTGTTCTAGGAATTCAATAATAAGAGATTGTAATGAATTCAAGTACAGAGCTAATTTATTGCATGAAACGAAATGGTAATTTATACATTAATACAATATTTATCCATCATTAGCGTAGACACATTGTAGTACCAAGGTTGAGTGTCGGTCTGTACACAGTTGCCTTTGGAAGTTGGCATTGACCGATAACGCAGATGGAGTGTTAAATTTAATTAATCTGAGAAAAATAATTAACTATATAAGTGTAATCACTTTAAATTAATATACTTCTATTTATAACGTAACGGATCAAGTGGAGAGAAGTATTCAGATTGAAGGATTTATTACACGTTTTTGTAAGTATTTCATTATAATATTTATTTATTTAGAAAATAGTTTGTTGGACAGCTTTCATCAATTCGCATTGACAAGGCCTCGTAGAAATTATTTCACTAAATATATAGTATAATAAATTTTATATTAATTAATTAAATTCAGATGTATACTCCCTCGCCATTCAGTGAAACCCGTCATCAGTATAATGGAATAAGCCCACTTGTGGACACTGAATAAATATTGTTAATATAGTTGTTTGGGTTACTTTGATTGTTAAAGTCGAGTCTTTAATAAATACATATAAAGTTTATAATTACGGGATGAGATTCATTACTCAATTCACATTATTTAATAACAATTTATATTACTTTTTAATTTAGTAAATAATAAATATTAAAATTAATTTAATAATATTTATTGTTCTATAAACTATTCCATTTACTTAAAAGATTATAAATATGTATATTGTGAGATTAAATTTTGATAGTTTAAATAATGTTATGAAATCATTAATCAATCTCTATTTTATAGAATATTAGTATTAAATTTATAAGAACCATCATTATCATCATCATTTCAGCCATTATTCGTCCACTGCTGGACATAAGTCTCCCCCATAGACTGCCATATTAAACGGCACTGCGCCACCTGCATCCACTGACTCCCAGCAATGCATTTGAGGTTGTCACCCCATCTAGTGAGGGTCATCCTACACTGCGTTTGCCTGTATTTGGTCGCCACTTAAGAACTCATTTCCCTTTAATTATAAAAATGCAAAAAAATAAAATAAAAATTAATAATCAAATTTAAAATAAAACTCACAGTTAATAAATCATTGTATAAACATCATCATTTCATATTTTCTTTTTTTCTTTCATCACCAAGTATTTGAATGTAATAATATACAATGTATGAAGTATGAAGCGACAGGAAAATGCTGTTTGAATGAGATATTGTCTCATTGATGGACATTATGTGCTTGTTCCACATTCAGCATGCTAATTAATTGTACGGAAGTCTCGCGTGAGTATTTTAGTACGTAGCATCTAATTTCGAAAAGAAAATGAAGCGACTATGACAAAATTTAAGTACATCGAGAGACTAAAGGAGTTTTCTATGAATAATTTATTTAGATTTTGTAATATAAAAACTTAATTTATGTACGTCTCAGATGGAGTATCGATTCCAATCAATGGGTCGAATTTTTGTACAATTTATAAAAAATTATAATAAATTTCAGTGTTACAATTTTTCTTTAGCGACTTAGAACGACAAATAAGCTGACGGCCCACCTGATGGAAAGTGGTAACCGTCGCCTATAGACATGAGCAGTACTGTGGACATAACAGAGTATACTATTTCGCTCATGATACGTTGCCATTCCTGAGGACTCAGCTGTTATTCCTCTGTACCCTGTAAATTCACTGCCATATCCCACTCTTCAATCCGAAACACAACTGCTTCACGGTAGAAACACGAATGAGACAGAGGTGCCTAAGCAAACGACTTAAAAGTCTCCCTCTGGTGAATTTTTAAATTTAAATTGTCCACTATTTTGTAAGTAATATGAATAAAT
Source organism: Galleria mellonella (assembly GCF_026898425.1). Classification (NCBI taxonomy): domain Eukaryota; kingdom Metazoa; phylum Arthropoda; class Insecta; order Lepidoptera; family Pyralidae; genus Galleria; species Galleria mellonella. The sequence goes on from NW_026442087.1 coordinate 2,091,734, forward strand.
ATTTACATATACGACATAATTATTTGTATTTTGTTTACAAGTAACTATACATATTCGTATAGTAATCACGAATGTCGGTTACATTCAATGATTTTGATAACGAATACGTAATGTTATGTCTATTCTTAGATATTTTTATAAATAATCACTGAAGGTAACCATCATTATGTATCATTATTGACCGACTTCAAAAAATGAAGATTCTCAATACAATGTTTGTTACCTCATGTCTCCGTCAGTTGTAAAGAGATTTGGAATTTTTTTTTTTTTATCTGAAAGGATATACTTATAGATTGGTTTCATAGAATGTTTATCAAAATCATATAGCTTAATTTTTAGACTAAATAACAAGTTTTGTCACAACTGAAGTTTTTTTTTTGTGAGACACCATCTTTAATTATTCTGTAGGTATACATGTAATATAAATTAAAATATACATGTATATTGTAAATTAAATATATGTATATATATGTAATATTATTTTTCTTCTTTAAATTAATCTTTTAATGTATAGTTCTTCTTCTAACTGAACAATTATAATAATTATATTATTGTATTCCTATTTAAAATATTTCTAAACAATAAAAAAATAAATGCGACAGCTGTATTTCTTGCCTGTTCTTTTGAGCAAAAAAAAAATAATTATTCAAATACGCTTATTATTAACTTTACTTGTATAAATATTTTTTATTATTATTATAAAATTAACAGTATTTAGAAATGTTTTAAATTCTTTAAAACATAGATTAGTTTAGTTGTTTTACCTAACCTAATAATGAAGTACCGCGATCGCGATTCACTGTTCATCCCAAAGGTTGACTGGTAGAGAATGCTACTAGCATTGAGTCCACCTTTTGTACCATATTTTATTTTGGTCAATAAAGTTATTTAAATAAATAAATAAATAGATTTTTGAGAAAATAAATTGTACAGAACTAGTGTCGTTTAGTAAAGAAAAAAGAACATCAGGGATCTTCATTTTCATTGATCCTCTCATTACGTTTTAATAACATTCATGAGTTTGGGGGCAGAGTAAGTGAAATACATGAACAAATAAACTTGAGTAACGACTCATTCCGTGACGTAACGACCTCGTAAATATAGCGTCGGGTAAATACGAGTAGTACGACTAAACGCTTACAGGGTCGCCATAACATCGACGATTGTTGTTAAAAGCATTTAAAAGTGATGCTGAGTTTTTCCGTCATTTTTTCGTTGTGAAAAATGATAATGTAATTGCATAGTAATAGTAAATTATTATCAATTTTTATTTATTTAAACTTTATTGTACAATAAAATTGTGTAGAAGTGGCGAGTTTAATGCCATATGGCATTCTCTACCAGCTATCTTTTAGGTAATAACATAAAGCGTATGAATGGGCTGTGGTGGTGAAAAAGATGTGACAATTATTGTTGTTAACTGTCCACTGCTGAACTTAGTCTATAAGGGGGGGGGTTGCCAATAGTTGCCATGTTTGGCAGGTGGGTTGACATATATTGGTTATGTTTAAAGAAGTACGCTGCTGCTCGTCTCTCGACCGTTAGGTTCTCTTATCGCATCTTACGACATCTACAGGAAAGAAGTGGTGGCTAATTCTATGTCGAAATCACACGGCAATTGAACTAATTGAAGTTAACAAAAGATTTGCTTTTATTTTAATAATTCATAAACATTCCACTGCTGGATTTCAGTCTCTTTTACAAGAAAACACTTCTACAAATAATGCGTTGTCCCAATTTCCATTTCCAATTTTCATTCTCTTGAAAACCTCTTGTCACTTCACAAATAATATTAAATCATATAAAAATGTCAACAAACAAACTACGTTACCATAACAAAACACGACTATGTCTGTAACTCGAAAAAAAAAAAACCATAACAGTACGTCTTTCCAGTGATATCTCTGCATTATCGGCGCGCGTGTTCAGCCTACAGCCAATAACTTACAAATTTAACGACAAAAAGCTACGCCATTTAACATGAAATACTGTGGTGGGAGACAGCTTTCATAAAAGTTAAGGCTTATGTTGAAACATTGCGGTGTTGGGAAGCCGCTCTCGTGACAAGCTCGATTTGTCTTGGCGCTACGAGAGGCGATGAGAAGTGAAAAGGATTTTCAACATCACTTATAGTGTATTAATTTGTTAATAAACATTTTCATACATGTGTATATATATATATATATATATATATATATATATATATATATATATATATATATGTGACGGAAAATTACTTAGTGTGTTTTTGTCGTTTCCGACAAATGTTTCGACTTCATATGGAAGTGTTCTTCTGGGGGCGTTCGGCGTTTTGCGTCACAGCGTCTTGCCTCGTAAACGCCCCCTATGTATCGAGACTTTGAATTAAAAATTAACATAAGCTTAAACATAAATTAATCTTCATAAATGCTATGTCATCATTATCATCATCATCATCATCATATCCGCTTCTAATGTCCACTATTGAACGTAACCCTCCCTTTTGGGTAGTTTTTCCAGTAGTTGCCACACTTGGCAGGTGGATCGGCGATCACCTTTTGATTTTAGAGATGTTTTAAAAGGGACGTTGCAGCCCATCCCTCGCCCTCTCTTAGTCGCCTCTTACGACACCCACGGGAAAGGAAGGGCTGGCTTATACTATCCCGGAACCATACGGCCAGTACATCCTATGCCATATTAATTATTAAATAATATATAATTCAATGACATTCTTATAATACTAGTTGATCATTATTATCATCATTTCAGCCATTATCCGTCCACTACTGGACATAGGCCTCCCCCATAGAGAACGGTCCTGAGCCATCTGTATTCACTGACTCCCTGCAATGCTTGTATTAATAGAATTAAACAAAAAAAAAAATAACAAACTAGTCAAAAGTATCTTCACGTACCGTACTCGATTCAGGGGTTTCCACGTTGATTTAGTAGTAAAAAAAAATATCATAAAATCTAAATTTCACATTAAACTCGTTGTAGTTCTTCAGTAGGCTCAGCTTCTCCAATGAATACGGGGTCGCGCCCCCGGAGATCACAGCTGTCACTATCGTATCCACATAGTGACATTCTGTCCCTTCCCCTAATAATAATAATAATAATAATAAATCTCTTTATTTTCAGGTATATACCCATAGTTAACATTTTTATATTATTAATTAAATAAATTGTTATTATTACTTTTAAAATATACATCAATTATAAAATACCAATTTAAATTATTTCGTTATAAAATCTCTTGTCGTCAGGTATGCTGTGAGAAATACAGTCTTTACAATATTATTACTTGTTGTCATTAATCTGTCATGAAATTTTGCCTTATAATTACGTAAAATAGCAAAAAAATCATTAACCCTGTTCTCTGCAAACATGCCAGACGCACTACACCGCCATGGCAAGTTGAGCATCGCTCGGAATGCGTTATTGTATTGCACACGCAGTGTGTTATAAGCCCTTTTCGTATAACTATACCATAACTGGCTGGTGTAGAAAGCCTGACAATAAGACTTAAACAATGTCAATTTGACTAGCTTCGAACAGTGGTTAAATCGTCTAGCCAGCCCTAAGCTCCTTTAAAAATATTTTTTAAAAGCCGCTCAATAATCCTTACTAAATTTCAGTCACTAACCAGTTTGTCCAACGTGTGGACTTATGGTCATAAATTCACCAATGATAAAGATTCTTTATCTTTGACCAGAGGGAGACTTTGTACAAAAGTCGATTGCTTGGACACCTCTGTCCCATTCGTGTTTCTACCGTGAAGCAGTTGTGTTTGTATGTCTGTGTTTCGGTTTGAAGGGTGGGATATGGCATGAATTTACAGGGTACAGAGGAATAATACCTGAGTCCTCAGGAATGGCAATGCATGGGGGGTATCATGGGCGAAACAGTATACTCTGTTATGTCCATGGTACTGCTCATGTCTATAGGCGACGGTTACCACTTTCTATTGGGTGGGCCGTCAGCTTGTTTGCCATTCTAAGTTGTATAAAAAAAAACTTTTCCACAAAAAAACTGACTTCAGTTGTGGCAAAATCTGTTATTTGGATTTCAAAATGAAACCGTTAAACTAATTTTGACAAAATCCCTATCGTGTGGTCCTGGCATAAAATAGGTCACCTTTATCTTTCCCATGGATGTCGTAAGAGGTAAGGGAGGGCGAGGCATGGACAGCAGCGTCCTTCTTAAAACATCTCTAAAAGCCTAACTGCGCTTGCTAATCCACCAAGCGTGGCGACTGGCAAAACTCCTCTTATGGAGAAGGCGTATGTCCAGCAGTGGACAATTAACGGTTGAAGTAACAATAATCATAATCTGTAAGTATATTCTTTCAGATAAAAAAAAAGAATTTTAAAAACGGTTAATATTTAACTGAGTTATGAGGTAACAAACTTAAAACAAAAATACAATTAAAAGCTTGCTTCTTCTTGGAAAAGACAACCAAAAAAGAGGAAGTTCTGGGCACAGAGGAATAACACCTGAGTCCTCAGGAATGGCAACGTATGGGGGGTATCATGAGGGAAACAGTATATTCTGTTGTCTTTGTCCATGGTACTGCTCATGTCTATAGGGGACGGTTACCACATTCTATTAGGTGGTCCGTCAGCTTGTTTGCCATTCTAAATTGTATAAAAAAAAGTTCTCTTTCCTCTTTTTCTGAAGTCGGTAGACTAGAGAAGGGTGGATCCCTTTGGAAATCGTTTAAGACCAAGTTTACCAAGAGTATCATTAGTAATAAAGCAGGCGAAAGCACCGGCGGCCTTACTTTTATGAAATCTGTCGTAGCGCGCCGTTAGTCACGTTAAATGGCCCGCCCCCGCCGAGATATTCATGAATTATGGCGCACAAATATACTCGCTGAAATATTACGCCGGCCGGAATTTATTTCGACGCCGACGCACTTTCTTTCGCCTGACGAAACAAAAGAGCGTTTTTTTTTTAATTAAAATAGATTAAAGATATTATACGCATATCTGAATGGGTGTTAATTATTATGTTACTAGACGACAAGGTGAATTTTTTATCACCTACATTAAAGTAGTGGGGGGGGGGGTTGTTAGTAATGCGGACTACCAGTCCCATTGCTAGCAATATACCCTGGCACGCGGTCACTACTGGAAACCATAGTCCTGAATTCTAGATGACGATAGACTAATTGACTTGCGTTTTCATTCTCACCTATTATCCATTACTGGTAAATCACTACTTCGGTGTCTTTTTTAATGGACGATAATGGAATGGTAACCTCGCCTGCGATAACGGTATACGCTGGCGGGGCACCAACGAGGGATGACAGGTGACGATGAAAGTATGGTCAGTTAGCCCATCGTGAAGAATTCTACGAGAAGTAACCATGATAGTTTCCAGGGGGAAGTTGATGGAAGTTGATCTGATTAGGGGCATTGCTCGCAATGGGGCAGTTAGTACCCATCGCTAACAATACCTTACCCTCATCCACTTCTTATTAGATAGCTGATAGTTAATGTAATACAATAATACAATAGTTAATGTCATACAATCTTCTAACCTTCAAGAGACGTGCGAAAGCATTCAACAAATTAGGTTTACCTAAATCATACATATGTCCAATTTTACTGTGTATTTATATATATTATATATTTATTATATGACTTTTTCTATTTTGTTTTTATTTATTTATATATTTTTGTACATTCACTTATAAATATTAGGTTATAACAGACACGTATATAGGCGGACTTATGCCTTAAAGGGATATCTTTTAATCAACCTATTATTTTATAAACTGTAGTCTATTATTTTTTAAGAGCATAATAGAAGGAAAGATAGAGGGCAAAAGAGGAAGAGGAAGACTGAGGAATAACTACATGGGACAGATAAAGGAAACACTAGGCGTTATGTCGTATAGGGAGATAAAGGATATGGCCTGGGATAGAGCTGGCTGGAGGAAGATGCACGAATTAGTTGCACCGACAAGAGGAAACTCTTAAATGAAAATGAATGAAATTTATTATATTGCGTCACAATTTTTTCAAAGATTTTTTTTTATTTATCATTTATAAATGTGTACATGGCGATTCAATATTTCTATTGTGTAATACAATAACATTATCGGACTTTCAGCGCTCGTAAATCTGCCGTTATCATCGGAACGAGTTATCGGCGTGAACTTAACGTCGACTATCGCACCAATAACTTATGGTGTCGCTGACAGAACGAATAAAATAGTTTTTCTCGTGTCCCTTATCGTTGTATTTAGAATATTATGATATGGAATGATTTATGGCGAGACCACGAATGTAGTTATCACGATTCAGTGAGCTTTACGTGTTCACTTTATGTTCAATAATGGTGTTTTATTTATGTTTTAAGGGCTTGTTTCGTTATTTTACTACCATAATCTGATAATATCGTCACCTTTATGGTAAACTTACGAAACTGAAAAAGATACATTTTACAGGGGAACGTTTTGAAACATTAGAATGCAAATAACTTTTGATAGAAGACTACTGTAAAAGATCATGCTAATCTCATTTTAGTTTTAAAATCCTGTTTTTTATTGAATGCGCTTAATTAATTATTACTATATTACAAATATCAGAAATAAATGTATATTCGTTACTTTGCACCTTCATACATGAGAGTTTCTAGGTATTGAGTTATACAACAGCAAATCTACGAAAGTGGCAGTTTCGTAAGTTGCCAAAGAAAATAATTTATTTTAATATCCAGCAAACTAACGAAAGTGCCACTTTCGTAAATATACCAAGGTATAAATCACGCGTTTTGGAAAATATTTCAGTTTAAATAACAACGTGATAGCAATCATTCATGTAAAATAACTAAATTAGGATTGAAAAATTGATAAAATATTTATTGAAATTTTCAAATTAAACTGTTTATTATAGAAAATACTATAAAAATATGCTAAGTAAGTTTACTTTGGGTATATCACAAAAATATGGAGATACGGTATTGCCATTCCTGAGTCGTCTGATGTTATTCCTCTGTACCCAGTAAATTTACACCATATCCCACCCTTCAAACCGAAACACAGCCATGCAAACACAGCTGCTTCACGGTTGAAACACGAATGGGACAGAGGTACCCAAGCAATCGACTTTTGTACAAAGTCTCCCTCTCCCTCGTTACGCTATTACGTTGCACAGCGTATCTGTACATACACTGTTGTTTTACAGCGCTGTAAAAATAATGTGGCCAATTAATCAGTGTTTATTTGCATTAAGAGGCGGCACCCTTGTTAATTTGTTTGCCAGATGAAAAGTTAAGCTATTAGAGGGAACGCCGCCCGTCGCTTTTTTCACGAGCCCTCTTAATCTTGCCCGTCTAAGACAAATTGTTCGCCCTTAAGTATTAATTTCATTGAATATCCTAACAGGCTATTTTTCATTGTCATAACGTTTTTTTTTTTTTTCTCGGCTCCAGAAATATCATCGTGTTGTTTAATTAGCCTTTGATGTTTCGAATTTAATATTTCGTTTGTTGTTCATTCGATTTATTAATACAAACAAATTGAGTTCTCGATCTTTTGATGTAGGTACGCTTTGTTAGCAGCTATGTTTTTTTTTAATAGCTACAAATTGTTAATAGTGAAATGGTTTAAAAGAAATTCACGTTATAACGGGAAGATCAGTATTTTTTTTTTATTTATTTATTTAACCCTTCTTTGCATAATGGTGAAAATTTCCATCATAACATTGAATGCCCAGAAATTATATAAAAGAACAAGTTCACTTTAAGTTGATCGTGTCTGGATACTGTTTTAATGTCCATTGCGGAAAAAAAAACATAGCTGTCAAATTTATTTTTTTTAACTATTTTTCTTTTAATTTTGTACATGATTTATTACACCAATAAAAAAAAATCATGCAAAGAAGGGTTAATTTATTTATTTATTTTAGATAACTTGGATCAATTTTTGTTAGTAAACTTAAAAACTATGTTAATACTTAATCACTAATAATGATCTAGTCCTCTCGGTAGGCATTCTCACGAGAGGACTATCTAATTTATTTAGAAACATGTTAGAAGTTTCGTTTTTAATGGGTGATAATGGAATGGTAATCCCACCCGCGCTATCGGTATACACCGGCGGGGCACTAGGGAAGGATGATAGGTGATGATGAAGCAGGTCAGTTAGCCCATCGTGACGAATTCAACAAGAATTATTCACGATGGTTTCCAGGGGGAACCACGTGGAGGTCGACTTAATAGGGTATATTGCTAGCAATGGGGCTGTCAAACTCCATTGCTAACAATCCCTTTCCCCCACATATTAGAAGTAAGCAAATAATTTAGTGTCATGCCATAGAAAAAAAGAAAAATGTATTATTATTTTATACATGTAGATGGTGTAGTTATATATTTATACTAACACTATAAAGAGAAAAGATTTGATTGTTTGTTTGTAATGGAATACTCAAAAATTACACAATCGATTTTAAAAATCCTTCACCTATAGAAACCTACATTATTAGGAAGTTTTTTAGATTTATAGGCATTTTCAAAGAATACTAAAATATCTATAAAATCGTAAATTCACTTACCTTTCCAAGTCAATGAAGAAAAGTTTTTTTTTTTTTAATAAAAACAGTTTAAGTAAGAAAATAAATTTGATTGAGTAGTCAAAAAATATTTTTGTTTTTACATTAGTTTGTTACTTACATTTCACAAGAGGGAGACTTTGTACAAAAGTCGTTTGCTTGGGTACTTCTATCCCATTCGTGTTGTAACCGTAAATCAGTTGTGTTTGCATGGCTATGTTTCGGTTTGTTATGTCCATGGTACTGCTCATGTCTATAGGCGATGGTTACCACTTTCCATCAGGTGGGCCGTCAGCTTGTTTGCTATTCTAAGCTGTATGAAAAAATTTGATGAAAGCTAAAAGGTCAATATTATATATATATATATATACCTTTATATATATAGATAGATATGGGAAACAACAATCTACATTATTTATGGGCATGGAGTTGAAATTAGATTTTTTATTGTGATCAATGTAAAAATTGAATATACCGTATCGCAGCTTTGTAGTAAAATAACCAGTGATTTTCCACAATGCTAAATATTCATAGTGATGCTATTTACCCGGTCTATCGATATAACACTAAATAATAATCAGTTACATGGCGGTAATAGCTATAAATATGGTCAATAACAGTTATATGTCACAATTATAACGTCGTGACCTGTTATCGCACGGACTGGCCGCCGATTTACAGCTCACAAGACACCTTGTCCTTCCATTTAATGGTTATAACGTTGTAAATTTAACTGTTATTGTTCCAATCGTTAAAATAAACGGTTATTATGAGGGGACGTCGCGCGTTTGATAAAATGAAGAATATGCAACGAGTCACGAATTGGATGTGCGATGTGACATTGTTTTTGTTGATATTTATTTATCGTCACGTCTAGTTTATTAGAGAGCTAGACAGAGAGATCTAAGTGTTAACGGCATTTGTCTTTACATCTTCAGTTACATCGATTTTCATATCTCGTTTCGAGTTTATATATACGTAGGTTTCGGAGATATTTTTTGTTTTTTTTTTATACAACTTAGAATGGCAAACAAGCTGATGGCCCACTTGATGGAAAGTGGTAACCGTCGCCTATAGACATGAGCAGTACCATGGACATAACAGAGTATACTGTTTCGCCCATGATGCCCCCCTATGCGTTGCCATTCTTGAGGACTCAGGTGTTATTCCTCTGTACCCAGTACAAAAAAAATGTATAATGGATAAAAAAATCCTCTAAAATGTATAAGGGCACACACTCATTTACTAATAAGATCTAAAAAATTGTGAAAATAATTTAATTAATTTTATTTTACTACTATAGTGGTAAACAAGCATATAGTCGGTTTGTTGTTTGAAGGCTTTTTTTTTTAATAGGTGAAGATGGAATGGTAATCCCGCCTGCGCCATCAATATATGTTGTTGAGCAGGTCAGATGGCCCATAGTGACCTATTAAATAAGAATTAACCACTATGGTTTCCAGGAGGAACTTCGTGGAGGTCGACCAGATGGGGTGTATTGCTAGCAATGAGGCTGTTAAATCTTATTACTAACAATCCCTTTCCCCCTGTTGTTTGAAGGTTACCACAGTCTAGCCTTGTTGACCTTTAAAAAACTTTATTCCGATACTTTTTAATAACCCCATGCTGTAATCTCTAGAGAAAACCTTTAGATAGAGGGTGTTTTTTATGGCTTTGTTACGTCGTAGTGTTTTTGAGGCGACCAATCGCAAATATTAGCGTCAGAAATATCAATTTTTCTCAGAGGTTACAAGATATTTTGGACTGATATATAAATATCATAAATATATAAGTATTTCATTAACCGTGTCTTTAACATTAATTTACCTATTGCTTATGACATGATTGATAAAACTTCATAATAGAGAAAAAAATTGCATAAAGTGTTCTTTTAAAACAAAATACCTATAATAAATATCAAATATTTAAATGTTATTTATTCCTACAAATATATATATATATATATATATATATATATATATATATATATATATATATAGATATATAGATATATATATATATATATATATATAGCGAGACTTTGTGATATCTGTTTTAGCATACGGCCAAAAACATCCAAGTTGCCACATCTGGCATGGCATGCGAGCGTTACCTGTCGATTGCAAACATGTGAAATTACGGGGCAACCTTCTTACCAGCACCCGATTTCAAAATAATTGTTCAGCACAGCCTCGTCTTAGTAAACAAACAGCTGATTTTTATGCCACCTCTACCCATCGCTGTAGTTTCTTGGCGTTCACGTTACAGAAGATTTATTAATGTCTTGTAAGTTGGAAGATTTCAAAGGAAATGATTCAGATAGTGGAGAGTTATGGCATTAATAGTTAGTACTTGTGTATTGTTTTGTTTACGCATCATGTACCTACTATAATGTCTAACGATGTGAATTTATCGCACATACATATTTATCTGGTTGTATTCAGTTTTATCTGGCTCAAGTAGGATTTAGTTATTTTACCATCTTAAGTATAAAGTAATAACTGTGATAAGAATAGTATATTGTTTATTTATAACTCACATTATATTATGTTTTATTGAAACTTCTTTGTGGCCATAATGTAAATTTAAGTCTGGCCTGGCCACATATATATGTTGATATTTTTTTTCTACACGGTTTTTGTTTCTATTCAAATGGTTGTCTCGTCTTGTATCTACACGTATTATATATATTGTTGTTCTAAAGAATATTATTTTTCACTGTGACTTTACATGTTTGTTGTTATGTATTATTTTTACAATAATATGTATGAAATGAAATGAAATGAAATGAAAGGAAATGAAATGAAATGAAATGAAATGAAATGAAATGAAATGAAATGAAATGAAATGAAATGAAATGAAATGAAATGAAATGAAATGAAATGAAATGAAATGAAATGAAATGAACTGAACTGAACTGAACTGAAATGAAATGAAATGAAATAAAATGAAATGAAATGAAATTTATTGCGATAAATGTGGTAAGTTTAGATAACATTATACATTATGGTACTATCAATTCCATTGTTTAAAAATATTTTTAAATGCAATTACAGTATTATTCTCGTGATATAAAATTGAAAAAAAAAAAATGTAAAAAACATAAAAATAACATAATAAAATAATGTTAATAAAATTAGTATTAGGGATCCATCAATTGCGTGTATCTGTATGGCGAAATATGCACTTATGCTTTGAGTATATTTCATGTTTCAAGTAAATAATAAATAAATATTTTCACCAGAGGGAGTCTCCGAGTTGTACAAAAGTCGTTTGCTTGGGTACCTCTGTTCCATTCGCGTTTTAACCGTAAAGCAGTTGTGTTTGCATGTCTGTGTTTCAGTTTGAAGTGTGGGATATGGCGTGAATTTACTGGGTACAGAGGAATAATATCTGAGTCCTCAGGAATGGCAACGTATGGGAGGTATAATGGGTGAAATAGTATATTTATGTCCATGGTATTGCTCATGTTTATAGGCGACGGTTATCACTTTCCATCAGGTGGGCCGTCAGCTTGTTTGCCATTCTAAGTTGTATATATTAAAAAATGAATAAAATATATGTTTTAGACATATCTTGGATGAACATGGCTTATCCACCCCCCTTCCCTGGTTTAAATATGCCTAAGACGTACGTCTCAGCATTCGACATCATGGGATCACACAGTGTTTTTATAGAGCACAGACATGATACAAAGCCCGTTATATGGGATCATGTCACAGTTCACTAGTATGTATGGTTGGCAGCTTCCGTGAGAGAGTGTCACGCGTAAATCATTCAATTTGCCCGCGTATGATACAACTGCCACGGAACTCATTTATCACTAGTATCCATTCATTTTATTCTGCACTAGCTTACCCGCCAGACGCTGTTTTGTCAGAAGTAGCTGGGTACGGTTTGAAAAAATGGGAATTTTTCGAAAGCGTTTGGAATGGGAATGGGAATGGGAACACCATCGGGAGACTTTGTACAAAAGTTGATTGCTTGGGTGCCTCTGTCCCATTCGTGTTTCAACCGTGAAGCAGTTGTGTTTGAATGGCTGTGTTTCGGTTTAAAGGGTGGGATATAGCGTGAATTTACTGGGTACAAAGGAATAACACCTGAGTCCTTAGGAATGGTAACGCATGGGAGGTATCATGGGCGAAACAGTATACTCTGTTATGTCCATGGTACTGCTCATGTCTCTATAGACGTCACCTATGCGACGGTTACCACTTTTCATCAGGTGGGCCGTCAGCTTGTTTGCCATTCTAAGTTGTATAAAACAAATTTTTTTTTTTTATTTTCCTAAAAACAATCCAATTTTTCTTTCCATTAGAAATGTTCTTGGACTTAAACTAATACTAGTGACCCGCCCCGGCTTCGCACAGGTGCACATTACATCACATCACATTAGAAACTTCTAAAATTATCAGTGTTTCTCTACAATATTATGTATGTATTATACTTACAAATTTTCCTCTTGAATCACTCTATCTATTAAAAAAACCCGTTTCAAAATCCGTTGCGTAGTTTTAAAAATTAAAGCATACATAGTGACGGACAGAGAGCGACAGCGACTTTGTTTTATACTATGTAGTGATGAACACGACGGGCTAATTGATCTGACTTTGGGGGGGGGGAGGGATTGTTAGTAATGGGGAGGTTAGTCCGCATTGCTATCAGTATGCCCTAGCAGGTCGACCTCCACGCGGTCCCCCCCTGGAAACCATCGTGACTAATTTATGGGCTAACTGACCTGTCTTTTCATCCTCACCAGTCATCCCTCACTGGCGCCCCGCCAGCGTATACCAATAGCGCAGGCGGAGTTATCATTCCATTATCATCCTTTATCCTTACATATTATTCTTTACTGGTACCTATTGGTACAGTAAACCGGTTATTTTGATTTAAAAACTAAACTTCTGAATCGATTTAGATAAAAGTTCTATAGGAACAATGTATAATATATGTATATTTTTTTTAAATAAATACATAATTTTCCCAATCAGTATATAAATAATGGAGTTTTAAGGTTATAATCGATTGAAAATTAAAAATCAATACATATAATAAAATTGTAACTGGTCGCTGTCTGTACATGGCAGATATATAAGAACAACTATTATGGGGGGGGGGGGGGTTATAACAATAATAATACAGGAGGGGCGGGGGGTGGCAATAGAATTTTGTACAAAGACTTTTGTACAAAGTCTCCCTCTGGTAAACTGTAGTAAACCGTCGTAAAAAACGTAGCAATCATATGTCTGCTGCGTATTTTTCTAAGGTTATTTATGTTAACTCATCTTCCCGTCTACACCTCCTTAATATTACAACTCAACTCTGATTAGATTAAAAAAAAAATAACACTTCTGCTTATCATTTAATTAAAGAAATAATAAGTCAATTATTGTAACTATAAACAGCCATTTATTGTTCATAATAATATTATCAGCGCGGCATTGTCTGTTTTCATTATGTCACGACGCGTCACGTCACCACCGCGACGCGCCCTCGGTATTTATGACAGACGCGTCGACGGCAGCCGTCGCCATTTATAAAACTCAATTACTCGCGTCTCAGCTCGCCTTCGCTCCCTAATAATGATAATTGATGAGGAAATTTGCGAGCTTTTTGCGGAGAGATCCTTGCCGGTTATATTTCTTGTTTGTTGCGCGTTCACATTGTTTATTACGGTACGATATTTTATAAATTGTTAATGTAATATTTTTTTATTAAGTGAATTATTTTAAACTTTGTATATATTAAATAAGAAAATTTTAGTAGCTTTATTATTTATTTTGTATAATTTTAATATTATATAAAAGGGTTTATGAAAATTATTGTAAGGTATTAAATGATATCGTACAGTTTTTGTACAGAAAATTCTAAAAAAATACTTAAATATACTAATACTGATAATGATTTTTTAAATATAAAACTAAAGTAATGCCAATATTTGCATTAAAATTTTAATTATTAAAAATAAATACATTTAATCTTTAAATATTATAAATTCGAAATTGTAAAATTACTTAATAGGTTATGAAGTAAATATATATATTTTTTATTGCACTTGTAAGTTACATATAAAATAATGTATTGTATTTATAAATGTTGTGAGTAAGGGTAGACTTATCTCTGACAGAGATATATGTATTATATGTTTGAAAATTTCCAATACTCTTATATTTATTATTACAATAAATCGCTTAAGCAAATGATTTTGCTCTTGAATAGTTTGAATATATTTTATTGCAAGATAATTTTTGTTTGCATCATTTAATACTTATTTTTTTCACACGATGCCTATAGGTATTTACGGAAACCACAATAAGAAAGAGAACTTGTAAATAACTTTGAGACGCCAAATCTCTAGCTACGATTTTTGACAGTTTCTCGGCTTTTATTGACAGACCAGAGGGAGACTTTGTACAAAAGTCGATTGCTTGAGTACCTCTGTCTCATTCCTGTTTCAACCGTGAAGCAGCTGTGTTTGCATGGCTGTGTTTCGGTTTGAAGGGTGGGATATGGCGTGAATTTACTGGGTACAGAGGAATAACACCCGAGTGTTCAGGAATGGCAACGCATGTGGGGTATCATGGGCGAAACAGTATACTCTGTTATGTCCAAGGTACTGCTCATGTTCATAGGCGACGGTTACCACTTTCCATCAGATGGCCGTCAGCTTGTTTGCCATTCTAAGTTGTATAAAAAAAAACCTTTAAGCAATCCCTAAGATATCCATATTAATTTATATAAACACCTAAATTCTCGTTTCATGTTTAACAATGGAAACGCGCACACCCGACCCGCGATATTTCTTCATAACACGGCCCTGTTTAATTTGTAAATGCTTGAAGACTGATTAAAAACTCTTTTGAAAAATTTACGACGACAGAAGAAAGGGGACGTCCTCGGCACCGTCGCGGATCCGGCAGCAAATTAAGAAAATAAATTATAAATTCCGAATCCTCAATATCGGCACGAGTGTCCGTGTTTTTGACGAGTGAGAAATGGTTGACGACTAAATAAGGAATAAAAATTACGCCGAGAATTGTTCGGGTGAATTGAGTGATTCGAAAATAAGACGCGTCGTAGATCGGAGACACGATAATAGGGTTACCATAATTTGTAAGTAAATAAATATAAAACAGCAAATAATTTATTTATTATATATGTATTTATTATCTCTTTTTTGTGGATGTATGTCTGTAAGTAATGTAAATAAATTATACATATATCTATATAAAATATTTTTTTTTATATAAAGTGCATAAATTTTAATTAAATTATTCATGAATGATTAACAAACAATACAGGTATACTGGTATATTGCCGCTATGCATAAATATGAAATAATATTTTAATAAATCAAAACTAACAAATGAATGACCACTAGCATTTAAAGGATTTTATGCTGGAGTGGTTATTGACTCGTTGATTGTAGATAGACAATCTGATTGATAGTGCTAGTTGTTTAAAATAACATATTTAAGAATATATCATATATTACGTCCAGACGTGGTGACCAGTTACCTGTCCACTTCACTCAACTCATTTACCTCAAAATAAAAAAAAAATGTGAAATAGGCCGACAATTGACGTAGAAATCGGTGGACGTACATAAAAAAATATACAGTGAAACATAACCTTCTCCTTTTTTGAAGTCGGTTAGAAAATTTCAAAAATCAATTTTTACGAGAAAATTTCGTGCGATAGAGAAATAGAAACATCGGTATGAATTCATAAACGTAAGTGTTTATCTTAATCAAATTTTTGTGCAAAGTTCTAAAAATATTTTATACTAGCCACCCGTTCCGGCTTTGGATGGATAAATGGGTCTTGTTATTAATTTAATTTTTAAATCAAATAAACTAATTTTGTCACATTTGAAGTCGATTTTTTGTGACCAATCTGTAAGAATTTTCCAAATTGGTTTAGAACCGACACAGTTATGAAGTAACAAACATAAAAAAAAAAATAAACTATAATAAGAACTTTTTATTTTTAAGTCGGTTGAAAATATTGGATGGTTTCATCAAGCGTTTCCTTTCCTCTAAACACTTTATAATGGGCACTCCGTAATCGACGGATCACACTGCACGAGTTTCATCCACAATTTCCCAGCAACAAAATTACAAGCGGCAAATCACGCTAATAGGTAGTCACTCGCTTCGGGGGACCATAAATTTGGAGTAAAGTGGACTGAGAGGGGTAATTCTGGTGTTTAGCCAGTTCCTGCGACCTCCCTTCGCCGGTCAGCCCTGTGGCCACTAAGAAATTATGGGAGATATAGCTCGTGTTCATGGCGAGTCGTAAATGATGACGGGGTCGGGATGGTACGGTGATTTTCAAATAGCCCACGTTATTTTTGGCAAACTGTTATTTGTCTTTCGTAATTTTTTTGATGGTATTTTTTTTTATATGTAATGAATTAATTAATATTTATTTATATACAATGAGATATACATTGTTAATGCCAAAGTGGTTTCAGCTGGTAGCGCTGTAGTATGTCGTTTATCAATAGGCATGAAAATATTTTCGTAAGGTCCCGCCATAGAATAGCCCACCCCTTCCTTTCCCGTGAGTGTGACAAGGGGAGGGCGAGGGATGGACAGCAGCGTCCCTCGTAAAACATCTTTATAGCTTATTTTTTTAATGGATGGTAATAAAATGGTTACTCCACCCGCGCTATCGAGGTGAGGACGAAGTCTGGTCAGTTGGCACATCGTGACGAATTTCACAATAATGAATCACGACAATTTCCAAGGGTAACCCCGTGGAGGTCGACCTGACATGGTGTATTACTAGCAATGGGGATTAACGGCTCCATTACTAACAATCCTTCACCCCCTATACATAATAATATTGTATTATCGTAATTATGAAGTTGTGTCAGATAATGATTTTTCAATCATTAATTCATTAATCATTATAAGTAATTCATAAATAGCTCACTTTTTTTTTATACAACTTAGAATGGCAAACAAACTGACGGCCCACCTGATGTAAAGTGGTAACCGTCGCCTATAGACATGAGCAGTACCATGGACATAACAGAATATACTGTTTCGCCCATGATACCCCCCATGCGTTGCCATTCCTGAGGACTCAGGTGTTGTGTTTGCATGGCTGTGTTTCGGTTTGAAGGGTGGGATATGGCGTGAATTTACACAGTACAGAGGAATAACACCTGAGTCCTCAGGAGTCCGCATGGGCGGTATCATCGGCGAAACAGTATATTCTGTTATGTGCATGGTACTGCTCATGTCTATAGGTGACGGTTACCACTTTCCATCAGGTGAGCTGTCAGCTTGTTTGCCATTCTAAGTTGTATAAAAAAAATTTGCTTTTCATTGCACTAAATACATATAAAAATCATCATCATTATCATCATATCAGCTTTTAACTGTCCACTGTTGAACATAAGCCTCCCCTTTGGGGGGGTTTTGCCAGTAGTTACCACGCTTGGCAGGCAGATTGACAACTGCAGTCAGGGGGGGAAGGGATTATTAGTAATGGGGTCTAATTAACTCATTCTTAGCAATACACCCTATCTGGTCGACCTCCACGCGGTTCACCCTGGAAACCGTCGTGATTAATTCTAGTGGTATTCATCACGATGGGCTAACTGACCTGCCTTTTTATCATTACCTGTCATCCCTCACTGGTGCCCCGCCAGTGTATCTCTATAGTGCAGGCGGGGCTACCATTCCATTATCACCCATTATAAAAAACCGCAGTCAGGGTTTAAAGATGTTTTAAGAGGGATACTGCTACCAATCGCTCGCCCTTCCTTAGTCGCCTCTTACGACACCCACGGGAGAGGATGGGGTAGCCTATTCTATGCCGGGACCATACGGCCAAGTGAAATAAAGTAGCACAAAGTACATTAAAATACAGGTATATACATAAAGGTACAAAAGGTGTTCTTGTTATGAATTAATTAACTTTATTATGGAAGTTATAATGATGTCTAAACCTTTGAGTTTTTTAATAATTCATGCACCACGTAAGCCGTAAAGCTGCCATATGGCGAGCCACGTCAGAGGACTCGTGTATAAAGACGTGGCGACCTGGAAACTTTGTACACCACAGGGTTGCGTTCTCACACAATTAGTCCCATCAATGTGTACATAACATTAAAATCACCAAGTATAATGCTAGAGCCACGTCACACGGTAATTCATAGGGGTTATAATGGAAAACACGGAATTGATTGAGTTAATAATTTGAGGGCCTACCATGAAATGTTTTCCGAAATTTCGGAGCCAAACGAAACAGAAATTTGATGTTAAAATTACATAATACATGCCGTTTGGAAATATTAAAAATGTTAAAATATTGTTTCTTTGGACTTTTATGATAGGATGTATGACGAACGAAATGTTTAAGTCCATTTATTGGTCCGATTTTGGTATAAACAAAAACACGAAATTGAGTCCGGAATTTCGGAATTTCATTTCATGGTAGACCCGCTGATATATCTACAAATGTATAGCAAATCGTTAGATTAAAATTATTTATAATTGGAATTTTGTATTTATTTATTTATACTTTATTATATACAGTAATAATACATATAGAAACATGCCAGTAGATAGTAAATGCAATAGTTCTGTTTTAGCAAACTTACAGTGGAAAGTGGCTTTTTACTGACAGAAGTCATTATAAATCTGAAGTTTTTTTTTTTAATTAAATAGGATCATCATTATATCAGCCTTTAACTGTCCACTGCTGAACATAAGCCTGCCCCTTGGGGGGTTTTTCCTATAGTTGCCACGTTTGGCTGGAGAATAGGCAAGCGCAGTTAGACTTTAAAGATGTTTTAAGAGGGACGCTCCAGACCTATGGGAAAGGAAGGGGTCGCCTATTCTATGCTGGAACTACACAGCAATTAAGTAGGACCTTCTTTTATTTATTTTTGAATATTTTAAAAATTGATTATTTATTAATTTTTCAGTACATGCTGCCTATAAAACAACACTGTAATAGTACTATGAAATTTAAATCCAACGTAAAGCAATATATAGTTTCAGAAACAGAAGCAGAGATGACGAATTCTGAAGTTGATTACATAGTGAAATCTATTGGAGCGTTTGGTATTTGGCAAGCAATAATATGCACTATATGTATGTCCGCTAGAGCT
Organism: Galleria mellonella; assembly: GCF_026898425.1. Classification (NCBI taxonomy): domain Eukaryota; kingdom Metazoa; phylum Arthropoda; class Insecta; order Lepidoptera; family Pyralidae; genus Galleria; species Galleria mellonella. Next base: position 2,111,405 of record NW_026442087.1, read on the forward strand.
ATATTAATGTGGAATATAACATCGATACTGTTCTTAACATCTACCACAGAGTTTAGGTGTCTTAAATTTGAAGACGATGAACCAAACGTGATAGAGAATTCGACGTGTTACGACAATTGTTTACAATACGAGTACTGCAATGATGCGTTCAGATTAAATCTAATAGCTGAGTTTGATTTGATTTGTGAAAAGGCTTGGCTTGCAAGTTTTGTGCAGACAGTACTAATGTTTGGTGTACTAATTGGGGTAGCACTCACTGGATGGATTTCCGACAGGTAAACTTTTGAATAATATTAATCATTTGCTGTTTGTACTTTCGTGGGTCTAAGACGATTAGCTTTAATACAAAGTATTTTATTCTATATATTAAAAATGACTGTAGTATTTGTTAGAAAATAAGTCTGAGATCAATTTGGGAGTAAATCTTAATGATTGTGGTAAGAATCGTCAAAATACTGAGCAAAGATATAATGTAACACATAAACAATACTTCCGTTTTTATCGATCGTGAAATATAAAAAAAAAATTAATGTTTTTACATCGATAACTCTAAAATTACATCAATAAAAACACAACCATGAAGCCCAGTATTGTATTGCCTGTCTAGAGTTTTATCCGTTATAAGTTCCTATATTTTTTTACTTCTCCTTTAAACAGCATGTGATCTAAATAGATTGGATTTAAAAATTAATTTAATCGTTAAAAGACAATTTAATCCTCACCAATACCTGCATTTTTCACTTTTGCTTTGCGTAACTATTCGACATTTTTTCTACATATGCGAACCATTCCACAATCAGTTAGTGATTTGAAAAGTAATATAGCATTAATATTTCACAGATTCGGACGTCAGATTGCCATTATATTGAGTGGAGTAATTTCTGTTGTATTTACAATAGCGTCTTCGTTTGCCTTGGACTTTTGGAGTTTTACCAGTTTAAGGTTTATTGTAGGATTGGGATGTGGAGGATTAATGGCCACCACCATAGTTGTGATAATGGAAGCAGTAGGCGCAGAACATAAAGAGTTTGCTGGAGGTGTGAGCGTCTTAGGAGATGGCGTGTCACAATCCATTTTGGCCCTCTGTGCATATTATTCTCCAACTTGGAACATTTATATACTCTCGTACGGTATATTGTCATTGTTTATATTGATACCGATAATGTTTATACCAGAAACACCAAGATGGCTGGTGGCAAATAGGAAAATTGACAAAGCTATCAATTTGATGACATCAATCGCGAATTTGTAAGTAATTTGAATACAATTTTACAAGTCAATTAGTTAAATATTCATAATTATTATATGATAAATGTGTTATATGTTCATGTTAATATAAATTTCAGAAATAAATTGAATACTGACACTTTAGAAGATAATGTTATTAAATGTATAAAAAATATAGAAGAAAAACAAAAAGAGCCCCCTAAAACAAATTTTCTGGATTTGTTCAGAACAAAGGAAATTGCTTTTACTACTGTTCATTCTGTCATCATTTGGACAATAGCTGGTGTGTCTTACTTTGGTATCAACCAATATGTAACAGTTCTAAGTCCCAATAATATATACTTGGTAGTTATTATCAGCGGCTTGATACAGGTTGGTACTAGTATTTTATTAATTTTATTTTGTAAGACATATTAAATTTTATTTATTGTAATCAAATATTTGCTATTTTAATTCTTCTTATTTCATGTATGAATTTGGTAGTATACTTAACGTGTATATAATTTATTGTTTATTTTTTATTTGCAATAATAAAAAATATAAAATTTGAAAATTACCGCAAGTACCTATTATATTCTTATAACTTATATAATAAAAAATCAATGTATAAGTCTAGTAGATTAATTATACAAAATATTCAGTGAAACAGAAAATAAAATGTTTCTAAACGTGTCTAAGCATCTGAATGTTACCGAATCGGCTGAATACCGCGATCTTTATGCGAAGAGGTCTGATCGCCTAGTCTCCATAAAACAAATTTAATAAATTTCTTTTTGTATTCGTAATGTTAGTGATTACCGGTAGTTTTTATGTTTATATTTATTATTGTTTTGCATTGCAGATACCGGCAACACTTACAGGCATGGTGTTTAACAAGTGGTTCGGAAGAAAGAAATCGTCTATAGTCTCCTTCATTTCGATTGGTGTTTCCATGAGTATACTCATCTTTTTACCAGATGATCACTGGGCTAGCACGGTATTTGCCTTAGTTGGATTGATTGCCGCTTGTATATTATTTACAGTTATCTATGTTCAAGCTAATGAATTGTTTCCTACGCCATTAAGAAATATGGGTTTTGGCGCAAGTTCTGCTGGTGCTAAAATTGGTGCAATGTTAGCACCATTCATTGTTAACTTCCATCCACATTGGATAGCATCTATGATATTTGCTATTTTACCATTTGTAGCCGCTGGCTTTTGTTTAGGATTGATTGAAACGAAAGGAGTGAAGTTAAAAGACACAATTGATTAGGATTCTTAAAAGTTACAAACTATTATGTAAATGTCGATGTAGATATAATTGTTTTATGTTTATATTTTAACAAGTGATTGTTATTATTAATAATTTCGAAAATTTAAACTACTTTTTGTTTGACTTCATATCTACTGATGAGGTTTCCTTAAATGTTATTATATAATTTATTTAAGTTATCTGTTATCCATTTTGTACTTTATTGTTACTGACAGTGTTGCATGGCTGTAACAGAGTGGGGGGGAGGGGGCATTGAGGGGCAATGCCCTACCTTAAAATGAAAGGCCCCAAAAAATTAGACAGATTCGTTTTCTCGAAATCACTTAATTATGGTTTCTGCCCTAACAAATTTTTTTTTCCCTACTTTAAACTTGGGTCTAGTTACGGCCCTGCACAGTTGACTTAGAAGAATGAATGAAGACTGTCTTTAAGTCTTTTGGAAATTTTTTATTGGGTCCAATTTTTTTTCTTTTGACGTCATTATTACTATCTGTTGATATAGAATTGTAGAAAAGATAATTATGTTAAAGTTTTATTTCGGAAGAACTAAAGGCCTTGCAGTTCTGCTTGCGAGATACGGAACCCTGACAGCGTAACATCGCAACGGGAGCTTAAAAACTAACCACGAGCGGCATCGATTGTCCAGTTGATTCGATGATCGGCTCCTTTGACTCGTGTATTACGAATTGATTGCACGGAGGGTGAACAGGAAAGCGGCGTGTTTGTGCGACGATGACGGTGCTGGCAACGTGTTTAAGCAATTGCTTTAAATTAGAACTGGTGATGTTTTTGTTGTTAACTTCTTATTGTGACAACCAACTGATGGATTTGGAGAGTTTTCGATTAAGGCCTTTAAACATGGTAACGGGTTGTGGTCTCATGGGAAAATAATAAAAAAAAAGTGTTTATTAGCCAAACAATATGTTTAGTTTGATTAGTTATCACAGAACAGCAATAAACTTTTTGTATGTCAATAAAATATTAATATGCAATTTGATATGTCAAAAAAGCTGACAGTCGACCTGATGGAAAATGGCAACCGTTGTCTAAAGACGTAAACTGTATCATGGACATTACCATTTATAAAATGATTTTATTTTGTATACATTCAGTTTAATGTAGGGGTTCCCAAACTTATTTTGTCTACTGCCCACTTTGAGAATAAATTATTTTTTAGCGCAAGGATGGGATATGGCGTGAATTTACAGAGTACAGAGGAATAACACCTGAGTCCTCAGGAACAGCAACGCATAGGGGGTATCATGGGCGAAACAGTATACTCTGTTACGTCCATGGTACTGCTCATGTCTATAGGCGATGGTTACTACTTTTCATCAGATGGGCTGTCAGCTCGGTTGCCATTTTAAGTAGCATTAAAAAATATTTTTTTATTATATGTGACAAATAAAAAAAATCTTTAAAAATAAAAATAAAAAAAATATATATATATCTAGTGTGTAATTTTAAAAATGATCGCTGAAGATTGCGACTATAGTGAAGTGGGCGTTCAATCGCTTTATCTACATGATTATAGTATCGGTACCACCGCAATTGGTATCTAGAACCCATTGTTTCAGAGCCTTGCTCGTGATTTGTTGGATACTAATGCTAGGGGTTACGGTTCGGACATAATGGTTGTGTTTACTTGGCTATTGTGAAATTGGAATGAGCGGTTATGGGGCATACCGATGCTTTGCAATGTGTTTGTTTCATTAAAATAAGTTATGTGTGTAGTCGTGACTTGATTATACATATAATTTATACACCCAACTTACTTTACACCTGGTTCTTTAGGGGTATCATGGGCGAAACAGTATGCTCTGTTATGTCCATGGTACTGATCAAGTCTATAGGTGATGGTTACCACTTTCCATCAGGTGGGTTGTCAGCTTGTTTGCTATTCTAAGTTGTATAAAAAACGCAATGACAGTAAAATAAAGTTAAAAATTTGTTTTGTTACGTTATATATCACTTTTATTGCTCTAATAAAAAAATTGTTTCTTATTTTGAAAGTAGCTTAAAAATCTAATGTCAGGTAGGGGAAAAAGTATATTTAATAATGGCAAGTAATAGTTATTCTACAATAATTACAGATAATATAAAATATATATAATTAAATAATTTAAAAATTATATAATATAAATTTGAAAATTATATAAAGAGACTTCTTTTAAGCAGTGCACCAAGACGTATTTTTAGTTAGTCCTTTTTTTTTAAATGGATGATAATATATAATATTATATAAATTTGAAGGATGATATAGGATGAAGTAGGTCAGTTAGCCCACCGTGACGAATTCAACAAGAATTGTTCACGATGGTTTCCAGGGGGAACCATGTGGAAGTCGACCTAATAAGGTATATTGCTAGCAATGGGGCTGTCAAACTCAAACACTTAGTTAGTCCTTTAGGAACACAACTGTGATAACTGTATCTAATTTGGTGAGCTAGTTTTTGTTTGATGCCAGTATAAATAAACATATAAAGAAAAAAATTTGAAAATACTGTTCCGGTTCTCTATTGTTCTCATCATTTTTCCTTGAACATCTCCCATCGTCGGATACACTTTTTAACCGACTTAAAAAAGAAGGAGGCTGTCAATTCGGTTGTATTTTTTTTATAATTGTTACATCATAACATTGCTAGTTTTAAACCGATTTGGCTTTTTTTTTATCTGAGAGGATACATTTACAGATTGGTCCCATAGAAAATTTTATCGAAATCGGTTCAGTAAAAAGTCAGTTCAATAAAAGATTTCTAGTCTTCTTATACGTCACACTGACATACTTATCTTCTATACTTATAATAAATCTGTAGAGGTCGATTCTGTACATGAAATATATTTCCAAAATAACTATCAGCGGGTGATTAGTGATCGATACTGATGCCAAAAATGCAATCAGTAAAATTTTTGTCTGTCTGTCTATATGTTCGTTATAGAAACAAAAACTTCTCGACGGATTTTAATGAAACTTGGTACAATTATTCTTCATACTCCTGGGCAGGTTATAGTATACTTTTCATCACGCTACGATCAATAGGAGCAGAGCAGTGAAGGGAAATGTTGGGAAAACGGGAGAAGTTACTCCATTTTTAAGCTTTCGTCGCGTGTGAAACCTTAATGGCCACTTTTTAAAATGTAAAAATGTCCACCCGTGCGATGCCGAGACGGGCCGCTAGTATCTAATATGTATGTGTTGCACAAAAAATAATGCGACTGATTATGGCAAAGCAGTTTTTTTTATTAAAAAATTAAACTATTGAACTGATTTTAATAAAATTTCTATGGGACCAAAGGAATATCTTAAATATACACATTTTTTTTATAAAATAAAGGGCAAGCGAGCGTGATGCTCACTTAATGGTAAGTGACCACCGCCACCCATAAATATCAGCAAAACTAGAAGTATTGCAGGTATGCTGCCGGCCTTTTAAAAAGGAATATGCTCTTTTCATGAAGGTTATGATGTCGTATCGTATACTTATATAAACATTCAGATAAAAAAAGTTCCAAATCCCTTTACAACTGACTTAGTTATGAGGTAACAAACTTAAAAAAAACCTGCAACCGAATTGAGAAACTTCTTATTTTTTAAGTCGGTTAAAAATAAAAACAATACATTCTTTATAAATCAATATCAAAACAATTACGTCGACAAACAATTATTATTCTCTTGTCATAACACTGTTTAAATAATTGTGATAACAATATTTAAACAAAGGTTAAAGGCACCATATTTATCGGCGGCAATGTTGTGGTGCGCGGGCGCAATCTTATACCCAATTAGTGACACGTACGCGGCACAATGCATTCCCAACAGTACGCCGATCTTTATAAAGATCGGTATCTCTTCCGTTGGTGTGTGGTCCTCGTTATTAGCGGCGGACGCGTACGAAACCACGTATCGGTATTTAGCTAATACTTATTCTTTGCACATCACTAGTAAATAAAATTAAATTGGTCGTACAAAAAAAATACAATATTTTTTTTCTATGTTCGTTCTATGTTCTATGGTAGGTGAAGTATGTTTTAGTAGAATTTAAAAGGTAAGCAAATTTTTTCATAGGTTTTTTTAAATTTTTATTTATGTTACTATTATTTTTTTATTATTATTTTAGCCATTACCTGTCCACTGCTGAACATACCCCTTCTCTATAAGGGGAGTTTTGCCAATAGTTGCCATACCTAGCAGGCGGGTTCGCTACCGAAGTAGGCTTTTAGGAGATGTTTGAAGAGGGATGCTGCTGCCATCCTTCGCGCTACCTTAGTCGCCTCTTACGACACCCACGGGAAAGGAAGGGGTGGCCTATTCTATGCTACGACCATACGATCCACTGTATGTTACTATTGGACAATAGTAACTGCCTTATGGTCAGCTCAATTATTCACTTGTTTATTTTTTCATTAAAATTAGACTGTAATCTAATTTTCGTTAATTAAATGTTGTAGGCTTCTAATTAGCTTATTGTTGTCATGTATAGTTAATTATTAAGCTATCACAGCTGTAAGCTTTCTTAAAATATAAATAAATAAATAAAGTAAACGTTGATTTAGGACAGTATTTATTTGTATACTAGATTTTATTTAAATCCGATCAGTTGTTTAAACGTGATTGAGTACTAAACATTCGAACTCAACAGGTTTTGTAAATGTTTCAATATTTTTTTTAATAGTTGTAATTAAGTACAATTTTGTAAAAGAACATTTTAACAGAGGTTCCAATTTCTGTCAAACTGTTTAACTATGAACCAACGCCTACTGTTTTAAGATAGGCAAACTGTGATTTTATGAGTTTTATAACACGGTTATGTTACTATATCTAATTGTAAAGAAACATACGGCTTGCCTGATGTTTAACTATATCAAATTATCACACATAATAATAACATAGATGGCATTTGTTTTATAATATTATAGAAATCTTTTTATATAGCATATTTATTCCATCATACATACCTTGACATGAATTTTTTAAGTGATTTATTAAAAGATTAATTTCCACAAAAAAAAAAAAAGACTTCAATTATAGCAAAACCAGTAATTCTGATTTCAAAATTAATTTATTTCATTTATCAGAGACTTTGTACAAAAATCGTTTGATTTAGCACCTCTGTCCCATTCGTGTTTCTATCGTGAAGCAGTTGTGTTTGCATGGCTGTGTTTCGGTTTGAAGGGTGGGCTATTGCAGTGAATTTACAGGGTACAGAGGAATAACACCTGAGTCCTCAGGAATGGTAACGCACGGGGGTATCATGGACGAAACAGTATACTCTGTTATGTCCATGGTACTGCTCATGTCTATAGGCGACGGTTACCACTTTCCATTAGGTGGGCCATTAGCTTGTTTGCCATTCCAAGTAGCATAAAAAAAGTCTTGCAAATCCGTTTATAAATGACGTAGTTCTGAGGCACAAAAGAAAGATATGACCTAAATGAAAATTCTCTTTTTTTTTAAGTCGTTTGGAAAATATCTCCGTTCAGATTTTATTTACGATTCCTTGTTTGGGTAATCATTTCTGAAATGCTCCAGCGTCCTCGGTAGCAATGTGCCAACAATTAGCATTCCACCAGCACTTCCAAGCCGGTGGTCTCATCATTGTCATTCCGTACGCGCCATCTTGGATGACAATTAAATATTGGCTTGCACTTAAATATAATGTGTTGTTAAATGTGACACGGTGATGAATACGCAAATCGCTCGTTCGAAATTTGAATTTCCGTACTCGATTGACTGGCCATTTTTCAAGTGCTACTTGGGTGTTCAAATATTGTCGACGATTAAAAAAATGTTATTTTAAAAAAAAATACGCCTTTTAAAGGTATTATAGAACATATAGGGTATTATACAATACGTGTATATAGGGCAACAGTATCCTGAATGTTTGTAAATAGATAAGACAGTCCTATGCGTGATTAGACAGTCTTTTGGTGTGAACGCCTGCTCAGAGGACTAGATCACTCATAATATTATCACCACATCACGCATTAACTGTCTACTCCTGAATTCAAACCAATTTGGGGGGATTCCTTCCTGGTATTGTCTGGCCTTCTACCTACCTACATAACATAGACCTTTCTCTTGGGGGGTCTTAAGGGAGAGATCTATGTTCAGCAATGGACAGCTGATGTAATGATAATGATTGGTTTGGTATTGTGGGCTTTTGCCATTTTTGGCAGGTGAGTTGGTGGCAGGGACGCTACTGTCCATCCCTCGAACATTAAGTTCTTTTAGTTGCCTCTTAGGACACGTCATTGGCAGAAGCTATTTTTCTAACAAAAATATATTTTTACGTAATGTTAAATTAGTTATAGGAATAAAGTAATAAAAAGATTATTACAGAATTATTATTTTCTTTCTAACTACACTGAGTTAAGAGAGATAAACCCTCCCTTGCTAACAAGTTGTTAATCTACCCGCTGTATATAGATACTTAAACAATAGTGTTTAAGTGCAATAAAGAATATAAAAGATATTATGATAATAAAAAATAATTTTGTTCAAGTAAACTTAATAATAACCATTTCGAATATTAATGTCTTTTTATAAATTACCATCCAATTCGGAATGAAATGTCAGCTGAGAGAAATGGGCAAGACACACAGCTGTTTTTTCTTTCAAATAAAAATTTATAACAACAAAAAATAGATATGTACAATAGTATAATTGTAACTTGTCCTACTGTGCAATCAATATATTTAGATTCAATACATTGGCAAAGTTAACAGGCAATTTCTAATCATTGACAATTAATCCGCATCTCTGTATGCGGTCCACACCTTCGTCACTGAGTTGCCAGTAATAAATTAGATAAAACCGTGAGAAGAATGATATATTATGGTGTTTAAACCATAAGTGTCTTATAGGTTAGATTCATGTCAAGATTCACGTAGAAGAGGTATATATATATATATATATATATATATATATATATATATATATATATATATATATATATATATATATATATATATATATATATATATATATATATATATATATATATATATGTATATATATATGTATAAAGCTGAACATAACTTGAGGTGTTTTGTCAGTAGTTACCACCGGATTGGCAATCGCAGTTAGGCTTTGGAGATGTTTTAAGAGGGACGCTGCTGCCCATCCCTTGCCCTACTTTAGTCACCTCTTACGACACCCGCGGGAAAGGAAGGGGTGGCCTATTTTTTGCTGGGACCACACGGCCATATATTGGTATCTAACAAACTCGCTTTCATTTTTATCATATACCTACCTATAGAAAGATAAGAATATACATATATACAATTGAAAATCCTTTCAACGCTTGTTTGGTTGATTGAAAATAAATAATAATATAAATAAAATATTCAATATTTTGACTACTAGCTTTCTCCCGCGACTTCATTTACGTAACCAGAATATATTCAGTGATTGAGATAAAAAGCAGTCTAGACAGCGTTTCTGCCGTGAAGCAGTTGTGTTTGTAGAGTAGGGTATGGCCAATTACAGAGTACAGAGGTATAACACCTTAATACTCAGGAATGGTAACGCATAAAGGGGACAATGAGTGTCACAGCTTATCCTGTTCTGTCCATGGTACTGTTCATGTCTGTAGGAGGCGGTCATCACTTTCCATAAGTTGGGCTATCAACTTGTTTGTCATTTATTTATTTATTCTTTATTGCACAATAAAACTTTGTACAAGTGGCGAGCTTAATGCCATATGGCATCCTCTACCAGCTATCCATTAGGTTACAACAAAAATAATTGTAGTAACATACTGAAATAATTATACATAATAATACATAAGAAATACACATATAATACATAAACATTACTTATTATATATATGGTTATATTAATAAATATTATGAAATATAGTAACCATTGAGTAACCTGTAACTAGAGCTAGTTTTGTTGACTGAACAAATAAATAAAAAGTGTTTTTTTTTAAATATGCTAACTGGGTGTTCCGCGTAGATCTACATGGATTTTATTTTAATATACTTTCTGCATTATATAACCGTCATATAGCAATTCTACGTAATATAAATAGAAGACTACTAGATATATCAAAAACTTATCAATTATACAATTGCTTCATTATATATTAGTTACAGTATTATCAATGAATTGTCTCACTTTTATCAATGACTTAGTACAGAAAGCGAATGCTTTATGTAGTAAGTACGATTTATAGTAACAATAAAAACATATCAATGTAGAATTATTTAATATTTATCATTTTGATAAAAGGATTTATTGTACTGGCTGTCAATCATAACTTCATTAACTTTGAACATTTATTTATATATTTATATTATGTTTTTACGACTTTTTATCTAATTAATCCATGACAATGTAGAATTATTTAGTGTTTATCATTTTAATGAACAGAATTATTGTACTGGCTGTCAATCACAATTTCATTAATTTCGAGCTTTTATTTATATATTTATATTATGTTTTTACGACTTTTTATCTAATTAATCCATGACAATGTAGAATTATTTAGTGTTTATCATTTTAATGAACAGAATTATTGTACTGGCTGTCAATCATAACTTCATTATCTTTGAGCCTTTATCTATAAATGCCTTTTTTATGCCTTTTTACCTAACAAAATTTTTTTCTGTACCTTTTCTGCACTAGATTACTCGCCAATTATTTTCTCTCTAACTATACTGGGTTGGATGGAAGAGATCTCTTTCAGAGATAAGCCCACCCTTGCTAACATGTTGTTAAACTAATCGCTGTATCTTTTTTTTCGAGTGCAATTAAGAATATAAATATAAATATCTTTTGTAATACCATTATATTATAGATAGTAAACCGCCCTCGTATTTTACCATACCATTTGCTACTCTCCTTTGTTATTCCTGTATTCATTTGTCTAAACTATTGTGCGAAATTTTATCTAAGAACATCAAGTCGACTTTTGCTGAACATTTAGGCTATTACAAAAACGTGAGAACGTGATCCTTATTTCTTTCTTTTTCTGTGAATTTGTTCTCTTAAACCAATAATGGTGTATTCTTGCATCACATAATTTGATCAATACTAAACCGCTACTGGCCACAATTTATCTCCGACTTGCATAATCCAATGATTCCTAAAGTGGGCCTCGTAGAGTTTATGGGTTCCGTAATAAAAGCAGAGTTTGGCAACTTACATCTATATATGTACTGACTTTATAAATGAATGAGTATACTTTATTTGCATGATAAAATATAGGAAATAAGCAAGACAATTTACAAACACAACGATTCAATTGTATAAGTAAGTATTTAACTAGTTTAATCCAAACCACACTATGAGGTGGGAAAGGGATTGTTAGCAATGGAGTTTGACTGCCCCATTTCTAGCAATATGCCTTATTAGGTCGACCTCCATATGGTTCCCCCTGGAAATCATCGTGAACAATTCTTGTTGAATTCGTCATAATGGGCTAACTGACCTACTTCATCCTTACCTATCATCCTTTACTGGTGCTCCGCCGGTGTATACCGATAGCGCGGGTGGGGTTACTATTCCATTTTCATCCACCAAAAAAAAAAACTCCAAAACACTGCGACTAGAACTAATAAAAAAAAATCCTAAACATACTCAATAGAGAATCTATGAGCCCACCATTACCACGTTACGAAGGTCGTTAAATGTTTGTTTAGTGAACACATCAATCGTGACAAAATTAATAAATGGCCAACAGGAAATAAATCCAATCTATACTAATAAAATAAAGCGGAAGAGTTTGTTTGTTTGTACGCGCCATTGGTAAATTTAAGATCATTTTCCAAAAGATCTGGCTTCTAAAAAAATGTTATACGTAATCTGGGATATGTCTTCGTAGATCTCTTGAATCTTGAGGTGGGCACGATAAAATTTTAGGGTGGGCATGGCTCTTTCGGCTCCCCTTCAATACGCATATGGAACGCGCTAATATCTGGAACTAACAATGACATTTTTAAAATATTTTTTGGATTTTACAGATAATTTCTTGAGGTTCTTTTTCTTTTCTTTTTTTATGCAACTTAGAATAGTAAACAAACTGACGGCTCACCTGATGGAAAGTGGTAACTGTCGCCTATAGACATGAGTAGCACCATAGACATAACAGTGTATACTAACGGTATACGCTGGCAGGGCACCAGTGAGGGATGATAGGTGAAAATGAAAAAGCAGGTCAGTTAGCTCATCGTGATGAATACATCTGGAATTCAATACGATGCTTTCCAGAGGCAACCGCGTGGAGGTCGACCTGACAGGGTATATTGAAAGCAATGGGACTGGTAGCCGGATACAGCCAGTCTTAATATACACACAAAAAAATACCGGCGAATTTAGAAATCCCTTTTTTAAGAAGTCAAAAAAATCCTGGTTTGGAAACTTTAGGAATTACTTACCTAATCTACACACAGAACCCTTCAACACAGCGCTAACCGTTTACTCAGCAATCATCCACTATAACTGAGCTTATTACACAATCTCCAGCTTTCTCAACCCTGTGTTCACGGTAATTGAACAGTTACAATGCAGCCCGCCCCTGGTGGGCCCAATAATCGTGTTGGATTCTCGTTTGGCTGACGACTGGGGAATTTTTAGTACGCTTTATGTTGCATCGTGTCACCTAGGTAAGTTTAGTTACAGCGTGGAAACTGTAAATGAGATAGGGTTGTGACATTATGATGGTGCAGGTTAAATGAAGGTCGAAGTTCTCTTAATATTTTCTTATTATTCAATTTTTTTTTTATAATAATAAACTTTATTAACAAATACAGGGTTGCATAGTTACATGTTTTTTGCTCTAGCTTACAAATTAGGGTAACCTGTGCCTTGTAAGCCAGTTCCTTCCAACACACAAGAACTAATACTTTGTATTTGTAGATGCAGAATTAACAATATTAAGCTACAATCATAATAAACATGATGATAAATAAGGGAAAAAAAAAGGAATTATTGTTTAACTAGAAGATTACAGTTAATAAATTTTTTAAATCTGTAACGTTCAATGTGTGGTGTGAGAGAAGGTGAACAGTGTGAGTGTGTATGTTTAAAGTGAGAAGAAGAGTGGTATTAATGTGTATACTATTTGGTTTGTTTTTATGCTTCTACATTATCATTAGTACATAGATGTGTACATGGCGGACTTAATGCTAAAAGCATTCTCTCCCAATCAACCTTAGGGAAGTGTCGGAATACTCGAACGCGGTACTAGTAATTATTGATATAAATACATACTTAAATTACATACATATATGTTTTTTCTCAAACATGCTTGGAAATGTGAGTATTATTTTGACAATCTTCTTCGAGATAAATCAAAATTGTCGTACTGGCCAGATACATGCGGGCAGCGGCCGGCAAAAGTTGTATGAAAATCCATATCTGTCGTGTTTTGCGGCCAGATAAATAACTATGTAAACTCATATCTGTCCTGGAATTTAAAAATGGAATGACCTTTTACTTCGAAACATGGCTACCAAGGAGGTAACTAATAAAAGGTTTTATTTAAATTTCGAACTGGCTTGCAAATAGAAAGCCGTTTATTGAAAAAAAAAAAACAAAAAAACATTATGGCGCGTGAACAATTATTAATGTTCGTTATTCGTCATTGGATTTAAAAAGTAAAATTGTGTTTTTGATTTCCGCTATTAAGGAGTTTATTATATAAATGAGTGATTTATTAGTTACCTAATTAATCACTCCTTTGTATATAAATCTTAGGCAAAAAAGTAACGGCAATCGATAGGTGATTATAAAATAAGGTTTAGAATGAAGAACCAGGTTAAAATATACAAGGCCGGGGTGGTCCAGCATTGGGTACACAGTGAACTCGTGACACGGTCGAGCGTTTCATGTAAACAGTTGTAAATTAATGTTTCAAACGGCAATAAAATAAATTAATGTACAGAATTACAATTGACGTATTTATGTAGACGATTAAACAGCCAAGTGCTGCGTTGTGTGTATACAACACCATTTTTATGTCTGCACCGGATTCTGTAAGAACACACGGGGGAGTAATCCATTGGTCTTCTTTTTTTGATGGGTGAAAATGGTATGGTAACCCCGCCTGCGCTAACGGGATACGCTGGCGGAGCACCAGTGAAGGGTGATAGATGAGAATGAAAACAGGCCAGTTAGCCCATCATGACGAATTCATCAGGAATTAACCATGATAGTTTCCAGGGGGAACCGCGAGGAGGTCGACCTGGTTGGGTATATTGCTGACAATCCCTTTCCCCCCAATCTATTGGTCTATCAAAGGAAGAAAAGGTTCGAATGAATGAATGAATGACAACTCTATTGTTCAATAACCCTTCAAAGAATGATACAGATTATTAAGTTTAACAATTTGTATGTAAATTAAATGAACAATTAATTCATAATCATCATATCAGCTTCTAACTGTTCACTGCTGAACATGAGCTCCCCCCTTAGGGGGTTTAATGGATGATAATGGAATGATGACCCCGCCTGTGCTATCGGTATACACTAGCGGGGCACCAGTGAGGGATGATTGGTGAAGATGAATAGGCAGGTCAGTAAGCCCATCGTGACGAATTCAACGATAAATTAGTTACGATGGTTTCCAGGGGGAACCGCGTGGAGGTCGACCTGGTAGGGTATACAAACAACAGACAAACAACAGTACAAAGTCTTCCTCTGGTAAATCCTGTAATATAATATAAAAATTGTAAACATATTTACTTTTTTTTTTATAATTTTCACGTGTAACCCGTGTGTACAGTCATCGTAACCCGACCCCAAATCAAGACGGTAGTTCATAAAACTGTAGTTAAAACTCAGATTTTACTACCGTCCAACGACACAAGTGCGTTTATCTGTTCGATCGTATGGAACGTCACTACAAAACTTTTATATTTATTCGTCTGGAGCAGTTTAGGGTTACGCGCCATTACGAGGTGTTAGAATTAATTTGAAATTATTTATTTTATTGGTAACATTAGAAGCTCGTGGGTGGGGAAACTATTGATATTTTATTTGGATTCATTAAAGTGCTAAGTGTCGATAGATTACTTGTATTTCGACCTATCGGAATGGTTATGCGTTAAATATTATTTTTTATTTATTTATTTATTTTCACAAAAATACAGAATTACAGAAAGTATGGTATTTTTTTTTATTGGATGAAAATGGAGTGGTAACCCTGCCTGCGCTAACGGGATACGCTGGCGGAGCACCAGTGAAGGGTGATAGATGAGAATGAAAATAGGCCAGTTAGCCCATCATGATGAATTCATCAGGAATTAATCATGATCGTTTCCAGGGGGAACCGCGAGGAGATCGACTTAGTTGGGTATATTACTAGCAATGGGATTCTCAGTCTCCGTTACTAACAATCCCTTTCCCCCAAGAAAGTATGGTATATTAGCATTCAGAAAGCACATAGGTTTATATTAATGCTAAATAATGAATAGAACTTTTCGATCCATCGTAATGGTTATGCGTTAAATATTAATTAACTATTTAAGTGATTTCTAAAGAAGGTGATTGTTAATTTATGTGTATTTATTGCTTCTATTATACGATATTTTTGGTAATATTGAGAACTGATTTTGAAAAATTTTTTTCGTAAAAATGTTTCTCTATTTATTCATTTAAAGGAACACCAACAGCATATTGCATTATAACACATATAACAAACATTAAATATAATATTTACATCCGTTTGGTGATAAATTAATCTTACATCAATCACGATCGGTGTAGTTTCACTGTTAAACAAAATATAACTTGTTGATGAAAGAAAGAAAAAAGAAAAATAATTTATTTAGTGACTTATATAGATATTACAACAGCTAATAATAAAAATAAATTCTAGTCAATTATATGATGAACAATATTTACTTGCTAACACGACCCGTGTCTTCAACATGCATTATATCATAATTAAATAATAAATATATATTCGTAAGAAAAAAATATACACCTTTATTCACTTATAAAAATAAAAAAAAAAACGAAATGACAGATATAAAAATAAAATTAAATATTCATACAAAACAACACTACAGTTAGTTAAATCTGGTGCAAAGTTAATGACAATTTCAATATATAACAAAATACCTAATGAGATAAAAAAAACTTAAATTAAGCCCGATGGTTTCCAAGGGGGACCGCGAGATCAACCGGCTAAGGTACATGGCTAGCAATGGGGTTACTAACTTCTGTTACTAACAGTTCCTTTCATCCTGACCACTACTTACAAATGAAAACATCAGTGTGAAGCTTATAATTATCCCGTGTCGTGCCTGGGAATCGAACCGGTGCAGTGTGAGGGCGGGGCAGGACGCCGAGCCTGCAAGCCGCGGGCCGTATCAGTTATCGCGTCGCGTCGCGTCCGCTTCGTATAATTTTCACATTCAATCAAACGTGGAACCTACTTCTTGTTACTACGCTGTATTCATAGTGTGAGACTTTATTCGTGGGAAGTATTTTTTTTAATGGGTGATAATGGAATGGTAACCCCACCCGTGCTATCGGTGTACACCGGCGTTCATTGTGGGGGGAAAGGAATTGTTAGTAATGGAGACTGAGAATCCCATTGCTAGCAATATACCCAATCAGGTCGACCTCCTTGCGGTTCACCCTGAAAACTATAATGGTTAATTCCTGATGAATTCATCATGATGGGCTAACTGGCCTGTTTTCATTCTCATCTATCACACTTCACTGGTGCTCCGCCAGCGTATCCCGTTAGCGCAGGCGGGGTTACCATACCATTTTCACCCATCAAAAAAAATACGTTCATTGTATATTGATTGATATTGTAACTAAGGATAAAATGTACCCAAAATATTGAGCAAGGGATATCTTAGAGATGAATTTTGAATCCAGACTGCGCTATTAGTATACACAATATCATTGGTTTTTTTGAGCTGGTTGCCAGGTTAAATAAGAAACGTTTCAAATGGTTTTTTTAATCTTTGGCATTAAAAATGTTATTAAATCTCTTTGTTTGCCTTAAATAAATATATAAATATATGTAAAATAGAAAATTCCCAAAGAGGGTTGACGTCAGACAGGCCGGTGGTAAAACTATAAGTCAAATCTTTGTGTGATATGGATAAAAACATATTACGCTTACCCCAAATAATAATTGAGATAAGGGTAAAAAAATGATGATGATGTAAAATAGAAAATACTAAAAATACACTATATTACGTCACTTGTATAATTATTACGTTTGCATTGGTCCGTCCTATGAATGCGGCATTAAACAGTAGATTAAGTTGCGCGCGCGCATCTCGCGGCGCTCACATTTATTTCTTTATTTATTCGCGGCCAATAAGGCCTACATTCAAATAGTTCATTAGGCGAACGAGTGACATATTCAGCCCTTTATATGCGAAGCCCGTTGGTGTATTTTATTTGACGGCTCAGTGATGAAAACTTTGCGAACACGCGGGGACAACGTTTGGAGAACATACACACATACATATCGGTCACGCGTGTCTCCCATTAGGGTAGGCAGAAACAATAGGACGCCGAATGCTTCGATTTAAACAAATCTATTTCGCTTCTTCCTTTGGAAAACATACAGTCAGATATTCCATGATAGTCCTTATTCTTATGGTATAAGAAAAGACTGGTGAATGTAATGCTACTTCATTTAATTTTAGTGTTCTATGATTAAAATATTTATTTCTTTTTGAATTTGATTTTGTTAGTTCAATGTACCGCCATTTACTCTTTCGGTTTAGCATGATTGGTAGAGAATGCCATTGGGCATTAAATCCGCCCTATAGACATATATTAATATGTGCAAAAGTACATATAAATAAATAAAAATGTTTACATCGACCATCATTTATTAACATCACTGGTAAAAAAATTTGATAACGAACAGTTCTACTGTTTGGTTCACAAGTATTACCCATATTTTGGTAATATATTTTGCTACAGCGCAATAATATAAATTGTATTAGTAAGTTATAAAAATAGTTGATAGTGAAAAAAAAAAAAATACAGGAGATTATCTCGAGCGAATTTAGATTTTCCGATTATATCTTACCTCAAAATTTTGTGGATAGTCCGAGAAGAAAGTTAATTTGTCTCCGCAGGTTATTAGGTGGATACTATTTTATCGGAAAATTTTATAAAATCAAACTACGTATTAATTAAATTCTGATTGAAACATTTTGTATATTATTATTTTTGTCGTTAACTGTCCATTGCCGGACATAAGCCTTCCCCATGAATCAGAATATAACTTAAATGTGTATCAAATTTCATTAAAATTATTCAAGCTTTTTAAACGTGATTGTGTAATATATATCTATATATCTTTACAAACTTTAAAAATAATAATTACTATTTATTAGCAGGATTACTCGTCCATATAATTTTATTAGCTCGCCGTTCTTTTGTGCAGTGTGTCACGCTTGTTAAACTGCAAATCATTTCGTGACGAGCTTATAGACTACACTCGCAATGGGAATGGAAAGTTTTACTATTTCGTGTACAAGGTCTCGTTAGTATTGTTTTGTATCCTGACTTCTGTTAAATAAACAGATTACATACAAAATCCACTTTTATAATTTCTGCTATTTAATAGACGATTTTTTTTTAATTAATGATAATGGTATGGCAACCCGCCTGTGTATTTTCTATATCACATACGTTAAGATGGAATGCACAATATAACCAAAACTGGCCAGTCAGAAATGAATTTAAAAAAAGTAGTACAAATTTAAATAAATGTATTAGGCAGTTTGGTCTATGTGAATTAAGCCACGGGCACAGTTAATTTACAATATTAAGAAAGGATATAATATATCTAAATTACTAGTATAACAAAAAATACATAAATTTATATAATAAAAAAACACACCTCTATGTCTTTTAACATAAAGTATATACTCTATAATTATTACCCATGTATTATTACCGTTGCGCGGGAAATATGTCACTTTGACAGTTCTAGTGATGCGACAAAGTCGATTTACATCACATGTTGAATCAACTTAATAAATTATTCACATAATGGTATTTTGCAGTTTATATTATATCTAAATGAGAACTTCGTACAACATTTTATTTAAATTGTTGTCACAATTTATTTTTTCGTAATAAATACATCATAATAT
Organism: Galleria mellonella; assembly: GCF_026898425.1. Classification (NCBI taxonomy): domain Eukaryota; kingdom Metazoa; phylum Arthropoda; class Insecta; order Lepidoptera; family Pyralidae; genus Galleria; species Galleria mellonella. The sequence goes on from NW_026442087.1 coordinate 2,130,978, forward strand.
ACAGCTGTTTTTGTGTTACTATTTATTTAATATTATTAATCTCTTACTGCATATTTTATATAATTTGTCAGACAATATATCAACAACAAACTATAACATTTTATCTACAATATTTTTTTTCCACCGCTTAATTATATTTCTGTTTTTCAAGTATTGACTGGGAGAGAATGCTGTGTAGATTTAAGTCCATCTTATTTACCTCACATTTTTTGTAATATGGCCAATAATTATTAAATAAATAAATGCTTGTTTAATCCAATGCATTATTTTAAATTTGTAATTCATGTTATAGAAACATTTTTATAAGTCCCATCTTGTAATAATAAATATATATATATATAATAATAAATATATATATATATATATATATATATATATATATATATATATATATACATATATTTGTTCCATAAAAAGCGATTCAGTCATGATCAAACACATACAAACATCTATCGTTGATCGTCGAGATATTTCCTAGATTATAAAATTAAATGTTTTAAATATAAGGTTTATTGGCATCACATATTTGTATGTACATTTTACTTTGTAACAAGCAGTTTTTTACTCTACAAAGAAAAACATGGGAATAAACCTTAGCGATTGTAAGAGAATTGCGAAAATCAAAGAAAAAAGAAAAGAAGAAGAATTGGTGGCAAAATCGCGTGCCACCTGAGCAGTTTATATGAACTGAAACCCTCTCTCTTTGAAGCCTTAAAAATAGGCAGTAACAAATACTTTGTGACTATTTTGTATTTTTTTCTGTTTTCCGCAAGTTTGAGTTTCAATAAAATAAAAGACACCGAGACAATAACAATTTTATTAAAGTTTTCGCTTGTAAAAGATTGAAGTAACGTATTCTTCTCACATGTGTAGAATGAAAAACGCGTGTACCGTGATGCAATAAATTTGCACACTGCTAGGGTGACGGGGTCGATTTATATTGGAAAAGTAAAGTGACATACATTACGGTTTTATTGACGATATTCAAATGTCACTTAGAGAACATTACAGATTACTAGTCTCTGTCAGTATACACATCACGTGGAAATTACTAAACAGATTCTTAAAAGTGCATAAAAACCTTGAACTGTTTTTATTACGTCGTATTGGAGGTACTCCATCTAAAGATATATGGTCTTACATGTTTTGTATTAATTTGTTCTAAATTTGAAATGTTGTTTATGCAAATCAGCATTATCTAATTTCTGAGGTAAGATAAATAAAAAAAAAATTAAAGTATATTGGAAAACACCGGAGGGAGACTTTGTACAAAAGTCGATTGCTTGGGTAACTCTGTCCCATTCGTGTTTCAACCGTGAAGCAGCTGTAATTGCATGGCTGTGTTTCGGTTTGAAGGGTGGGATATGGCGTGAATTTACTGGGTACGAAGGAATAAAACCTGAGTCCACAGGAATGGCAATGCATGGGGGTATCATGGGCGAAACAGTATACTCTGTTATGTCCATGGTATTGCTCATGTCTCTATAGATGTCGCCTATGCGACGGTTACCACTTTCCATCAGGTGGGCCGTCAGCTTGTTTGCCATTCTAAGATTCATTTTTAATTAAATTTCATTCCACCGACATTAAATTATTTATTTAATTCTGTATACATGAACCTCGTTTAGGAGGATGCAGTAAAAATTACACCCACCTATAGTTGCACATTTCTTAGAAACAAACACAAATATTTGACTTAATACGCTAATTGAATACCGATTGCGTCAATACATAGAACATACAACAAACCATAAAACACGTTCATGTAACGAAAACACGTAATCGTGCACGGAGTCCATCACTCAAGCGGGCTAGTGATGGGGCATTGGCGTTAAAAATAATGTCGATAAATCCCGCGGGAGATCAAAGCGCGAACAAATCGGTCGGGCGGAATCGTGCCGAGCGATAAAATTTATAGATGCGGTATCTATAATACGAGTATTTATAGAACTTTTATTAAAATTAATTTTTTTGAAATATTAACACTAAGAGCTATTTCAATCAAGTTCAGATTAGAATACTACTTGTTATCTATATGAATAAAAAAAACATATTATAGTATTTTTGTTTTTATTTCAACAAATTTAACAAACTGACGGCTGAAATAATAGAAAATGTAAACAGTAGCCTTTCGAAACACATGGACAGTTTTATGAGTATTATAGAATACACTGTGATCTCATCTATAACCTTCTGTATTAGTCATCAATCTCCGACCGCTATTCAGTCCACACACGTTTTACAACACGTGTTTTGCCTCAAAAAAATAAATCGCTTAATTAATTCTAATCAACTGACTAATGGATTTGCTCAAAATAAAACTTAGTACAGTAAAATATTTATTTTTGCGCGATTTTGATCTTCCACTATGAGTCGATTGCTCGTGTCATCGTCGATGCAATCTGTAGATTTATTACAACAGTATGTTTCGTCATGAACGTTCAACATTCAAAACGTGATATTTAACTGTCGAAAACGTTTTTTCACATTGATTAGGATATTTTTTTGTATAGTTTAAATTATTTATATTTTTAACTTACATATAAAATACTTATTATAACTTAATATATGTTCCAGTGTGCTTCCGGCGAAGAATAGGCCACCCGTTCCTTTTTTGTGGGTATCGTAAAAGACGACTAAAGGAGGGCGAAGGATGGGCAGCAGCATCCCTTTTAAAACATCTTCAAAGCCTAATTGCGGTTGCCAATCCGCCTGCCAAGCGTGGCAACTGGCAAAACTCCTCAAGAGGAGGCTTATGTTCAGCAGTGGACAATTAAAGGCTGTTATGATGAACCTGAAAACTTTATAGATATCGATAATTATAATAATTTATAAAAGGTAAATTGGAAAGACAGTATTTCTATTTAAAATTAATAAATAATAACATAAATAAAAGAATTAGCATTTTTATAAACAATATATATTAAGAAACCAGCTCAATGATAGAGAGAAATGTAATAAAATACATCGAAAACGATTCGATAAAGTAGTATATAAATATTTCATGGTAGCAGTTTCTCTTGGTTATGCCTGTGTTAATCGCTATAAAAGTACCATATGTTAAGTTAGATGGAATTCATCAGTGTATCAGATTTCATTCAAATCTCTATAATGTGATTGAATGAAATATATACAAACATATTTACAAACTTTCACATTTGTATTATAACTATAGGCATGGGTAATATCCGATATTTATATATTGGGTTCCTCTGCACATTGATGACGTTATGTTAAAAGTATGTTATTCAATATTATTTTTTGGTTAACAAACTTTTAACATATTCTTTATTGGACCAATATATACATAGATATTGTAAATAAAATGTATAGATATTACTATATATTAATAATTAGGATTATATTAGCAATGTTTAGTTTCTAGTTAAAAGAAAAATAATGTTTTTATACAATGTAATGGCAAATAAGTTGGAACACGGACTTATAAACGAGTTGTAGGCTCACCTGATGGAAAATATATAAAATTGATTATGATACTAATAAAATAATAAAAAAATATGAACAACTACATTAAATTGCATCAAAGTAAAACATAAAAAGAAACTAAAAAATTCGTTAAAATCAATAAATTAAATTAGATTTTAATTAGAATTTAATTACATTGATGAAATTGAAATTGAATTATTTAATTATTGAAATCTTTATGAAAATTTAAGGATCGACGCTCTCCTCCCTTCTAATTGCTGCGCCCGACAACGTCTAGAATGTACTGTATCAACTAATAACATCTTTTATAATAATATTGCAGAATGCAATAAATAAATTGAAATTGAAAAAAATAATAACTATTGCCTATAGACATGAATCATGGATATCAGAGTAAATACAATGTAATGCCCAAGTTGATTTTTACGCGTTGTCATTCCATTATTTATTGTACAAAAAAATTACATTGTCATAATTTATTTTTCAAAAAATGTACGTAGGTAAACAGCTTATAAACAAATAAACGTAAAAAAAAGTGTCAAATCCAAACAATTTCTTACGTCGTGACTCCACGTGATTTACTCGCCGAGGCGAAGTGGGACGGTGGAGGGGGGGGGGGGGGGGCACTCGACTAATAAAAAACACACCCCGACGCCCTCCTGACTGATGCGACAATTAATTTAATCCCATTTCTCTGCGTCTTTGGAGCCGTCAGGGTTGGCGAATCGCACTTAATCTTTTTAATATTGTGGCGTTATACTAATGTTTCGTTGTACAGTTGGCAGGCTCGCTTCTTTCGCGGATCTATTTGTTGAGAAAGTTTATTATATACACTGTGGTATTAATGAATTGGATTGCTTAATGATCCGTATTATTTAGCGGCTGCAAGTCGAAGCTTTGCCAACGTTAATTGGGGTGAAAAGTATATCGCTATCACCTTATCTTAGGTCTTCCCGATAAGTGGATGGTTTTGCCAGTAGTTGCCACACTTGGCAGGCGGGTTGGCAACCGCAGTTCATTTGAAGATATTTTAATGGGTGATAATGGTATGGTAACCCCGTTTGCGCTATCGGTATACAATGGCGGGGCACCAGTGAAGGATGATAGGTGAGGATGAAAACAGGCCAGTCAGCCCATCATGACGAATTCATCAGGAATTAACCATGATAGTTTCCAGGGGGAACCGCGTGGAGGTCGACCTGTTTGGGTATATTGCTAGCAATAGGATTTTCAGTCTCCATCACTAACAATCCCTTTCTCCCCTTCGATAGGATTAGGTAGTAGAATCAATGTACTCCTATAAGAAACACTCAGTGAATATTTAGAGTCACATTACATTCGAGGCAACCTATTACGGAGTTAATGTTTTGAGAGTGTTGCATTTCTCCATACATGCTTTACATGTAAATGTTTTTATTTATATATTACTAAACATTACCTGCGACATCGTTCGCATGACTGACATTTGTTGATTAACTGTGGTAAATAAAGATTTTTTTTAATTTTTTTTTTTATACATTTTAGAATGGCAAACAAACTGACGGCCCACCTGATGGAACACAGTGGGAACCGTCGCCTATAGACATGAGCAGTACCATGGACATAACAGAGTATACTGTTTCGCCCATGATACCCCCCATGCGTTGCCATTCCTGAGGACTCAGGTGTTATTCCTCTGTACCCAGTAAATTCACGCCATATCCCACCTTTCAAATCGAAACACAGCCATGCAAACTCAACTGCTTCACGGTCGAAACACGAATGGGACAGAGGTACCCAAGCAATCGACTTTGTACAGTCTCCCTAACGGCATACGGTACACTATCTCGTCATAATTGATAACGTCGTATGAATATATTGCGTGACAACCCTCAGAGCCGCGAGAAGCAGACATCAGCGCGGCGGGCGGCTATTAAACAAGACTAATTGAGCGATAAATTCACGGTACGGGAGCCGATATAAAACCGGGAACGGGAAGAGAGAAAAATCCTAGATGAAGGAATATTGAAAGCGGACCCCGCGGAATTGATTACTGTCAATTAGGAACGCCACTCGAGCCCCGGCCCCGTCGCCGCCAGATGCTAACTCGATTCTATCTGTATACGTACGGCTTGATCTCTGCCGGAATGGTTTATTTTCTTCGTTATCGAGATAAAGCAGTGTTTGCTGTCTAGTGAGATTGGTATTGCATTAAAAAGTATTATTCCAAGAATAGCGTGACTATTTCCGTATTATTCAAATGTAAATACGCTGAATGTCTATTATAGATGTGCAGTAACCAGGGTCGCAACAAGACCCAAGTTTAAGGTAGGGCAAAAAAACTTTTTTGTAAAGCTTTAAGTGTTTTTAAAAAAGCGAATCTGTTTAATTTTCCCGAGGTCTTTCATTTTAAGGTGGGGCATTGGGCCTTAAGGTAGGGCATAGACCTTAATACCCCCTCCCCCCTTCCTCCTTAGCTACGGCCATAACAGAAACGTTTTATATCGGATATAATAGTCTGTAATTAGAATATTCAATGCATATTTTATAGATTTATTTTTCTAGTACTGAACGAGAAGCATGAGTTTTACCGAGAGAAATTCACAAAAAAAATTAATTAATTTTATATTATAAAAAAAAAATATTTCCCATTAGGACATTTAGTCTATAAAATAACGTACTGATTTTTCTGTAAACGTATATCATTGGGCTCTTAAAACATTTTTACAAGGCTAACTGCAGTTGCCAACCCGCACGCCAATCGTGGCAACTACTGGCAAAACACCCCTTAAAGCTTATGTCCAGCAGTGGACAGTTGATGGCTGAAATAATGATAATGATGATATCTTTGTATTAAATGAGAAAATATTTAAATAATAGATAACAATTTGTTACGAATAGAATTTCTGTTAAAGAAAAAAAAGGGACAATATAACAATAAAAAAAAAAAAAGCGCGAGGGGCTTTTTTCTTTTTAACCCCATATTCAAAACAGACTGTCAACACATTTAGGTATTGAGCGAAGCAATTTAAAACATTGTCCTCTTTTAGATAAACGATGAATAGATTCTGTGATCTGTAATAATGATAAATAGGCCACGGCCTCATACAATGGAGAGGAGAGAGAGGGAAAGAGAGAAAAAACAACAAGACACTCCATTCATTGTGTGTCACCGAAACAATATTTGGGCCGGCGCAAATTACGTCGCATCCACTTCCTTACATTTCATCGTAACCGTGTCTTATAAATGACACTGACATATAACCGCGAACAATAATCACTTTCATCCCGTCACGCCGTCAAGAAAGTATTATACGGATGATTATACGCAATATTGTTGAGCATCCGCGACAATGGCTTTCAACCTCGTTTTTGTATGAACATGACTGATTGCGCCTCACTACTCACTACGAACAAAGAGCGCAAACATAAACATTCCGCACAATAATTTGTCTAGTATGTGCCACGTGTTTTTATAACAACCCCCGATTAGTCATCCATTGCGCGGTTGCTGCACGAAGTTGTTTTTAACAAGTCAAGAATGTCAGCAATGGACGTTGAACAGTTCGATGTGCGGTCGTAACGGATCGGCTGGCGTGTATTGGTGAGGTGCAAGTGTGTGTCCGGGAGCCATGTCGATTAATAACATTTACAAGATGAAAGCCGTCGAGCTGTTAGTCGCGATGCGTTCCAGAAATAAAAAGCAGCTTTATCCGATAACTCAGCTGGGGATACTTACAAGTAGGGTCACCACACTACTTCTCTTGATGGTATGTCTGTATTAAATAATGACAATAATATGGTCACTTCAATTTATCAATTTAATTTTCATTTGTGAAGTTACAGAGTACAGGAGGTATAACACCATAGTTCTTAGAAATGGAAACACACGAGGGACAGCATAGGCATTCCATGAGAGCTATGGTGCTCTTGAATAAAAATACTCTTTAAATAAAAATAAATGCATTGAAATCGGTTCATCCGTTTAGAAGATATGATATTATACATCTCACCAACAAAGACTCAATGTTATGACACACACATCTTTGCATCTGAAGTTTAACAATGCTGAAATAAATAATACGTTTCTTTTAAATACACAATCAGGATTTAACACGATGTTAAAGCCTTTACAGGTAAATAGTACCTACATACCTGTTTCTTTATTGTATTTAATATGTGTAAACAACGAGAAAATTTGAAATTAACTAAAACATATATATATATGTATTTACCAGACGGAGACTTTGTACAAAAGTCGATTGCTTGGGTACCTCTGTCCCATTCGTGTTTCAACTATGAAGCAGTTGTGTTTGCATGGCTGTGTTTCGGTTTGAAGGGTGGGATATGGCGTGAATTTACAGGGTACAGAGGAATAACACCTGAGTCCTCAGGAATGGCAACGCATGGGGAGTATCATGGGCGAAACAGTATACTCTGTTATGTCCATGGCACTGTTCATGTATATAGGCGACCGTTACCACTTTCCATCAGGTGGACCGTCAGCTTGTTTGCCATTTTAAGTTGTATAAAAAAAAAAATATAAATTAAACAAAACAAACTCGAATATCAATCCTCGAAGAGATAATTGGATTTCTTAAACTGACGTGTTAATATAAAATAAAAGTAATGATCATAAAGACATCACAATATAACATAATCACCAGCTGTTATTAATAATTTCAAAAACAGAACGTCGCACAATTCGGTTTATTTAAAAAAAAAAAACGAAGTAAATTACTTAGTTTTTCAAATAAACGGAATTGTTTCATTAAAAAAAAAAAAAGAAACTGACAAAATTGTAAGTTAGCTGCCAACCTCGAAAATAATTAATAAATTATGGGCACACTACAGAATCTCGTGAAATATGGTGTGTGCAGCTAATAGGTGGGACGGGCGTTAAGGAGGGCATAAATTAGTCGATGTTGTGACGCGCCAAGCGGCCATCTGTTTGTCGATATGTCACCGAGTCAGCGCAGCTCTATGGATTTCTATAGAGGCGTTGTAATTTTCATGTTATTATAATAGCGCTTTATCGAGTTTGTGAATTCATCGAATAAATTACATAATTTATATGTTTGAGCGTTTTAATTCCAAGTTTAAGATTACAATCGTAAGTTGCTCGGTAAGTTGTAACTTATTTTCGAAGATGCTCTTGGAAAATAAGTTTTATACGTGCAACATTTTATTTTCAACCGAGTTCAAGAACAAGGAGTTATGTTTGTTACCTTATAATTCCGTCAGTTCTAAACAGATTTAGTAAACTCTTTTTTTTTCTGAAAGGATACACCTACTTACAGGTTAATCCTGTAGAAATTTTGTCAAAATCGATTTAATAGTTTAGTTTTTTAATCAAAATAATTGGTTTTGCTAAAATTGAAGTCGTTTTTTTTGTGGGACATAGCCTTTAATTATCATAGTAAAATATACCTGTTATTGGCTTTGTATGTAGATAAATTGTTGTCATTTTAATCTATAAAATGTAAACTGTTGGTTGTTCAATAAATAAATTAAATAAATACTTATAATCTGGCAATATACAAAATACGATGTAACAATTATTAACAAAACCCTCCTTTTGGGAAAAATAAGAAAAAAAAAACCCTCCTTTTGGGAGGTCTATTTTCAGCAATGGAGAGTTTAACGGCTGACATGATGATGATGATGAAGGCAATATAATATCTAAAAGATTATAAAGAATTTTAATTCGCATTTTTTGTGTGTTACACGTTATTTTTTTTATTCCTAATCAGTTCTGATAATTATTTTTGCAAATGGCAGAATTTATTTCCGTGCTATTAGTAAGTACATTAATGTTGGCAGGATTTTAAATGTTTATGCAAAATCGAAATATAATCAGTTAAGAATTAGTTTGTAGAACAACAATTGAATGTTTATTTTTAATAAACTTTATTCAGTATTTAATATATTTTATTCAGAAAAAAAAGAGTTTCTTTTGGTAGAAATGAATACACTTCATTTTGAAGTACTAACAACACAGTCTTCAAAAATCGTTCAAAAATCAAAGGAAAATTCTTTCTTCATTAAGGGTAAATATTAAGGTCAGCAACACGAACGTTGTAGTTCTAGTGTTGCCGGCGTACCCAGGCTGCAGTGGTTGTTTAACATAATACGGGATCTATGTCTGTTATCTTCGTGGTATAAAAAAAAATTACCAAAGAGAGACTTTGTACAAAAGTCGTTTGCTTAGGCAACTCTGTCCTATTCGTGTTTCTACCGTGAAGCAGTTGTTTGCATGGCTGTGTTTCGGCTTGAAGGGTGGAAGGGATAGGGCAGTGAATTTACAGGCTACACCTGAGTCCTCAGGAATGGCAACGCATGGGGGGTATCATGGGCGAAACAATATACTCTGTTATGTCCATGGTACTGCTCATGTCTATAGGCGACGGTTATCATTTTCAATCAGGTGAGCTTGTTTGTCATTCTAAGTTGCATAAAAAAGATTATAAAAACTAGTTATTTTTTTTAATTAATAAAAAAATAATAGCCACTCTGTATAGATCCACATGTTATTTCGGTAGTGAAGCCCCATGCGACGCTAGTTCGAGTCGCCCCGTTCCGCCCGCACCCCGCCTCATACACGTTACAGTTTTTTCAGCGGCTTAATTGCCACACATATATCTTAATATCACTGCGGTCTAAGGTCATGTTCACACTGGTTCACACATATTACATAAATATTATTATTTAGACAATAAAATAATTTTCAATCATTATCATCATTGAATTTTAAATTCAACCAATATCCGTCCACTGCTGGACATAACCCACCCCCATAGACAGTCATAAAGAACGGTCCCGAGCCACCTGCATCCACTGACTCCCTGACTAAATTTTTAATGTAAGGGCCTTAAAATGATGATTTTTAATTTCGAGATATCGTTCGAAATGACTAATATTTTTAAGCAGTTAAGTTTGAATGGCTGTGTTTCAGTTTGAAGGGTGGGATATGGCACTGAATGTACAGAGGTATAATACCTGAGTACTCAGGAATGGCAACGCATGGGGGGTATCATGGGCGAAACAGTATATGAACATAAGAGTTTATGTCTATGGTACTGCTCATGTCTATAGGCGACGGTTACCACTTTTCATCAGGTGGGCCGTCAGCCTGTTTGCCATTCTAAGTAGTATAAAAAAAAATCAGTTCCATTTGCTAGCAATATGCTCCATAACGTCGACCTCCACGTGGTCTCCCCTGAAAACCATCGTGCTGAATTCCTGGTGTATTCATCACGATGGGCTAACTGACCAGCTTCATTCCCACTTATCACTCTTTATTGGTTCTCCGCCTGTGTATACCGTTAGCGCAGGTGAGGTAATCATTCCATGGGGGAAAGGGATTGTTAGCAATGGAGTTTGATAGTCCCATTGCTAGCAATATGCACTGTTAGGTCGAGGTCAGCTTGTTTGCCATTCTAAGTTGGATAAAAAAAAAAAAACAAAACTATAAAAATGACATCAACACAAATGTGAACGCAGCCCGCGTTGTGAAACAAAACATTGAAAAACTCGAAGAAGCCATTATAATAATAGTGTCGGCGGACTGAAAAATAGTCAAGCGGGAACTATAAAATGGCCGTTTTATACTGTGTTGTATAATAAATAAAGATTCCAGCGCGGAGTTAATCGCGGACAGGCGCGCGCGAGCCGCGCACCCAACACATAATTTAAGAAATAAGGATTAATTTAATTTCGACTATTTGTTACGGACTTTACAAGCAGATGATAGTTTATTTCTGGTGTCATAACTCTTGCCCGTAATATATTTGTGTTAGCGGCCGTTGTAAAAACTCAATACGGTTTCTGTTCAGTTTACGATGTTCCGTGATGATTATCTGTATGTAATTGTTGGTTTAGGGAGTTATTACACTATCAAATATATAGGATAATATATGAATCATAATGAGTTTTTGTCAGAGAGCAATGGAGCAAAGCGATGTTGCCGTGCGGTCCCGGTATAGTATTGTCCACCTCTTTTTTTCCTGTGGCGACTAAGGAGACCAAATGAGGTCAAATTACCCCATTAGTAGCAATATATCCTGTCAGGTCGACCTCCACTTGGTTCACCCTGGAAGCCATCGTGGTCGATTCTAGTTGAATTTGTCAGGATGGGCTAACTGGCCTGCTTTCATCCTCATCTGTCATTTCTTACTGGTGTCCTGTCAGTGTATACCGCTAGCGCTGGCGGGGTTACCATACCATTATCACCTATTAAAAAAAATGGTCGAGGGATGAGCAGCAGCGTCCTTCTTAATACATCACCAAAAGCCTAACTGCGCTTACCAATCTGCTCACCAAGTGTGGTAGCTACTGGAAAAACTTTATGGGAAAGGTTCAGGCCAGCATTGGCCAGATAACAGTTGATATAGTAATAAAAATGGAATGAAGTGTTACAGGCTTAGAAATGATAACTAGATGGTGCATCCAATATCATACTGACATCAAGGATAACTGGCTTCAACAAGAGTATTTTTGAATTTAGAACATTAGTAAAGATACTCTTTCATAGAAGAGATCAACATATAATTATAAAAAAAAAAAAAAAAAAAAAAACTATTAAAAGAAAAATAAAAACACCACCCAATAGCGCACTAGAGTCGTTATAATTAGAAGTGCAACAAATCACCGATCCATTAGCAATGTGTATAGACAAGACGGACGACTTGTCGGCAATAAGGTAACAATTATCCGGCGTCCGGGACGAGACGCCGGCGTCCCGGGGGATCGTGTGAGCGATGCTGCAAGCGCCCGATCAATGTCCCCGCTCGCACTGAAAAATGTTGCGCTCACAGTTTGATGTTCGCTCTTTGAACCTTTAACAAATCGTTAAAGTTGAAAGTTTTAGTGCTTATTTTGAAATTTAACGCTGAATATATCTTAGAGACATTATTATTTGGCTATGAATATGTGGGAAAAATGTCAAATGAAAGGAAGAAATACATGTGAAATAAGAAAGTGTATTTTTTTTTATTGATGATAATGAAATGGTAACCCCACACGCGCTAACGATATACACTGGCGGGACAATGAGGGGTGATAGGTTAGAATGAAAAGGCAGGTCAGTTAGCCCATCGTGACGAATACACCAAGAATTCAGCACCGACCTTATGGGGCATATTACTTCCCCCCTAAGAAAGTGTATGTTTGTAGATGGCCGTGTAGTTTTGGCATAGAATAGGCCACCCCTTCCTTTCCTGTGGCAGTTGTAAAAGGCGACTAAGGGAATGTTAAAGGGATGGGCAGCAGCGTCCCTTTTAAAACATCTCTAAAAGCCTAACTGCGGTTGCCAACCCACATGCCAAGCATGGCAACTACTGGCAAAACATCCCCTATGGGGAAGGCTTAAATTTAGCAGTGGACAGTTACCGGCTGAAATGATGATGATGATAAATACGCTTTTTTTATACAACTTATAATGGCAAACAAGCTGACGGCCCACCTGATGGAAAGTGGTAACCGTCGCCTATAGACTTGAGCAGTACCATGAACATAACAGAGTATACTGTTTCGCCCATGTGTTACAATATCCCCCATGCGTTGTCATTCCTGAGGACTCAGATGCTATTTCTCTGTACCCTGTAAATTCACGCCATATTCCACCCTTCAAACCGAAACACAGCCATGCAAACACAACTGCTTCACGGTAGAAACACGAATGGGACAGAGGTACCCAAGCAATCGACTTTTGTGCAGTCTTATTTGAGATTAAAAATTTATAATCCTAAAAAGATATATTTAATGAAGAGATCTCTGTCAGAGACAAGTCCACCCTTGCTCACAATATTTATAAATGTATTAACAATGTAATTTACAAGTGCAATAAAGAATATATTATATACAATAACTAACGACTAAACCGTCTTTCAAAAAAAAAAACGTTCACGCTCACTTTTTTACTTTATCCGAGCAGTAAGTACTTTATATAATTCTCAATTTCGTATATCATATAGTATTATTTATACTTCTGTATATTTATTCGTTTATATATGTAATTTTATTATAGTATGTATGTATATCAATAATTACTAGTACCGTATTCGAGTATTCTGACACTTGCCTATGGTTGACTGGGAGAGAATGCTTTTAGCATTAAGTCCGCCATGTACACATATATGTACTTATGAATAATATATATATATATATATATATATATATATATATATATATATATATATATATATATATATATATATATATATATATATATATACGAATAAAGCATATAAGATATACCCTTATCAATTAGCGGCGGATCTTTCGACGCAGATCGAAAACAGCAGCTGTCAACACTTATGGGGATTTAGAATAACCATACATATAGACATGTTATTTTTTTATTTGAAAAAGAAAATATTGATGTCTTTCAAGCGTCTCAATCTTCCAGTCAAATTGACAGGGGTTTTAATATTTTGAACGTATTAGAAATGAAGGGAATAAATATGATGATTTTGTAAACAAACATATGTATTTAAACTATTACATAGTGTTTTCAATAGCCAATTTGTTTGATATTCCAAATGTTTTTTTTTTTTAAATGGCAACTTTAATTTTAAAATTGCTAACATTAGTTGAATGAAATTATTTATTTAGTTTTAATTCCGCTTTCATTTATTTTATTTAAAACCCTGGTTAATAAACTAAAAAAAAAATGAGGTAAAAAAGGCAGACTTAATGCTAGTAGCATTCTCTACCAGTAAACCTTTAGGATGAAAAATGAATCGCAGAACGCGGTACTTCATTATTGGGAAAGGTAAAGAAACTAAAAACTAATTATTTATACATATACAAAATAAATAATAATAAATATAAATATAATTTAAAGAAATATACAACTGAATAGATATATAAAATACAAATAATATATAAAATATATAAAAGATGATGAACAGCTACTATTATTGTAATGAAATTATTGGGTGAGTTATCATTAGTATGCGTATGGCTGCCAACATTTGGGGACTGAGGGACTGACTGCTTTTAGTAGAAACTCTATGATCTTTCCTATTTCTCCAATCTCTAAAAGTTATACAGTTTTTCACAAACTAATATTTACTTCAGTGAATGTCAATTACTAAACGGGGAGAAGGGATTGTTAGTAATGGACAGGTTAGTCCCCATTGCTATCAAAGTATCTTATCAGGTCGACATCCACGCGGTTGCCCCTGGAAACCATTGTAAATTTATCGTTAAATTTGTTCACTTTTCACCTTCACCAATCATCCCTCACTGGTGCCCTGCCAGTGTATACTGATAGCACAGGCGGGGTTACTATTCCATTAGCAACCGTAAAAAAAGACCACTGGTAAACTCTGGCTTTCTCATAGACTGTCATAAAGAACGGTGAATACCCACTGATTTTTTGGGGGAAAAGGGTTTGTTAATAAAAGGGTCCAGCAGCTCAATTGCTAAAAATTTAATATCCTACTAGGTCGATATACGCGTAGTTCCCTTTGGAAACCATCGTGTTTGATTTTTGAGTTGGTTACAATTGGTTACATGTAATCATCTTCTGCTCGACGACAGTCCGACAATCTGGACAAACTAATGGTTGTAGGTAAGATAAAGGGAAAAAGACCATGCGGACGATCGCCTAATCGATGGTTGGACCAAGTAACCGCCGTTACGGGACTGTCAATTGCAGCTGCCCTGCGAGAGGCTGAAGACCGTGCAAAATGGAATAACATCATAAGAGAGGCAACAGACACCTTTCAAGGACACGACCTTCAGTAATGAAGAGGACGAAGAGAGAGAGAGAGAGATAGAGATAGAGAATCATCTTTTAATGGATGATAATGGAATGGTAACCCCGTCCGCACTATCGATATACACGGAGCACCAGTGAGTGATGATAGGTGAGAATGAAACAGGTCAGTTAGTCCACCGTGACGAATTTAACAATAAATCAATCACGATGGTTTCCTGGGGGAACCACGAGGAGGTCGACGTGACAGAGTATATTGCTAGCAATTGAGTCATCCTCATCTATCACACCAGAGCGTTTCGTCAGCGCATACCAATAGCATAGGCGGGGTTGAGATTCCATTTTAACCCATTAAATAGATGAATAAAAATAGATTCTCTTAGGGCTGTTTTAGAAGTAAACAATAATATGGAAGCATATGTAATTTAAGCTTTTATTTCAATCCCACAAAATATAAAATTTTAAAACTGCTGTTTGCGGTTGCCTCTTATCTTTTAAACACTTTTGCAAAGGAAACCGAAACATCTGTCACCACCTCGCAACACGAACGGAATGGTATTCAAATTTTACCCTTATAAACCACACTGGCACTAAGGGTTGCCAGATGCGCATTTTGATTTTTACCCAAACGTCAAATATTTTTTCTGAAATTCGATATGATTTTTAGTGTTCGCGACATTATTTGTATATGTGTAATTATAGCGATATTTATAGCAATGTTTATAGTTAGTTGTTAAGTTTCTAGTTTAATCGTTTTTTGTATTCTGTTATTTATATAGATTTACATAGATTTAAGATAGTGTAAGTTAAATAAAGTATTCCTTTGCGTGTTGTCATTATTACCTACGAATAGAAATTGTAACAATAAATAGAATTAAGAAATTGTAAATTGAAATAAAATAAATAAATAGACGCTATAGAGTACCGATCTGAAGAGACACGCGTCTCGTTCATTTTCGCCCCGTCCCGCTCGCACAGATCGCTATCGCGAGTTGGAAACGTTATCGTGCGAGCGGGCGGGTATAAAGATAGGCCGCCTCCCGTCGAGCGGCATTCGCTTCCGGGCAGCGGCGCACTACACTCGAGAAGAAATAGGACAAGAAGAAAAAATACTCTCTTCAGACGGTACCGGAGGCTTCAGAATAGTAATCCCTGTGTTTCACTCCAGCCTGAACCAACGCCCCTACAGTCCACGCTCACCGAACGGCAGTCCACACCGTTCATCGTGGTCCTTCGAGAAGCCGGATTGCTGGAGGAACACCGTTGGTACATCGAGAAGCCGGATCGCTGGAGGAAGACCATTCTGAAGCCGGATCGCTGAAATGTCGACTACGAGAAACATGAAGTCGTCGCAACAAAAAATCGCCGTCACCGAAGCCACAACGTCCGCCGCCACCACGTCGACTACGGCCGCCGGAACGCTGTCCGTCGCTGCCACGCCGTCCGTTGCTGCCACCACGTCGTCTGCGGCTGTCAGAATGCCTTCTATCGCTGCCACGTCGTCTACCGCCGCCACCACATCGACTACGAACACGTCCGGCGATACGACGACCACAGGAGCCACGGAGACTACCGAAGCCACAGGAACGACAGAGGAGACAGCAAGGAAGAAGGAACCGAAGCACGGCACGGCACGCACGGTTCGCACCACGGCCTCGCAGAAGAAGAAGGCTCTGGCCAAGGCACGGGAGGAGCTACTTCGAAAGGAGGTGGAATTGGCTGCTGCACGTGTCGCCGCCCTGGAAGCCGAATCAGAGGACGACGAGGAAATAGAAGACGACGACGCTACCATCAGAAGAGAACGAACGTCGGATTGGGTTCATCGAAGCACGCTAGCACTCACGATGGAGCCGCATGTACCAGAGATAGAAGAAGTCACCGGCAAGCGTCAGGGGTTCGTCCCATCGAGACCCGTTGAAGAGGATTCGAGAGCGCCGCCGCCACAGCCGAGCAGCGACGCACTTCACCGGGACCACGCACGCCACGTTGACCCACATGCCGCCATGCCTACGATAGCAGCAGCGATGCAGTCGATGAAGAAAGAAGAACCGGTGCTGAAGGTGGGCATCGATTGCAATGAGTTTGCGATCGCCATGCAGATGGCCGCTCGCAACATACTGCCCTCCACAGCGTCAAGAGTCACCGAGTTGCCAGTCTTCAATGGATCGTCGAGCGAGTGGTTACCATGGAAGATGGCCTATGAAGAGAGCGCAAGTCAACTCACAGAACAAGAGAACCTAGCAAGACTGCGCAGAAGTTTGAAGGGGGCCGCAAAGGACGCGGCACGCTCCCTATTCGTCGGGTCTACGACCGCAGAAGAAGTGATGAAGATGTTAGCCGCGAGGTTCGGCCGCCCTGGAGCACTCGTCACAGCCGAACTGAACAAACTCCGCGCGCTACCACGACTCTCGGACAACGCAAGAGACGTCTGCCTCTTCGCAAGCAAGGTGCAGAACGTCGTCGCCACGATACGAGCGCTGAACAAGAGTCACTACCTCTACAATGAAGAAATAGTGAGAAACGTCACAGAGAAGATGCCGTCGGTACTACGCTTCAAGTACTACGATTTCGCCAACGACCAACCGGAGGGACAACCGGACCTCATAACACTCTCTCAGTTCCTGCAAAGGACCGCCGCACGATGTGGAAACTTCGCCCCCGCCGAGGAGATACCGTCCGAAGACCGGCGGGAGTCCGCTCCTAGGAAGACGGCGAAGACATACACGACGCAGGAGAAACCCGCTACACCACCGTGCCCGATGTGTCGACGAGAGGGACACGCTCCATCGGACTGCAAGACGATGAAGGAAGCAGACACATCGGCGAGATGGGAGTTAGCGAAGACTCATAGGCTGTGTTTCCGTTGCCTCAAAGTAAGAAGATTTCGCCACGCCTGCAAGAGCAAGAGATGTGGAGTGGATGAGTGCACGCAGACTCATCACCCTCTGCTGCACACCACGCGACAACAGCCGGAGAATGAAGTAACAACACACGTCGTCGAGGACAAGTCCGCCGCAGTCACCGCATCGGCAAGGGAAAACGACAAGATCGCGTTCCTGAAGATCCTGCCGATACGAGTCACCGGTCCCACGGGAACGTGCGACACCTACGCGCTACTGGACGACGGGTCGACTTGCACCATCATCGAGACGACGGTGGCGGAGCGAATCGGTGCTACGGGTCCCCCCGCACCATTCTACATGGAAGGTGTGGCCGGGGCACGGATCAACGCAGCTCAATCGACGCGTGTTCACTTCAAGATCCGTGGGCGGAATTCACAAGAATACACAGTGGGGGCACGGACGATGGACAGACTGCAGTTATCACCGCAGTCGGTACCACGCAGCGTCATCAAGGGCTGTCCACATCTGCGGGACATAGAGAGGGAATTGGTCTATGAAGAGGGCAAACCGACGGTACTGCTGGGGCAAGACAACTGGCACCTACTGCTGGCCCACGAAGTCAGAAGAGGATCCAACACGCAGCCGGTCGCATCACTCACCGACCTGGGATGGGTACTGCACGGTACGAGTCGCGGCAGGACAAGACAGCAGGTGCACAGAATCAGCCACATAGTGACGACACATGAAGAGGAACAATCGATGGAAGAAATGATGAAGCAACATTTCGCGCTCGAATCGCTGGGGATCGCACCGAAGAGGTCCTACAACGAAGAGGAACGTCGCGCCCTACGCATTTTAGAAGAGAAAACTCGTCCGTTACCGGCGGGAGGATACGAGACGGGGTTATTATGGAAGAAGGACGACCCTGTGCCGCCGGACAACTACGAATCAGCGATGCGACGTCTCCGACCGGTCGAAAGGAATTTCGACAAAAATGAAGAGCAGTGGCCGCGTGAAGATAGTACGAGCGACGATAGTCAAGCGGAAACGGGAGAAGAACGCGTACACAAGCTACAGAACGCGACGCAGTTGTCTATAGCATTACCCGATCCGTCACGTTTTTCTAATTGGTTGAAACTTGTTCGCAGTTCAGCACGAGTGTTGCAGTTCATCGACCTCCTGCGACCGACCAGTCAACGCTGTACCACCATCCGAAAGAGAAACAAGAAGAAAGAGAGCGCCGACCCCACTTGGACCCGCACGAAGAAAGTCGATAGAGAGAAGACGAAAATGAAAACCAAGAACAGCAATAGTCCATCTGTGTGTTTCATCCCCATAGACACACACTACCTAGATCACGCGCGACGGCTATGGATTCGCGCGATGCAACAAGAGGCGTTCGGCAACGAAATCGCAGCATTGAAACATGGAAAACAGCTGCCGTCATCCAGTCGACTCATACAGCTGTCGGTCGTCATAGACAACGACGACATTCTGCGACTTCGATCGAGAATAGCAGCCGCCGCCGATCTGTCAGCCGAGCAACGAGAGCCCCCGTCGTCGACGGAAACCACACCTGGGTGCGCCTATACATCGCATGGGTGCATCGGAAACTTCACCACGGCGGCTTCGAGATCACCACGAACGAGGTGCGACAACACTTGTGGGTGTTGCGCCTACGACACGCCGTCCGCAGTGAACTGAAGAGGTGTCAGCTGTGCCGCCTACGAAGAGCAAGACCGGCGCAGCCATCAACGGGCAACCATCCACAGAGCAGGCTGGCGCATCATCAACGACCGTTCACGTTCACCGGCCTAGACTACTTCGGGCCTATGACCGTGACAGTGGGCCGCACTCACCAGAAACGATACGGAGTGCTCTTCACCTGCCTAACGACGCGCGCAGTCCACCTAGAAATCGCCGGCAGCCTCAGCACGGACTCCGCCATAATGGCCCTGCGGCGCTTCATAAGCCGCAGAGGGTGTCCCACGGAATTATGGTCCGACCAAGGCACCAACCTCAAAGGTGCTGACGTCGAACTGAAGAAAGCAGCCGAGGAAGCCATCCAAGAAGAGTCATCAGTTCATTTCATCCGGTGGCGCTACATTCCCCCGAGCGCACCCTTCATGGGAGGTGCGTGGGAACGGCTGGTGCGTAGCGTGAAGACCGCACTAGCCGCTACGTTGAACGAGCGGGCGCCCAAGGAAGAAATCCTCCACACTCTGCTGGTCGAGGTCGAGCACACCCTCAATAGTCGACCGCTAACCCACGTGTCAACATCGGCAGACGACGACAGCGCCCTAACCCCTAATCACTTCGTATTGGGCGGTCCATCGCGCGTCCCACTGCCAGGCAGCTTTACAGAGAGCGACGCGGCGGGACACAAGGAGTGGCGTGCCAGCCAGAGGCTAGCTGATTGCTTCTGGAACCGGTGGGTGAAGGAGTACCTACCCGAGTTGCAACACCGGCGGGAGCCCGAGCTACACACGGAGCCATCAAAATGGACGACCTGGTCCTGATAGCTGATGGGACCTTGCCTCGCAACACGTGGCCGCGAGGCGTGGTGGTGGCGACCTACCCTGGACCAGACGGCGAGATCCGAGCGGTCGACGTGCGGACGAACAAGGGCATTCTACGGCGACCCACTAAGAAGCTGATCATACTGCCCACATCGACATCGAGCGACGCGAACACGAGTTAACTCCAGCTACGAGAGCTGCGGCGGGAGATTATGTTCGCGACATTATTTGTATATGTGTAATTATAGCGATATTTATAGCAATGTTTATAGTTAGTTGTTAAGTTTCTAGTTTAATCGTTTTTTGTATTCTGTTATTTATATAGATTTACATAGATTTAAGATAGTGTAAGTTAAATAAAGTATTCCTTTGCGTGTTGTCATTATTACCTACGAATAGAAATTGTAACAATAAATAGAATTAAGAAATTGTAAATTGAAATAAAATAAATAAATAGACGCTATAGAGTACCGATCTGAAGAGACACGCGTCTCGTTCATTTTCGCCCCGTCCCGCTCGCACAGATCGCTATCGCGAGTTGGAAACGTTATCGTGCGAGCGGGCGGGTATAAAGATAGGCCGCCTCCCGTCGAGCGGCATTCGCTTCCGGGCAGCGGCGCACTACACTCGAGAAGAAATAGGACAAGAAGAAAAAATACTCTCTTCAGACGGTACCGGAGGCTTCAGAATAGTAATCCCTGTGTTTCACTCCAGCCTGAACCAACGCCCCTACAGTCCACGCTCACCGAACGGCAGTCCACACCGTTCATTTAGGATGTTTATTCTATCACAATTTCAACAAAAAAAAATATTGTCTTATCTGTTTCTACTTTTATCTCTCCTTTTCTTTTCGTTAAGTCATATATTACTATAATTATGTACCTGTATAGAGATTACAAGTAACAAAACTATTACCCAAAATTTCCAAAAAAAAAACAAAATTTCTGCAAGCCGATTCCGCTTTTCTCCAAAAATTTTTTTAAGAATTTTTAAGTTCTCCGAAATTTCGCGAGTACAAATAAATTTTACCTAAAATTACGAGAAAAATACCTTAAATTGCAACGCCGTGGCGCGCGGCGCACCCGTAAAGTTTCGACGTTGTCAAATGACGAATAAAAACATGGCCGCCGCCCTCATATGTCAACGGCGTGACAGTCAGGGCTGCCAATTTAAATAAAACTGTAAACGTGGCGGAGGACAGCGGCCGTCGGCTGGGGATCAACAAAAAATAATTAATGGGCCGGCTAATGAATACGCCGCTTGTTTACTACGCTTGTGTCTCGGTAGTGGTAGCAGAGCAGATACATTGTTTCTACATAATTGCGGGCAAGTAAAACTAATTGCGTGTAATCGGTTCATAGCTGGAAATTGTTTTGCTGCATGCAATTGCAATTTGCTTTGTTGTTGTTTTGAAAAGCTCTCTATGGTAGGTCGCCATTTCCTGTTTTTTTTTTTATTAATATAATCTTATACAGATTAAATAGAATAAAAGTGAAACGTTTGTTGGTAAACGCACCGTTTGAAAATAGTTGGAGGTATTTATTATTTATTTATATATTTTTTTTTGTTAGTTTGGAGGGAAAGTAAAAAAATTGGATTTTGTTTAGTGCCAGTTGTATTGTTATGTATGTATGTTTATTCCAAAATCTATTCCAGAGTTATATATGTTAAAAGTTTATAAGGAATTAACTTTATATAAGATTTTTTTTATAATAATTATAATTTATAAAAATTCGAAAAAAGTAATGTAATTTTTAGATACAGATAAATAGTTTTTCTTTTTAAACAATGCGCATTTACTCGTGTCTATCGTTCCAAATGTTTTCACAACATTTGTCCTCTATAATCAATATTTAATAAAAAAAAAATCGTCTTTACTTCCTATCCTCGTTCAAAAGGCTAACAATATGTCCATCCAGGTCGACTTTTACGCGGTTTCTCTTAGAAACCACCGTGATTAATTCTTTTTGACTTCATCATGGCTGGCCAATTGACTTGCATTCATTTTTATGTATTATTTCTCACTGGTACCCCGTCAGTGTATTCCTATAGCGTTGGCGGAGTACCTAACCATTCCACTTGGGGGGGAAAGGGATTGTTAGCAATGTAGTTTAACAGTCCTATTGCTAGCAATATGGAAACCATCGTGAATAATTCTTGTTGAATTCGTCACGATGGGCTAACTGACCTGCTTCATCCTCACCTATTATCCTTCACTGGTGCCCCGCCGATGTATACCGATAATACACGTGAGGTTACCATACCATTCTCACCCATTAAAAAAAAACCATTCCACTTTTATCCATTAAAAAAGCAACAATCTGCTATCATGCCATCTATTGGAATTCACCTTGCAACATTCTCATACTTTGTACGTATCATTACTTAGTGTCCAATTGAGCTGTTCTGCCGACTGTACCGCTCCCCCGGGTAGAGTTAGCCCTGATTTATTCGGCTCATTTCCGCCACTCCTTGTGGCCGTTTAGCCGACTTGCCGGTAAATTAACTGACGATTCACGCGCGCGCTGTATTGCCACGGTGGAAGTGATGCGAACAGTTGCTTCAGTACATACATTTTTTATATCATATCTAGTATATTATTTATTTTTTTTTTTTGTTTGAATATTTATTGTAATTTTTGTTTTCAATAATGCACAATGCACGCTTGATCTAAGTAGATTTTGTAAGATACTTTTAATTTATAAGATTAAATTTTTTATACCCAAAAACAAGGCAAATAAAATTGTTATTATTATGTAAAGTAAAGGTATAGGTATTTTAATAGTATCAACTATTTCTCTTTATTATTATAAGTTAAAAATTTCATTTTGTCATATCTACATATTTAGCATGAGCACCTGATGGTAAGTGACTACCGCCGCCCATGGTCACCCACAACACCTACGGCAGGTGTGCTGCCGGCCTTTTAAAAAGGAATATGCTCTTTTCTTGAAGGTTATGTTGTCATATCGGTTCGGAAATATATGTGCACACATATCTCAAAGTAATTCAATTCAGATTTCTGGGATCTTTAAATTCACTCTCTCTCTATATATATATATACAGGGTGCTTCAAAAAAATGTATACACACTTTAAACTATTGTAGTTTTCCCGCTCTACAAGGCTAATGTTATATTTCTTCGCCAGGTGCCAGCATAATCGTCCCTCTATGTTATATTATCAGTTGGAATTTGTAATATTAACATGGGGGACGTACGTTTGAGTTTTGAAGAACGTAAGCAGGCCAATCGAGTTTCCAGCACGCTCTCCAGACCTTACACCACTGGATTTCCTCTTGTGGGGCACAGTAAAAGATGAGGTGTACAAACGTAAACCACGTAACCTAGACATTCTTTGGAATGAGATTCAAGCAGTGTGTAGAGAAATCTCATTGGACGTTTTGATACGATGTACAGAATCAGTGGTGACTCGTACTCAGAATTGTATTGATGCTGCAGGTCACCAATTTGAACAGTATTAACATTTGTTATTTATGTTTCATTTACATTGGACTTTCAGCTTTCTATTTTCCTGAAATTTAACTTTGTAGAACGGTAAATAAATTTTCTATGGAAGTTCAAAGTGTGTATACATTTTTTTGAAGCATCCTGTATATCTCTATTCACGATGTCTTTATACTGGGTACAGAGGAATAACACTGAGTCCTTAGGAATGGCAACGCATGGGGGCTATCATGGGCGAAACAGTATACTCTGTTATGTCCATAGTACTGCTCATGTCTATAGGCGACGGTCACCACTTTCCATCAGGTGGGCCGTCAGCTTGTTTGCCATTCTAAGTTGCATAAAAAAAAAAAAACTAAATTTCTATATTTATTCTGTTTCTCTCTATTTTTAATATACATATCTTTAATTTTATCTTTTAAATGGGGAAAGGGATTGTTAGTAACGGGGTCAAATAGCCTAATTACTAGCAATATACCGACCGAATGTCAAATCGACCTCCACGTGTTCCCTGGAAACCATCGTGGTTAATTCTAGTTGAATTCGTCAGGATGGGCTAATTTGCTTTCATCCTCATCTATCATTTCCCATTGGTGCCCCGCCAGTGTATACCGATAGCGCAGATGGGGTTACCATACCATTATCATCTATTAATAACCTGTAATTAAGTACGTATATATATTTAATAAACGAAACACAGTATAAATCATTTATTTCTTATTTTTAAAGTAATACAAAGTTGTACTACTGTTTCGAAAAATTTTACTCTGGTACAAAATGTATCGACTACTATGTACGGCTTGTAATTTGACGCCTGCCTGTTTTATGGACGAAGTTTTTAGTACTGCCTCGTGTTTGTTATATGTATATTCCATTTATATTGCAGTTAAACTGCATGTAATAAAATATGTAAAAATGTATGTATGTATGTATATATATGTTTGTCTTCGAACGCACCATGAAGACAAACTAGATGTAATGTAAAATTATTTAGGTACAAATATTTCTAAACTTGTAGCGCATCAAGAATGAACAGATAAAGTTGGATGTATAAAATAATATAATACACTTTTTATGTATATATTTATATGTATGTATAATTATTTGTTATGGTGAAGCAACATAATAATAATCACAATCTCCCATATCTAGAACTTACAAAATTTTTCATCGTGCCTCCCACCAAATTGTTTATAATTACTCCTCTCCATCCAAAGGTTGCCTGGAAGAGATCGCTCTTAGCGATAAGCTCGCCCATTGTTTTCTCATTGTGATTATTTCTTGTAATTATTTATATTTATAATAAGTTTACTATTGTAATCTTTTGGAGGTAACAATAAAGAGTATCTATCTATCTATCTAATTATTCCATTCGATATTTGAGCCGGGTCGCCGGCTGGTTTTTACCTCGCTTTTCGTAATTTGAAAAATACGATAGGTACTCACCTGCGAACAATTCCAGCAGCTCTCTAAAGGATCCGGTGTTCTGATGTTCAGAAAGATGACACGAAACACAGTAGAAATATATTATTCTGTAATTAATTTGTAGGAGAGCGGCCAGTCGCGGTTACTCATACGATGTTCGAAACAGAAGGAGCGATCGGCGCGAGAGGGCAGCACCGACAAAGATCGGACACAATCAGTCCATAGCCCACGGATAACCACTAAAATTGCGAGCATGCAAAGTACCTATCCCTTATATATAACGAAAAGCGAGTGCACAAATATTAGTATAAATTATGTTTTTAATATTAAACTGGCGTCACCACAATATGTATTTGATGTTTTTGTGCATTATACGTAAAATTATTAATTCACTCTTGCGCCGTCTACCCACTTCTATATGTTCTCCTTTAACCAAAGGTTGTCTGTAAGAGATTGCCCTAGCGATAACACCGCCTTTTCTACCTTTATATGTATATTTTAATCTGTACTTCATGTAGTTATATTGTTTATATGTCCTTGTTTATTTTTATGTTTTTGGTGCAATAAAGAGTTAATAAATAAAATAAATGCAATAGGCTTTTTATTCAAAAACTGTTAATAAGATAGATAACTGTAGATATTGTAAATTTCATGTGGTACCGGCATAGAATAGGCCATCCCTTCTTTTACTGTGGGTGTCGTAAGAGGCGACTAAAAGAAGGCGAGGGATAAGCAGTATCGTCTCTCTTAAAGTATGTCTAAAGCTTGACTGTGGTTGAAATCCGTCTGCAAGCGTGGCAACCACTGGCATAAACTTCCCCTTTCGAAAAAGGAACGTTGACGCATCATATTATTTGCTTTATTACCACATTTAAACCCTTATTGACATCAGACACGTTTTAATTTAGATTTCAATAGATATATACGCTCTTGAACTATACAATATGAACATTTTTGATTCAATATATTCTTGACCTTATTTCAATATATATACATGTTTTTTTTTTATGCGTGAAAATGGCATTTTTTTTTTTTTTTTTTTTTTTTTTTTTTTTTTTATACAACTTAGAATGGCAAACAAGCTGACGGCCCACCTGATGGAAAGTGGTAACCGTCGCCTATAGACATGAGCAGTACCATGGACATAACAGAGTATACTGTTACCCCGCCTGCGCTATCGGTATACACTGTTCCAATTGGTATACAATGTTGTTTTTATAGTTACAGAATTTACTGAATACGGATTATACGCACATAAAGAATCTTTTATATGAAATAATACAGTTTCCCTTCCAATAAGAGTAAAGAGAAATAATAATATACACATTTTACGTGCAGTAATACAAACTCTATGTACTAAAGTACTAAGAAGTAGCGAGTTTACAGACAAAACAACAATAATTCACACATGATTACGTACAAACATCTAAGCTAAGCTTCCACAATGAATCTAAACTTCCTTTGAGATTAAGCTTATAATAATAAACTTCTGTGCCATACGAACGCCATGTTTTAATTGTAAACCTTCCGAATGAGTGGATAAAGTATTTATTGCCTTGCACGCGATAGGCGGCAGGGTTGTCAATTAGTATTTTAAATCTTTTTGTTCACAAATAAGTTTAAAGTGTCCACTGCTGTGTCCACTGCTGAACATAGGCTTTCACGCATTGGGGGGTTATGCCTAGTAATTGCCACGTTTGGCAGGCGGGTTGACAGCCACAGTTAGGTTTTGTTGACGTTTCAAGAGAAACGCTGTTGCCCATTTTTTCGACCATGATGTTCCTTTAGTCAACACTTGTGACACCTACGAAAAAGGAAGGGGTGGACAATTCTATGCGGCCATATTGCCATACTGTCTAATACAACTGCTTCACGGCAGAAACGTGGGCAGAGGCATCGAAGCGAAACGACTTTTGTACAAAGTTTTCTGGTAATGTATCTTGAATTTTTACTTTGTACAAAATTCGATTGCTTGGGTACCTCTGTCCATTCGTGTTTCAATCGTAAAACAGTTGTGTTTGCATGGCTGTGTTTCGGTTTGAAGGGTGGGATATGGCGTGAATTTACTGGGTACGGGGGAATAACACCTGAGTCCTCAGGAATGGCAACGCATGAGGGGTATCATGGGCGAAACAGTACACTCTGTTATGTCCATGATACTGCTCATGTCAATAGGTGACGGTTACCACTTTCCATCAGGTGGGCCGTCAGCTTGTTTGCCATTCTAAGTTGTATATAAAAAAAAGAACTGTCTTATGATCAATTATTTGTTTGTTTATATTGTCATATAGATCTGTCGAAACAGACCAGCTACACAAGGAGCACTGAATCATAATTGAAATTAATGAAGATTAATCTCCTGTAATTCCTGTAATATTGACGTAACAAAATGTTAAAAAAAACTTCAATTATGGCCTTCAAAACCAGTTATTTTGATTCAAAAACCGTGCATTTTTCAAGGCACTTTCTCCCACGCACAACCACTCTTTGGAATCAATTTTCAGCAGCAGTATTTCCGAACCGATTCGACAACATAACTTTCAAGAAATGAGCATATTCCTTTTTTAAAAGGCCGGCAGCACACCTACAATGCCGTTGGTGTTGTGGGTGACCAAGGGCGGCGGTAGTCACTTACCATCAGGTGAGCCGCATACTCGTTTGACCCATGTGTTGTAAAAAAAGTAAAGGTTTTCCCAAAAGACTATAGCATGGGGTTCTTCAAAAGGGGGGGAAAAGAAGTTTCTTCTGGGTCGGCAATGCGCGCGTAATACCTCTGGTATTGCAGGCGTTCATAGGCTACGGTAACCACTTACCATCAGGTAGGCCGTATGCTTGTTTGCCACCTCAGTGGTATAAAAAATACTAAAACGATTTTGATAAAATTTCTATAGGTCCTATAGAAATTTTATCAAAATCGGTTTAGTAGTCCTGTAAACATATTCAGATAAAAAAAAGCAATTTTCCAAATCGGTTTACAACTAATGGAGTTATGTGGTAACAAATATTTAAAATATATAATCGAATCGAGAACTTCTTTTTAGAAGTCGGTTGAAAATTCATATTAATAACCGAAGTCGATGGGGGAGCTGTATGCCCAGTAGTGGACGAATAATGGCTGAAATGATGAATTGAAGTGGTGAATTTCATTAACTGGCTAATACGCAATAAATCCATTGTAATGTTACGTCGTCACATTACATCTTAACAGTTGGCAGCCCTGTGTAGTGTCGTACAAATCCCTAATTTGTGGCAGTTAGCGGTAGGCGGGCTAAACGGCGATATTTCAGTTGTTTGTTCAGGCTGTTTGCGATCTTGTTAGCCGGGATTGGATCTTGTTTACCGTCGGATGTGCCTCTGTCTTGTTTTGACGATTCCTATGTTGTCACTGTCGTACCTACGTTGTCTTCGGTTCTGTTTGCAGGTTGAGGTAATATCTGATTTTGTATTTGATTTAAAGGTTCGATTTTTTTTTATAGATATAACAAGGTTCACAATCAATGAAAGCGACTTTGGACAGTTTATTAAGTATACTTCTATTTCATACCTATTTCTTTCGTTAAGCAACTGTGTTTGTGTAGTTATGTTTCGATGTATCATTTATTTATTTATTTAAGGAACACCAACAGCATATTGCATTATAACATATAGGTATAACAAACATTAAATATAATACAATATTAATGCACATACCTATTATAGGTATTCACAGCATTTACTTTAACATAGTTATACAGTGCCAGATCATAAGTGTTTCTTATATTCCAGAACTTATACATATTCTATTTATCTATTTTATATCATTTATATATTATATATTAAATGTATGTAGATGGTAGATCTTTCATTTCGGCCTCCAAGCGGTTCCTCCTAGAAACCATATTATTCAATACCTAGTGAATTCATCACTATGAGCCAACTGACCTGATTCATCCTCACCTATGACCTCTCACTGGTGCTCTGCTAGCGTATAGGATACCACAGGCGAGGTTAACATTTCATTTTTACCCATCAAAAATAAAACAGGCCTCCATAAGGAGGAGCCAGTAGTTGATACTTTAGTCCTTTCTTGGGACCCTTACGGCAAAGGAAAGATATATTGAATATCTATTAAATATATCAGTTATTAAGCCTATATATAGATATTGTAAGTGCGATATATACATAGTTATTGTTATGTATATAAGGTTAAATAATATTAAGTGAATATAGTATTTAAACGTAAAGAGACATCAGTTTATTGCTCGAACAACAAAATGGCAGGCGACTGTTACAGGCTTGATTTCCATTAATGTTTCTATGAATTCATTGTTAATACATTGTTGCGTCTTACTGGAGATCTGATAAGACATACATACGTAAATGGGCGATTTATTTAAACGACGTTCTATAGAAATTGTTCCCTATTAAAAAGGAGGACAGTAGATGCAAGTGTTGTTATAGTAAATCTGTATCTTCTTAAATTGATTTGTTTGTAATGTTTCAATAAACAAAATTAGGTTTTCTATCTGGTGATAAATGGTATTGGTCACCTATATCTATAGATAACTATGTAATTTATTTTACACAATTTATATTAGTAAAATGATATAATTAATATCAATATATATATATATATATATATATATATATATATATATATATATATATATATATATATATATATATATATAATTTTATACAAAAGTATATATATTATATGTATTTATTTATTTATAGGATTACCAACATAAGATACAGCTAAACATTTCAATACAATACACTGGTAGATTAGATCTAACTGTTCGTACATTCATAGGCAATCACAGCATGCCTTGTGTTTGATAAACATTAAAATAGAATTAAATGATTAAATGTCATTAAATAAGTAAGTAGGTATATATATACTTTTGTATAAAATATGTACAAATCACAAATATGTAAGAGATATAATCTATCTATTATAAACATATCTACGTACTATAAATATCAAAAACAAGACCTTAAAAAAATACTTAAAAATTTTTTTTTGAGATCACTGCCTACTGGTTGGGTACCTAGGAGACTTGCTGCATTTCCACACTGAATGGCTATGGAAATGCGTTGACTGAAGTATAGGCCAGCCTTCCGGTCACCAGAGGTTTCCACCAGCTGACGTGATATCTATAGATTATATAGCTAGCTGAACATATAGATAGATATACAGACAGACAATGTTTCTAAAGCTTATGAGCGATTATATTTACTTCATAATACATGATGATCAAATCATTTGTCTTTCACACAACAAATAAACAACGAGTATTCTCTGTATAATACAAGTAAATCCAGTGATAAATTTACCACATAAGGTAAATAGTCGACTAATCTCTGTCCCATCTTGCCTATAGTTCATCGTGGACCTGATAAAACCAAGATTATCAAATAATAGATTATTTATTCAGTATGTACGTTTTTGTAGTTTTAACTCCTATAAGAATCAATATCAAAGGATATTTTTTTACTTCATAGAAATGTCTTAGTCAAACGGATCATAAATACGACTTTGTTTACTGTATATATACATAGATAGGTCTTGCTCTGAAATACAAAAACTCAACTGTCCATCCGTCCGTCTGTACGCACCCGTCTCTTTGCAACTGTCAATTAGAGCTCTCTTAAATTTACTGCTCTGTTTTTATATCAATCACTTTGCAATGAATGGATTTTAACTGATTTATATATGATAGGATGTTGTACGTCAACTTTAAATAGTAGGTGAGTACAGAGTATATACAATCGATTAAAAAAAAAGTTCTCATTTCAGTGTTATTTTTTTCTTGTATTTGTAACCTCATAACTCCGTCAGTTATAAACCGATTTGGATTTTTTTTATCTGAAATAATATGCTTTTAGATGGAACTCATAGCATTCTATCGATTAAAAAAAAAAAAAAAGAAATAAGAAGGTTTTCAATTCAGTGTTTTTTTTTCTCTTGTATTTGTAACCTCATAACTTCGTCAGTTATAAACCGATTTGGAAAATTCTTTTTTATCTAAAATTATATGCTTTCAGATGGATCTCATAGTATTCTATCAATAAAAAAAAAAAAGAAACGAGAAGGTTTTCAATTCAATTTTTTTTTCTTATACATATTTGTAACCTCATAAATTCGTCAGTTATAAACCGATTTGGAAAACTCTTTTTTATCTAAAATTATATGCTTTTAGATTTTTTTTTTTTATACAACTTAGAATGGCAAACAAGCTGACGGTCCACCTGATGGAAAGTGGTTACCGTCGCCTATAGAGATGAGCAGTACTATGGACATAATAGAGTATACTGTTTCACCCATGATACCCCCCATGCGTTGTCATTCCTGAGGACTCAGGTGTTATTCCTCTGTACCCTGTAAATTCACGCCATATCCCACCCTTCAAACCGAAACACAGTCATGCAAACACAACTGCTTCACGGTAGAAACACGAATGGGACAGAGGTACTCAAGCAATCGACTTTTGTAGAAGTCTCTTCTTCGGCCTTACTGATACTGCCAGTACTGATACGGCTGCTGCCCCATATCAGAGGAATGCATTTTTAGTGGCAGCATTTATTCGCCATGTCATGGTATTCTCGTAAGATTCTTGTGGCTTTTTGTAGGTAATTTAATAATACTGTATATTAGTTCTAATATTATAAAGAACAGATAAAGTTCGTAATATTATATATCACAAATCATATCTCAAAAACTATTCAACCGATTTTAATGATTTTTTTATGTATAGAAAGTTACATTATTAGCGAGGTATGTATTATTTTCTAAAATTCTAACTACTTATTCAAAGTCGGTACAATTTCTAAAATACTCTTCGTAAAAACAGACAGAAGGCAAACTTGATTGCAAATGGTTTCTTCATACCGATTTAATATACGAAAGTGCGGGAAAGGTATACCGGTCTAAAAATTCAGTGAATTCATAAAATTGGACAACTTTCTTCGAGGTACAATGAGCCGAAATATGTACGACAATTTGCTTACGACAAAAGCTTGCTATTAATTCGATCACGTGATTGTGCGGTTTTTATGAAGAACCAATTTTTTATTGATTTCCAACTTTCTTTAGAGTTTTTCAGATCGCATTTTATTCCTTTTTTTTGTATATATAATTAGGAATGGCAAAGAATTTGACAGCCCATCTAATAGAAAGTGGAAATCAGCATCATTGATGTCGTAAAATTTACTGTAGATAGAGTCCTGAAGTTTGAAATACTATGTATGTATATCCTGTAATTTCACTACCGTATCTCAATGTGTCTCCATCAATCTAAAAGCAATGCATAACTGAAACACAGCCACGCAAACCAGCATGGTTTCTATTTGACAAAAACAAAAGGGGACAGGAGTATTAATGTTGATGACTTTTAAACAAGTTTTCCCTTAGGTCTGAATTTAAATGTTTCAACCTTGCATGATATTTTTATTTTTTATCAAGGACCAATGCTTCCTATGATTTCAGAAGCTTTTCTGGTGACACGTATGTTTAATTTGTAATTCATAGCTTTCTATTTTTACAGATGGCAATTTAAGAAATAAGAAATTTAACAGTCGAGGTTTTTGTGCCGTCCGCTTTAATTTTTATATCTCGACAGTAAAAGCAGTCATAAAATAAATAAATTGGCTTGTCAAATGGAGCAATAAGAAGCAGGAAGCATATATCAGCTGTTATCATGCAACACAGGCATCGTCACAGCAATAAAACCGTTTCAATTACGCACTAAAACATTATATTGTATACCGGCACAGAGTATTTCGGAGTCAGAATTGGCATAATATTAGTTTGATGCCAGTTTGAAGAGATAGGAACAATGGTATGTGCAGTGAAATCATTAGATACTACGACATAATTTGAAGGTCAGCAACGGTGCGTTCGAAGACTGATCTTTTAGTTTTCAAAGTTCAAAAAGCAAAATAGATTTTTTTTATAGGACTACTTGTTTCGTCTATGTTTCCATCTGTCAAGATCAACTTTCGTAGAAACGCGAAAAAAAAAAAAACATTAAACACTCAAGTTCGCAATCCTTTAAAATAGTGTAAAAAATTGAACTTTTGAATCGACGCAATTAAAAGATATAGCCGTTTACAGCATATATTTTTTACATTCGCCCTTGCAAATGAATGATAACATACCATACCTTTCATAGATTTAAATTTTTGAAATTTGGCAGACACCGTATTATACAGCACAAGTAAATGGAGAAATCAGAAAACCGAAAATTTTGTTACATCACTCAAAAACAAATTAAATTGTGTTTAAAAAGACTTCATTAGTAATAGAATCAGTTATTTTGGTTTAAAGACTAAACTATTGAATCGATTTGAGCAAAATTTCTATGGGACCAATCTGTAAGTATATCCTTTCAGATAAAAAGGAATTAAAAAAAATACAACTGAATTGAGAGCCTCCTTCTTTTTGAAGTCGGTTGAAAATGGAATGACATCACCATCTGCCTTATTGGTTTACCCTGGCGGGGAATCAGTGAAGGATAACATGCGAGGATGAAGTCAGGTTAGTTGGCTTCTCGTGGCATTTATTTCTGAGTTCCAGTGGGCTGTCGGTTTGATCATTTTATAAAAAAAAAAAAAGTATATCAAAACTTTCCAAACATTAATACAGTGAGTGCTCTAAAATTAAGTTACAAGTGGTGACTTCCGCGATACGCTATCAGCAGAAGGAAATAATAAATAACCACCAAACATTTATAAGTGGCAATCGAAACGCTATCTCACACAATTTTACTGCCGTTCGTTCGAGGGAACCACAAAAAACTGGGTTTTGTTTTACACGGAATTCGATAGGTACTTTAGCGAATTAACCAAAACTGAACGTGCGCATGGTTTTTTTTTTTGCGTAATGATGTACACTTAAGTTGATACCATGTGATGATTTAAATGTTGGTGTCAAATGACGTTTTATTACGTCAATGTTTACTATGTTCACAGTATATTACTATGTATACAGTATTATTAGGGTTCTGTATTGAAAAGGTACAAAGGAACACTTATGGTGATACTTTGTCTATTCAACAAAGCATGAGGAGTACTTCTGTCATCCCAGTATAACCTATGATGCCCATAGTATTGTTCACGTCTATCGGTGACGGTCACCACTTTCTATCAGGTGAGCTGCCAGCTTCTTTGACGATCCAAATTCTATTAAAAGCGAATATAACTCTCGATCAGTACTGGGCTGCCTGACCGCATTATTACAACAGGGGCTCACAATACCCGGGATGTTGTTCGACATCGTTTCTCATCCTTTGTATTAATGTGGCACCGTCACGCCTTCAAGTCCTGGCTCGGTCCATAAATTATTTATTATCAGGCCCAACGTGCGATTTGCATAGGCTACCATTAATCATTGTTCACAAACAAGTGAGATTATGAAAGTCTCGGGTCGCGTCGATTAAAAATTCATGTTTCATAAAAAAAACTTTAAGGCCGGGGCTAACTTCAAGACTAGTGAGACACGTCACTTTAATAATATTTTTTATATAACTTGAAATAGGAAACAAGCTCATAGTCTATGTGATGGAATTCCAAGTGTATTCCATCACGATGGGCTAACTGACCCGTCTTTTCATCCACACCTATCATCACTCACTGGTACCCAGCCAGTGTATACCGATAGCGTAGGCGGGGTCACCATTTTATTATCACCCATTAAAAAAAAAAGTCCATTTGATGGAAGGGAGCGCCCTGTTTAATTTTGCTAAAGAGGAACATATAGGTTACATTTTTTTTTTTAAATTGAGTTAATTACCCTCTTGGGTGAAGAAAAGATGTTATTTTTCTGTATTTTTTTACTATAATAAATTATTTATAACAAATAAAATATAAGAAAAATATTATTATATAAAATATAAATATTATTATTATTATCTGATATATATATATATATATATATATATATATATATATATATATATATATATATATATATATATATATAACACGAATGTGACAGAGGTACCCAAGCAATCGACTTTTGTACAAAGTCTCCCTGTGGTAAATGGAAGATATGGTAAAATTGTAAAGTTGTCTTTTAAGGTTCTATTTTAAGTCATTTACCTATGGAATCTAGATTAAAAATGTATCAGCATCGCGTTCCGGCCGTTTTGACGTCACAGTGTGTCAATGTGTCATGTCAGCCAACTGACAAACTGTCAGCTCAATTAGTACTGGCGCATGTAAAATATAATACGAGTACTGTATTACCGAACGCTCAGATAGATTACTCTATGTATGTCTTAAATTATATAGATGGAGCATCGAGTCTCAAAAACGGGTAAATTTTTGTCAGCTAATTGTCAAATTAGCTGACTCGTTTTTTATTAATGTTTTATATTATTACGCACAAAATGTGTCTTAACGTATCTATATTTAATAATTTAATAAATAGAATGATTTTTTGCGCGTTATAAAAAAACGCAGAATTTTTAAAACAAAATTTATTTATTTATTTAAGGAACACAAACAGCATATTGCATTATAACATATAGGTATAACAAACATTAAATATAATATAATATTAATGCACATGCCCATTATAGGTATTCACAGCATTTACTTTAACATAGATAAAAAAATTAAAATAAATATAGAAGTTATAAAATAATCACTCTTGCGCCACCTAGCCAATTCTATCTGTTCTCCTTTAACCAAAGGTTGTCTGTAAGAGATTGCCCTAGCGATAAGACCGCCTTTTGCACCTTTATGTGTATATTTCAATCTGTATTTATGTTACTGTATCTCACTTGAATTATACAATTGTCATTGTATATTTTTGTTTATGGTGCAATAAGGAGTTAAATAAATAAATAAATAAATCACTCGTAACTATTTATCAGGCAAAATTGTATTAAACATTGACAGATAGAGTAAGAAACAGTGTGATTAGAGAGAAGTGTGGACTGAAAGACGATGTAGTGACAAAAATTGAAAAAGGGATGTTGCGTTGGTTTGGTCATTTGGAGAGGATGGATGAAAGAAGAATTACGAAAGAGATTTATCGAGCAAGAATTAATGGAGATGTCGGTAGGGGCCGCCCTAGACGGACGTATGTCGACCAAATAGGCGACGTGCTGAAGAAGGGTCAGATTAAAAGTACCCGTAACCGGCGAGCGTGTATGAAAAGATTGATGAATGTGGAAGAAGCGAAAGAGGTTTGTTTGAATCGAAGCATTTGGCGTTTCATTGTTTCTGCCTACACTAATGGGAGACAGGCGTGACAGATATGTATATAATATGTATGTATGTAATTGTATTAAAAAGTTGATCTGCTTTTTTCGAAGCATTTGTATGGAGACACTCTTTCTATATAATCTAAGATGTATGTATATAGCATACTAGGCACGGTTGACTAAGCATGATTAACGCTCCAAAGGTTAAAACAAGTTGTTAGTACACTTTTTTTTTTCTAAATACGGCATTTAAATTAGTCATTGTGTGGTAACTTGGTGATGAACACGACTATGTGTGATAAAATGGTAATTTAATTCTATTAAAAACACAACTGTTTCACGGTTGAAACACGAATGGGACAGAGGTACCAAAGCAATCGACTTTTGTACAAAGTCTCCCTCTATGTACTAATTTACACGAGTGAAGCTACAGGACGCAGCTTCTTATGAATATCATCATCATCATCATGTCAGCCTTTAACTGTCCACTGCTGAACATAAGCCTCTTTCTTGGGGGGTTTTACCAGTAGTTGTCACGCTTGGCAGGCGGATTGGCAACTGCAGTTAGACTTTGGAAATGTTTTAAGAGATCCGCTGCTGCCCATCTCTTGCCCTCTCTTAGTCGTCTCTTACGACACCCATGAGAAAGGAAGGGGTGGACTATTCTATGCCAGGACTATGAATATGAACGGTTGTAAAGATGTTTGAATGTAAGGTATTGCTTGCTCATTTCTGACGTCCTTTATTAAAAATAAGAATCATTAAAATTGACTCACAATAATTGACATATAAAAAATATAGGCGAATTCGGAACCTCCTCAATCTTAAATCAATTACGACATTATTACTACAATACCAGAGGGAGACTGTACAAACCTCTGTCCCATTCGTGTTTCTACCGTGAAGCAGTTGTGTTTGCATGGCTGTGTTTCGGTTTGAATGGTGGGATATGGCGTCCGCTTGTTTGCTATTCTAAGTTGCATAAAACAATGAAAAATTATCCATAAAACTATGTATTTAAATTTATAACTATTTCAGTTTAGCCATTGTTAAATTATTCACACTGTTTTGCTATTTTAGCTTTGTTGAAAATAGGCAATAAACGCTCGGTGTATTTAGCTGTCAATTAACAAGTCAGTGAGCGTTTAAAACTAAATTAATGACTACACTAGTGTTGGGTTGGAACAAAAGATACAGTTCGCGCGGTAAAAACTGAATAAATCGCCAAATAAACAGCCTGACAGCGGCTGACCATGATGGCTGATTTATGTGAATAAATAAACTAAAGTATAAAAATATGCAATTAAACTTTCAACAATGTCCAACTAAATAAATAAACACTGACGGGGTACATTTGGTGGACTTAAATTGTTCCTACCAGTCGATGGGCAAACCGAGAAGTACGTAGGCGGTGCATTATTGAATAGAGGAAAAATAAAGCATTACTTGATATATTATAAATAAATAATAATAGTTATACTGTCGGGGAGTAAATTACCCCACGTGTTTGACTATCGGGTAACCCGCTGATGTCCGCAACTGACAGCGGCTGACCATGATGGCTGATTTATGTGTAGCGTCAGCATATGAATGTCATTTAAATGAGAAATTTTCTAAAATCATGCTCGTAGTATAAAAATTTGTAGTAAACTTTCAACAAATAACCGCTTGACAGGGAATAAATTACTCCTCATGTTTTTCTATCACTTAAAATGCTGATATTCATTACTGCTTTATTAAAGTCCAGATATAATGTATGTAGCCATTTATTATATTACCATATCAGCCGTTAATTGACTACTGCTGAGCATAGGTCTCCCCCATAAGTAGTAGACGCGTTTAGCAGGTTGGCAACTGCAGTTAGCCTTTGGTGATGTTTTAAGAAGGACTCTGCTGCCCATCCCTCGACCGTTAAGTTCCCTTAGTCGCCTTTTACGACACCTACTGGAAAAGAAGTCCTTCTAGCATTCTACGCTGGGATCACATGGCAAATGTTAGCACACTATTTAATATTTTCGAGCTTAAATTTTAACTTAAATATATTCAACTATTTATAATATGAATCTGTCCAAATTATCAATATTGAGAGATATCATCACTTCATTATACTGTAAAATCCTAAATTTCAATGAAATGGTTGCATAGAATTAACAAAAACCTTTTTTGTTTAAAGTGCTAGACCTGCAAAAAAATCTTAGTGTTCATTTGAAAAATATTTTAATTTTCTATTTTTAAAAATTTAAATTTCGAAGTGTCTGTAAAAAAAAAACACTTGAAAATGATAAATTGACGAGCGCCCCGGGCACTCACGGCCCTCGACGGCGACTCGTTTCCGCCAAATTCACTCTGGACATAACCGTTTCCCTGTGAATATAAAAATTTAGCACCGCACAGTGGGTCGTACAGTTGAATTATTGGGTTACGCTATTTCGGGAGTACG
Organism: Galleria mellonella; assembly: GCF_026898425.1. NCBI lineage: Eukaryota > Metazoa > Arthropoda > Insecta > Lepidoptera > Pyralidae > Galleria > Galleria mellonella. The sequence continues at coordinate 2,170,016 of NW_026442087.1, forward strand.
TTTTGTACGTTTTATTATGTTGCCCGATCGTTTGTAATGAGGATTTATTGTATGAGTGTACATGATGGATCTATTTGTTTATTTTATTTGGCGAAACGTTTTTTTTACAACAAGTTATTCACGAACACAAATGATATAATGGCCAGTGTGAAAAATTTATTCAATTTATTTGCGTTAAAGAGTCAATATAAGTTTACCTTTATAATCTAATTTAAAGTTTTTTTAATTAATGATATTAGAATGGTAACCCCGCCTGCGTTATCGGTATACACCGGCGGGGCACCAGTGAAGGATGATAGGCGAGAATGAAGCAGGTCAGTTAGCCCATCGTGACGAATTCAACAAGAATTGTTCAAGATAGTTTCCAGGGGGAACCACGTGGGGTCGACCTAACAGTGCATATTGCTAGCAATGGGGCTATCAAACTTCATTGCTAACAATCCCTTTCCCCCCAGGTCTGTATGGTTATTTATATATGTATTGTATGTGATTTATGTGTGTATATTTTATGTAAGTATATTTATTATTTTATATGTTTGTATGTTTATTTATCATAATTTGTTATCTTTTAAAATATTTATTTAATTTGCTATTTTCTTAAATCTGTGCACCGCCATTTGCTCTCTCTGTCTAGCGTGGTGATTGACTGGTAGAGAATGCCATCAGACATTAAGTCCGCCCTGTAGACTGAGTATATTAATATTTATATTGAAATACTTATTATTCTGAACCTATAATACCCGCATCATATTATACATATATAAAATAATAACAAAATTACCGAACGATTATTTAAACGCCATAAACTCTTCATTCGTACACCTAAACCTTGCACGCCAATCTATAATCGCAGTTATTACCGCCATCTCATAAAACAGGCCTAAACAATTACCGCGGCCGAGGCGGCTGTAACATAACGCTGTAAGTGGCATTTTAATACACGGCGCGAAGGGTCGGGTTAATACACGGTCGCATTAACGCGGCGTATCAACGATATTAATAGCGCATCATCGCGATAGCCGCGCGCCGCGCCGCCCGCAACGCGTACTCGTTACGATTTTATAGCGACCCCTGTTTAGGATGGCTGTATATATTGTATGTCCTTTGCATACGATATTCTTTTTTTAAATTGCTATTACGCGGTTAACGTTTAATATTGTGTGATGGTAGTTTTTTATCGAGAAATTAATAGCTTATCGTTATATTGAATGGGAATTTCGACTATGAAAAATGTTATCAATACTATCATAATATAATAAATATATGTATTATATATATATATATATATATATATATATATATATATATATATATATATATATATATATATATATATATATATATATATGCGCCACCTACCCACTTCTATCTGTTCTCCTTTAACCAAAGGTTGTCTGTAAGAGATTGCCCTAGCGATAAGACCGCCTTTTGTACCTTTATGTGTATATTTCAATCTGAATTTATGTTACCGTATTTCACTTGAAATATTCACTTGTCATTGTATATTTTTATTTATGGTGCAATAAAGAGTTAAATAAATAAATAGTGTTGGTTTAGAATGGTATAAAATTATTGTATAAAATGGATTTAAAAATGTGTTTTTTTTATTGAATTGTTTTGAGGACTCTATTTATTACTTCTTTTATCTATAAACCCTGTCAAGTCAACTTCCACGTGGTCCTTCAAATTATTATAGTTAATTCTTTGTAAATTCATCATGATAAACTAATTTAACTGTCTTCATTCTTACCTATTAAAACCCTCTTTTATACCTCATCCAACTCATTTTACCAGAGGGAGACTTTGTACAAAAATCGATTGCTTGGGTACCTCTGTCCCATTCGTGTTTCTACTGTGAAGCAGTTGTGTTTGCTTGGCTGTGTTTCGGTTTGAAGGGTGGGATATGGTGTGAATTTACAGGGCATAGAGGAATAACACCTGAGTCCTCAGGAGTGGCAACGCATGGGGGGTATCATGGGCGAAACAGTATACTCTGTTATGTCCATGGTACGGTACATGTCTATAGGCGACGGTTACCGCTTACCATCAGGTGGGCCGTCAGCTTGTTTGCCCTTCTAAGTCGTATAAAAAAAATCATCGTATATCTATATCTTGCGGGGATTACCTTTCCATTTTTATCTTATCCATCGCATCGATATTGTTTTGGTAACTATTCATCTATCTTCATACTAATTTCCTTATAAAATGTTGAAATAATTGCATACATCTTGCCTTTCATAAAAAAAAAAAAAACTGGTGCTTGATCACGCTTTTTGGATTTGTGGCAATACAAATCATCATTACCATCATTACTGTCCTTGTATTATGGTTATTTTTTCGCAATACTTATATGAGGTCTAAAAGCATAACTGCAAGTTATTAGAAAAACCAATATTGCATTAGCAACACCTATTATTTCTAAGTACATGCGTAATGGTAACCATTTCATCAATACTAAAAAAGTAAAATACTTTTACAGACTCGAGACATTTAAGTATTATATTTGCGAGTTTCCAATTGTAAAATAGCTGTACAAAGTAAACTTTTTACATTGGAAATTTTCAATTAGGTACTTCACTTTTAAGAACGCAGTTTCTAAAGAGATTCTCGTTTCAATGAATACGTTGTTAGAACGAGGACTTTTCAAACGTCGATGCATATTATTATAGTCACTTTAAAAAACCGTCATCCGTCACGACAGATGTCAGTCTTGCCGCATCTATTTTCTGCGATTTTTGAAACGTAATGAGTCAGTTTAGAAATCTGAACTCCGGGCAAGAGCGGCCAACAACAGTTATACAACGGCCAGCTAAAATGAGCATTTTGGTGATTCGTAATATGAGTATGATATGTTACTATTATTATAAAATATAAAAGTTTATAAATATGTTTAAATATTTGAGAATTTATTAATTTTAAGTTAATATAAACTGTTTATATATTGTTTGTTTTTTACCTTTCAGCTCAAACCAGTCGTCACGAAATTATGAATAACATACATAGTATTTGAGATATATTCTATTTGTACATACTCGTCTTTTAGAAGCAGTATTTTTGTAAATTTTACTGTACTCACATTAACCACAGTTAGCATATTATACTCAGTTTAGTCTGAGTTTACTGCCATCTAGTATCACATTCACATCTAATTTACGTCCATATTTATTGAATACTAGTGGACCGATCTGGCTTCGCACGGATGCAATGTAGAAACAGTGTGAAGTGATAAATGATATTATTATTGTATCCGTTTAAATAACGTTATAGAAAGCTATCTGTATAATACAGAATGCCAACGCTGACATTTTTGAATTCCTAATAAACAGGAGCAATTACATTGTACTTTATTTATTAAATTTCAGCATTTTCAATAAAAAAAAACTCTCAGTGATTTGCTTTTTTTTCGACATCTTGTACAATTATCGTTAACTTTTAAAAATTAATACAAAAGAATGTTAATCTATATTATACTGTTAAACCACTGTTGAATTTATCTGTTCTGTTGAATTACTCTGTCTATTGATGAAAACCATATTAAAATATCTAAGCGTAAAAATGGCGAAAAACGACTTTGTTTTACTATGTAAAGAAATTTATCATTGTGTTAGGTTGCTATTTTAATTCAGCAGTGGCCATTTTAGACGACCGGGCGTTTTTAATTGTCACTTACCACTTTATGTAAATCGGCGGTGACGGCGCTCGGTGGGTGTCAACTTGTCTGACAACTTGACAACTCTGACACGCTGACAAGTGACAGGCCGCTCGCCGGGCAATTTGCGACCGAGTGGTTGCAACGAGAGAAATATTATTTTACTTTTTTTTTTTACCCATGTCAATTCGCGTTCGGAGTCAATGCGCATCCCGCTATGTCTGTTTATTATTACTAGATTACGTGTAGATAATGACGGGTGATAAAAATAGTTTTTTTTTGAGATACCGCGGATAGTGGTTTTACCGTTATGTAGGTACAGATATGGGTTATGTATATAATTAAAAAGCATAAATAAATAAATAGGGTATGGATTGTTGTGTCAGCCATGAACCGTCTACTGCTGGGGGGAAAGGGATTGTTAGTAATGGACCAGGTCGACCTCCACGCGGTCCTCTCTGGAATCTGTCATGGTTGATGTTTGAGCAATTCTCCATGATGGGTTAACTGGCCTGTTCTCATTCTCACCTATCATCCTTCACTGGTGTCTCGTCAGCGTATACCGATAGCGCAGGCGGGGTTGCCAATCCATTTTCACCATAAAAAAATTATCCACTGCTGAACATAGCCTACCCCATAAGTAGGGTTTTGTTTTTGGTTGTCACGCTTGACAGGCGAGTTGACAACCATAGTTTGGCTTTTGCTCATGTTTTAAGAGGGACGCTGCTGCCCATCCTTCCACCATAAGCTTCTTTAGTGATTAAGGGAGCTTATGGTGGAGCTCTTATGACACCCACGGGGAAGAAAGGGGTGGCCTATTCTGTCAGGACCTACAATGCTAGAAGACTAACAGTAAGGATTACTATGGTATATTTATTATGTAGTTTTTTGTACGATTTTTGCACCATGTGAAACGTCTTCTTTTATGTAACTTGAAATGACAAATAAATTCGCCATTCTCATTTGATGGTAAAATGTAATCGTCGCCTATATACTTGGATGTGGTACAATGGATAATATAGAATACTCCATACATACATGGTAATCTTCATTGCTGGAGGGCTAAGATGTTATGGCTCTGGAACTTATATTTCCAGTCATTTTTCAATATTGAAGCGAAACTGATGCACAGTTATGAAAGAAAAACAATGTACTTGTTCAAATGCGTTTGGGGTGACTAAGAGAATTTAATGCGCGAGAGCTGGATAGCAGCGTATCTCTTAAAACATCACCAAAGTTTAACTGGGGTTAGCAACCTATCTGTCAAACGTGGCAACCCAAAAGAACTATGTTTTTTTTATATGGGTGATAATTGAATGGTAACCCCACCCGCGCTAACGGTATACACCGACGGGGTACCAGTAAAGGATGATAGGTGAGGATGAAGCAGGTCAGTTAGCCTATTGTGACGAAATCAACAAGAATTGTTCTCGATGGTATCCAGGGGGAATCACGTGGAGGGTGACCTAATAGGGCATATTGCTAGCAATGGGGCTGTCAAACTCCATTGCTAACGACCCCTTTCCCCCCAAAAGACCCATGTTAAGCAGTGATTAGTTAACGCTGATATGATGATGATGGTGATGATATGTCATTACGAATTGTGTTTAAGTTGACACAAGTAGGGTTATGGTACCTAATGCAGTCGACTGGGGGGGAGAAGGAATTGCCAGTAATGGGGATTAGTAGCCCCATTGCTAGCAATATACTACATATATCAGGTCGACCTCCTCGTGGTTCCCCCTGAAAACCATCGTGATTGATTTATTGTTAAATACGTCACAGTGGGCTAACTGACCTGCTTCATCCTCACCTATCATCTCACACTGGTGCCCCGTCAATGTATACTGATAGCGCAGGCGGGGTTACTAAAAAAATGCAGGCGACTTTTGTATAAAAGCTTTTTCTAGTGAAATGTCAATAATTTCTGTTGGAAACGTAATTTAGACTTTGCCTAAGACGTTTGTGTTGTCAATGTCAGAAAGGTAAATGTGTATCTGTTTGTACAGATACACAGATTTTTACAGAAGTGTCTGTTGTAATTGCTTACTCTGTGAATTGTTACAAAAATGGAGAAATGTCTGTATTAAGATTGCTGTAGTGTTCCTTCCTGGTATAAAATATATATTATTAAAACAATGAAGATTCGTTTAATTAATAGTGTTGATAACAAGGTTGTTTAAAGAATTTAGACCATATGGGCACATATATTTTAAATTTCAGAAGAAACCAATAACTTAGATTTACTATAAAATGACTAATAGAACGAAGATTCGATCAATACAGTACCTTAAACAGCATGTGTAAACCATAGATGTACAATAACCTATTACGTACTGGTCTGAACCCTTTTTACACAATACCACCTAAAGAGGTGGCAACACTACATAAAACCACATTATATTATCTTTATTTGAATAAGAAGCAGGGTTTGGAACGCTCCTATCTCGGGCCAGTTCCTTCTCTTTCATATTTTGAACACTTACAAGAGTTATAAGAATTTACGCGTCACTTACCCTAGTAATGGATCGCATAAAACCTTATGACCACTCAGCTCTTATGTATTGACTTTTACTTCGCCCTTTCGTGTATTTTAGTTGGAAATTCCGAGCGTGTTTTGTTATTGGTTTTATGTGAATAGGCCCGTATATATTCTATTTAGAAATAAGCTAATTACATGCTTAATGTGGCAAATAAAAACAATACGTCGATGATAATTCCAATTTAAGATTATGTTATAGAAAAACGCCTATTTTAATTATAGCTTTTTTAATGGCAACGAGCTGACGGTCCATCTGATGGAAAGTGGTAACCGTCGCCTATAGACATGAACAGTACCATGGACATAACAGAGTGTACTGTTTCGCTCATGATACCTCACATGCGTTGCCATTCCTGAGGAGTCAGGTGTTATCTGTACCCTGTAAGGTAAATCAGTTATTTTGATTTAAAAACTAAGCCACTGAATCGATTTTGAAAAATTCTATGCGACTACTCTGTAAGTATATACCTTCAGATTAAAAAATAATATTCCAAATTGGTTTATAATTGACGGAGTTATTAGGTAAGAAACATAAAAAAAATATATAATTGAACTAAGGACTTTTGATATCGGTTAAAAAGACATACCAAATAAACATACAGATATATTCACACCCATAGGTACGTTTTAATCTAGGTCTCAATAAATAAATACATCCTTGATCTATAGCGTATGAAATTTATTATTATTATTTTCAATATATTTCTGAACTTATATACATAGGCTAGAAATCTTATTATCGTGTTGTAGCACACAGATACTAAAATAACAACTCCATCTAGTGGTCAACGTGAGTATTTCTGTTGTTTCCATGGTTACAGCATTTAACTCGATACGGATTATACAATTATATTAATTATTGGTGATTATTAGTGCTTGGTGGTATTTTGCCACGCCTGCCAAGTGTGGCAACTACTGGCAAAACCCCCCAAGGGGAGGCTTATATTCAGCAGTGGATAGTTGAAAGCTAATATAATTATGATGTTGGTATACAGCATACATTATGTAACTGTAAAATATAATGCGATAACTGCACACTACATTTTTCAAGTTAAGCTATCCTTAAGTTCACTGTAAGTATACATTTGTATCCCCTCTCAACCTCATACGTGTTTATTGTGGAACATAACAGTAAGTTATAGCAACCCTTCCATTTGTACCGACTTTTATAGTCAAGCCATTGCATTATGCGACGACCCAGTTTGAAATACTGTCTACAAAGTTATTGTTTCACATTATTAGATGGTAAATATATCCCTTTCAGACCTGAACGATACGGGCGTGAGTTGTAACTTTAAAAAATTCTAAAACCGCGCGCAATTCATTTTTACGCACGAAGCTGAAATAACATGATAGTGAGATTCTAAACCAGTCAATAAGAAATCATTTTAGCGGTTAGGTGGTGCAGTAGTCTCGTGCGTGCCGGCAAGATGGCTTGGCTCCAAAACACGAAAATATATTTAATCTGAAAGAAAAAAAATCTTGGGTCTGAAAGGGATATCTCGATATTTCGTCCGGGTGGAATCCGTAATCTACTGTACGCATGGGAATTTCATGAAACCCCTCCTTTGAGTATATTCGCAATGTATAAAGAAGCTTTGTACAATATTTTAAGTTGCTATAAAGGGTACAAGTTAATTAATAAGATTTTGACATAAGTGACAATTTCATGGCTCTCCTTTGCAGATCAAACAAATTCAAATGTTTTCAATCTAATGTTTATATTTACATATAATTTTGAACAAATTAAAATATGTATACAAACCGGACTTATAATGAATGCATGATGGCGTTCTCTAGCTGTCAATATTACGTATTATGTATGATTTATATGTTTTTGTTATATTCATTTTATTATGAATTATTATAAATTCATTCGTGTTTTAATGGCTGTGTTGAAATTATGAATTAAGTCCTCAGGAATCTTCGAAACAGTAAATGCCCATGGTAATGCTAATGTCTATAGGCAACGGATACCACTTTCCATCAGATGGGCCGTCAGCTTGTTTGCCACTCTAAGTTGTATAAAAAAATTAACTCTTCGAAGATGATTATATAGCCAGAGGCAACTTAAAAAAATTGCATTTTTTTTTTATATTTTGACGTTCATAATTATTCTCTCAATATAATTGTTCTAGGTTATGGTTATATAAACAATATGGATATAATACTTTCAGTGTTATGCCCATATGTTTTATTGGTTCAAGATTGGTTCTAGCACTGAAACGAACACAATCAATTCCAACCTACGATCGACTCTCACAACGCGACACCCACCAGAATAACAAATATAAACAATAACTGATGAATCTATTAACAATAAATCATACTGAGCTAGAACGCAACACGATTGAGCAATAAATATCAATGAGTTTAATGTTCCCGCGCTACACGCGATAACTGTCAAACGCGCGGACGCCATCTTGGACGCCATCTTGATTTATGACTTTTTATTGTGAACTGTCAATAGATATCACAGAGCAACTAATTATAGACTGGCTTAAAAGAATTACATGTACATGAAAATGTAATAAAAAAGTGTTATTATGTTATACATAACATGCAATGTAAAATACATTGATAAAATAAATTAATAAATAAATGATTACAAAATTATAAAGAAATTTTTTCTAAGTGATCACTTATGTTACTTAAGACATCTGTGTGCCAAATTTTGTTTTTTTTTTTTAACCCAGCAATTTCAATCAAAAATTGATCTGTTAGTAATAAGTATAAATCTCCACCTGAAGGAGTTTTGCCAGTAGTTGCCACGCTTGGCAGGCGAATTGGCAACTGCAGTCAGGCTTTAGAGACGTTTTAAGAAGGTCGCTGCTACCCATTCCTCGCCCTCCCTTGGTCGGCTTTTACGGCACCCACAGAAAAGGAAGGGGTGGCCTATTCTGTGCCAGGACCACACGGAAACTACAACTTGTATAATTATAGTTAATATGTACCTACTACACAGTGCTACGAATATAATTTTTTTTAAACAACTTAGAATGGCAAACAAATGACGGCCCACCTGATGGAAAATGGTAACCGTCGCCTATAAACATGAGCAGTACCATGGAATATGAAGCAGTTGTGTTTGCATGGCTGTGTTTCGGTTTGACATAACAGGCTGGGATATACTTGAATTATTACAGAGGAATAACACCTGAGTTTAAAGGAATGACAAAATTAATGGGCGAAACATCATTTGTTATGTCCATGGTATGCTCATGTCTATAGGCGACGTTGCCACTTTCCATCAAGTGGGCCGCCAGCTTGTTTGCCATTCTAAGTTGTATCAAAAAACATAACAGAGTATACTGTTTCTATGGCTAATGCGTTATGTCATGGACATAACAGCCTCCATAATTATTATCAGTACGTCTCAATTTAAAAAATAAAAAATTAAAATGTCATAATGTCAATTGCAGCTCCATGTTTTTATAAAACGATTGCATAACTGAAGATTAGCGGTGATGTGTCAAATCGTCTCCAATTGATTCTATGGTTTCTCTACGAACAATCTGCCTCTATTGACATCAGACGTCTCCATTTATGGGATTCCGTGCATTCTATGTCAATTGGTCAATTTTTTATCAACGATTTATGTTTAATTATTTAATAGTTGACGTGTGACATTTAGGTTTATTTGCTTGTAATGCCAAGCTACTATGTACCAATGTTACTAAGAGAGATGTCGCGTAAATTTTATGTTTTATGAATGTTGCAAAATGTAATACATACTCGTGGGGGGAAATAGGATTGTTAGTAATGGAGACTGAGAATTCCATTGCTAGCAATATATCCAACCAGGTCGACCTCCTCGCGGTTCCCCCTGGAAACTATCATGATTAATTCCTGATGAATTCATCATGATGGGCTAACTGGCCTGTTTTCATCCTCATCAATCGCCCTTCACTGGTGCCCCGCCAGCGTATCCCATTAGCGCAGGCGGGGTTACCACTACATTTTTATCCAAAAATAAAAATACATACTTGTATGTTATTAGTTATGTACATTATTTGCTTAAATTTATTACCAAGACATGACCTAGTGGTATACGTAGACTTACAGACTTCAAAGGCCATGAGTTCAAGTCTGGCCGACAATAAAAACTTTGTCTGTTAATGTAAGAATTGAAAAGATCGCTCTCAGCAATAAGACCGCCTTACTGTACTTATACAATTGTATCGTCGTGTTTGTAAATTGTCTCGCTTATTTCCTATATTGTATAATGCAAATAGAGTATATTCATTCATTCATTCATAAGTTTTTGATTAACTATTTGGTGAGAGGAAACAGTATTAATGATCCGACAGCAATAGGAGTCCTATAACGTTGTATTTTACAATCTAATACGCATGGCGAGGGGGGAAAGGGATTGTTAATAATGGAGACTGACAATCCATTACTAGCAACATACTCTATCGAGTCGACCTCCACGCGGTTCACCCTGAAAACCATCTTAATTAAATTCTTATGAATTCATCCCTCTTGGTGAATGAACCTGTTTCGTCCTCATTTATCATCTGTCGTTGGTGCCCCATCAGTATATATTGATAGTGCAGGCGGGGTTACTACACATTTCATTATCACACAAAAAAAATACGGGCATGTTGAGTTTTACATTTACCACAACGAATGCAGTCGACAAATGCTTCTGCCCATTGGGAGTTACAGCTGTCAGTGAGTACATAAAGTGTCTTAATAATAATATTTTTTATTTATGTAAACTTAATTACAAACATTTTTGAATAGTTATCTACTAAGACAGGATATAACCTATCCGTGTACAAAATTTCATTAAAATCCGTCCAGTACTTTTTACAATGACAGAATAACAAATATACATATGAACTTTTGCATTTATTCTAACCACACATTTTATTTTATATATTACGTGGTCTAATTCTATTATCACTATATATCTTATTATATAATTTACTACATCTATGTACGATTAATGAGTATATATGTAATTTGCAACACCCTAGTATGGTTTTTGTAGAGGACAATTAATTAATGTATTAACATCTTTATAACCTCATAATGCATTAATAAACAAACAATTTAAAATATTAATGGAATAAATAAATTAAAGGATAAAAAAAAGTAGTAGTTACAGCACAGTCTTATAGTCTTTAGACAATAAATCTAGAGTTTATTGATACGCTCGTAAATTTATTGTTACATCGATCGTGTAATACAAAATGATTGCGCACTACGCGTATCGCCACACCGATCAATGTGAATATTAAAATAAAAAAATAATTGCCATGCGATCCTTCTTTGTGATACAGATAAAAAAAATATTTTTAAATTATAGACGTTTGCAGCCAGTTCCCATGCCACTTGCTGGCCAATAAAAATAAATTTAAAAGCCGCTCGTAGGTCATAGAGACTATAATTCTGGTTTGAATATACTTGATTGCTCGTAAAATAGTTATAATATTATGAGAACAAATAGATAGATTTTGTGCCACTGAGAAGTGATTTGAAACGTAATAAAATACATTGGATAGATTGAAAATATGTGAATTTAGAATAATATAAGATTATTTATTACCCTTCGCAAGATTTCTTTTGCACCGTATACACAATAAAGAAAATATTAAATTTTTTTTTACTGATTAAACGCAATTACGTCGTCTATTTTATAAGGATATTTTTTTGTAATCTGTATAAATTTATTTAATTTCCTTTTGGCGCCATATTAATTTTGCAACATCCTTCTTATTGCAAAGTTATATCCATAAATCCATGTCGTAAATTAAAAATTGTTTTTTTTTTAATCGCAAAGGACAAATTGTCTACATTAGTTAAAACTCTTTTCCTGTTACCAGTTTATAAAGTATTTGTATATTAAATTAAATACAAATTGGAGGAATTTTATATGTAAGTAGGTCATGTTTAATTTTTATTTTTATTTATAGTATTTCGCTTTATATATATAAAAAGAGTTTTGACTGATATAGACGATACAAATATTGCGTCGGTATCGAACTTGTAACCATTTTAAGACGAGGCAATGTTGGACCGCTCCAGACACCATCCACTCACAAATGAAGATAAAACGCTTTTAAAACAATAAAGAGTGCATTTTACTGTCACGTTCATTATTACCCTTCGTCTGTCGTCTCCGTTGATATTAAATTCGAACTGTCACCGAGCGCTGACACTGTCAAACTTTTTCTATTAACTTTTTCATTACGATTTGACAGGACATTCATAAATGGCGCGACATTGATGAATGGCGTCCGCCCAGACGCCATTGTAGAGAAATAGTACTGGCTAATGATGTTTACTTAGTTCTAATAATATTAGTAATTTAAGAGACAAAAATGTTTTTTTTTTAATAGTCCTGGGGACTTATTATGAACGTTTAAAATCGAAATTTACGGATTGAGCTGCGTTATAAATTAATAAAAATTAATCTTCACGTTTGAACCTAAATAGTCAGTGAAGTTTTCTCCCGCGAATGATTACGCTGTGGAATGAGCTCGCTGTCGAGGATTTTTTAGAGACTACAGTATGAGGTTCTTCGAAAAGGGTATATAAGGTTTCTTCAGGATTATATACTGTTTTTAATTTATGAAAACAGGACAATTTGAGAATACAATGTGTGAATACAATGGTTCAATGAATGGTTACAATATTTTTTTAATGGATGAAAATGGAATGATAACCCTATATAAGCTATCGGTATAGCTTAGCGGCAGTATGAGATGATAGGTGAAGATAAAAGCAGATTATTTAGCTTAACGAATTCGACAAGAATGAGGTATGATGGTCAATTAATATATTTATATTACTTATGGTTGACTGGTAGAGAAAGCCATTAGGTGTTAAGTTCGCCATATGTACACTTACTTATATAATTGTGTATTGAAGTTTAAATAAATAAATAAATTAGTAGCAAGATAATATAATAATAAAAACCTCTGGATATACATCGCCATCTAGTTCAAAACTAAGCAGAACTAACTAACTAGACAACTGATATACTTAAATACTTTTTTTTGTATCATTGTCACATCAGCCTTAAATTGTCCACTGCTGAACATAAGCCTCTTGGGGGTATTTACAAGTAGTTGCCATGCTTGGCAGGCGGATTGGCAACTGCAATTTTGGCTTTGGAGATGTTTTAAGAGAGACACTACTGCCCATACCTCTACCGTTACTTTACCTTTTACGACACCTACAGGAAAGGAAAGGGTGGCCTATTCTAAGCTGGGACTATACGGCGATATTGTATGATTACCTACATTTTTTTTTATTTATTTATTCTTAATTGACCACATTATAAAAAAATGGTATAAAAGGCGGACTTAGTACTATATAGTTTATTATTTTTAGTATATATATCGTCATCTCTATGGCAAATTTACGAATCTGCAGTTTTTTCAAATTTGATATTTCTTTAAAAATCTACATTTTGCATCATACTACTTATTGTGGCTTATTTTCAAATTTCTATCTCTAACGGTTAAAGAAATCGAGTAGCCCGAATCTCCATATTTTTGTGATATACCCAAAGTAAAGTTACTTAGCATATTTTTATAGTATTTTCTATAATAAACACTTTAATTTGAAAATTTCAATAATTATTTTATCAATTTTTCAATCCTGATTTAGTTATTTTACATGAATGATTGCTATAACGTTGTTGTTTAAACTGAAGTTCTCTCCAAAACACGTGATTTATACCTTGGTATATTTACGAAAGTGGCACTTTCGTTAGTTTGTCAGATATTAAAATAAATTATTTTCTTTGGCAACTTACGAAACTGCCACTTTCGTAGATTTACTGTTGTATAATTCAATACCTAGGAACTCTCATGTATGAAGATGCAAAGTAACGAATATGCATTTATTTCTGATACTTGTAATATAATAATAATTAATTAAGTGCATTCAATAAAAAACCGGATTTTAAAACTAAAATGTTAGCATGATCTTTTACAGTAGTCTTCTATCAAAAGTTATTTGCATTCTAATGTTTCAAAACGTTCCCCTGTAAAATGTATCTTTTTCAGTTTCGTAAGTTTACTATAGAGGTGACGATATATTATACTTAGAAAATACCCAGATCAATACAAATTCGTGAATGTGCATATATTTTACAAGGATCGAACTCGCGACCATCGGAATGTGAGGAAGGTATAATAAATATAAGGCGCAACCTAGGGGGTGACTCGATCGCGCGGGCGGTAAACAAACCGTGCTAAAGTGGTAGGTGGCTAAGAAATATAAAAGGCAATAACAATACGTCAGGCGCAGAGGCAGCCGCCAGCAATTTTAGGGGACACAGTGAATATAAACTTGCCCATAGTAATTCCATCACAGCCCTTAAGTGTTTGTAATATTACATTTCAGATGTCGATTTAAATTTTGTAATTAATTTGTTTATAAATTCTTAAGCATGTTAACTGTCTACAGCTGAACATAGGCCACTTCCCCTATTAGGAGGTTTTGCTAGTAGTTGCCAAACTTAGCAAACTTACGTTTAATATAGACTTTAACTATGTAATTTTTGCATACAATACAGTATAAATAAATAAACACAAACGCTCTGTACTCCAGCAAGTTGGAGGCAAACACATCTAATTTGCGGTTACCGGCTCAAAACATTATATGTAGTATCAATGCAAGAGATAGGGAAGCTTGCTTAGCCAACTCTGCTCTTCTTAATAAATAAACATTCAATCACACACACACACACACACACACACACACACACATGCTGTATTTTGTTTTTTTTAACTTTGCCTAAGTTATATACTAGAAATAAGTTTTAATGTTAAGTTTATTCTTGCACTCTATATCTTATTATTGTTATCTGTGTATTATAACACTAATTGGTTGCCTTGTATTTGTGTAGTCCATGGAGATGGGGCACTGGTAGAGATGGGCAATCCACCTGGGTGGGTTTAAAGTCTGGTGGGTAAAAACCGGGTGTTTTGGGTTTATTAGGTTTAAACCCCATAAACACCCAAATTTTTGGGTGTTTATGATTTTGTACTTCATCATCGTCATCTCAGCCGCAAGACGTCCACTATACTGGACATAGACAATATTATTATGCAGCCTACAGAATAAAAAACTTTTAATTTGATTTTGAGTTTATTAAGAAAGAGATGAAAGTAAAATGTAAAACTACAGTCAATCACTGTCAGATTCAGAGTTATTACAAGCGATGAATTGTATAGGTTCGATAGGCTCTATTTCGTCTAAACTGTTATGTTCATTTACTTGCTCAATGAAAGCTTCTAAGGTATTTTCTTCATTAAACTGAATGTCCTCGCATTCAGCTTTATGTTTAAGATTCCAGTTATAACAAATGAATGAAATTTTTTCAGTTCTTTCAGTTGTAAGTCGATTTCTTTTGTTATTATGTATGTAGCCTTGGATACTAAAGGAACGCTCAGTGGCTGCCGAAGTACAGGGAGCTGATAGAATACGAATCGCTACTTTGCTTAACTCAGTGGAACCACAAATACCTTTCCACCATATTAGGGGCTCAATGCTATCTAATGAGCTCCATACAAATCCTCTGGCCCAAAAGTTTTCTTTAGCTTTATAACACGCCAAATCTGCCATTACATTTGACAAACTTAAGTGTTGGCTTAAATTGTAGATAAACTCCATACCCTTAAGTTCTTCCTCTTGAGTAAGTTCGACTCCTAGAGTCCTGGGGTCTAGAATATATGCTGCAAAATGTATTGGCCTCATTGCCATATTGCATCTTGAAGATACTGATGTTAGAATCTGCTGTTTGCTTTCTTCGCTCAATGTCGAAATCTCATTTAATGCAAAACGTATCTTAGCTTGTACATCTCTAAATGTAATGTATGTGCGATGCAAACGATTCTGGTCGCTCTCTAAGTAAAATATGCTTTCAGTGACTGGTTCCAAAATACTTATACATTCCCCTGTCTTCGTCCAGAAATCATCACTTAGAATTAAATCTTTAATATCTCTTGAAATTACCACATCTTCTCTAACTGTTAATATTTGCAAAGCTATCTTATTTGCTTTCAAACTTTTTAACGAAGTAACATGACTTCCCCATCTTGTAGCACAAGGCAATTTTAGTGTTTGTGTAGAATCTTCACCCTGCCTTGATTTTATCAACAAGGAACTTAATCGTTGACTCCTTTTAACAGTTTTTATTATATTTATGGCTTGCATAATAAACACAGTTACTTCTTGTATCTTTACAATATCTTGGCACAACAAGTTAAGGATATGTGCACAGCAACCGAGAGGAACAACATGTGGATATTTGAGTTTTGTTAATTCGAATGCCTTTTGTATATTTCTAGCGTTATCGCCAATAAGTACAAGAAACTTATTTGCTCCATACACTTTCATTACTTTTTCAACTTCTTGGCTAAGGTATTATAGTGTGAGGATTACTTTCTGTATTCAAACTTTTAACGTATGCAGGTTGAGGTTTTGATATAAGAAAGTTTATTATTCCTTCATTTCTTAAATTAGACCAGCCATCGCACTGAAGGTGTAAGTAACTACAAGCATTTAGTTCCTCATTTAACTCAAAACGCATTTCTCTATATATTTTATCTAAGTATTTTGTCGCTAAAGCTTTACGTGAAGGTATTTTAAATTTTGGTTGCAATTTTTCGAAAAATTGTATCCATAAAGGATGTTGCACCATCGATAATGGCGTCCCTGTTACAAATATAGCTCTCGCTAATTCTGTTTTTATATGATCATCGGTGTCTTGAAACTCAGCATTTATTGTAGTGTTAGCAGACGACGAGGGGCTTATAAAAGAATCATTTGTCTCTATCTCTGACAGTCCAGACATTTTGGTTTTGGACGAGCTATCTTTTATAAGTTTCATAGAGTCTTTTAATGTTTCTGGAGATTTTGGACAAGTGATAAGATGTTGAAGCATTTTGGCAGCATTACTGAATTTGTAGACCTTATTACAAAGCTTGCAAGAAACAGACTTGTTTGGTAAAGTACGGTAGTGCTCCCATATGCGTAAATCTTTAGGTCTCCCCATTGAACCTAAAAAAATGAACGATGATTAGTTGGTCTGACGAAAATTCAACAATAGAGTGCCTATTTTTTTACAATGATTATTTCTTGTTATTTACAATAAATTTATTAAAAAAATAATAAAATAAATACAAAAAACCTTTGTAAAATTACATCTCCTCGGAGGATTAAACGCAGACGCTAGTTTATTATCGTATTGTTCTGTATTTTTCTCAGCAACTTCTTTAATTCGATTAGGTACTTACGCATATTATGTTAAAAATAAATATCTAGTACACATCTTAGGCTATCCACCATTATTATCCAATGACGACTCTCAGCTAACTATGCACTATCATCCAAAATAAACGTGTATGGAAAATTTTATCCCAGTCGGTTGAGGATTGAGGATAATTGCATCAACATACGAACATACCTACATACTTTTATTTACATAACGCAAGCTAAATAAAAGCTTGTAATAATACATCTAATTTTAAGTTAAAATTGTTAAGTGATCATGATATAATTGTATCATTCAAAAATCCACTTACCTTTAATTATTTCTTGTTAAGTATAAATATTATTTCAAATCTGCTCCCTTAATATGCACTTTTTTACTGCTTTTCCTACCTAACACGTTACCAGGAAGTCACGTTACCAGAGTCAGAGTAATAGTGAACACGTTTGACAGTGATTGTCGTCGCCTCATATTCAGCGTCGACGAATAGGGGAATCCCCAGTCATAATGTATTGCATGCGTGGCGGTCTTACTTCAAATCCATAAACAAAGAGATAATTACAGAACTCGATACTAGATGGCGCTGTTTTTGTTTGAAGAAAGTTTGCGGGCTAAAATACATAGAATTTCATCAATGACTTCCACAAAGAACAACATTTCTGTTTTTTCTAAGTCCGTATCTCTTCCGTATATTTCATAAGATATAAGCTTGGGCTACATTGTTATGCAACGTGATTTTGTCGCTGTCTTGCTAGCAGGGTTGACAGATATACGATTTAAATCGTACTCATACTATTATTTGTCTATTTTTTAATGTACGATCGTAAAGATTATGATCGTAATTCGCACAAAAACATACGACTTTTTGGTTACCTGGCAACATTTTTATTATGAAACGAACATGCTCACATCATCAGTCACATGCAACAATTTATTGGGGATTTCCCCTTCACATCTGGCAGTCCTGCTTGCTAGAATATAGGTAAGTCAGCCACAGTTACTGACGATCGATATTTAAAGGGTATTGTTTTTGTGCTAAATATTTCATAAAAACGTTATTTAATACTTTGTGGATTATTAATTTAGTTGATAATCACTGGAAGTAAAATGGATGCTAATTTGAGAGATCAAGATCTTCGTATAAAACAGTTAATAAAAGAAAATCTACGTAAGTACTCTTTTTATACCTAGGTAGGTAAGGTATAATAAACACAAAAGGTACTTAGATCGCGTGTGTTCGAAGCATTTATTCTAATAAATTTAATTTAAAATTGTAGAAAGAAAAAAATGTCTGCCAAGCCGTAGCCGAAGCCGATCTCCAAATATATTTGGCGATAGTGAGACCCAGTGTCCAGATGATTTACCCAGCGTCGTCGCAACAAAGAAAAAAACGAGGATAAAGTAAAAGAAAATTTACTGAAAGAAGAAACAAACTGTTCTAAATGCTTAATTTATGGAGAAGAGGATAAAAGAAATGAGTATTTCGGACTGTTAGTGGCTCAAGAATTTAAATATATACGGCCATGTGTGCGAACGAGGTGTTATGAAGAAATTTTAAAGTATCTACGGGAAGCAAAAGGCCAACATGTTGATCAACTGCAACATGAAAACACTGAAAATTAATTACTTTCATTTTATTATATATAGATTTTTAAAATTTCCTGAAATATTATTAGTTAACGTTTTATTTAATATTGTAGAATTGATCAATACAATTTATAAAAATAATTTATTGGTATTACTTACATATTTTCAAAAAAATACGTAAAAACCTATTTTTTTGGGTGATTATGGGAGTTTATGGGTGTTTATTGGGTTTTTACCAAAGCACCGGGTTTAAACCCGGTGCTTTGCCCATCTGTAGGCACTGGTGACTTGTAACACAGGTTCTTCTAAACCTACCGCAAGCACTAGTCTCTCACAAAATTGGTCTTCATATCAAATTGTACCTCATGTTGTTACTATATTCTACCTTTTGTGAAGAGAAAATAAACCATTCATTCATTCATTCATTCATTCATTCAATAAATCTTTGCAATAAATGTCATTCATTCATTCAGATCAATCAATATCAATAATTTATTATTGAAATATGATCTAACCATAAACACCGTAGCAGTCAACTATCTGTATATTTTAAATAAATAACAGATTAAAAAAATTAATAGCGTAAAAACCCACACGTTGTCGTCCAATAAAAGTTTAATTACACTATGCTCCCATGGTGTCGCGTTACAATCGATTGGATCAACTGTTTTTTTTTTTTTATTTTTATCATTATCAGAATAATCTTTGATGTTATGAATAAAATTTATGTGTTAATAATTGAGTTTATATTGTTTTTAATGAATCTCTCGTAATTTATTATTCTCAGGGGTATTTTATTTTTTAATGGATCAAAATGAAATAATGACCCTGCCAGTATTTTCTTTTTTTGATTTAAGAGTTTCCTTGTCGGTGCAACTAATTCTTATTGTTTTTTATGCAACTTAGAATGACAAGCTGACGGCCCACCTGATGGAAAGTGGTAACCTTCGCCTATAGACATGAGTAGTATCACGGACATAACAGAGTTAACAGACATAACAGACTGTTTCACTCATGATACAACATACGTTTTATACATTTTCTTCCAGCCAGCTCTATCCCAGACCATATATTTGACCTCCCTATACGACATGACACCTAGTGTTTCCTTTATCTGTCCCAAGTAGTTACTCCTTGGTCTTCCTCTTCCTCTTTTGCCCTCTATTTTTCCTTCTAATATGCTATTTCTCTATTCTTATAGTCTGTTATATACAGTATGTTCAATTTATACAGTATAGTGTTGATTAACTTAACTCATTCCTTAAAACCGGTCTTAGTATTTATATAATAGGTCATTCTAAATTTGTTTTTTCTAAAAAAAATATCTTGCTATCTTTTATATCTATTATATTATTTATAGATGCGAGAGGATAACCACAAAAGAACCAAAGTAACCGACATAGCCTGAAGGATAAGCAAGCTGAAGTGGCAGTGGGCTGGTCACATAGCTCGAAGAACCGACAACCGATGGGGAAGAAAGGTTCTTGAGTGGCGACTCCGAATGGGCAAACGCAGTATAGGACGACACTCCACTAGATGGAGTGACGACCTCAAATGCATTGCAGGGAGTCAGTAGATGCAGGTGGCTCAGACCCGTTCCTTATTACAGTCTATGGGGGAGATTTATGTCCAGCAGTGGACAGATAATGGCTGAAAATGATGATGATGATGATGAAGGGAACTTAATAGTCGTGCGATGGACAGCAGTGACTCATAAACATCACCAAAGCCCAAATGCTGTTGTTAACTCACCTGCCAAGTGTGGCAACTACTGGCAAACCCCCCAATAAGTGGACAGTAAACGGCTGATAAGATATCATGATACAGTACACTGTATGTTGATTTAAAATAATTATTATGTGTTATCTATTTGTGTAATAAAAACCATTACATTTTGTTGAGCCGTTTAAAAACGATTGAGTCACAAATATGCAAACTGTCATATTCTTGATACTAGTGGCGTTAACAGATAATGTTGATATTTTTAATCTTCGGTGTGAAGCCATACCAGAGGGAGACTTTGTACAAAAGTCGATTGCTTGGGTACCTCTGTCCCATTCGTGTTTCAACCGTGAAGCAGTTGTGTTTGCAGGGCTGTGTTTCAGTTTGAAGGGTGGGATATGGCGTGAACTCACTGGGTACAGAGGAATAACACCTGAGTCCTCAGGAACGGCAACGCATGGGGGTATCATGGGCGAAACAGTATACTCTGTTATGTCCATGGTACTGCTCATGTCTATAGGCGACGGTTACCACTTTCCATCAGGTGGGCCGTCAGCTTGTTTACCATTCTAAGTTGTATAAAAAAATGATGAAACTTTTTAACGAATCAGTACGTTTTTATTTATTTTTTTATTGGCTGGTTTATATAGAATGAATCATGAGAAGCGGCTCTTTTATCCCCCCTGAAGAATAAATACGTCAGCGCGCGATTATAAATCTAAAGGTGAACAACATTAGGTACATTTTTATGTTCCACGTTACGGTTTTCACATTATATGTATTTCATAGATTCGAACATATAAAATTCTGTTTGTATTTTCGTGTTTTACGATATCGTCGGATTTGATTTTATTACGCGACGAGATGAATGCTGATAATGTTATAAAGTAGACACTAGTTGTTTCCCGCGGGTTCGCTTACGTTTTTTTCACACTAAGTCTTTTCGTTTTCCAACCTTACTAATCCTACTATATTAAATGCGAAAGTTTGTAAGGATAGATATATGTTTGTTATTCGTTCACGCAAAATCTACTGAACAGATTTGGATGAAATTTTATACACAGGTATAGGTATAATATCGATATATCCTATCTTAATATTTTTTAAGACGGCCCAATTATTTTATTTTTAATTAATTAATTTTATATTTAAATAAAGTATCCTAAATACGTGCGTGCTGATGCGTTCGGTGCGAGATCAAACAAGTTGTTAAACAATTTGATCACTTACGTCATTGTTTGACGCATATGCTAAACAAACTGTGCGTGTTTCAATTTGCACCACGCTTTTTGTGTTCAATAAACGCATTTAGCGATGTATGGAGATTGCTAATTTATTTTATAAGGCAGACTGACGTCCATTTGATGGAAGCGGTTACCTTTGTCCGTAAACATTTACAAGTCGACGCGGATTAAGGATTGCTCCAGGTGTCTCAAGATTCAATTCTAGTCTAAATCTTTGAATTTTGGAATTAATGTTTGGATCATTTAAGAATGTCTGTAATGTCTATGTGCTTCGGAGAGTATTCTTATTTATTTATTTATTCTTTATTGACCACATTACAAAAAAAAATATCTGGTACAAAAGGTGGAATTAATGCTATAATAGCATTCTCTCCCAGTCAACGTTTGGCAAAATAGAAATTTAAATATGTATGCCAGAATCTAATTGGGTATGTCAGAAATCTTCGCGTGCAAAGGCAGTATGAAAACTCTTAACACTAGAGGGCGCCACCATCATACGAGTAAGTAGTGTTGCCACTCCAACTAGTTTATGGACGAGTATAAAAATAATGATGATTCGAGATAATCACTCCACGTAGTCGATTGCCCAACATTGCGTTGCGTACTGATAGTACAATGTAGTACTCGAGAACCTATCTTCCCAAAAAGTTTTCCTTTCCGATTTGGCCGTCTCGTCGCCAATCGAGCTAAATCGGTTATTCATGTTCACATGCGGATATCCTTAGATTGTAATCAGTTTTATTGCCCACCTACTGAATAAATAAATTATTCATTAACCGCAAAAACGAGGTAACAAACAAAATTTTTTCCCGAGTTCGCACGTTGAGTAAACAAGCGGGGGCCAATTTACGGCTACAATTACAAAAATACGCTCGAGCAAATACATTCTGGCGAACAATAAAGTCGCATTTAATACAATTACGTGGGATATATATTAGTGTTTATACTGTAAGTCGGCGCAAATGTTTGTTCCGACACGGCTTCGGGCGGTTGTGGTGTAAGCGATGAGAGTCAGCGGTTTTTTTTATACCACAATGGTGGCTAACCAACAAGCCCGGCTGACGGTAAACAGTTACTGTAACTTATGGATACCTATAGCGTGTGTCAAATCTTAAGAAATATTAATTTGTGTACTCTTTGAAGAAGGCCACTTTGTAAGTTTATAGAGAACTCGGTAGAAGATTATTCTACCACAGCATTTATTAGAGGAAACTATTCTATACGCGATCATTTAGAGAGGATTTGAGGGTGTGAGGATAAATTCCCCGTGAGTGACAAGTTTTATGACTGTCGAAAAATTCATTTGTTTTGAACCATAAGTGTACATTTAATTCACTCTAAAGATATCTAGAGGGGTGGCTATTTGGGAACAAATTCACCAAGAAATATTTCATTACTTTTTTTTTTAAATCTATTCCTATAAAAAATGAAATATCTTCATAGACACTATATTGTTTTTAACTAACAGAATATTTTCAATGTATTTCTTGAATCGATACAGAATATGGTCAAATAAAATTTGGGACTTATTTTTCTTATGTTATGAAAATTATACGCTTTTGGCTTAGATACTTGTTGAATTCGAATCTGACTGCCGAATAGTTTCCTCAATATATCGATTATATATTTGCCTTTATTAAACCTGGTTATATAAAATATGTGAAAGACGACATGCATATTATTATTAAATTGTGTTTTACAAAAAAAAAAAAACTACTTCAATTGTGGTAAAACCAGTTATTTTGACATAACAATTAAACAACTGAACCGGTTTTAGTGAAACTTCTATGGGACCAATATGTAAGCATATTCTTTTCTTTAAAAATAAATTTCCAAATCGGTTTACAATTGACGGATTTATGAGGTAAAAAACATAAAAAAATTACAACCGAATTTGACATCTCCTTCTTTTTGAAGTCGGTTAAAAAGTGTCGAAAAAAATAAGCTCAGTTCGATAAATAATAAAATGTCTATATTTTGTGAAGTTTAGAAGAGAATAGAAAACTGTCAGATAAATTGTTATATTTTTGTATTTCATATTTTGATTATAGAACAATAATAAAAATGACTACAGAGTTTTTACAACAAAAAGAGGTGTGAGTAAGCTCAGATATGATCGTTGTAAGGGATTTTTGGAAGAAGAAGGCAAGGCAAGGAAAAGGCAAGGCAATAATAATGAATCATAGTAATATAAAAAATCTATTATAATGCAAGAACCTTATAAATCTTGTGATAGAGACCGACCACGGTACATAAACCATAAGTTATCAAACGCTGCACCAGCTCCTGCACTACGTCCAAAGTTCACCGCTCCCGCTACCAATAAAGCGTCACCTAAAACAGCCCATAAACGTACATCAATGTTATTTGTGGCAGTCATTTGCCGACGAGCGTAACACACGACGATTACTAAGAAATAACGCTGTAAGTGCAAGCCGAATACCGACGAGACAATTTGTGAACGGATTTCACCGGGTGATGGCGATAAATATTGTTGTATTAATGGAAGTTTGTGTAAAATTAATGCAGTTACCGTTTCCTTCCTTTAAGGTATCTCCGAAACGCTGAGGCCCAAAAGTAGTATATCCGCTAGATATTTTTTTATGCAACGTTGAATAAGTTGATAATTTTTACCATACTTTCTGAAACTAGTAATTGTCATGTGTCATTTCTAAAAACTATGGTATTATGTCTCTGTTCCTTGTAATTGTAGTTCCCTACATATTTCATACTTTCCGCGAAGCACAGCCATACAAGTACACGAAGGTAATATCAATATCACTCCGATATCTATATATTGGGTTTCTCTGGACATTGATAGCGGAAAAAAGTTCATCATCCATTACGATATCGCCGTATCTTGTATAACTGATATTTAATTCGTTCTTGGGCCAATATATTTTTTTAATGGATGATAATGGAATGGTAACCCCGCCCGCGCTAACGGTATACGCTGGCTGGGCACCAGTGAGGGATGATAGGTGACAATAAAAAGACAGGTCAGGTAGCCTATCGCGATGGATTCACTTGGAATAGAACACGATAGTTTACAGGGGGAACCGCGAGGAGGTTGACCTGACAGGGTGTATTGTTAACAATGGGGCTACTAATCTTTATCTTTAACAATCCATTATCCCCCCACAAAAGCGAGGTAGCCCCAACAGCACTCTAAAACTGTTATTATATATGATTCGTAGGCACTGAGTGAGGTCTGCGTGCAGTTGACCCACAGACTGCTCGTGTAGAATGTTTGGCAGTACGCTTTGAAGAGTAAAAGAGAAAGAGAGTATTTATGCTAGAAAACATTAGACATAATTGATCATTTGTGAATGATCGTCCATCTAACCCTTTCCAACGTCTTGGTCGCACGACGTTTCCATTTTACAAGCGTATAAATTTGTAAGAACAGGGCCGCGCTATAATTCAATCGGGCGCAATCGTCGCCGGCGATATTTTTGTCGTCATGTCGTAAATATGTCGCCGTTGCGACCGACGCGTGTGGAGCGAAAGTGTCGCGCGACAAATGGTCCAGTTGTCACTGGAGTGTTATCGCCGTATTCATGAATCTTCGGAATTTTGTTGCAAGTTAATATATTTAATATACAATCTACAATAATATTATAAAGAGGAAAGATTTATATTTTTGTATGTATGTATGTTTGTAATGAATAAACTCAAAAACTACTTTGCCGACTTCAAAAACTCTTCCACCATTAGAAAGCTACATTCACCCTGATTAACATAGACTATATTTGTGTTAGAAGTCCTTACTAAAACTTTAGTAACGTAACTCGAGGTGTAAAAAAATGCTATAAAATATCTTTCATCGCGTGAGCTGCGGAAACTATTGGTGATAGAACAAAAGTATGTTCTACAATATTGAAGAAAATATCAAAAACTACAAAAAACTTCGCGACACTATATGTGCAACTATTATCGTTATGTCACAATAACCACTTTTTAAAATGTTGTAAAAATGTCCACCCGTGCGAAGCCGGAACGGGCCGCTAGTATTTATATATGTGTATATTTACATTTAATGTAGACGCATTAAATGTAGACACATCTATTTGTTTTATATATTTAAATTAAGGACCATGACATGAGGGATCTATTCACCATGATGTGTTATGTATAACATAGGCGCCTGATGCATAGTACATTGTATGTATCGCATATGTCAGAGACACGTCTGCCAATACACAAATGCTATCCCATTACCGTGGTGTCACACAACAAATCACCTCCATTGTCCGTTGATCCGAGGGGATGTTGACAGGGGTAGGAGGTTCGAGTTCCGTTCAATGCAAACTTGGTGTAACAAGCGTCTTAGTGCAAGACGATGCTGCAATAGTATGGAAGCGACTTGATTTATTTTGTTCTTTTAATAATAAAATATTTGTTGTTATTTGTTTTTGTTAGTATTTATGTGGGTGAAGGATAGGTTATGATGATGATTAGGTGATGGTGATGTTGATATATATACAAGTTAAAAGTGGTTGTTTCTATTCAATTATTTGATTTGTTGTATATATATGTATATAACTAAACATTTTGTTCCGCAAGAAAAAAAACACCGACTTTGAATTGGGGATAATTGTTATTTGTAAATTATGTATATAACTTATAAATAAAAAATAATTTTCCAAAGTTTATAGATGATGGAGTTATGAGGTAACAGACAAAAAAAAATACAACCGAATTGACACCAACTTCGTTTTTTGAAGTCAAATAAAATAAAATTAAAAATAAATAAATAGATACTGACAACAGTATAAAAGTAGTCTATTTTTCTGCCGTTATCAGTATCTATGGACTGCGTCATTCATTTACCATCAGATGAATCGCATTTCGTCATTTGCAACCGTTTTATTTATTTATATATTTATTTATAGGATCACCAACATAAGTTACAGTGAAACATTTCAATACAATACACTGGCAGATTAGATCTAACTGTTCTTACAGGGGGGAAAGGGATTGTTAGTAAGAGTGCAGCAATAACAAAGTGACGTGGCGGAAACTGTCATGGTTAATTCCTGATGAATTCATCATGATGGGCTAACTGGCCTGTTTTCATTCTCATCTATCACCCTTCACTAGTGCTCAGCCAGCGTATCCTGTTAGCGCAGGCAGAATTACCGTTACCATACCATTTTCCTTATAAAAAAAACTGTTCTTATGTTTAGAGGCAACCACAGTATGCTTTTTGTTTGTGAAACATTAAAATGGAATTAAATGATTAAATGTTATCAAATTAATAAAGATATTAACAGTATTTGCATATGATTAAATTACTTTAATTGAATTTAAATTAAATTATAAATAAACATAACATAATGGCGAGGTATAAGAACTTTTTAATTTAGACATAGATTATATATATATATATATATATATATATATATATATATATATATATATATATATATATATATATATATATATATATATATATTATATTCTACCAGAGAGAGACTTTGTACAAGTCTTTGTACCTCTATTCGTGTTTCCACCGTAAAAATCGGTTTGAAGGGTGGGATATGGCAGTGAATTTACAGGGTACAGAGCAACAACATTTAAGTCCTCAGGAATGGCAACGCATGGGGGGTATCATGGGCGAAATAATATACTCTGTTATGTCCATGGTACTGTTCATGTGTATAGGCGACGGTTATCAATTTCCATCAGGTGGGCCGTCAGGTTGTCATTCTAAGTTGTATAAAATATATATAATAAAACTGTTTCATTTAACTGTAAATGCAGGCGGCCTTTGTGCAATCTCTTGACACCTTTGACAAACATTGGCTGTGTTTCGGTGTACAAGAATGTAAATGAAACTTTTATATCGCTGATTATTTGATAGATAGATAGATAAAGAGTATCTATCTATTTAGATAGATACTCTTTATTGTTTCCTCTAAAAGATTACAATAGTAAACTTATTATAAATATTTATTTACACTACATTAAACTTATTATAATTGATTTGAATTATTTTGTTTAATTCCGTTTCTATTAGTATGTGTGTGACTGCCAACACTCGAAGATTGAACAACAAAACGTATTGAGAAATTGGTGGTCAATCTTCGTGTGAGTGATAGAGTGATATGAATTACTATTGTAGTTCATATCACTCTATCACTACACTAATACACTAACACAGATAATACCCAGTTTAGTAAAATACTTGTAATGAAACATTTTCATTCAATTTGAAATTCGAACATAGAGGGAACACAAAATGGGAACTTAGACTGTCTGATTGACTTGGAAGAAACTGAGATAATATTTCTTGGTCTTAAAAATAAAAATAAAAAGCTGTAATTATTAAAACATTAAGTTGTATGGGGAGTAATATAGGACCTTATGTGCCCTTATTCTAGAACTGGACAGAACACTAGAGGAGAACACGTCTAGTTTAATTTCTTTTTCTATCATTTGGTATTCGTTTAAAAGTAGCATATTAAGATGGCTCCACCTTTACACAAGTTATCAATAAAATCAATTACAGCAGATTAACACAATCGCACTATACCAAGTCGGTAATTGCCCACTTCCTGCAAAACAAGTGTTGTAACACGTATGTACATTGAATATATTAACTTGACACGCCGCTTGATACTGTATAATTAATGGAACACGTTGGAAACACGGCAGAAATTATTGCGACGGGCTCGCTAATTGTTTTTATGGTGTG
This sequence comes from Galleria mellonella, assembly GCF_026898425.1. Lineage (NCBI taxonomy): Eukaryota > Metazoa > Arthropoda > Insecta > Lepidoptera > Pyralidae > Galleria > Galleria mellonella. The sequence continues at coordinate 2,198,699 of NW_026442087.1, forward strand.
GAATGGAGACATTGGAATTTTATATAAGACAATTTGCTGAGATGCCGACTTTTGACGCATTAGAAATGAGATCCAGTTGAAATTACGTCAAAAACGTCAAGTTTTATAATGGTGACGTTTAGTTTAACGTTCATTTTTAGTATTATTTAAGATTAGTTTCCAGAGGAGACCCGGTGCCTTAAAGTAGGTGCAGGCAAACGATCATGCTTATACCAGAGGGAGACTTTGTACAAAGGTCGATTGCTTGGGTACTGTCCTATTCGTGTTTCTACCGTGAAGCAGTTGTATTTGCATGGCTGTGTTTGAAGGGTGGGATATGGCGTGAATTTACTGGGTACGGAGGAATAACACCTGAGTCTGAGAAGGCGACGGTTATCACTTTATGGGAGGAAACATCTTTGAGCGCGCTGTACGCGACCATCTAGGCTCTAAGGTATGGGGGTGAATTCCCATCAATGACTAGCTATACGATAGTAGAAGGTGGCCATGGGCATCGTATTGAAGAATTCATCTGAGCATAGTCCATTGTATAAGTGGTGAAACACATAGAGTGAGGAAAAATCTCTCTTAAGACTTAAGGGTTCGATAGTTCGTCGTTGGACTGAGTCGAACGGTTCAAGCTAGTATCTATGGTAAATGATCCCGCCCATAAGTGATAGTAATACTCCATGTGGGGCTGGATTTGCGATTTGTAGAACATTAGAACATTAATCTTTGATCCGGCGTGAAGTGTTACTTCGCTCTATTAAGCACAACGAGTTTTTTGGATGCCAGTTTCACCTTATCTTTGAGGTAGCCGAGGATATCTACATCATTAGAGATGGTGACACCAAGAATCCCAATGCTTTCAGAGATGTTAAGGAACGTGCCCTAAAAGTGTGGGGCCATAGCTAAATGGGTTTCTTTTAGCCATGAACACGCAAGCTTTTGTCTTAGTAGTTTAACCAAACTGGATTAAGTTTTGTCGTCTCCAATCAGAGATCCCAGATAAAGTTCTCTAGATTGCGAACACAAGCAGTTATTTTGGTCACTTTGTACAGGTTTGTAGAATACTTTAGTTTTTACGAATAAGGCTTTTTATGTCCCCCCTTGTTCATCACGTTTATGATTCGAACTCATGATGTTTTGGGTAATTAAATGATACCACTGTGTCAAGACTCTTGTCTATTGAAATTACTTTGTTAAATATGTAGCAGTGTATATAATTTATAGTCTATGGTTAACTCATGAATTGCCATACAAGTCAGTATTACAGCTCGAACTCAATAAACCAGCATTATAATTACGAACAGACATCGTATTTTATCTTTATAGGTACGAACACTAGTGCAAGCATGTGCATTATTCATGCGCTTTATTCATGTAAGTTAATATGCGATTTTTAACAATGTAAAAGACCATGTTTCTAGGTAAAGTTGTTAGTCCAATAAAAAGTAGGGAAAAGACTTGTAATGTATTAGGTTCAAAGAATATCTAATGAAATTAGAGGGGAATATTAATTCACTTATTAATGTTAATGCAAAAAATGCTTTCATTTTTTCTTTTCTTTTTGCATTAGATGTAGAATGTAGCCAATTAACTGCACATATGGTGGTTTTACATGTAAATTTAATTACAGAAGCAATTTACAATTTAATGTACTTTTCATAAAGACTAACCTCCTCTTGTTTATAAAGACGTCAAACCTTTTTTAAAGTTATTTTAGCTATTGAAGGGTTTTATCCTTTCCTTTTGCACTAATTTCTGAACCTGACAGACAGTGACAAATCACTCCAATAGGGCCTAGCAATGTCTCTGTCGACCTCCACGAGGTCCCCCTAGAAACCAACATGCTGAATTCGAGGTGTTATTAACGCAATAGGCTAACTGACCTGCCTTTTCATTCTCACCTATCATCTTTCACTGGTGCCCCGCCAGCGTATATCCTTAACGTAAGCGAAGTTACCATTCCATTATCACCCATTAAAAAAACACTCCAATAGTTAAAGTTGGTTTTGTAGGATGTTTTAATTTTTTTTTTAATAAGAGAGTAACTTTTTCACACGGCTGCAGTATTTTTCATTCTTGTGAGCAATTTTTTAATTTTTTCTTTGAATGTCTACATCTCATATAGAATATTATCTTGTAAAAACTCAATTTAGTAGACAGATAATATAAAGTAGCTTTCGAGACAATTCATTAAGTCGTGTTTCACCTTTTAAATGGCATTGACATTAAAAATAAATTATTTATTGCTCTCAATATCCACTTGGTGGAAAGCGGCTACCGTCTCCCATGAATACTTACAACACATAAAACAGTCTATGTGCAACAAACGACAGTACAGTACAATTACTTGTTGATTTATACATACACACACACACACACACACATATATATACAAGGTTTTGTATTATTAGAGTGAATGGGCATTGTTTGAGTTTTGCCTGTAAAACCTTAGACCTCACCATCTCTTAAGATCATGGCGAGATTGTAGTTACAGGCGCTCATATTTGATATAAATATATATCTTATTTATCAATCTGTAATTAAACTAAACATCTTTAATGGCTAACATTTTTTTATGCAACTTAGAACGGCAATCAAGCTGACAGCCCACCTGATGAAAACTGATAAACGTCGCGTATAGACCTGAGCAGTACCAAGGGCATAACAGAGTGTACTATTTCGCCCATACCCTCCATACGTTGCCATCTCTGAGGACTAAGGTGTTATTCATCTGTACTCTGTAAATTCACTGCCATATTTTATTTATTTATTTATTTATTTGGGCACAGCAACAGTATTACAATTCACATTAAATTAAATATAATGAATTTTATAATTAATTGTTTTAAAATTGTATCATTAATTGCTAACAGCGTTAGCTTATACTAGATTCAACATTATATATAATAACTATAGAAAATGAGAACAATTATATATTAAACTCAGACACTTCTTTTGCCATTTTAAGAAAAGAATTTAAATTATAACAAAAATGGTGCGGAAGAATCATTAAAAGTTACATTGTTATTACAATAAGGACAGAGATACCCCTGTTTTAAACGGAAACAAGTTCAAATCTTGGATTTTTGACTTTCAAAGTCTCATGCCAAGCTTTGAACTTAAATTACCTCTGGCTTCCAATCTATCAATATGGCTAATAACATATGCATTTATTATGTCGAAAGCGCATTTTTTTTTCTAGTCATTTTATTGCTTTTGAGACAATATAATCGTAATGATGTGAATAAATTAGTCCTTGACAACAGTTTGGCGACTCATTAATATTTTATCTGTGTGTTCTACCTACACCTCAACATAAACAAAATACTATGCAAACACTACTGTATGACACAGAGCAAGGAAACAAGTTTTGGATGGCTAATAACTGCTTATTTAAAGAATTATATATACCACTTATTATGTAACATTTTTTTTTCTAATGCCATAGTAATTAGTATTAATATTTTATCTGTGTATTCTACCTACACTCAACATAACAAAATACGTGTATGACAAAGCACGGATCTATTTTAAATTTCCCTCTCAGAGTTCAAACGCGTGTAGGTACAAAGTAAACAGCAATCTCTACTCTGTGACATTAGAGTAAGACAGTCACAGTGCCATTCGGCAAGATTTACAACACAGTTGACGTTTTAACGATAATACGCATTTACGAGTATTTATGTGTATTTACGTGTATTTACGGCCGGCGAGAAAGCTTGCCGGTTTAATTGTCGAATAAAATTGAATTTACAGCCACTGATTTATATGCTGCCAGCGATTGGGTGGCGTTTACTGCCTTTATGAAATATGCCCGTGTGGATTTGGGGCGTGCGTTTTTGTTGCTTTTGATTTCATTTGAGCTATTGCACAGGGCTAGGACAAGCACCAACAGCATTCTAAAAGTAATAGGCGGTAATTACAACTCGTCTAAAATTGGGCATTGCATTCAGATGCTGTTCTAGTCGGCTGGCTCACATCTGAGTGAACTGCTTTAATTAATTTGCTTTTCTTTTTTACTAATATAGTTTGTAAGAAAACTGTTACTAACAAAATGGACCAAATTGTAGTCTGAGTAATAAAGTATATTATTATTATTCTTTAGTTTCTATATGCAAATTACTATTACATGGTTGACTGGTAGCGGACACCGTCCGGTGTTAAGTCCGCCAAATGTACGTAGAATTTTACTGTGCATTAAAGTTTAAATTAAATAAATAAATATTACACATTACGCTAGACAGGTTGTAAATGTATAAAATTTAATTCTTATCCAACTGACCTTGGGGCCTACTCGATATTTCGTAGCTGAACGAAACGCAAATGTGTTTTTAAAATTACATACCGTTTAAAAATATTTAAAATGTTAAAATATCGTTTCTTTGGACTATTATAGTAGAATTTATGACGAATGAAATGTTAAGCTTCATTTACAGAGTCGATTTGGATTTTTTTTTTTGATGGGTGAAAGTGGTATGGTAACCCCGCCTGCGCTAACGGGATACGCTGGCGGTGCACCAGTGAAGGGTGATAGATGAGAATGAAAACAGGCCAGTTGGCCCATCATGATAAATTCATCAGGAATTAACCATGATAGTTTCCAGGGGGAACCACGAGGAGGTCGACCTGGTTGGGTATATTGCTAGCCATGGGATTCTCAGTTTCCTTTACTAACAATCCCTTTTCCCCCGGTCGATTAAGATTAGAAAAATAACCATGATATTAAGCTTTAAAATTCGGTGCCCCGCTAGTATATACCGATAACGCAGGCGGGGTTACCATTCCATTTTCTACCGACTTTAAAAAGAAGAAGTTTCTAAAATCGGTTGTATTTTTTTTTATGTTTGTTACTAACCAACCAATTATAATAGAAGTTAAGATAGAAGAAAGGAGGGGTGGAGGGAGACTAAGGCATAGTTACACCAGGCAGATCAAGGAAGTTGGTGTCGTGTCGCATCAAGAGGTGAAGAGACTCACTGAAAATCGTAGTGAGTGGCAAGAGCTCCACCGACAAGAGCGCAGCTCTTAAATAGGATAGATAGATAGATAGACTAACCAACTTTACTATGAAATTTGATATATACGTACTATATATAATAGAGAAGGTTACAGAATACTTTTTATCCCGGTTTTTTTTTGATGGGTGAAAATGGTATAGTAACCCCGCCTGCGCTAACGGGATACGCTGGCGGAGCACCAGTGAAGGGTGATAGATGAGAATGAAAACAGGCCAGTTAGCCCATCATGATGAATTCATCAGGAATTAACCATGATAGTTTCCAGGGGGAACCGCGTGGAGGTCGACCTGGCTGAGTATATTGCTAGCAATGGGATTCTCAGTCTCCATTACTGACAATCCCTTTCCCCCTTTTTTATGCCGGTTAGTATTTATTCCGGTCACGCTGATGATGTCGCGGGTAAAAAGCTAGTTCTTCTATAAATAGGTACTTTAGGGACATTAAGATTAAGCGCATTCACGGGGCTATTTGTCGTATGCGCCCAACCGTCCCGTATGCATGCTATGCGCGTCGACACGGGGAAATTATCATATAAACAGCGTTGGTACAAGCCATTGCGTCTCTAAACGTTTTATGGGGGAATATTTATAAATGCAAAACGTACCTTAAACGGTTATCAAGCGTAGTTTGCAAGCTTGGACTGGAGGTGAGAAGAGGTGGATGTGGCAAATTTTAATTTGTTTATTGTAGAGGTAATTCGAAAAAAGTTCTAGAAAAAAAAAAAGGTTTTACGGATATAGATAATTGAAGATTAACCCTTAATTGAGGTATTTAAAGTGTATATAAAATATGTTATTTTACCATGTAATTTTTATATCAAAAATCTCTTTAAAGCGACTATTGTTTTTTTTTTCACTTAAGCAATAATTATATTTATCTATATTTTATTTAAAACTACATACTTGTGATATACAGTGATCTGTATGTGTCATTCATTATTTTTTTTTAATGTTGAAGGGACTCGCAATTGTTCACGAGCTCAACTGATGGATGATGTGATGATGTTGTCTACAGGAGATTTAGTTTATTCACTTTTGCCCTAAATTGCTTAAAATCGTCATAGTCGTAGAATACTGACGGATCTGATATTACATATAAAGATCCGTCAGTATTCTACGACTATGACGAATATATAATCCAAAAACATTCGTTGTAAGAAAATACAGAAAGTGTATACATAATACATAAATTAACTATGAAACTGTAGAATCCGTAGGATGGTGGAAAATTTCAGTAGTGAAAGATTGCCCCAATATGATGATATATATATATATATATATATATATATATATATATATATATATATATATATATATATATATATATATATATACACTAAACCTACTTTATTAAACGCCATTTTCACCGCCACATCCATAGTTATTTCTTACCAATTCAGATGTACTGGGTCGACTTTTTACATGCCACGACACTTGTAGGTATTTTAATTGATATGTCTCCGCTGTCCAGCCCATACTCAGTGGAACGGGGCTTGGTCGTTTGAAAGTGGCCAAGTAGTAGCTATAATTTATATGTATATAATATATTTTAGTTCTTATGTTTATTAGAATTTTGTTGTTTACGTGTTATAAGGGCATGGAGTAATTTGAAAACAAAATAAGTTCCGGTATAATTTTTAAAATATACAAAAATTTTGGGTTTTGTTCAACATGAAAACATTTAGTTAATTTCATTTAAAAGCTAAATAACTGAATCGATTTTGATAAAATTTCTACGGATTAATCTGTACGTGTATTGTTTGAGATAAAAGAAATCTGTTTACAAATGACGGAGTTCTGAGGTGCAAACCTAAAAAATACAATAGAATTAAGGACCTACTTCTTTTTTAAAGTCGGTTGAGATTAACCATCATTAGATAGAGCGATTCAAGAGTTGTACTGTTTATATTGTATATACATATCTAATGATGAAAATCGAATTTAAATCCATTGCAGGAGTTTAAGAGGTCTTGGCGTACAGACAGCAGGAAGCCAGTTTGTTTTATACTATGCAGAGTTAGAGACAGTAAAACTGGAAACGTTTTTTTTTAAATAAGAAATGAGTTTGATGGTATGAAATGAAATAAGTTTATTTGCATTAAACAGCCTTAAAATTTGCCACTAATTGAATTGCCTTGAATAATGTAAGCATTGCCCGTATGGTCCCGGCATAGAATAGGCCACTACTTCCTATCCCGTGGGAGTTGTAAGAAGCTATTAAGGGAGTTAATAGTGGAGAGATGGGCAGCAGCGTCTTAAAACATATCTAAAGCCTGAGTGCGCTTGCAAATCCGCCTGCCAAGTGTGACAATGTGAGCACGTGTGAGCACCAGAGGGAGACTTTGTACAAAAGTCGATTGCTTGGCTACCTCTGTTCCATTCGTGTTTCAACCGTGAAGCAGTTGTGTTTGCATAGCTGTGTTTCGGTTTGAAGGGTGGGATATGGCGTGAATTTACAGGGTACAGAGGAATAACACCTGAGTCCTCAGGAATAGCAACGCATGGGAGGTGTCTGTCAGTATACTCTGTTATGTCCATGGTACTGCCCGTGTCTATAGGCGACGGTTACCACTTTCCATCAGGTGGGCCGTCAGCTTGTTTGCCATTCAAAGTTGTATGAAAAAAAAACGTAAATATATTTATTATTGCCACCTTCAAATTTTCTTAGTGACGCGACGTGACACGGGCGTACAAATTCTTGCGTACCGAGGAATTCATCGCCCAGCTGTTGTCATTTTAATTGATATGTCTTCTGTTCAAGGGAAATGTGACTTGGCAACATATTTGCAGTTTGACGTTCGTTATTATGCCATGACGACTATTTCTCATCAGCTTGAATAATATGTTATTTTTTATTGATAATAATTATATTTTTTTAAATTTTTTTGTCTTTATTTCAGGCGTTAACTGTACACTGTTGGACATAAGCCTTCCGTATAAGAGGAGTTTTGCCAGTAGTTGCCATGCTTGGTAGGCGGGTTGGCAACCGCAGTTAGGGTTTTAGAAATGTTTTAAGTGGGACGCTGTTGCCTTATCCTCCTAAATTGCCGATCCTTACTAAAACTTTTGTAACGTAACTCAAGATGTAAAAAATGCTATAAAGTATCTATTGTCGCGTGCGCTGCGAAAACTATTGGTGATAGAACAAAAGTACGTTCTACAATATTGAAGAAAATATCAATAGCTACAAAAAACTTCTTGATACTATATGTCTAAACATTATCGTTATGTCACAATAACCACTTTTTAAAATGTTGTAAAAATGTCCATCCGTGCGAAGCCTACATAACAACAAATCTAAAAACACGCAAACGTTCCTCGGTATGTTATTACAGTAATTATATTAATAAAGTTGCAAGTACTATGTAATACTTACTACCAATAAAACTCCATAAAAAGCCATAGACAGGAGACCCATTAAACTGCATGAAACCCATAAAAATAGTGTTAATTTCCGTCAGCCGCTCTTGGTATATATCCACTCGTAATTATAATTTAAAATTTTCCGACCGACTGACATATGTAATGGCTTCAGAGGGCAGATGACAACGCTTGGAGAATTTTTATGTCCCCATATCCCATGTTCCATGCCTACTCGATCCCTTACAATGTTAAAACGTTAGTAAACGTACACACTCAACACTTCGTTTTATATATAAAGCAACAAGAGTCATTTTTGAATACATCGCGAATTTATGTATGAATTTCTTATATTTGCTTATGGGCCGACTACAAATTTTTGTTTTGCTCTCACAAAAAAGGTAATAGGATCTTATCGCGTACAATTTAAGGTTGATAATACAATGATTTTTAGAAATGTAACTGCCCAACATTTTCAACGTGGACAATGTCTAACATGTAAAAACAAACATAATTGCTATTATAGATGTGTGTCTATTTATTTCACACTCGATTGCTCAGTAATTTCTCAGTTGGTTCTTTCGCGGTGACATTTTTATTGTTATGAATTGTCCGGAATTCAGTTTTTGTTCAGCTATTAGACTAAAATAAGGTACAAACTTAGAAACGTGTTTGTACATTTACTTTTTTGTACCTATTTGTACTTTTAACATATGAATTACATACAATTCTCATTAAGATTGTGTCTTATAACAAAAAAATGCCTGAAATTGTAGTGGTTATTTTGTTTAAAAACTAAATCTGAACCGATTTTGATAATCTGAGCTAAAAGTATATTCTTTCAGAGAAAAAAAGAATATTCCAAATCGGATTATAATCATCAGACAAACACAAATATGTACAACCAAATTAAGAATCTTCTACTTTTTGAAGTCGATTGAAAACAGTAATTATTAGTTTTTACCTGAGTGAGACTTTGTACAAAAGTCGTTTCCGGACCTCTGTTCCATTCGTGTTTCTACCGTGAAGCAGTTGTCGACTGTGTGTGTGTATGTGTGTGTCGTTTGAACTGGAGGTTTTGACCTGATCAATGGCAACCAGTATCCGAAACAGTATACTCTGTTATGTACATGGTGCTGCTCATGTCTATAGGCGACGATTTCCATCAGGTGGGCCGAGCTTGTCACATGATACAGCATGGGGTTTTTCAAAAGGGGGTAAAGAGATTTCTTCAGGGTCGGCAACGGACGCGTAATACCTCTGGTATTGCTGGTGTTCATAGGCTACGGTAACCATTTACCATTAGGTGGGCCGTATGCTTGTTTGCCACCTCAGCGGTATAAAAAAAAGCTTGTTTGGCATTCTAAGTTGTATAAAAAAAATAGTAATTGTACCTACAGGTTTAAAAAAAAAACACTAGATGGAATCAGTAGGTACTGCTGTTGATTTCAAATTTTGATACATATTGGGAATAAAATTTTTATTAATGCGATAATTTGAAATCATCACAATAAAGTTTGTTTGTTTGTCACAACTTGCTTTTCACACGAACTATGTCATGTAAATATTGAAAATTATGTTTCATCGTCATCACCATATCAGCCTTTCACTGTCCACTGCTGAACATAGTCCTTACTTGTTAATAGGCAGATTGGCTGCAGTTAGGCTTTAGAGATATTTCAGGAACAGGGACGCTGTTGCCCATCACCTCTTTAGTGTTAGGATACCCTCGGGAAAGATATGGGTGGCCTATTCGGACCACAGGGCATTTCATGTTTTGACATGCGACGCATCAGATATTAATGACTACCGCCGCCCGTGATCACCCATAACACCAACGGCATTGCAGGTGTGCTGCCGGCCTTTTAAAAAGGAATATTCACTTTTCTTGAAGGTTATGTTGTCGTATCGATAAATTATTAAATTATTACGAAATTACGTATATTATAATACTATTATTATCAACTTATTAAGTAAAAAAAAAAAAAAGAGTTCAAATTTTTTATAATCCAAGATTTAATTTTCTTGTTATTTTTAAATAGTTTAAAAAACAGTTGTATTTTAATCACAAAAACTGGAAATAAAAATTAAATTCTCTCAATAAAAAATCAGATAAAAATAACTAATTAAATAAATACTATTAATATATGACACATTTATAATTCTTGTAACACTAAATTACCGAATACGATCAGAGAACGAGATAATTTAGTACATACAAAATTCCTCAATACATAGATTTCCCTTCCAGAGACTCATATATTTAGTAAGATCAGTTATTTTGTTTAAAAACTAAACCGCTGAACCGATTTTGATAAAAATTCTATGGTACTGAGCTAAAAGTATATTCTTTCAGAGAAAAAAAGAATATTCCAAATCGGATTATAACTGACGGAGTTATGGTAACAGACAAACACAAATATGTACAACCAAATTAAGCTATTTTAGTCGATTGAAAACAGTAATTATTAGTTTTTACCTGATGAGACTTTGTACAAAAGTCGTTTGCAACTGTTCCATTTTTTCTACCGTGAAGCATAATTGAACTGTGTGTGTGTGCATGTGTGTGTCGGCTTTGAAGGGTGGGATATAGCATGGATTTACAGGGTAGAGAGGAATAATACCTGAGTCCTCAGTAATGGCAAATGGGGGGTCAATTAAAACTGATGATATATCTGTTATAGGCGACGGTTACATCCATCAGGTGGGCCGTCAGCTTGTCACGACGGACAGCATGGGGTTTTTCAAAAGGGGGGTAAAGAGATTTCTTCAGGTCGGCAACGGACGCGTAATACCTCTGGTATTGCTGGTGTTCATAGCGTCATTTACCATTAGGTCGTATGCTTGTTTTCAGCGGTATAAAAAAGCTTGTTTGGCATTCTAATGTAAAAAAAATAGGACTACAGGTTTAAAAAAAAAAACACTAGATGGAATCAGTAGGTACTGCTGTTGATTTCAAATTTTGATACATATTGGGAATAAAATTTTTATTAATGCGATAATTTGAAATCATCACAATAAAGTTTGTTTGTTTGTCACAACTTGCTTTTCACACGAACTCTTATTTATATTTGTTGGTATATTTTTGTTTATTGTTACCATGTTGTTCCCACGATTGGCAACCGCAGTTAGGCTTTAGAGATATTTGACGGGACGCCCCCCCCCCTTTAGTGCAGTCCAGTAAAGGGGCAAGTTTTAATATACAACAAGATGCGCCCAATCTTGAGGGGCTGAAGCGCTTACGACATTACATTTTTATCCACTTTTCTAATGCCATACAGTCCTCGGCACGTTTTAACCTATTACCTTAACTTGGGTGGTATAACTACCGCTTACTAACGAGTTCAAATTTAAATTTATAATCCAAGTATCTAATTACCTATTTTTTTTTTATCTCCAGATAAAAATAACTAATTAAATAAATACTATTAATATATGACACATTTATAATTCTTGTAACACTAAATTACCGAATACCTCTAACCTCACACAATCTTAGACGCAACTGTTCTCGATACGACTAATCATGCCACCCCCTAATACGCCATTTTGTAACAGCGTCCATCTTGAATTTGAAATTTTGACATAATGACAGTATTCTGCAGTGTAGTCCTATTATTTGATACCCATATTGTGGTGGTTGTGGAAAAATATATACCTAGTCCGCCATATTGGAACGGCGTCCATCTTGAATTTTAAATTTTGACATAATCATCGTGTTTTACTAGTGTAGCCCTTTCATTTGATACCCATATTGTTTGGGGGTTAAGGAAAAATATGTAATCCGCCATTTTGTATCGGCGGCCATCTTAGATTTATAATGTTATTGATTTTATTATATTGTATTGTCATCTAAATTAAATGTGTGTACCAAATTTCAGATCAATCTGACAACGGGAAGGTGCTTAAATTCCAATTTCTAATTTTGACCCAAATAAATAAATACCGTACGGGTCGAGCTAAATAAAACCGTTTAAAAATGCTATAAAGTATCTTTTGTCGCGTGCGCTGCGAAAACTATTGGTGATAGAACAAAAGTATGTTCTACAATATTGAAGAAAATATCAATAGCTACAAAAAACTTCTTGATACTATATGTCTAAACATTATCGTTATGTCACAATAACCACTTTTTAAAATGTTGTAAAAATGTCCATCCATGCGAAGCCTACATAACAACAAATCTAAAAACACGCAAACGTTCCTCGGTATGTTATTACAGTAATTATATTAATAAAGTTGCAAGTACTATGTAATACTTACTACCAATAAAACTCCATAAAAAGCCATAGACAGGAGACCCATTAAACTGCATGAAACCCATAAAAATAGTGTTAATTTCCGTCAGCCGCTCTTGGTATATATCCACTCGTAATTATAATTTAAAATTTTCCTACCGACTGACATATGTAATGGCTTCAGAGGGCAGATGACAACGCTTGGAGAATTTTTATGTCCCCATATCCCATGTTCCATGCCTACTCGATCCCTTACAATGTTAAAACTTTAGTAAACGTACACTCAACACTTCATTTTATATGTAAAGCAACAAGAGTCATTTTTGAATACATCGCGAATTTATGTATGAATTTCTTATATTTGCTTATGGGCATCACTAAAATTTTTGTTTTGCTCTCACAAAAAAGGTAATAGGATCTTATCGCGTACAATTTAAGGTTGATAATACAATGATTTTTAGAAATGTAACTGCCCAACAGAGGTTTTCAACGTGGACAATGTCTAACATGTAAAAACAAACATAATTGCTATTATAGATGTGTGTCTATTTATTTCACACTCGATTGCTCAGTAATTTCTCAGTTGGTTCTTTCGCGGTGACATTTTTATTGTTATGAATTGTCCGGAATTCAGTTTTTGTTCAGCTATTAGACGGCGTATGTTGAAGTATGTAAGGTACAATGTTTTCGTACTTAGAAACGTGTTTGTACATTTACTTTTTTGTACCTATTTGTACTTTTAACATATAAATTACATACAATTCTCATTAAGATTGTGTCTTATAACAAAAAAATGCCTGAAATTGTAGTAACATCAGTTATTTTGTTTAAAAACTAAACCGCTGAACCGATTTTGATAAAAATTCTATGGTACTGAGCTAAAAGTATATTCTTTCAGAGAAAAAAAGAATATTCCAAATCGGATTATAACTGACGGAGTTATAAGGTAACAGACAAACACAAATATGTACAACCAAATTAAGAATCTTCTACTTTTTGAAGTCGATTGAAAACAGTAATTATTAGTTTTTACCTGAGTGAGACTTTGTACAAAAGTCGTTTGCTTGGGTACCTCTGTTCCATTCGTGTTTCTACCGTGAAGCAGTTGTGTTTGCATGACTGTGTGTGTGTGCATGTGTGTGTCGGTTTGAAGGGTGGGATATAGCAGTGGATTTACAGGGTAGAGAGGAATAATACCTGAGTCCTCAGTAATGGCAACGCATGGGGGGTATCATGAGCGAAACAGTATACTCTGTTATGTACATGGTGCTGCTCATGTCTATAGGCGACGGTTACCAATTTCCATCAGGTGGGCCGTCAGCTTGTCACAGCCCAAGAGCCTACAGCATGGGGTTTTTCAAAAGGGGGGTAAAGAGATTTCTTCAGGGTCGGCAACGGACGCGTAATACCTCTGGTATTGCTGGTGTTCATAGGCTACGGTAACCATTTACCATTAGGTGGGCCGTATGCTTGTTTGCCACCTCAGTGGTATAAAGAAAAAGCTTGTTTGGCATTCTAAGTTGTATAAAAAAATAGCAATTGTACCTACAGGTTTAAAAAAAACACTAGATGGAATCAGTAGGTACTGCTGTTGATTCCAAATTTTGATACATATTGGGAATAAAATTTTTATTAATGCGATAATTTGAAATCATCACAATAAAGTTTGTTTGTTTGTCACAACTTGCTTTTCACACAAACTATGTCATGTAAATATTGAAAATTATGTTTCATCGTCATCACCATATCAGCCTTTCACTGTCCACTGCTGAACATAAGTCTCCCCCTTGGGGGGGTTTTGCTAGTAGTTAACGCTTGGCAGGCAGATTGGCAACCGCAGTTAGGCTTTAGAGATATTTCAGGAACAGGGACGCTGTTGCCCATCATTCGCCCTCTTTAGTGACTTCTTAGGATACCCACGGGAAAGATATGGGTGGCCTATTCTATGCCGGGACCACAGGGCTTAATTTTTTTACACAGGGGGTAAACGAGCATGCGACGCACCTGATGGTAAGTGACTACCGCCGCCCGTGATCACCCATAACACCAACGGCATTGCAGGTGTGCTGCCGGCCTTTTAAAAAGGAATATGCACTTTTCTTGAAGGTTATGTTGTCGTATCGATAAATTATTAAATTATTACGAAATTACGTATATTATAATTACTATTATTATCAACTTATCTAAGTAAAAAAAAAAAAACAGAGTTCAAATTTAAATTTATAATCCAAGATTTAATCTTTGGCTAAAGTGGTTATTTTTAAATAGTTTAAAAAACAGTTGTATTTTAATCACAAAAACTGGAAATAAAAATTAAATTCTCTCAATAAAAAATCAGATAAAAATAACTAATTAAATAAATACTATTAATATATGACACATTTATAATTCTTGTAACACTAAATTACCGAATACGATTAGAGAACGAGATAAAGTTAAAGGTACATACAAAATTATGGCTACCGAGGCACATACAGACCGATAGATTTCCGCTCTATCGATCTCATTATGCCGAGATGATATCATTGTGAATTCTCTCACCGTAAACATTAAAATGTTTGTGAGTTTGTCATGTAATTCGATACATAGTCGTACGTATCGTTTCAAATAGCAGGTGTACTTAGACATAGAGTTCAGACGATAACATAAATTCATTTTAATGTTGTAAATTATCATCGAAACCTAACTGCGGTTACTAGGGGGGAAAGGGATTGTTAGTAATGGAGACTGAGAATCCCAATAACCAATGCTAGCAATATACCCAACCAGGTCGACCTCCTCGCGGTTCCCCCTGGAAACTACATATATACATACATATCTGTCATTCCTGTCTCCCATTAGGGTAGGCAGAAACAATGGAACGCCAAATGCTTCGATTCAAACAAACCTCCCGGAAACTATCATGGTTAATTCCTGATGAATCCATCATAATGGGCTAACTGGCCTGTTTTCATTCTCATCTATCGCCCTTCACTGGTGCTCCGCCAGCGTATCCCGTTAGCGCAAGCGGAGTTATCGTTACCATACCATTTTCACCCATAAAACAAAAACTGCGGTTGCTAATTCACCTGCGAAGCGCGTCATCTATTGTCAATCCCCCCACCTCTTCCCTTGTGAATGTGACTATGAATGTAAAAAAGACTCTATTTTCCGCGCTTAGCCTCTCATTTGGGCCGCTGTGCGTGTGAGTCGTGGCTAGTACAGCCAACTTAGCTCCGCCCAGAAGCGCAGAAGCTTCCTGGGTTCTTCACAGGCCTCACGGAGCGACCTCACCGTTCCGAGGATTTCTAAACGTTGATGGGCCACAGCCTCACATTCCAGGATTACGTGAGCAGCCGTTTTTTCGGCGACATCCCTTCCCTTATGGGAAGGTCTATGTTCAGCAGTGGACAGTTAACTAAGAGAGTTAACACATGCTTCACGACAGAAGAACGAGTAGGACAGTGGAACCTAAGCTGGCGACATTTGTATAGTCTCTCTCTCTGGTTGTCTACATTTCACTGATTCGAAACAGATATAAGCTTATTAATAGTGAATTATGCAAAGAATTACTACAATGTTGAGTGTACAATTTGTCGTACACCAGTGTCCGGTGTGTCTCAACTACGGTAACAAACGAGTATTGATAGTAATCGACTGGCTTAGCGCGTAAATATCGACTCAGATTGTATCGATAACGCTGGCACTCGGCGTTTATACGTGTTTTATGTTCGAGTTTGGATCTCGATAATGTAACGATTTATAGTCGAGTGCTGCTAGTTGGGATTATATGGCTACTTGAGATGTTTTGGGTCAAAGAATATGTTGATAAGATGGGTTAAAGGCGTGCATTTTAATGCCAATCATTTCTGTATTGCATGAAATCCATTTCAAATTAAATATATGACCATAATATAGTAATATAAAGTAACCTTTAGTAGCACAGTTGAGTTGGGTGTATAATTTTTTTTTACTGACATGTCACCTTGACTCAATAGCCACCTGATGGTAAATAATTATGAAATCTATCTGTATGGCTCATTGGTACAGCTCAAGATTACTTCTAATTTGTGGCCCACACTAAGCTAGCTTATATAAACACTTTTTCATGTTTCTCTTGAAAGAATTGAAGTTAGACTTGGCAGGAAGGGTATAAAAGAAGGGTATAAAAGTGTATTCTGATGACAATGTTGCTGATTTTTATAGGTGACGTTTATTACTATTCATCAGGTAGGCTACAAGCTGGTTTGCCATTTCTATTTACATAAAAGTAACTAAATTAACTAAATAAAACTAAAGTTCCATTCTAACTATCTTGATGTGTGGCGAATGAATTTTGAAAAAATGCTCGGTAGAAGCTATCTTCTACCGAGCATTTTTCAAGGCACTTTCTTCCACACACAGCCACGCTTTAGAATCAACTTCCAACAGCAGTATTTCTGAACAGATACAATATCATAATCTTCAAGAAAAGAGTAAGAAAAGAGAGCTTTCCTTTTCGAAAGGCTGGCAACACACATGCAATGCCTCTAATGTAGCAAATGATTATAGGCGGCGGTAGACACTTACCATCAGCTGTTTTATAAAAAAACAAACATTAAAAATGACCTATCTGCGAATACAAAATGTAGGTAATATTTACTCTTTGACACAGGCCGGTTGAAAAATTTGTCTGTTAAGATTGTCGAATAGAAATAGACGTCTGATATATGACGCTGTGATGTCTGTAAACAGTGTTTAAGTAGAGATTTATGAATAACCACTAGATGTAGCCGACTCACTGAATGAAAACATCGTAACACACATGTATGTACATTGGAAGTTACGACCACTAAACATTTAGTTTTATAGACGAATTGTATGAAAATTTATTACGAAACACGAAATACCTCTGTTTCGTAAATAAATGTAATGATGCGCTTGTTTTATATGTATTATATGCATGTATTAAGGATTAACTTTTCGTTCGTTATTTCGTATACGTGAATTTCTGAAGCAGGGAAACTAATGAAATCATGATGGGTTAACTGACCTGCCTTTCCATCTATCACTGGCCTCTAGGGTGGAAAGGGATTGTTAGTAATGCGGACTATCAGTTCCATTGCTAGCAATATACCCTATCAGGTGGGGGGAGAAGGACTGTTAATAATGGGGATCAGTAGCCCCATTGCTAGCAATACACCCTATCAGGTCGACCTCCTCGCGGTTCCCACTGGAAACTATTGTGTTCTATACCAAGTGAATTCGTCACCATAGGCTAACTGACCTGCCTTTTCATCCTCACCTATCATCCCTCACTGGTGCCCCGCCAGCGTATACCGTCAGCGCAGGTAGGGTCTCTACCTCCATTATCATCCATTAAAATGTGTATTCATCAATCACTGACCTGTTTTCATCCTCACCTATCATCTGTCACTGGTGTCTCGCCAGTGTATAGTGATAGCGTAGAGTTACCATTCCATTATTATCTATAAAAACATATACGAGTATGTTATTACTAGCTGATCCCGTAAACGTTGTTTTACCACTTATTGCGAAATATAAAAATCGTGATTAAAAGACATTTGTAAAACATAGAAAATTTGGTATGTATTTTTCCTGAATTATAATAAAATAAAAATAAAAAAAATTGTCGAAAAAAAAAAAAAAAATTATAGTGATAGAGGGATATAAAAAAAAGAGTTAGCCGATTCTCTATTATCACACTTTAAAAACATATATGTTATATATTTTTGAGTAAAATCAAGTCCTATTTAGTTAAAAAATATTGTCCAATGAAAGTATTTGATAAATATATGGAATCACGATTGCTTTGTTTGCGTTTGCGTACATTTTTATATAGGTTCAACTGTTTTGACTTGTTGTAAAATAAAACGTGCTTCGGTTTCTGTGTTTACAATGAATCTTCAATACAATGTATGCTACATTACACGTTTAGGTTATCAAAAATAACGGATTGTTTTGAATGAAAATGCGCTCAATTGATAGATGACCTTATTGATTGGCCACGTTCTTATTGATTTATTCGAGATTATTTAAAATATATGTGTGTAAAAAAATATGGAATTTACAATTGTCGATATTTTTTTACACAGAGTACGTGTATGAATGTAAAGAACAAAAAAGAAGAAAAGTAATATAAAATCGGTATAAAAATTTATCACCTTTATTGAAAGTAGTTTGTTAGATAGATACATCATGCTACCTTTCTTACAGGGTAGGCAGAGAGAATCAGCCCTCTGTCTTTCTTTGCAACTTATTATTTATGTAGTAATTGAACTGCAGCAACCGTGAACTGTCCACTGATGGACACAGTCTCCCCCATTAGGGGCGGGGGGAGGGGGGGGGGGGGTAGCAATAGTTGTACGCCTGGCAGGCGAGTTGGCAATCGCGGTTTGGCGACTCGAACATAAGCTCTTAGTCGCCTTTTATGACACCTATGGAAATGGAAGGGGTGGCCTATTCTATGCCAGGACCTACATGGCTATGTACCTACCTCTATGTATAGTTAGTAAACTAGTTAATTAACTCCCCTTGATAGGGGAGGCCTATGTTTAGCGGTGGACAGTTAATGGCTGACGTGGTGATAATAATTATAATACCCAGTTAACTCAATGTGAACTATTGTTGTAATTGTTTGTTTTTGTAATAAATAAGTTTACAGCAGTAAACTTTTGGAGGAAAAAATAGATATGTATTTCTTAATTATATGTATATATATTGTTATTTTTTTTAATAAATAAATTCTCTTGAGACACCACTATAAAATTTGTTCAAACATGTTCAAGCAGTTTAAAGCTGGTTTAATTTCTGTTTGTACATTTAGGGTTATCTTTATGTATCAATAATGACCTAGAGCTATTTAATATATTTATTTCTTCAGTAAGGTCAATGAAAATAGGGTATAAATTTTACTTTTAAGATTTCTTTGAATAATAAATAATCAAGTTATAAAATAAACTGATTTGGTATTTTCGAATTTTTTTATGCAACTTAGAATAGCAAACAAGTTGACAGCCTTAATGGAAAACAGTAACAGTCGCCTATAAACATGAATAGTAAGTACCATGGACATAACAGAGTACACTGTCTCGCCCATGATACCCTTCAAAACAAATTTATCATTCTGTCCATAAAAATAGAGTTGTTATAACTAACGTTTTTTTCATAGTACTATTATTGTTTTTTTTTTTTTTTTATTTGACAAATGTATCCAATAAAAGTCTTATCATAAATTTTTCAAAATTTATTGAACCTTCACGTTGAATGAAATATTTCGCTTCATACGTTTTGCTTTTAATTTTAATTTTATATTTTCCTTCACTTCAAAGATTTGAATAACAACGATAAAAGCTTACGGTCGTCTATCAAAAGTCCATTACATTAAAACGTTGTGTGATGTGACGCGTCTGTTTGTCTGTATGTCATTTGTAAATGTCCGCAAGGCGCCACCTGTCAATCCCATTGGAACGGGCACCCGCGCCTGTGAAATCTCTGACGAATTGTTTAAACATGAAATAAATTGAGAGCGAGTTACAAGTGACGTGTGTAATAAATATTTTAATTAAATATATTTTCGCTTAAATCGTTTTAATAACCGAGATAGAATTAAACTCGCAAATGACGTAATAGTTGCTAATCTTATTTTTTATAACACAAGGGGCGAACGAGCATGCGGCTCACCTGATGGTTTTTTTATGCAACTTAGAATAGCAAACAAGCTGCAGGCCCACTTAATAGAAAGTGGTAACCGTCACCTATAGACATGAGTAGTATCATGGACATAATAGAGTATACTGTTTTGTCATTGATAACCCCCATGCATTGCCATTCCTGAGGATTCGGGTGTTATTACAGTAAATTCACGCCATATCCCACCCTTCAAACCGAACCACAGCCATGCAAACACAACTGCTTCACGGTTGAAACACGAATGGCACAGAGGTGCCCAAGCAAACGATTTTTGTACAAAGTCTCCTTCTGGTAGATGATGGTAAGTGACTACCTTCGCCCATGATCACCCACTACACCAGAGGCATTGCAAGTGTGCTGCCGGCCTTTTAAAACGGAGTATGCTCTTTTCTTGAAGGCTACGATGTCGTATCGGTTTGGAAATACTGCTGCTGGAAGTTGATTCCAAAGGGTGGTTGTGCGTGGAAGAAAGTGCCTGTAGATATGGATATGGCGTGAATTTACTGGGTACAGAGGAATAACACTTTCCATGGCAACGCATGGTGGGTATCATGGTCGAAACAGCTATATTATGTCCATGGTACTGTTGTACATGGACATTCAAAAAAAAAAGCTTGTTTGCCATTCTAAGTTGTTTTTTTTTTATTGTTAGAGAGGCAAAAGTAAACCATTTGACTGCCCACCTGTTAGGAAGCAGTTGCCGTTGTACATGATAACTTGTGATATAATGGAGGTAGTTGGTACGTAGCTGGCCTTCTTCTTCCATCCGAATCTTCTTTTCATTCAAAAGTTGCTTGGAAGAGAATATTTTTTGAAATAATGCCGTCAATTGTTTTTCTCTGTGATACATTTATTGGAGAGGGATATTTTTTTAGTGGATGATATTGGAATGGAGTCCTCCACTCGCGCTAACGATATACACTGGCAGGACACCAGTGAGGAATGAAAGGTGAGGATGAAAGAAGGTCTGTTAGCTCATTGTGATGAATTCACTTGGAACTGGACACGATGATTTCTAGAGGGGATTATGGGGAGGTCCACCTGGTTGGGTACATTGCTAGCAATGGGGCTCTTAATCTTCATTACTAACAATCCCTTCCCCCTACCCACTTTGGAGAGGGAGGGGGGTGTCCAACAGACAGTCGTCTGGATTTATTTAATGGGTGAAATAAATAGGATACATTAGATTTATTGCTAGTCATCTGGTTGCTTTTTTTAATAGATGATAATGGAATGGTAACCCCACCTGCGCTGACGGTATATGTTAGCGGGACACCAATGAGGGATGATAGGTGTGAATAAAAAAGCAGGTCTGTTGAAAAATGAAAACACCTGGATTTTAGCACGATGGTTTCCAGAGGGACCACGTGGAGGTCTACCCGACGTATATTGCAAGCAATGTGACTGATAAACCGCTTTATTAACAATCCCTTTCACCCTGCAATGCAGCCTCATTGCGGGGGGGGGGGCATACCTATTAATTCCTTTCGCTCCAAAAATCATCTGGTACTCAGTCCACGATCAGGAGCAGAGCTTTCAGCAACAGGCAAAAACATGTCCAAGTGCACCTTATCTAACTGGTACACTGGGTACTGTATGTATGTTTGTATATGATAGTGTCTATATAATAAAGCGCCACCGACCCTTTGTCTTTTTCTCAATGTCCTCTACCCAAGAGTTGTCTGGAAGAGATTGCCTTTTGTCTCACTTCTCATTAATATTTACTGTATTTATTATTTTTATTAAACGGTTTTATTTAGCTCGACCTGTACGGTATTTATTTATTTGGGTCAAAATTAGAAATTGGAATTTAAGCACCTTCCCGTTGTCAGATTGATCTGAAATTTGGTACACACATTTAATTTAGATGACAATACAATATAATAAAATCAATAACATTATAAATCTAAGATGGCCACCGATACAAAATGGCGGATTACATATTTTTCCTTAACCCCCGCAATATGGGTATCAAATGAAAGGGCTACACTAGTAAAACATGATGATTATATCAAAATTTAAAATTCAAGATGGACGCCGTTCCAATATGGCGGACTAGGTACATATTTTTTCACAACCACCACAATATGGGTATCAAATAATAGGACTATACTGAGACACCCAGACACTAGACACTCGGACACTAGACACTCAGACGCTAGACCCTCAGACACTAGACACTCAGACACCCAGACCCTAGACACACAGACACTAGACACTCGGATACAAGACACTCAGAAACTAGACACTCGGACACTAGACACTCAGACACTAGACACTCGACACTCGACACTCGACACTCAGACACTAAACACCAGACACTAGACACTCAGACACTCGACACTCAGACACTAGACACTAGACACTCGACACTCGACACTAGACACTCGACACTCGACACTCGACATTCGACACTCGACACTCGACACTCGACACTCGACACTCGACACTCGACACTCAGACACTAAACACTAGACACTAGTCACTAGGCACTCAGACACTCGACACTCAGACACTAGACACTCGACACTCGACACTCGACACTCGACACTCAGATACTAAACACTAGACACTAGACACTCCGACACTCGGATACAAGACACTCAGACACTTTTTTTTTTTTTTTTTTTTTTCCAGTTGGAGGTAGTTGCGCGAACACTATTCAAAACTGCTCCAAGTTAAATTTTGCTTTAAAAATAGATTAAGACCTCAAAATTGTAACTTTATGAAATTATCTAAGCTATAAATAACACACTTCACTTGCCGGAAAAAAACTTTCGCTTTTACTTCTACTATAATTACAAGAATGCCGATGGAAAACCTGAGCTTACAAGAAACCAGAGAGGAATTCTCCAAAAGGATGCAGGAGTTCGAGGGACGACTACAGAAGGCAACCCTTTCGAGCCCCGGGGCAGCGAACATCGCTTCTGACTTCGCTGTCTTTAAACAGATGACACTGGAGAGTCTGCAGTCTTTGCAACACCAAGTTGACTTGCTGGCTAAGGAAGTTGATTTGCAGGAAATGCGTAGCCGACGGAAAATTTTGTTGCTTCATGGCGTCTCAGAGAGTGATCAAGAGGACGTCGTCTCGTTGGTATGTGGTGTTGTTGGTGATCAAATGAAATTGGAGTTTTCAACGGAACATATTAGCCGGTGTCACAGGATGGGACGTATAACAACTAGTAAGAAAGCACGTCCACTTTTGGTGAAATTTCGTGATATCAATATTCGCGACAGGATCTGGTCCAATAAAACAAAATTGAAAGGCACCAATATTTCCTTATCTGAGTTTTTGACAAAAACTAGGCATGATACATTTATAGCGGCCAGACAACGCTTTGGTGTCAGAAAGTGTTAGACGCGTGATGGGTTCATTCACGTCCTCGGATCCGGCGGAGTGCGGCACCGTATCAGTAGCATGGCTGAACTGGGTAGGATTGTGGTACCAGAACCCCAAAAACCAGTTCCAGTTGCGGCAAAAACAGATATCGGCGTCAGCAGAACGAAACGAGTTCAAGCAACCAGGAAATAAGTGTTAATAAGAGATATTTCATTTTTGCGGGTCGGTGAGTGAGTTTGTAGTCCTTACATTAATAGCATTACCCATTTTTTTTTATTTTTATTTATTTCAATCAAATAATCAGTAATCATATAATAATCAGTAATCATATACTTTTACCCACTATTTACTATTAATAATTAAGCAGTGATGGCACAGACTTATAAAAAAAAAGGGGGTACCCCGTGATTTAAATTTTTAAACAAGGTAAGTTGATTATCTTATTCTACCTTACATATTCTGAATCTATAAATGTCAATTGTCAGCTATCAGATAATATCTTATTATCTTAGATATATAACTTTACAATTTATGCACAGATAATATATTGTGAAACTCGTAAAAAATTGTATAGTCTGTCTTTAAATTTTGAATAGATAAATCGCTTATTTACATTTACTTATTTATGCTCATTATTATATCGGCACAGACGATATCGATATTGATTGACAAGCTTAGAAGGAAATGCCGAGTACTATATATATGTTTATGTATGTGTGTGTATATGTATGTATGTGTGTGTGTATGTATGTGTGTGTGTATATATATATATGTATATGTATATATGTATATGTGTGTATGTGTATATATGTGTATGTATGTATATATATGTGTGTGTGTGTGTGTGTATGTATATATGTGTATGTATGTATGTATATATATATATATATATGTGTGTGTGTGTGTGTGTATATATGTATATATATTTTAATTTTTAATTATTAACTATGTAATAGTATGAAGAATGCCGTTATTTTTTTTTATACTGTATGTATGTATGTGTATATGTATGTGTATGTATGTGTGTATGTGTATGCATGTATGTGTGTGTGTATGTATATATATATATATATGTATATATGTGTGTGTGTATGTGTATATATATAGATATTGGTTTTATTTTTCATTTTATAGTACTCTTATAATAATTATTATTTCTAACCTATAAATCGAATCGTCCACGCAAATACAGCTGTAGCTGTTATAATTTATTTTCTGTCCGTTTCTCTAAGTTATAGTTGCTAAAAATGTGATTGTACAGTTACTATATTATTGTTACTTTCTTTTATTTTATTAATTTTTTCTTAATTTTTAAACGGATAGATACCCCTAAGTATTGACGGACTCACTCACCGAATCTAGGTACAGGTCATTAAGTGAAATTGTAATTATTAGTTTTCTTTCCTAACAACCGGCAGGTGGAGTACTAATGTACTTGACGTACTCATAATATTCACAATATTTTAAATTTTGTATATATCTATATATATATATATATATATTTTTATTATATTTATTGTATTTATATTTTTGTATTATATACTATTTTTTAGGATTTTTTTTTTAAAGTATGCTCAATCTGTTTTGCAGTAGTGACGCGGACTCGGATAATGATGACTACTTCTCTGTTTCTACACACGATTCATCCTGTAACACCAACAACAGTTTCTCCAGTTTGCCATGTCTATCGGATTCTTTGGCTG
This sequence comes from Galleria mellonella, assembly GCF_026898425.1. NCBI lineage: Eukaryota > Metazoa > Arthropoda > Insecta > Lepidoptera > Pyralidae > Galleria > Galleria mellonella. Next base: position 2,224,016 of record NW_026442087.1, read on the forward strand.
GGCTGTTCACATAGCTAACAATTTCAACATTATCCACATTAACGCCCAAAGTATTCCGGCACATTACTCTGATACGATTACTACTCTTGATCAACACAACATCCACGCTATATTAGTCTCCGAATCTTGGTTAAAACCATGCCTCTCTTCTACTTCTTATTCCCTCCCGGGGTTTCAACTTATTCGAAATGATCGAACTAGCAGTGGTGGTGGTGGTGTAGCTATTTACCTTCGTACTCAATTTACTTACTCTGTGGTCAATATATCTGCACAGCCACCTCCAAACAATGCTGGTGAACATCTTTTTATTGAAGTCTCCCTCTCCCATACAAAATTACTACTCGGAGTCTACTATAGTCCTTCCATGCGCATTGATTATTTCTCGTCCTTTGAAAAAATTCTTGAAAATCTTACTCCTTCCTATAATCACACAATCATAATGGGCGATTTTAATACTTGTCTCCCAAAGAATGATACACGTGCTTCCACTCTTATTTCAACTGTAAAAGCTTGCAATTTAAATATACTCCCGTTATCTGCGACACACCATTTTCCCAATGCTACACCTTCACTTCTCGATTTAATTATAATCTCATCCCCACAAAATGTTGTGAAGCATGGTCAGTGTGCAGCGGACTCCTTTTCTTATCATGATTTGATTTATCTATCTTACAAAATTCGTCCCCCAAATGCAAAACGCAAAACTCTTTTCCAGCGTAGTTTTGGCAGTATGAACGTGGAGGGACTGCGCAATGATGCGAAAGCAATAGATTGGACACCTGTTAGAGAGGCAATGTCCGTGGATGAACAGGTTGTACAATTTAACAAATTGATTACTCAATTATACGATGTGCATGCACCCATCAAAGCTATCAAAATTAAGCACGCACCTGCTCCATGGATTAATGATAAAATTAGGACATTGATGCATGGAAGGGATGCCGCAAAAGCTCGTTACAAGTATCGTCCCAGTGTTGAAAATAAGGCTAAGTATCTCAAACATCGGAATCGCTGCAATAGAGTGTGTAGGGATGCACAACGACGCTACATTCATGACTCGATCTCAGAGCGTGATCCCGGTAAAGTTTGGAAATTTCTCAAGTCATTAGGAGTTGGCAAGATCCATCAGGATAGCATATCTTCTAATTTAGATGTTAACTCTCTTAACCAGCACTTTTCAACATCTCCTGTTATTGATGTTAATAATAAAACTAAAACATTATCAGATCTTTCCTCGCTTCCAACTCCAGACTATTCACCATTTGTTTTTAATCAATTTACAGAGTGTGACGTTAAGAAGAGCATTATTTCTATAACGTCTGATGCAGTAGGTAGCGATTGCATCAGTCGTAAGATGATCATTCCGATTCTTGATGAAATATTGTCTATAATTTGCTTTATCCTAAACCGCTCCATTGAAACTTGTACCTTTCCAAAGTGTTGGAAAGAAGCACAAATTCTCCCCATTCCAAAAAAGAACAATCCTCATTCTTTCTCTGATTTGCGACCTATCTCAATCCTACCATTCCTTTCTAAAGTGCTTGAACGCCTTATTCATACTCAATTGACAAAATTTTTTACTGAAAACAACCTATTGAACCCTTATCAGTCTGGCTACCGACCCGGTCATAGCACAGTAACAGCACTAGTCAAGATTACTGATGATATTCGATCGGGTATGGAACACGGCCAACTGACCATTCTCACGCTCCTAGATTTTAGCAATGCGTTCAATACCGTCGACTTTGATATCCTGCTGGAACTGTTACGCTCTCTTAACGTATCTCCGCCTGTAGTTGAATGGATTCGTGACTACTTGTTTGGACGCCGGCAGCGAGTACGAATAGGTGATACATATTCATCTTGGTGCGATACGTTTGCTGGCGTTCCGCAAGGTGGCGTCTTGTCTCCTCTCCTTTTTTCAGTTCTTATTGACTCAATATCTGACCAACTAACTTCTCTCTACCATCTATATGCAGACGATTTACAAATTTATACTCAGGCCTCTATAGATAATTTAAAGGATGCTATCGCTTTAACAAACAAGGATCTTAAACATATAAGTGATTGGAGTAAGGCTTTTGGACTGAAAATAAATCCTTCCAAGTCTCAGGCAGTTCTAGTAGGTAGTTCTAAGTTAATACAAAAGGTCGATCATTCAACACTGGCACCTATAAATTTTGGTAATGTGGCTATCCCCTTCAGTGCATCAGTGAAAGATCTAGGTATAATTATAGATAGTTCCCTTACTTGGCGGCCACAAATAGAATCTGTCAGCAGGAAAGTTTTCGGATCTGTATGCTCACTTCGTAGACTGCGTAATTTCCTTCCTACTGCTACCAAAATTGCGCTATATATATTCTTGATTATGCCGATACTTGTTATCTGGATCTTACGGAAGACCAGCTTAACAAACTTGAGCGTCTTCAAAATGTTTTTATCAGGTTTATTTTCGGTCTTAGAAAATATGATCACATTTCCGAGTTTCGCACTAAGCTCAAGTGGCTTCCTATTCGTTTTCGCCGGAATACTCATATTCTTTCACTGCTCCACAATGCCCTTTTCAACTCTTCTTCCCCTCACTATCTGAAGGAGCGGTTTGAATTCTTGCATACCGTCAATTCTTTTAATCTTAGGTCTTCTGAGGGCCTTCAGCTGAAGATTCCGGTACATTTCTCTAATTTTTATGACAAATCATTTACGGTGCAAGCTGTACGGCTTTGGAATGCTTTACCAGTTTCCTTATGAAATATAAAATGTACGGCTGGTTTTAAAGCAAAACTGAAGAACTATTATTTGAGCAAGTTGTCATCTTCTTAATATGTTTATATGTCTGGTTAGCATACTTATTACTTGCATACTTTTCGTGAACAGTATTTATATATTTTTATGTATTTGTGTAGGCGTTTATGTCCATGTATGTATATGTATTTGTATGTGTATGGTATGTATATGTATATATATGTATATATGTGTATATGTATATATATATATATATATATATATATATATATGTGTGTGTATATATATATATATATATATATATATTTATATTATTATATGTATCACATCTCCCATATTTAGAACTAACAAAATTTTTCATCGTGCCTCCCACCAAACTGTTTATAATTACTCCTCTCCATCCAAAGGTTGCCTGGAAGAGATCGCTCTTAGCGATAAGGTCGCCCATTGTTTTCTCATTGTGATTATTTCTTGTAATTATTTATATTTATAATAAGTTTACTATTGTAATCTTTTGGAGGAAACAATAAAGAGTATCTATCTATCTATCTATCAGACACTAGACTCACAGACACTTGACACTCAGACACCCAGACACTAGACACTCAGACACTAGACACTCGACACTAGACACTCGAAACTCGACACTCGACACTCGACATTTGACACTCGACACTCGACACTCGACACTCGACACTCGACAGTCGACAGTCGACAGTCGACACTCGACACTCGACACTCGACACTCGACACTCGACACTCGACACTCGACACTCGACACTCGACACTCGACACTCGACACTTAGACACTCAGACACCCAGACACTCAGACACTAGACACTCGGATACAAGACACTCAGACACTAGACTCTCAGACATTTGACACTCAGACACCCAGACGTTAGACACTCAGACACTAGACACTCGACACTCGACATTCGACACTTGACACTCGACGCTTGACACTCGACACTTAGACACTAGACACTCAGACACCCAGACACTAGACACTCAGACACTAGTCACTCGGATACAAGACAAGACACTAGACTCTCAGACACTTGACACTCAGACACCCAGACACTAGACACTCTGACACTAGACACTCGACACTCGACACTCGACACTCGACACTTGACACTCGACACTCGACACTCGACACTCAGACACTAGACACTCAGACACTCGACACTAGACACTCAGACACTCAGACACTCAGACACTCAGACACTCAGACACTCAGGCACTCAGACACTAGACACTTAGACACTAGACACTCAGACACTAGACAATCAGATACCCAGACACTAGACATACAGACACTAGACATACAGACACTAGACACTCGGATACAAGACACTCAGACACCCAGACACCCAGACACTAGACACTCGGACACTCGACACTCGACACTCGACACTCAGACACTAAACACTAGACACACATCTCACCAGATGGATGGTGATGATGTGGTCTTAGACGAAGCTTGTGGACCCGAGAATAGCCTATTCACAATTGCTTTAAATTAGTTGTGATTATTAAACGGTTTTATTTAGCTCGACCCGTACGGTATTTATTTATTTGGGTCAAAATTAGAAATTGGAATTTAAGCACCTTCCCGTTGTCAGATTGATCTGAAATTTGGTACACACATTTAATTTAGATAACAATACAATATAATAAAATCAATAACATTATAAATTTAAGATGGCCGCCGATACAAAATGGCGGATTACATATTTTTCCTTAACCCCCGCAATATGGGTATCAAATAATAGGACTACACTGCAGAATACTGTCATTATGTCAAAATTTCAAATTCAAGATGGACGCTGTTACAAAATGGCGTATTAGGTGGGGGCATGATTAGTCGTATCGAGAACAGTTGCGTCTAAGATTGTGTGACGTTAGAGGGGCAAATAAAAAAAATAGGTAATTAGATACCTCGTTAGTAAGCGGTAGTTATACCACCCAAGTTAAGGTAATAGGTTAAAACGTGCCGAGAACTGTATGGCATTAGGGTGGATAAAAATGTAATGTCGTAAGCGCTTCCTCCTCAAGATTGGGCGCATCTTGTTGTATATTAAGCCTTGCCCCTTTACTGGACTGCGGGGGGGGGGGGGTCGACCGTCAAAATGCCCCTTAATTGTGGGAACAACATGGTAACAATAAACAAAAAATACCAATAAATATAAATAAGACTGGAGGCTTACCATCAGTACTTGAAATATTTGTAGGTGCAAAAGTAATGTAGCGGTCCAACATTGACGTTACAAAAGGATTGGTAAATGACGCTATAGGCCACATTACAGACATTTTTTGGCCTCAGTTCCGTCGAACCCAAATGTACGAAACAGATATATCATCAGTTTTAATTGACTTTGGCACAGACGGCATGCATAAAGCCATACATATCAATTATGGTACGGCTGAAAAAAGGATGTTGCCCTTAGTTTTGTCATGGGCATTCACCGTCCATAAAATGCAGGGCAGCACCGTCGACCATGCAGTAGTATATTTGGGCTCAAAATGGTTTGAGGAAGGACAAGCATACGTGGCTCTAAGTCGAGTCAAGTCTCTGGAAGGGCTATGTATTGAGGAATTAGATTGTACTAAATTATCAGGTAAGAAACCATGTAATAATGATGCACTGAATGAATTAAATAGAATGAGGAATATTCGGTAAACAATTTCACTAAATACTAAAAACAAGAAAATAAAAATCGGTAAAAAAACTTTTAAGTTAAACGGTTTTATTTTATGTGCACTGAAAACTACAAAATAAATAAATAGTTACTTACCTATCAACCTACGTAGGTGATCTCGGTCATTAATATCTCTGATGGTAGTGGTTGTCATAACATGAACCATGTCAGCGGCCGAAAGGCAGTTCATGAGAGAACACTAACACCAGGGTTTGCTTGGTAGGTAAACTAAGCAGCCCACACTATAACAAGTAGGTATTTTGACCTTCTAGTTCATAAATATTTTAGTACTAGGCAGAATAACTTTTAGGCATATTAGACTAAAATAAAAACGTGGGGCCCCTCTGAAATCATATCTATAGCAGAGCATATCTTATACTTTGGTAGATCATGAGCTCGGCGTTCGCTGATGAAGCCGTAACGGCTGGTTATTGATGGTCAAAACCTCCAGTTACGATTATATATATATATATACCGCTAGGATGATATATATGATTATATATATATATATATATATATATATACGTTTTTATTTTATATATATATATATATATATATATATATATATATAGTTTACCTACCAAGCAAACCCTGGTGTTAGTGTTCTCTTATGAACTGCCTTTCGGCCGCTGACATGGTTCATGTTATGACAACCACTACCATCAGAGATATTAATGACCGAGATCACCTACGTAGGTTGATAGGTAAGTAACTATTTATTTATTTTGTAGTTTTCAGTGCACATAAAATAAAACCGTTTAACTTAAAAGTTTTTTTACCGATTTTTATTTTACTTGGTGCAATAAAGTGTAAAATAAATAAATAATAAATAATGTAAAATCATGGGAGGAACAATGACAGATATCTATCGATAAATAAAGATATAAAAACTTGTTTTTACAATAACACGAAAATATTTGTAATAAATAGAAAGAAATAACAAGAACTCGGTTTAAGAGCAGATGCCGAGTTGTAAGGGGTGCGCTGCGCAGTGAAAACATCAAAGATCTCTGAGCAAAACAAAACAAAACGCACCACAAAACCCCCATATAGTGCGGTTACAAAGCCATCAGCGCCTCGTATGTTTACGATTATCGTAAAAGAGGGCATATTTCGTCAACACGCTGCCACTTCCAAGGTATAAAAATATAGAATAAAGATCGATCGTGTGCAGACAGGTCACATGTCTTTGTGAGAATAATAACGTAATGAAGTCTTTATTTACAGTTATCATATAATTAAGATTGTTTAAAAAAAACTGACTTCAATTGTAGTAAAAAAAGTGATTTTGTTTTTAAAAATAAACTACTGAATCGATTTTGATGAAACTTTATATAATAATAATATTTGTATATATAATTGTTATAGAAGAGAAAAAGAAAAGGAGAAGTCCACATCGATAGGATTTTTATTGTTTCAAAGTTTCGTCAACAATGTTATTTTTTTTTATATATATATATATATATATATATATATATATATATATATATATATATATATATATATATAATTATAAATATTAAAATAATAGAGAATAGAAGAGACAAAATGCTGGGCCGTGTTATACGACATGACGATTTTTTTAAGGGCATAGTAGAAGGAAAAATAGAGGGCAAAAGAGGAAGAGGAAGACCGAGGAATAACTACATGGGACAGATAAAGGAAACACTAGGTGTCATGTCGTATAGGGAGATCAAGGATATGGCCTGGGATAGAGCTGACTGGAAGAAGATGCATGAATTAGTTGCACCCATAAGAGAAAACTCTTAAATGAAAAAAAAAAAGAAGAAAAGAAAATATTATTACATATGTAGTTAAAAATTATTTGACAGATTAAAGTAGGTTAAATACTAGGCATATAACTTTTTTCGTGTTGATTGTTGGCAAAGATTAATAGTTTTAAATGAAAAGACCTGTCTGCGTCGATATGTTACTGCTCTTAGGTTTAAACGTACAAACGGACAAGCTGTTTGTTTTACATACAATATTTATGGCACCAATTAGAGGCTCGCTTATTAACTGGCGGATGAATTTATGCTACAAAATAACGGCTTTCACGCACTTTATTTATTTTGATAGCAGCTTAGTGACTCACTATATATATACCGAAAGGATGCTGGGATGACTCGCCTTTAAGAGGATGTTGTTTCATGGATTAGTTCACGGGAAGTTTAGAATTATGAGATCAGTATCGAGTCAGTCGGTTGCTAAAATTAAATAAATAAATAAATATTACAATGTGATAAACGTGTGCTGCGAAACAAGAGTTTATTTGTATATTAGAATGATTTACTAAAGAATATATATATATATATATATATATATATATATATATATATATATATATATATATATATATATATATATATATATATATATATATATATATATATATATATATATATATATATATATAATACATAAATAAAACAAAAGAAAAATACATAAAAGAAGTAACATAAGTGTTTATTTTGTACGTGTGTCACAGTAACACAAAATGGTCACAACATAGTTCATTGATTTGCCCTCAAAGGAGCAAAACGCTGATATCCTATTGTGGCCAAAACCAGCCTGGATGGGGGGAGAAGGGATTATTAGTAATGGGGATTAGTAGCTCCATTGCTAGCAATATACGCTGTCAGGATGACCTCCTCGTAGTTCACCCTGGAAACCATCGTGATTGATTTATTGTTAGATTCGTCACGATGGGCTAGCTGACCTGTTTCATCCTTACCTATCATCCCTCACTGGTGCCCCGCCAGTGTATACCGATAGCGCAGGTGGGGTTACCATACCATTATCATCCATTAAAAAAAAGTCAGCCAGGAAATTCCTTGAAAAAAAATATCAATACTATAACTAAATATAAAAAATAAAATCGTAACTGGTTGCTGTCTGTACATGGAAGATATACAAGAAAAACTATTATAGATGGGCTTTATGAACGCAATAGAACACTTAACAATGGTTTTTAAGCGAAGCAAATAAAAGCATGAGCAAATAGCCTGTCTAAGTTTCCTTTTATGATACTTAGAATAGCAAACAAGCTGACCTATCTGATGGGAAGTGGCAACAGAAACTCAGTAACATGAACAGCATCAGAAACATATCAGAATACAACGTGGTACCTTTTCCATGAGGTTGCTACCCTGAGCATTATGGTGTTATACCATGCAAGCATAGCTTCCATTCCAGCAGAAGTACTAGTTAGATTAAAGTACCAAAGCGGATGACAGCTGTAAAAAGTGTCTGATTGTATATAAAATATTTACTCCAAATTATAATGGCCATATACATTTATTACTCCGATACTCAAATATATTACGTAAAATTCCCAACTTAAAAAAAAAAAGTACAAAAAAACCAAAGCATTCGTTACACAGGATGACGTAAAAGGAAGTCGGAAGTGCTATAAACACCGCTGTTTACGACCGCCCCGCTGATAAGAAGCACCCTTTATAGTGCCATGATCTGATAGGGGCCTAAGTTATGTTGTGTATTCCTGGAGATTGTGACTTGCGTCCGGTACAGTTGACTTCGTGAGGTTAAACGGAGGAGGCAGTCACGGCCGGTACGTTATGATTAGCCCGAGGTTGTGACGTGATCTTTTCATTGTAACTCAAGATAAAATGATATTTTTTCCTACCACAGGGAATGGCAAACAAGCTGACATTACACCGTAAAGGAAAGTGGTAACCATATTTTTTTTTTATGGGTGAAAACGATACGGTTAACCCCGTCTGCGCTAACGGGATACGCTGGCGGAGCACCAGTGAAGGGTGATAGATGAGAATGAAAACAGGCCAGTTAGCCCATCATGATGAATTCAACAGGAATTGACCATGATAGTTTCCAGGGGGAACCGCGAGGAGGTCGACCTGGTTGGGTATATTGCTAGCAATGGGATTCTCAGTCTCCATTACTAACAATCCCTTTCCCCCCGGTAACCATTATTTAGGTATGTGCACGAATTGAAACAAAACACCATGGATTTCATAGAATGTACTATAGCCTTTACGATGTTTATGTATTAACATTTCTAAGAATTAGGGCATCACGCCTGTGTACCTGTAATTACCATACTTTTTTTTTATACCACGTAAATGGCAAATAGGTATACAGCTGCAACTTATGGACCCCTGCAACACTAAGAATGTTACATCAGCTTTACTGACGCTGAAGAAACCTTAATACAACTATTTTGAAGAACTCCGTACTGTAGTCTCTAGAGAAAACTTTGGCAGGGAGCTCTTTTCAAAGTATAAATGTTCGCGGGGGGAAAATCCTCTGAAACCCAACTGTACGTGACCATTTAGGTTCTAGTGTATGAGGATAAATTTCCTGTTGTTAGCGAGCGATGCCATTAGGGCATTAATATAATCTACTCTTTGTACCAAAACTTTTTTTTATGCAACTTACAATGGCAAACAAGCTGACGGCCCACCTGATGGAAAGTGGTAATTGTCGCCTATAGACATGAGCAGTACCATGGACATAACAGAGTATACTGTTTCGGCCATGATACCCCGCATGCATTGCCATTCCTGAGGACTCAGGTGTTATTCCTCTGTACCCAGTAAATTCACGCCATATCCCACCCTTCAAACCGAAACACAGCCATGCAAACACAACTGCTTCACGGTTAAAACACGAATGGGACAGAGGTATCGATCAATCGACTTTTGTACATAGCCCTGTAAGCATAGCCGAAACACGGGTGGTTCCATGTTTCTGTACAGCATCTTCCTCTGGTGGAATGGGCATTATGATGTATTAAATGGTATACATGATCCTATATTTTACATCTATAAATAACGATTACTACATTCTGTCAATTTTCTCTGCCTACTTCTTAATATATTCAACTTATAAACTAGAATTTGTATTGTAAGAGCCGATTAAGGGAGCTTATGGTGGAGGGATGGGTAGAAGCGTCCCTCTTAAAAAATCACCAAAAGCCAAACTGCGGTTGTTAACCCACCTACCAAGTGTGGCAGGGGGAAAGGGATTGTTAGCAATTTTCCCCAACCAGGTCGACCTCCTCGCGGTTCCCCCTGGAAACTATCATGGTTAATTCCTGATGAATTCATCATGATGGGCTAACTGGCCTGTTTTTATTCTCACCTATCAACCTCACTGGTGCTCCGCCAGCGTATCCCGTTAGCGCAGGTTTACCATACCATTTTCACTCATAAAAAAAACAAGTGTGGCAATTACTCCCAAAACCCCCCTTATGGGGAGACTAAGTGCAGCAGTAACGGCTGATACAACAATATTTTTTTTAGCAAAAGAACGTTTATTTCAGTATAATAAATATTATAAAACGACGTGGCAACGCGTCGAGCAATTATTTCAAGCAAAATGTAATGTCCACAACTAATCACGGCGCTTGTTTGTCAGTCCGTCCGTCCAGATGAAACGTCCACTTACGTCTTCATCTAATGGATTCCAACATTGTTAATGTTTACACAATGTAACTCACAATTTCACCGACGCCCGTTTGAAAACAGTATGTTTGGATTTTCTTTAATAAATATGTTTATTTTGTGCGAACACTGGTAATAGTTTATTTTTATCGTGTTGCCACTTTCATGTGTGGGTATTTTGGGATAAGCCTAGGGTTGGAAAAATAAATAGTAAAATGGACTTAAAGATTTTTTTTAATGGGCGATATTGGAATGGTAACCCCTCCTACGCTAACGGTATACGCTGGCGAGGCACGAGTGAGGGATGATAGGTAAATAATGAAAAAGCAGGTCAGTTAGCCCATCGTGACGAATTTCACTAGAATTAACCACGATGGTTTCCGGGGGGAACCGCGTGGAGGTCGACCTGATAGGGTGTATTGCTAGCAATGGGTCAGTTAGACCCCATTACTAACAGTCCCTGCGATTATTCTCAGAATCTGTTTTTTTGTAATTGATGAATTTTCACTGCACAACGACGATATATTATATGTGCCTTTTTGTATCTCCTTCTTTTACAATTCTACAAATAGTTATTAAGGTCTTTTTTTTTGATGGGTGAAAATGGAATGGTAACTCCGCTTGCGCTAACGGGATACGCTGGCGGAGAACCAGTGAAGGGTGATAGATGAGAATGAAAACAGGCCAGTTAGCCCATCACGATGAATTTACAAGCAATTAACCATGATAGTTTCCAGGGAGAACCGCGAGGAGGTCGACCTGGTTGGGCATATTGTTAGCAATGGGATTTTTAGTCTCCATCACTAACAATCCCTTTCCCCCCAGTTATTAAGGACTGTCATTGGAGTAATAATCATTAATAGAGACAAATGATTTCTTCATTTATCTCTTTAGATATTCAAATACTTCATGAAGATAACTAGATTTTAATGCGGTTTAATATTTTGATTTTCCTTATCTTTTTTTAATATTGAAGGCTCCCGCTATTGATCACGATCTCGCCTGATGGAAAGCGATGATTTGGTCTAAAATGGAGCTCGAGCGCTCACGAGTAGCCAGTTTACATTTGCCTTCAATTGGTCTAGATTATATTTGGATGGCAAAACATAACTTAAGCTTTTTTTTTTGTTTGAATACGCTAATCTAATAGAACTACCAGTCAGAGTTGAAAAAAACTTTGTACATTTGATAAACCATTTTTTCTTTACGATGGTTATAGGATTTAAAATACAGCTATTAGGCACGTGTGTAATATTATAGTGCTTGTAAGACAATGATTTATTTGTGATAAACAATTATTAATTATAACTAGTAAATTAGTACTGTCATACCTACTTGTACAACAATTAGTCCTTTACCCTAAGGTTGTCTTCAAAAGATTGCTCTCAGCAATAAGACCGCCTCACTGTACTTATACAATTTTATCGTTACATTTATTAATTGTCTTGTTTATTTTCTATATTGTATAATGCAAATAAAGTATTCTCATTCATTCATTATTGAAATAATTTATATTCTTCTAGTAATGCCATTCTCTTGCCTCTTGCATCTGATGTTTTTTTATACAACTTAGATTGGCAAACAAGCTGACAGCCCACCTGATGGAAAGTGGTACCGTAGACATGAGCAGTACCATGGATATAACAGAGTATACTGTTTCGCCCACGATACCCCCATGCGTTGCCATTCCTGAGGATGTTGCACTATTTCACCCTTCAGATTAGCATGTGTTACCATTTCATAACATAAATCGTTGATACCCATATACGTCTATCTAGTAGATACCAACAAAACCAGCTAATAACATCTATTCGATACTGTTCTAGTCCAATTTAGTAGTCGAACGTATCTGAACAATAAAACTTTATTTGATTTTGCTCTTACATAGTTTCATTTTAACTTCCAATAAATCTCGGACTTCACAAGAATATAAATGTTAATGTAAAATATTACCTTTTATCAAAGTAACATCAGCGGCGTATAAATATAAATAAAAATAAAGTGCCGTGTGTCAGTGGCCATACGTTAATCGGAGCCGACGACGCGTGCACCGTCAAAGTAGCGCGCGAGGAGCCAACGTTAATCACTCTTCCACTCGACTGTGCGATGCTTATCTGCTTATTGCCTTATACTGCCACTTCAGATAATATTGGCTTTGACTGTACCCGCCCCACTAGTCAGGAATCGTATCAGGCGATGAGTTAACACAGACATTATTAAAAGCCCTTGCTCCTTCAATGCCGTTAGCTCGTATAAATAAAAATGTCAGCTTGGACACACAATTTGTTACTCTGATTCTTTTTTCTTTTATCCAACTTTGGATTACAAGGTAGCTGACGGCTCGCCTGATGGGAAGTGATAATTATACCTTATAGCTATGAATCATTATACCAGCCTTTAACTGTCCACTGCTGAGGATAAGTTTTCCCATTGGGGATTTTGCCAGTAGTTTCCACGTCTGGTAGGCGATTCGGTAACCGCAGTTAGGCTTTAGAGGTGTTTTAAGAGATACGCTGTTGCCCATCCCTCGCCCTCCCTTACCTCTTACGATACCCACGGGAAAGGAAGAGGTGGCCTATTCTATGCCGGAAACACGGCAATACAGCCATGAGTAGTAATAAGGATATTACAGAAGAAACTATTAGGTCCAGGTACTTCTAACGGGTTTCTATACCTGAGCGTTAAGGCACTAATCAAAGAGTACTGAGGCAACCCTCAGTACTCTTTGATTAGTGCCATATTCCACTCTTTGGCTGCGCAAGTTCAGCTCTTTAACGGCAGTAACTCAGAGGACTTAGGTACCCATGTAATATGACTTTTCTATACTTGTACAATGTTCGTATCGGTTTGTCTAATTAGCCTATTCGTGCAGAAATCAGGCAGAACTGATTGGATGCATGCCAAAAAACTTAGCATAGTTTGGATCTTGTGCAAGTTCAAATAACTTTACTTTGTACAGTAACCTTCATATTTGTCTAAAGCTAACAAACAGCAAGGTTAGTAACAAAAAGTAGAAGAAGTAGTGGGTAGTCAGCATTCTAAGCTGAGACCACATTGCACCTTCCTTTCCCATACATCATCAGCATACAACAGGAGCATCAAGTGACAAAAAAGTGACAAAATATTATTGCGAATGTTAGTATGATAAGATTATTTTAATTTTTTCTTTAATAAGTTTTTATATTTGCACGCCCACAGTGTGGCAGAATAAGATTGGACTATTTTTCTTGTAAAGTAACACCTATAAAAATGTACCTTATTCCAGCAAATAAATGTTTTCAATTACAATTTCATCCCTCTTAAAACATCACCAAAGCCTAACTGCGGTTGCAAATTCGTCTACCAAGCGTGGCAACTATTGACAAAACCCCTCTTAAGGAGTCTTTGTTCAGTAGTGGATAGTTAACAGCTTATACGACTTTTTTACAACACACGGGGCAAACGAGCATGCGGCTCACCTGATGGTGACTACCGCCGCCCATGATCACTCATAACACCAACGGCATTGCAGGTGTGCTGCCGGCCTTTTAAAAAGGAATATGCTCTTTTCTTGAAGGTTATATTGTCGTATCGTGTCGTTGATTATGATGACTCATTCTTTGAAAGTTTAATAATGGGCAATAAGATATAAAAAGGTTCATCGTGGCTAACTGACCTATCGACGCAAAGCCTAAATTGCTAGAATCATTACTTGGTTTCTGTTATGCCAGTAAAAGGTTTGGAATTAGCTTTAAAAAATAAAAGATTCAAATTGTGTTTCGGTTTGAAGGGTGGGATACAGTAGTGAATTTACAGGGTATAGAGGAATAATTTTAGTTCTCAGGAATGGCAACGCATAGGGGGTATAATGGACGAAACAGTATAGATAGATATTTATTGTTTCCTCCAAAAGATCCAAAAGTATACTCTGTTATGTCCATGGTACTGCTCATGTCTATAGGCGACGGTTACCACTTTCCATCAGGTAGGTCGTCAGCTTGTTTGCCATTGTAAGTTGGATGAAAAATAAAAAAAAAACTTAACAATAGTTACAAAACGTTTAGCACACACCGTTTTACGTTAAATCACAATAAAGTTTCTATTATGGCTGGCATAATTCCACATAAAATGCGATTACAACGGTTTATTTAACGTCGCTCTTATCGCTTTATGGGCGAATTGTAGATGTTGGCCGGGTTTTATATTATACTTGTAATAGTGCAAGTGAACGAAGTCACGCGTTAACGATTGGAGCGAGTATATTCGTCATGCGGCTGGTGAGTACGAACTAATTCGTTCACGGTAAATCAGACGAAGCCCGAGGAGTTATTATTGTTCACAAGATCATATTTATATGAAGAAGACATTCAGTTTATATGGATCTCGAGTTCAGATAATTCTGCTTTTTTTTTTTTGGACATAAATCAATTCAACAAATCATATGACATAAGGACATGAAGGTAGGAAATAATTTAAAACGCTTTCTGTAATACACCTCTTAATAATTAGGCTACGGTAAACGCTTACCATCTCGGTGAAGGAGACCAGAGGGAGACTTTGTACAAAAGTCGATTGCTTGGATACCTCTGTCCCATTCGTGTTTCAACCGTGAAGCAGTTGTGTTTGCATGGTTGTGTTTCGATTTGAAGGGTGGGATATGTTGGTGAATTTATAGGGTACAGAGGAATAACACCTGAGTCTTCAGGAGTGGCAACGCACGGGCGAAACCATGGAAGAAATGGTATACTCTTTTAAGTCATGTCTATAAGCGACGGTTACCACTTTCCATCAGGTGGGCTGTCAGCTTGTTTGCCATTCTATAAAAAAATAGACTGTAGTTGCTTGCATCTTTACTATATTCCAATCACTACTAGAAACCTATCGAGATCGCCGATAAGCAAATTCGATGTCTAGTTTGTAGGTACCGTTGATATATCTCTCGGCGGGCACCATTTGTTTGAATATAAATAGTTTCAATTGATATTCAGTTTATAATACGTCGTGTTCCCAACAATCTATGACACTGTTAAGTGGACGTGATTATTTTCCTAGATTTAAAGGTATTTTTTAACCATCGTTGTTTCAGACAACGGTTAAACAACCGTTTGCAATAATATAGACATTATTTTATTTATACTCTGTTACGTCCATGGTGCTGCTCATGTCTACAGGCGACGGTTACCACTTTCCATCAGGTGGGCCGTCAGCTTGTTTGCCATTCATAGTTATATAAAAAAAAATTATAGTCACGAAAATGACAGACAAATTGAAAATCTCCTTTTGGAAGTTAATAAAAAAATTTAAACAATTTTCAAACTATATTTTAAATACACTATTGGAACTTAACGCGACGAAATATTTTTTTGCACAGGTAAATATTATATACCTACGTTGTATCAAATCCTGATAGTATATTTAAAATATATGTAAACATATAAATTTAAAATATGTATATATATAATAGTATATAAGTGTATATAATGAGTAGGGATATATATTTTACATTATTACATGTATCATATCTCTATATTACGAAATAATAGAATTTCATCGAGCCTCGGATCAAACTGTTTATAATTACTTCTCTCCATTCAAAGGTTGCCTGGAAGAGATCATTTTTAGCGATAAGACCGCCCATTGTTTTCTCATTGTGATTATTACTTGTAATTATTTATATTTATAATAAGTTTACTATTGTAATCTTTTGGAGGTAACAATAAAGAGTATCTATCTATCTATCTAAACAACGCGAAAGTTTAAAATTAACAAATTTTCAAACTAGTAATAAAACTACTAACAAATTAGTTAGACATGCCCGAATTTAAAAAGTGAGTAAAGCCGACGTAAATAATTAATCAATTTTCAAAAAGTTATCAATTCCACTTTATTTATTTTTTAAGACGTAATTAAAATTGATCAAAGCGTCTTAATTTATCATCATTTAAACCATTATTGATTGATAATAAATTAATCATTCCGCTTACTGCAATAGACGTAAATTTTAAATATCACAAACTGACCTTTGTTTGACCTTTAATATTTAAATATTTTTGCATCCGACACATAAATCACATTAACGATCCAATTATTAGCGAATTGTCGATTTTTTTTCTACAAACAAACAATTAGTAACTAAAAACTAAAATGTAATTTTTTGCCGACGGTCGCGGTGTCATGGCGGCGAGCGGCGAGATCAAAGCGGCGGTCCCTTTGAATGGCGGTTATCAGGAGCGGCACGTAAACGACGTCTGCTGGATGAGTGGTTAGGTGCAATTTCAATTCACTTTATGTTACTATGTTAACACCCATAAATAAACGTATAAAGGATTTTAAAGATTAAGAAAATGGGCTTTTTGAAGGTTGTAAAATAATAAAATGTAACGATACGGCGTCCTTTATTTCAATATCTGGTAGGTAATTAAACCAGTTTGCGTGGGTTTTTTAATGGGTGATAATGGTATGGTAACCCCGTCTGCGCTAACCAGTGAAGGGTGATAGATGAGAATGAAAACAGGCCAGCTAGCCCATCATGATGAATTCATTAAGAATTAACCATGATAGTTTCCAGGGGGAACCGCGAGGAGGTCGGCCTGGTTGGGTATATTGCTAACAATGGGATTCTCAGTCTCCATTACTAACAATCCCTTTTTCCCCGATGAAAGTAGATTAGCTAGCCCATCATGACGAATTCTACTAAAATTAATGGTAACCAGGATGGTTTTCAGAGGAAACCGCATGGTGGTCGACCTGTTAGTAAGCCGATTTTGGTATGAACCAAAACATGAAATTGTGTTCGAAAATTCGGAATTTTATTTGTGGTAGATCCCCAGGAACGAAAATAAAAAATAATACCGTGTTAAACAGTGAATGAATTATATAAAAATAAATTCGGACGTATTTTTGTCTTCATATCTGCTCTATCCATAATTTATTCCTAGAGTTATAACTAATTCAGCAATTACTGGCGAGCGTTATAAATTTCTGTCGACAATTTTCCGAACTGAAATATGGGTTAGTAAGGTAAATGAACTCTCGCGGGGGACTTGGGTATAATTCGATCAATTCTTAACTTGTTAGACAGTTGAAAGTGGATTAGATACTGAATAGTAGTCGCAATAAAGAAACTTATTGTGATCATAATGTTTTTAACAGTAATTTGCTATATTTTGCTCGCGATTTTGTTCGTGATCGGTATATGTAAATGTTTTAAGAGATCAATACACTAATAAAGTTTGTAAAAAGTTCTCAAAATCGGTTTAGAATTAAAGATGATTCGGTTTTTTCTATAATATCTGAGATCCTCAATATATAGTTCCATTAATGTATGTCCAGTCAGAACTAGCTTACTTCAGCACGCTCCCTTAATGCCGCTGGTGTTGTGGGTGATCATGGGCGGCGGTAGTCACTTACCATCAGGTGAGCCGCATGCTCGCTTGCCCACTGTGTTGTAAAAAAAAAAAACGCAGTACGGTTATTAAATAATATTATATACATCATTGATATACTTAGTAGTAGCCTACCGATATTGGAAGCGGCTCAGAAATATTTGGAGTCGGGTTAAATACCTTTATTATAATTTTGTGTTACCACACTAGGTTTATAATACTGATTTTGCTGTCGTAATGTTGTAATTATTTTTAATGAATAAATAAAAAACTATATTTTATTTGTCTGTAAAAACTAGGTATAGATAATATGTATGTCGATCCGATATCTGTATATTGGGTACCTCTGAACATTGATGCCGGATAACAGGTCGTCACCTATGTCAATATCGCTCATATCGGTCGGATATCTATTTTCGAATATGTTAAAAGTCTGTTATGCAATATTATTTTTTGGATAACAGATTTTCAACAAATTTTTCATAGACCAGTATATATATATATATATATATATATATATATATATATATATATATATATATATATATATATATATATATATATATAGAATCTAGAATCGGTTATAAACAAAAAAAAAAGTCGTTGAATAACTCAATCCGTTCCTTCCCAGCAATTAACACACCGACACCGGACACTTCAAACCTGTGATTTACGACCGTTACCAACAATATAAATTGTAAATTCATTGCAACGCGCGACATCTGTACAATAATCGTAAATAACTGAATTAAGAATACACACACGTAGGTGTCAACAAATGGTGGTTTTACCCGACTATTGCTCATAATATTTCAACGCTAGTAAATGTACTGCAACCCGTGATCTATGGCGACGGACAGACATATAAATTGCTCATAATTTATTATCGTGGAAGCCGAAGTGGACCTAATTACCGCGCGCGCTTGACTCATAGCCCAGAAAAAATATATACCCTTTGAGATAATCTACCGTGATAAATTACATAGCATGAATGTTGTAGTTATAATTGTCAACTAATTGTCTAAACAAATTGGCCCACTTTTAGTTAACTTTGATCTAAACCATGGGTTCTTTTTAACCGACTTTAAAACTCTGTTATGTCCATGGTACTGCTCATGTCTATAGGCGACAGTTACCACTCTCCATCAGGTGGGCCGCCAGCTTGTTTGCCATTCTAAGTTGAATAAAAAAAAAAAAAGAAAAGTTTCTCAATTCAATTGTATTTTTTTTATGTTTGTTACCTCATCCTAATAAGTTGTCAATTATAAACCGATTTGATTTTTTGTTTATCTCAAAGGTCATACTTACAGATTAGAAATTTATAGTTAAGTTTTAATTATTGATTTAAAAACTAAACTATTAAAATGAATTTGTCAAAATTTCGATGAGACTAATTTAAAAGTATATCTTTTCAAACAAAAAAAAAAAGAATTTTCCAAATCGGTCCATGCGTCTTCGAGTAATCGGGGAATGTATATACAAAATAATTTAAAAAATAAGATTCCCACGAATTAAAAACCTTTTTTTTAACTCTGTATAAAATTGATCGATATAGTACCGTGCTTCGATTAACACTTATGATAATCGAAGTGACACCGTTAATGATAATTTTCGTGGCTATTATTATATATGTATGATATATGTATATAATAATATGTCGTTACAACGACACCATTAAATTTGTCCTCGTGTGTCTAGACTAAACGAATTAACCGTGACGACAAGTTAATCGTCTTAAATTGATGTTACTGCTTTGTACTTTTAATGTTGTTTGCGCATACAAATGATATAATTAAAAAAAGAAACATATATTTCGCATAATTTGTACTTATATATATATATATATATATATATATATATATATATATATATATATATATATATATATATATATATATATATATATATATATATATATATATATATATATATATATATATATATATATATATATATATATATGAATAAATTTATTTGTTTATACAAAAAAAACATTTACTAACTGAACGTGTCGTGAGAATGCCTACCGAGAGGACTAGATCATTATAAGTGATTAAGTATTAACATAGTTTTAAGTACACTTACTAATAAAAATGGATCCAAGTTATCTAAAATAAGTAAAGGAAATTAAATAATACAAAATTTTAATCAACAAATTTGAATCTTTAAGAACAATTCTATTGTTATTCCATCCAATTGATTTTGTTAGAATTGAAAGGACTTTTTCCAGTAGTCATATAGTATCAGATTAGATACTATCATAAAGGACTTGATCGGTCTTGTAATTGTTTACGAAGTAATGTTTCGTAGACAGCTAAACAAAAATATTTTGATACTGTTTCGTTTCACAAGAACCGTTTCTCGACTTGTCCTACCTACATCATATGTTATTACAGCCTGAGGTTTCTTTTTTAATAGCACCTTTATTCATTATTATCCTCGTATCATTCTCAAATACATTTCTCGCATTCCAGAACACTTTTATACGAACTTTCCGGGGGGAAAGGGATTGAAATCACATATATATATATATATATATATATATATATATATATATATATATATATATATATATATATATATATATATATATATATATATATATACCCAACCAGTTTATCATTTACCTAACTCGCGGTTCCCCCGGAAACTATCATGATTAATTCCTGATGAATTCATCATGATGAAATTAAATAATACAAAATTTTATTTGAATCTTTAAGAACAATTCTGTTTTCATCCTCATCGATCACTTTTTCAGTGGTATCAGATTAGATACCCCGCCAGCGTATCCCATTAGCGCAGGCGGGGTTACCACTCCATTTTCATACAATAAAAAAAAAAAATACATTTCTCGTAAAAGCGTAAGGAAATGGCGAAACGTATGTAATTTCTGTAATTGTTGTAATCTGTTGTTGTAATTGTTGTGTGTAATTTCTTGTATGTAAATTCCCATCTTATACTAAATTATAAATAATTTTATTTTTTAAACTGCCATCAAGTATCTCTGCACATTCTAAAGGTTGACTGGTAGAGAATGCTTGTAGCATTAAGCTCGCCTTTTGTATCACATTTTATTGGTCAATAAAGTTTAAATAAATATAAATTGAAGTATAGTATGTAATAGTATGTATTTTTTTTTTTTAGTATCAATTCCATTTTGAGTAGTTTGGTTTTGGAACAGGTGTTGAAATTAAAAACGGTACATTGAAATTAAATATTTACGTATATTATTTCATTTTATGTCCTTTATAACAACATTATGTCAACAGGTATCAATTGCAGATAATTATGCAAGTGTAATTTTTTTTTTTAATTATATGCGAGTACGTTTCGCTCACATTTTATCTTTGTAATAACATTATTTAGCTTTCGAGTGTGTATGCTATGACAGTGATTTATTCGTTCACAACACATAATAAAGTGCCTGTTTTGCAAGAAATACTATGTTAATATCAAAACAAAAAAAAAAAAAATAACATTTACGAGATTCTACTAAGATCTTAACGGCTCGATTACGAAAAAAATGTAGCAATAGAGAATTAAAAAAAAAAAAAACAATGAGTAATTATTAAAGTTGCGGTAACATTTTCCTCTTGAAGGGCCCACTACGTGACAATTGTCGTTCAGTCATAAAATATAGCTCCTAATTATATATAAATTACATAGATATGTAATGCCGATGAATCCAAATAACGCGCGGTCAATAATATTCAGTTTAAAAAATACAAACACAGTTTAACAATCCATTCTAACTGCAACAACTTAAACATTATTTAAATTACAATCTATAGATTTGGTACATAAAAATTTCGTTAGACTAACTAGAAAATTAAAGTCCGCCGTGGCGGGCAAGCTTGAAGATGAGCTCACAGTATTCAGTGCACTAAATATTATTTACGAGAGATCACAGCTGTCGCGGCCCTACCGGGCTTACACGTCCGTCGATGATATGAGCCGACTAGAAATCCGGACTAAACTAACATATATTTACACTATCCGGTTCCGAAAGTCCTTTTGGCATGGGCGTTAGTTCTCGGCGCCCCCCTTCTTCTGTGCGTGGAGCGCCGACGGTCCTCAAGGGTGCAGTGGCCGTGGCCCGAATAACGGGTACGACGGGAAGTACGCTGCCAGCGATGGGTGCGGTGGCAGTGGGAACGGCAGCGGAGGTGACGACACTAAGTGAGACGGCTTACTGTACGGATGGAATCTTGGCGTCAGTGGGGACAAAGGCGGTGTCGGATATGTCCTTTGTAACAACGGATGCGTTGCGCTGAGCATAGATAAACTAGGACTAGATTCGCCACTCGCGGTATGAGATCTTAAATGTTGCAGTAACTCTTCCGAGGTCGCGAATCTTTTGCCACAGTAAGCCGAATCTCCTGCCATCCAACTGCATACAAAAGGCAGCTGTGAGGCTGCAGCCAGAGCAGCTAATTGAGCATGTGCATATGCAGCTGCAGCCGGATGCCCAGTTGGTAATGGGAAAGGCGTTTTGGCATGATCACATTGCGCGCACCCAGCGGGACACACTGCAGACTTGAGCAAATGTGAACTTAAAGAACAACCCGTACAATACGGATCTCTGCAAATGCCTAGATCGCTTCCTGGTGCTTTCATCCTTGCATAAGCAAGATATGGATTGAGCCCATTTTTGAGAGCATGATGTTGTGCAGCCATCAAACTACTGGTCATTAAGTCCATTGGAAGAGGAAATCCTGTAGGGGGTAATCCTCCAAGGAATGCCGATGATGTAACTGGTATGTTTGGTTTGAAAGTCGAATGTTCTTTGGTGTCGGCACTGGTTGATAGGGAGGTGGGTGTGAACGGTAACTTGGAGGCAGATGAACTGCTGGTAGAATCTGAATTCGACTTCAGCGGAACTGGCGAGTCTTGGAGTGGACTGGATCGTTCATCCGATTTTTCGGACGGAGTTTTTCTATGAGCCGGTGGTGGCGTCCTTTGTGATGACGAACTCTGATTACTTCCACATCGCGCTTGAACTGGAGTGGTTGACGCACTTCCTTTAGACGATATCGGGGTCTTTGAATGCGAATTGCCAACTGAAGCTCTATCTTCTGGCGTTCTAGTCTTTTCTCTCGCTGTTAGGCACGATTCGTAAGGCTTGAAGCTGGGTTTGTTGTCCGTCATGTGTATCACCGATTTCTCGTCGTACTTCTTGCTGGCTTTCTCCGCTGCAGAAATCAGCTTCGGGTTCGGAGAATCCGCGCCGATAGCACTGCAAGTCTGCGCTAGTAGCGCCAGCGGGCTCTTTTTCGCGTCGAGCTGCAACAAAGAGAGGTAGTTTATGAAATGAAACGTCGGGTCGAGGTTGCAAGTGACGGGTCCACAAAGGGACCGCGGGAGGGCATGGCGGGACGTGGGGGGCGTCCAATCACGCGGCCGACGCGCCATTATCCGCGCGTCTGGCAGCCGTCGGCCCCGCTTGACATTTCACTCGGCTCCCGCATGATGTAATCTCGCAGTGAAAAGGGCAATTTGTGCTGTTGAATTTGCGGCATGTTGTCACGTCGTGTTCATTACTGTAGAATTATAAACCTCTTTTTGATCCCGAAACATAATTAAGGTATAACAAGGTGATATTATTGTTAAATATTTTAATAAAGAATACATTTAATTTACTGCATTCGTCATATAGATATGTTCGATTCATCGTCTGAAAAAAATTGTTGTTTTTGTTTGCCGCTAATTTAATTAACAATTTTATGTAAAGAGCAATTTTTTATTATCTTAATTTATGTTAATTTATGTATTTTTGATTCGAATGTGTACATACATTGGTATTTCCGTCATGTAAATTTAATAGTGTAATAAATTTTAATAATGATGTCAGTTAATAAAATTTTTATGACGCGATATGGATTGAATTAATGTATTGGTTCTAATTTTAATTTGATATTTGGTTAATTTGTATAGTTATTAATACTTAACTAGGTAAATTATTAAGTAATAAAGTCAGATTATTATTTTATTTATTTAGGAGAAGAAGTAATTATAAAAATGGATTTAAACTGAAAGGAATAAAAACACAGAAAAGAAGCCAGAATGTGTACTAAAAGTATGTAAATTTAATTTAAAAGACATGCTCAAAGTTATATGCAAATTCTGTCGAGGAAAGCTCCTAAACATCTCCCAGTTCGTATGTATAATAGTGACTCATTTTGTAAGTAGTCTGACATAGCTTACATTAAATAAAATAGGAATCTAATAATTTTCGAAATAGGTGCAAATAGAAATATTTGACAGCTTGTTTTAAATCCAACAAGAATAGTTTGCCACCTCAGTGGTATAAAAAAAAAAAATAGTGAATGTTCTCTAATATGTAATTGTAAATGCATGCCATTTTCCCTTTCAAGTATGTTGATTGTTGTAATTAAACCCCATTTGTATGGGGATTTAAAGTTTTGTTTAACTAAGTTAAAGTAACTACTACAGTTTAATATTAATTTGATTTACTTTAGTTTTTTGCTTTTTAGAGATGTCGATTTTCTTTTAAAAAATATTTACAGATAGGCTAATTTGCATACATAGATATCTGTCGCGCCTGTCTCCCATTAGGGTAGGCAGAAACGATGGAATGTCAAATGGTTTGATTCAAAAAGACTTCTTTCACTACCTCCACATTCATCAATCTATTCCAATACGCTCCCCGGTTACGGGTAGGAGTGCTGTAGAATGTCCAAATTAAAGATTTGGCCCATCTTTAGCACATGGTCGATTTAGTCAACATACGTCCATTTAGGGCGGCTCCTACCGACATCTCCATGAATTTATTGTCATAATATTTATTTACTGTTTTTACTATAGAATATTTTAAATATTTGTATTTTAAGACATTTTGTATAAAATTGGCAATTGATAAAACTAACAGGTGCTAGTTACTGATGCCAAATATGTTGTATACTTTATCTAGTAGTTTTTATTTTTAGTGAGAATTATATATTTTTTTTTTTGTCAGACTTGATTATGCATTCAGCTGTTATTTATCCATCACAACTTACTCCAGCTAGTTTGTCTCTTTTTTAATCAATATCTATTATCAAAAACTATTATTTTTGAATATTTAGAGCTAGTTATGTAAAAAATACCCATGCGACATGAATATCCCAGGTAATGCAGGGTCTCTTTTTTGATACTTCGATATTTCGTTGTTTATATTCAATTTCATAGAGTTTTGTATATTACTTGTTTTTTTTTCTTTTTAACCAGTTTCGTTACATTAGATTTAGTCACAAGTTACAATTAAATATTTAAATTGTTAATGTTTTTGCCAATTACTTTATTTAGTGATGAAATATAAAAATAATACTGTGAATGTTTGTTTGTATTTTTTAATACTTCTAATCAATTATAGAAGAATTCATCTATCTACAATCACTGATTTAAACTGACATTTAAAGTAATAAAGTTTGAATCATTGACACCTCATCATTATCACCATTTCCCAAGAGACTACAGTATTGGGTTCTTCAAAAGGTAAGGGTCGGCAACGCGCGGTATTCTGGTATTGCAGGCGTTCATAACGGTAACCAGTTCGTCAGGTGGGCCGTATGCTTGTATATATATATATATTATATATTTTTATCAAATAGTTGTGGGTATTTATTGTAAAAGTGTTTTGTTTTTCTTCAAATACGTTTTTAGAAAACTACAAAATAGAAATTTTTAGTATTATATATATATATATATATATATATATATATATATATATATATATATATATTTAACGTCAATTATTAGTCATTTCTGATTTTGAATACTTTTCTTTAATTTTTATATTATTTGTTTAAATAAGAAACATAATTGTAGTTTATGATATTTCAAATAGTAATATTTTATTAATTTGATAGAAAGCCGAAAATATAGAAAAGTCGAGATCATTAAAATTTCTACATTTTTTTTGTCATTTTTAATGAAACATGTTTTTATTTAGTTAACCATTATACTGCCATTACATACGTAGCATTTGTTGATAATATAATATTGTATAATAATTGAATTACAATTTAATAAAAGATGGTTCAAGTACTACCGCCGGCGTTTCTAATATCGTATTTTTGTTATAATACTTTGTTTTAGTATATTTTTTTTGACAAGTTTTTACAATTCCCAATAAAAGATTTGCTTTGAAAGAAAATGACATTGATGAACGTTGAATTTTATATAATAACGTAACTGAAAAAAGATCTTTGCATCGTTAAACCTGTTGAGTTTAATCAATATTTATAATAAAAAAGAAAATGGCTAAGAATCAAAAATAAGTAAGATATAATTTTGAAGTTTTTTTCCGTGACACGAGTAAGAAAAGGCTATGAAAAGTAGTTTTTCTTTGTTACTCTGTTACGAAACAGTATTTTAATCTTTATGAAGTGTTCTATTCTTCTAACGTTAAATAGGCAATAGATTTAATTTTATTACATATTAGCATATCTTTGCATCCGTTAATTATCGTTAGTTTACGACATTGCTTGCATAAACCTTATAATCGTTCTAGTATAATTTCAAATATAATTTACGGCCCGTGTAGGTAGTAGGATAATCTACAATTCAAAGTAAATTAACCACAGTTTACGACGCTTTAATTATACCTTCAATAATAGTGGAATAACTCGATTTAATTGCCACTCAAGTTCTTTTCATTAATAAAAAAAAAAAAACTATATAATTGAAAGAAGATTGATGGATGTTTTACACGAAATGCTAAGAACAATTCTGAAATCTTTGATGAAATGTCGACATTTATAAATGACATTATAAATTTTGGTCGTCCCTTATTATTTTTCAAGTAACAAAAAATTTGTTGCCAACGTACTGGCAGCTTTTAAGATAATTTTACATTTAACATTTGAATTTCGAATTCCGTTTTATATTTTGTTTTTAAATTCCTTAAAAAGAACAAATGTTAAATAAGATAATGTTTAATAAATTGCATCCAGATTTATTTATATAAATCTTTCTTTTTTAATTTGTTTATATTCTGCTTCAGTTTATTTAAAAAATGTTATCTCTACATTCTTAATTTAAACGTTGGATAAATAAGCAAAACCTACCGTTGTCGGCAGCGGTGACAGGTAATCCGGCCTCAAATATTGATTGCTTGACGTGAGCATGTTGCTCCACAATCCTTGATCCTTTTCCAGCTTAACAATTATCCACACACAGCACAACACAAAATTTTTATTCGTCAGCACGTCATCCCATTCACAAGACACTGGTCACGGAGCAGACAGCTCGTACACGTGTATGACGCGCGGCTGTCGGCGGTCGACTGACTTTCGTGACGAGCCGTCCCCCCCTCCCTAACACCTTGTCACTCGTCGCCGCGCCATTTTTGCATTTTGTGTACTTTGCGGGAGCTTTGCTGTCTTATCCCCACCGCTGTTTGACACCCCGTTTGTCGCGTTCCGTCTCGCTCGCACTCGAGAAAAATTACTAAGCGGTTCCTTTGAACGAGTTCTGATGAAAGGATTATATAAAATATGCATCGCGCTCTTATAGGCGTCGACTGAGATGCATACGTTTGAGAGCGAATGATTTTAGTTCGATATTGTCGTTGCGTGGGTGTTTTATTGAGTTTTTAGTGGGTCATGTGAGCACAATTTGTCGTTTGTCGTTGTATAATTCATTTCCCTTTGTGACAACATAATGGTTTGTTAAAATGAGCGATTGCCTTTTGTTTGATTTTCGATAATACCATTGCGTAAATACCCATTACGGGTGGATTTTTTGGTTTGCTTTTTAAAAATTCGTGTTTGTCTAAGCGCAAAGGACCACCGGGTAAGTTTATAAGTTTGAATAGGCCGTTTTATGGTTTACTTACCCCAAATAACGCTTGGTTATTAAAGTACCATAATCCTTTGAGTATCTTTTGCTGAATGAGAGTTATTATCTTAACTATACTGTCACATCTTTGTGTTTGACATTGCTGTTTATTTTAAAGGTAAATACTTATGCTTATTGTTTTGAATAGTAAAATAGTTGAATTTTCAGTACCATTGTTAATTCTATTATCCTATTGTAATAAATGCGAAACTTTATAATTACGGATGGATGGATAATTGTTACTTTTTCAGGTAAAAACTACTGAATGGATTTGAATGACTTTTTAACCAGAGGGAGACTTTGTACAAAAGTCGATTGCTTGGGTACCTCTGTCCCATTCGTGTTTCTACCGTGAAGCAGTTGTGTTTGCATGGCTGTGTTTTGGTTTGAAAAGGGTGGGATATGGCGTGAATTTACTGGGTACGGAGGAATAACACCTGAGTCCTCAGGAATGGTAACGCATGGGGGGTATCATGGGCGAAACAGTATACTCTGTTATGTCCATGGTACTGCTCATGTCTATAGGCGACGGTTACCACTTTCCATCAGGTAGGCCGTCAGCTTGTTTGCCATTCTCAGTTGTATAAAAAACATGAAATTTAGTACACGAGTAGGTTATATTTATACCCTAATTTAGTACATAGAATATTTTATATTCACGCGAGAGAAGCCGCGGGGTAGAGCTGGTGATCAAATATTCAGACCGTTCATGCCTTCTAAGCTCAAACGAAAAAAAAATTACAAAACGATTGACAGTTGAATTGTTTTTATGTATAATAGTTATTATATATATATATATATATATATATATATATATATATATATATATATATATATATATATATATATATATATTCTTTATTACACTTGTAAGTTACATATAAAATAATTGTGAGCAAGGTGGGACTTATCTCTGACAGAGATCTCTTCCAGTCAGCCCAATACAGTGAGAAAGCATTTCGTTAGCGGGCAGTTGAAGTGCTCCAACTATTAATACATAAACAAATATACAGTTAAATAAAATATTAAAATATATAATAAAATATTACATATATACATACACTATAAATACATATAATACCTATCTACTCATATAATAAATGTTAAAATAAATGAATATACTACTTACATTAGAAATTTAGTTTAATGATTTTATATTTGACAGTTCAATAAGAAATATATATACATATATAATTTTATTTATCTATACTACAGATAATATAATACAGTTCATAAGTTTTTAAAATAATTATCATCATCATTATCATCATCATTATCATCATATCAGCCTTTAACTGTCCACTGCTGAACATAAGCCTCCCCCTTGGGGGATTTTGCCAGTAGTTGACACGCTTGGCAGGCGGATTGGCAACCGCACTCGGGCTTTAGAGATGTTTTAATAGGGACGCTGCTGCCCATCCCTCGCTCTCCCTTTGCCGCGTCTTACTACACCCACTGGATAGGAAGGGTTGGCCTATTCTATGCCGGGACCACACGTCCAAAATAAAATAATACACACTATTAATTTAGATAAGTTCCCATTCTATATCCGCCCGAACGAGAATTCAAAGGGAAGGGATTGTTAGTAATGGGGAGGTTAGTCCCCATCGCTATCAATATACCTTATCAGGTCGACCTCCACGCGGTTCCCCCTGGAAACCGTCGAGATTAATTTATCTTTGAATTTGTCACGATGGGCTAACTGACCTGCCTTTTCATCCTCACCAATCATCCGTCACTGGTGCCCCACTAGTATATACCGGTAGCGCAGGCAGGGTTACCATTCCATTATCATCCATAAAAAAAAATACCAGGACAATTCGCATACATGACTTCTGTGCAACGAAGGTCGTCAAACAAAACAAAGCATTGATGAAACAAAGATTTGCATGCCTACAATTTTAAGGCAATTAAACAGATGCCAAAAAGTTTTGTCACATGGCCCTTATAATGTCAAATGTCTGTTTAAAGCAAATAAATATTTCATTTCAAAGTCAAACATAGACACAAGAGATTCTAGACGAACCCCATTATTTTAAAGCAGAATGATTGATGATGCCCATACCCGCCAAACGCCAACAATGCATTACAATCAGTCCAAAATGCATCGTCACTCAGCATTAGGGCACGAGCAATCCATTTGAGTGCCGTAATGGTTACGTCACGAGTCACGATTCAGCCCTTAGCCTGGTTTGACTACATCCATTAAATATTATGTCTGTGTATGGGCTTCACATCAGTAGTTACCCGACTAGTAAAGAAGATAATGCTTCTTGACTGTAAGTATGTACAATATTGTTTGTCATAGTGTAGTGTTGCCGTGAGAATAAATTAATTAATTTTTATTGTGTTGCCATATTCAAATTTTAACTAATAGTAAACTAACTGTTACCCCCGCCTTTGTCCATGTGGCATGGATAGGTCAACTGACTGGAATAAAAAGTAAATGTATATATTTTGTTTAGTCAACAGTAAACAATAAAATAACTCATTCAGATCTCAAACAACAGCTGAACATCAATACACGGGAACGACAGAGCTCGTTTCACGCTGCCCGTAATCACAGGGACGACAAACGGCGGCAAGATGGCCGTCGTAGGGTTGACCCTTTTTTAAATTAAGTCTAAATTAACACATTTACTGATAAATAGCTTGTATTTTAAATACTTACATACAGAGCTGAAAAGCCTGAATAAGTCTATTAAAATACTTAATATCATATATGGATTAATGCTTTCTTGAATGACAAATGTGTATGGTGTTAGTCGATCATACATGTGTTTTTAACGACTGTGTAATTTTAGACATACATTTAAATAAATACACATAATGTTAACAGAGTTTTAAAAGTGTAACTGAGTTTCTTGCGGGCTCTTTCCGTACTTTTGGTACCATGCATGCATACAAAAATGACGATTTAAAAATGTTTGTAAACCAGTCTATTTAAAGCAAAAACTGCGGGGTGGTTGACCTGATAGGATATATAGACTGGCAGTCCGCATTACTAATAATCCCTTCCCTAAAACTCTAAAAGAGCATATTGTTATATATTTACTAAAGTTAGACCTAGATCTCTGAACTCTGTTACTAACAAGTGACCTAAGTAAAAAGTAAGCCTTTGTACATTTGATTATCTCTGTCATATTCTTATAAATAACTGGTGTGTACAATAAATAATTAAATAAATACATAAATAAATAAACAATCCCTTCCCCGTCAATGAAATAAACAGGCCAAGGTAATACAGACATGAATAAAGTCATCAAATTGTCGGGAGTGTCGCGACAACCCTACGAAGATCAAACACGCCGCGCCGCCCTTTGTCACAGCGTGACAGCCACCGGCTCGTAGCGCGGCGGCGCACGGCTCAGCCGACTATACCTTTTTTGATGATATCAAGTGTCAAGATTGATTGGCCTTAATGCATTTTATATTAGCTATCGATGGTTCGATGCAAGTTACGTTGATGCGGTATCTGGCGCTTTATTTGATCGATATCAATGGATTAACTTTTTAAATTGATCATTATTTTACGTTTTAAATTACTTCTGTTAATAAGATTTTTTTTATACAACTTAGAATGGCAAACAAGCTGACGGCTCACCTGATGGAAAGTGGTAATTGTCGCCTATAGACATGAGCAGTGCATTGAATATAACAGAGTATACTGTTTCGCCCATGATACCCACATGTATTGCCATTCCTGAGGACTAAGGTGTTATTCCTCAAATTAAGTTGTATAAAAAAAATCTAATATTTACGTATAGAACAAAGCTAGAAGGATAAATAACGATTAAACATCCATTAATGTCGATTTAAATCACAGCTATTCCAGTGACACTATACAGGGGGCGGTATTAATCGTGTCCTATTACGGTGACGCAGTCGGCGCGTTGAAAGCTAAATTAACGATTAATGTTGATGCGTGTTAACGAATTTATAGTTTCGTATACTATTCCTGTTCTAACGTTAATATATTTAACGGAATGGCCGTGTGGGCGTACTATTAAACAACGATTCCACCGTGCGTTATTCAAGGCACTTTCTTCCACGCACAACCATTCTTTGGAGGGGGAAAATGGATTGTTAGTAATGGAGACGAAGAATCCCATTGCTAGCAATATACCTAACCAGGTCGACCCACCTCGCGGTTCCCCCTGGAAACTATCATGATTAATTCCTGATGAATTCGTCATGATGGGCTAACTGGCCTGTTTTCATCCTTATCGTTCCATCCTTCACTGGTACCCCGCCAGCGTATCCCATTAGCGCAGGCGGGGTTACCACTCCATTTTCATTTAATTAAAAAAAAAAAACTATTCTTTGGAATCAACTTCAGCAGCAGTATTTCCGAACCGATACGACATTGGAACCTTCAAGAGCATACTCTTTTTTAAAAGACCAGCAGGACATCTGCAATGCCTCTGGTGTTGTGGATGATATTGGGCGACGGTAATCATTTACCATTAGGTGAGCATGCTCGTTCGCCCCTCTGTGTTAAAAAAAAAGATTTTTGTTTTTTATAGATTCTCCTATCGATCGTTGCAGTTGGTTTGGAACGTGGAGGCCTACCATGAAATGAAATTTCGAAGTTTCAGACTCAATTTCGTGTTTTCGTTCATATCCAAATTGGGCCAGTAAATGGAGCTTAACATTTCATTCGTCATAAATCCTACTATAAAAGTACAAAAGAATAATATTTTAATGTTTTTAAATGGTAAGTATTATATAATTTTAACATCAAATTTGTGTTTCGTTCGGCTCTGAAATTTCGGAAAACATTTCATGGTAGGCCCTTTGTTTTTGAAAGTTATTTCTGTTTTTTTTTTTTTCTTTTTTAACTTGTGTAGTATTGCAGGCGTCTATAAGCTACAGTCTGATGCCTGACATGATTGCCTGATTCCTTTATTGTGAACACTGTAGTAACTTCAGGTTCATAAGTAGGTAAATTGGCATAACCCGTCTTCCAAGCGTGGCAACTACTGGAAAATCCTCCAATTGGGAGAGGCCATGTTTAGCAGTGGACAGTTAACTCCTAATATGATGATTACGATGATGGCATATAACATAGCCTTGTCTATATAATATTGATATGCTATAATTTTTTTTTCATTACTATTTATTATTTCATTAATTACATAATGGTAATAAATTAAATCGTCATATATATATATATTATTTTTATATTCTTTATTTATATATAAATATTTTGTGTGTAGTTTCATTATTATAATTCTTAATAAATGTTTTTGGACCCCTGTGTGGGTGTAGTCGCATATTTCTTTCTTTCTAAAGTTTAAAACTTTACGCATATTTCTTTTTTTCTTTCTTTCTTTCTTTCATATACATCCATAAACAGCATAACGCTTCCATCTATTTAGACATCAATGGCTGACCGTGTTCCGGTGGTGTTTATACTTTTTAGTGCGTATTCTCGTAGAATTTATGAGGTTAATACTGTTTACGTGATTCTATGCAATTCTAAAGAAAATCTGTTTTCATTGTAATTTATTTAATTACAGTTCGGTTCGGTGGCATGAAAGATAGAAGCATGGATGTTTAACACATTCGTGTTATTGGACTCCTGATGTTTTTAGAGTAAAATTTGGAATTACGTTCTTTCCAAAAATGTTTAGGTTCTTTCATATAAAATGCGAGGTCACATCGGAGATTAATAGAAGATTACGAGAGGGAGACTTTGTATTTTGTATGGCAAACAAGCTGATGGCCCACCTGATGGAAAGTGGTAACCGTCGCCTATAGACATGAGCAGTACCGTAGACATAACAGAGTATACTGTTTCGTCCATGATACCCCCCATGCGTTGCCATTCCTGAGGACTCAGGTGTTATTCCTCTGTACCCTGTAAATTCACGTCATATTTTTTCAAATCGAAACACAGCCATGCAAACACAACTGCTTTACGGTTGAAACACGAATGGGACAGAGGTACCCAAGCAAACGACTTTTGTACAATCTCCCTCTTCGTTTGTTTTAGAAACATTTTTAAATACAACTAGGGCTGTCAAATAAGGTCACTAGTGTAATTCTGTATCAGCAGAGTCATTTGGTTTTGTAACAATAAATATATTGCCTGTAAGATAGTCTAGTGTGCACATAAACCTGAACGGTGCGGGTGCAGACGTCGCGCGACTGTTCGTGTCAACTGAACGCTATCTACGGAAGTCACACGGCGACTTGCTTTCAGGACTCCTCTTGTTGTGACAGCCCTAGCAATCTGACAGATCAGACTAATTTTGCCGATGATTTTATTATAATGTGCAACCCTATTAGTGTGTATGTGTGTGTGTTCTATAGCTAAAGTTGTGTAAATAAATAAAATAAATAAATTAATAATGTTTGTAATTGGCGCCAAAATCTTATTTTAATATTTTGGAGGTAATGTTACGAGTAGGATAAAAAATATTTTTTCGGCCATAGAGGTTTTAGAATTTGATTTAAAAATACATTAAAGAATGTGTTTTACAAAAAAGTCCTTTTTCGATTGTGACCATACCAATTATTTTGATCTAACAAATAAAGTAACTCCGCCTGCGCTAATGGTATACGCTGGCTGGGCACCAGTGAGGGGTGATAGGGGAGGATGAAAAGGCAGATCAGTTAGCTTATCGTGATGAATACATTTGGAATTCAGCACGATGGTTTCCAGGGGGACCACGTGGAGGTCGAACTGGTTGGGTATATTGCTAGCAATGGGGCCCTTAGTCTCTATTATTAACAATCCCTCCCCCCCTTCTGGTTGAATAATTATGGTGTCGAGAAATAACAAAAAGTAGAAATTTATCTTATTTTCATATTTGTCTTATTACAACCAAGGATATTATTATATTTATTACCCCATTCCTGTCATGGAGCTACTGTACTTGCATGATTGTGTTTCGGTTTCATGGGTGGCATATAACCAATAAATTACAGGAAGGTGAAATATCTTAGTCCTATAGAATAATACAAGGTAAAGATAAATTTATTTGAAAACATGTGTGTATAGAATATATAAAGACATACTGGTAATTCATTGATGGGTTTGTATAGATCTAATACTAACATTAGCGTGCAAAATGTTCTTCCAAGGACAGTGACAGTTTTAAGTGCCTTACAAATTAATTAATGCCTTACAATGTATATTACAAAACATTATGTGCAAATTAGATACAAATAAAATACTTTTAATATTATCGTTAAAAAAAGAGCAATATTAATAAAATCATAAAGGCAAATCAAATCAATCAGTAGTCAATGTCAAATGTCAAAGTCAAATGTCAAAAAGAAATATTAAATTTTGTCATTTAAAAATTGAAACAGGTAAAGGAAATATAAAACTTCAGGATTGGTGATGAATAAGAACATCAGGGTAAAGTCCGTGGTACTGTTCATGTCTATAGGCAGCGGTTACATTTATTCACCAGGCGAGCAATCGACTGTTTAGCATTCTCACTTCCAAAAAATTCCCTGAACGGAATCATTCTGGACCGACTGTAGTGAATCACTACTTAAATCTGGAAAAAAATGTCTTAAATAAACATGTACAGTAAACCGTTTTCTATACCAAATTATGACATCCTGTCTGACGGTCTGTACATTTCTAAACTCTGTACAATGTCTCAGTGCAATACAGCTACTAAGTGGTTGTCGGACGTTTCTCGCTTGAAGCGCTCTAAAGCGATGTATTTGCTTAGTGAGCCGTCGAGATAGTGCTGTGTTGATGTCTTGTTTTGTTGTGCTTGTGAATATCTAGGGTACCTACTTGTTAGGTACGTACTAGCACGAAAACAGATAAGTGGTTTTAGCAGACTTCTCTGTTATTGTATTCTTGGGATTGCCTCAGAGTTTCACAGATAAATAATGAGTGTTAAATCATTGGATTAATCTCATTACGTGATATAATATAAAAAAAACAGACAACTAGAAAGCGCATTGATTTATTATTAAAAAAAAAAAAAAAAGTTTAAAATTAGAACACAAAGTAAAATACATACTTTTACTTCTAGAATAATTTGTTTTCGACATTGACCATTTATCATATGAGCCTCATCTTCAGTTTTTTACTGATATTATGTATGGGGGCAAAATTCACAACAGAA
Source organism: Galleria mellonella (assembly GCF_026898425.1). Lineage (NCBI taxonomy): Eukaryota > Metazoa > Arthropoda > Insecta > Lepidoptera > Pyralidae > Galleria > Galleria mellonella. The sequence goes on from NW_026442087.1 coordinate 2,260,198, forward strand.
TATCAGTATTTTGCTCTTTCGAGGGCAAAGCAATAAACTGTGTTGTGACCATTTTATGTTACTGTGGTATTATAAACACGGATTGAAAAATTATATAATTTATTTTGTGTATTTTCCTTTTGATTTTTTTTTTGTATATTTATATTTTGCCGCCATATAATAGGCCACCCCTTCCTTTCTCATGTGTGCCGTAAGAGGCGACTAAAAGAGGGCGAAGAATGGGCATCAGCGTCCCTTTTAAAACATCTCTAAAGCCTAACTGCGGTTGCTAATCCGCTTGCCAAGCGTGGCAACTACTGGCAAATACCCCCTAAGGAGGAGACTTATGTTCAGCATTGGACAGTTAATGACTGATAAATATGAAGATGATTATTATGATACGTATTTTTTTATTTCTTTTTTTGTATAAGAATATATGTATGTCTGTTGTTATTTGTGTTCTGTAAGTTGCCAACTTCGTTAACGTTAGAAATGTGAAAGCGAATTTGTTTGTTACTTTTTAGCGTTTTAATAGCTCAATTAATCGCTATAAAAAAAAATTTTAAATGTAGTATTCGCCATGGGAAATACAAACACGCTGATGACCCACCGGATGGAAAGTGGTGACCATCGATTTTAGACACAAACAACATCATGGGTATCACACGATATGACGCTAAAAACTATCATAATGAGGGCTATAAAGTGTAAGATATTATATTTCTGTACCCTGTAATTTTTTTTATTGTTAGAGTGACAAGCGAGCTGATGGTCCACGTGATGGAAAGCAGCTACCGTCTGCCGTGAACACCTGCAATTCGAGAGGAGTTGCTTGTGCGTTGCTGGCCTTTTGAATGTTTGTAGGCACGTTTTTTGAGTTTCATTTTATATTTTAAAGGGAAAACTGAAGAAGGGAGCTCATTTCATTGCTACATTCCATCTATCAAACTGAAACCCAATCGTGTTTGCACGGCTGTGTTTCGGTTTGAAGGGTGGGATATGACGTGAATTTACTGGGTACAGAGGAATAACATCTGAGTGCTCAGGAATGGCAACGCATGGGGGGTATTATGGGCGAAACAGTAAACTCTATTATGTCCATGGTATTGTTTATGTCTATAGGCAACGGTTACCACTTTCCATCAGGTGGGCCGTCAGCTTGTTTGCCATTCTCAGTTATATAAAAAACATGAAATTTAGTACACGAGTAGGTTATATTTATACCCTAATTTAGTACATAGAATATTTTATATTCACGCGAGAGAAGCCGCGGGTTAGAGCTGGTGATCAAATATTCAGACCGTTCATGCCTTCTAAGCTCAAACGAAAAAAACGCATGGCGGGTATTATGGGCGAAACAGTATACTCTGTTACGTCCATGGTACTGCTCATGTCTATAGGCGACGGTTACCACTTTCCGTCAGGTGGGCCGTCAGCTTGTTTGCCATTCTATATGTTGTATAAAAAGAAATCCTACCTAATTCTATATAAATTGAAACAGTTCTGAAAACAGTATGATTTATTTGGATAAGGATTTAAACAGAAGTATGAATAACATGGTGCAATTTTGGCCAATATTTTTATCAACTTTTAAAATGTAAAAAGTGGTTATTGTAACATAACGATAATAGTTGGACATATAGTATTCTGAAGTTTTCTGTAGTTATTGATATTTTCTTCAATATTGTAGAACATACTTTTGTTCTATCACCAATAGTTTTCACAGCGCACGCGACGAAAGATACTTTATGGCATTTTTTTACACCTTGAGTTATGTTACTAAAGTTTTAGTAAGGATCTCTAATCTTTTCTAGTAATAAACATAGCCTATGTTACTCAGGGTGAATGTAGCTTGCTAATGGTGAAAGAATTTTTGAAATTGGCAAATTAGTTTTTGAGTTTATTTATTACAAACATACATACAAAAATACAAATCTTTCCTCTTTATAATATTTATATATAATATATAATAAATTATAAATAAATAAATAAAATATTGTAACTTATTTCAAATACAATTGTATGATTGTTATTGAATAAATTAATATGAATATTATCCCACGTATTTCGGTACCGGAACGATATTAGAAGACTGCTCATACCTAATTCGAAACCAATTCTTACAACGACGGCGCGAAGTATGTTTGTATTGGCGCTAGCGTTTCCTGCTCCTCCGATGATGGATGGCCAGAGTGATTTATTTCTCGACCATCAGCCGGCCTCTATTTATGCACTTATTGTGAAGGAAAAGCGATCATAATTCATAACGCTGTCGGTACATTTTATAAGCGGTAGCGTTTTATTATATATTATTATTTAGGAACTATGAATTTGGAAAATATTTTTTAAAATGTATCTTGACTGACTGGTAGATAGAGATATCAATATTGAACACATTTTTCGAAAGACTTTAAAAAGAAAAATATTCTCAATTCGGTTGTATTTTTTTTAAAAGTTCGTTACCTCACAACTCCGTCAGTTAGTTAAACCGATTTGGAAAATTATTCTTTTTATACGAATGGACATATTTAGAGATTGGTTTCATGTAAATTTTATCAAAATCGATTTAGTAGTTTAGTATTGAAATAAAAAAAAAAATGTTTTTTTTTTTATTTTGTGGAACGTAGTCTTAAATTATAATATGTAAGTGTAATAAGTGTAATATTAAATCATTATTGTAATTATTTTCATCATTCATTTGGCTATTGCCAGCATAAATAGTTTTTCCATGTGATGTGAGACATGTCAGGTCGCCCCGTGACGCGATTCCCCCGGAAACCATCATGTTTAATTCGACATGTCAATAGATTTGTTTCGTCCTCACTTTTACAAATTATTCTTTACTGGTACCACGACAAAATATCTATTACCAAATATACCTCAACGTTTGAAGACGAAGGTCTGTAACATGCGGAAGAAAGGTTCTTAAATGGCGACCTCGTATGGGCAAACACAATGTAGGACGACCCTCCACTAGATGGAGTGACGACCTGAATAACATTGCAGAGAATCAATAGATGCAGGTGGCTCAGGACTGTTCCTAATGGCGGTCTATGGGAGAGGCCTATGTCTAACAGTGGACAGATAATGACTGCAATAATGACACCTTTATTCAGCAGTCGGGTAAAAGTTTGATTCCATCCGCCTGTACCTTGAGCCCAACAGTTAAGACGGGCTCGAAGCTCATTAGCCGAAATGATAATCAATCATAAAGAATTAACGCCGCTCCCCGACGCCGAAAGGTTACCCATTGCTGAAATAAACCATTATATACTTAATTGAAACGTATATTACGTATACTAGTTGACGTAACGTCTTCGAGTTTTTAATGAATATGTATTAGTTACTAGTTTCCTACCCGCTACTTCGTATACGTGGATTTTAGTAGCAGGAAAACCATTGAATCAAAGCAATCCTAGATGGCGTATCAAGATAAAATACACACCAGTTTTTAAATCTTCATCTATACAATTGTGAAAACCGTATCTAATTTGGTGTAGTAGTTTTTACGTGATGCCGGAACAAACATAAAGACAGAACGATAATTAAAAAAAAAAATTGTTTTGTCCTTAGATTATATAGATATAGTGCCTCCATACAAATGTTTCGAGAAAAGCGTATACGATTTTGCGTGATAAATAGTTATGAGTGATTCCTTTATAATTTCTATATTTATTTTGTCTTATAATATCTGTATCTTTTTAATGCGTAAATAATTTTTTTTTTTTTTACAACACATGCGTAAATATAACGAGCATGCGGCTCACCTGATAGACAAGAAGTGACGTTTTTACTCGCCGCCCATGATCATTGCTCTTTTCTTTATACAACTTAGAATGGCAACACCAACGGCATTGCAGGTGTGCTGCCGGCCTTTATGAAAAAGGAATATACTCTTTTCTTGAAGGTTATGTTGTCGTATCGGTTCGGAAATACTGCTGCTGGAATAATATTAAATAATTTATTAAATAATACGTCAAGATATGTATGCGTAAATATATACTGATAAAAAAAGAATCAGCTAATTTGACAATTAGCTAACAAAAAGTTGATCCGTTTTTGGGCCTCGAAGCTCTATCTATATAATCGGAAGTTTTGTCTTCTATTGCTCTCTTTTTTTATACAACTTAGAATGGCACCCTGATAGAAAATGGCAACCGTCGCCTATAGACATGAGCAGTACCATGGACATATCAGAGTGTACTGTTATGATATGCCTATGATACCCCCCATGCGTTTGCCATTACTGAGGACTCTAAATGTTATTCCTGTGTACTCAGTAAATTCACGCCATATCCCACCCTTCAAACCGAAACACAGCCATGCAAACACAAGTGCCCAAGAAAACGACTTTTGTACAAAGTCTCCCTCTGATGGTGATTAATTCTTGATATCGTCGCGATGGGCTAACGGATTTGCTTTCATCCTCACCTATCATCTATCACTGGTGCCTTGCCAGCGATATACCGATAGTACAGACGGGGCTACTATTTCATTTTCATCCTTTAAAATAAACAATCATCTTGAAATTTGGTATACACTTACTATTTGGGATGAACGAGGGCACAGGCTTACTATTCATCCCGGGTATGTGTTGATTACACATCCCCATCACGCAGACCAAGTCGCGGCTAAATACTAGTCTAGAATATAATATAGCTAAATTAAAAATCTCCCAGACAATACAAAAGAGCAATAAAGAGGGGACCTCCCCACGTACCCTAATGAACAATTACAGTAATACACAGACGATATTAGTGTAGACGTGCCCAATTCCAGAGTAATGAAACAAAGAATGGGTATGTGTTAGCGAAATTGTGAATCTTTTCCGACTAACGCGTGTGTCGAATTGCGGTCGTTGTCCTTATTACGTATCGTCGTGATTCTGATTGATATAATTTATTTATAGCAATAATTTATTGATTGATTTTTAAAGAAACATTTATTTTTTTATTCAACTTAGAGTGGCAAACGGGCTGACGGTCCACCTGATGGAAAGTGGTAACTGTCGTCTATAGACATGAGCGGTACCATGGATATAACAGAGTATACTGTTTCGCCTGTCATACCCTCAATGCATTGCCATTCTTGAGGACTCAGATGTTATTGCTTTGTACCCTGTAAATCCACTGCCATATGCAACTCTTCAAACCGAAACACAGTCACGACAGAACAACGAATGAGACAGAGGTACCCAAGAAAACGACTTTTGTACAAAGTCTCCCTCTGGTAAATATACTGCACCTTAATAAATTTGGCTGTACTGTCCCTGTATTTGCTCAAGGCAGTGTGTTAATATATCCACTATTATAAAAGAATCCTTACAATATATATATATATATATATATATATATATATATATATATATATATATATATATATATATATATATATATATATATATATAAAGATAAAAGTTTGTTTGTCTGTTACCTCTTAATGCATTAAAAGCTAAATCAATCTCTTGTTTTTGAGATGAAGAAGGACATAGTCTACTGTTAATTCACATGGACTATGGTCGCAGACAAAACTCAATAAGTTAAAAATATTAAATATTACTTACTCATTGTTAAGTTTACATAAATTAGTAACAAATCTAAAACTAAACCAGATTCAGAAACTAAACAATTTCCTACCATTACGACTAACATCTCACTACTAGATACGAGTCTGTTATCAATTCAAATCTTATAACCGTTTACCATAAAATGTATACAAAAAACGGTAAATTGGTAAAACCCATGTGTTTCAATAAGAAGTCTAAAATGTGTTCAGAATTGGCGATGATATCGCTTTGAATCCAGTATCAAAAACACTGAAACTGTGTGGTCCCGGCATAGAATGGGCCATTCCTTTCCTATGGGTGTCTTAAGAGGAAGGAGGAGAATAAGGAAATTCAATGGTCAAAGAAAATAGATAGCAGCGTCCCTCTTAAAACATCACCAAAAGCCTAACTGCGGTTTGCCAATCTGCCTGCCAAGCATGGCAGCTACTGGTGAAGCCTCTTATTCGAGGAGGCCTATGTTCAGCAGTGGCCAATTAATGGCTGAAACGATGATGATGTAACTAACAATATGATTAAAAAGTAGCCTCGAATTACGACCTTCTTCCTTTTTACAGAAATCATTTATTTGATTGTGCTCAAAGGAATTGTTTTTTTTTATACAACTTAGAATGGCAGACAAGCTAACGGCTCACCTGAATGGTCATGTACTGCACGGTTTCAGAGATGTTTCCTTCCACGAACACTCAGGTTGTGGAATGAGCTCCCTGCCGAAGTTTTCCCAAAACACTACAGCATGGGCTTCTTCAAAAGGGCGGTAAAGAGATTTCTTCAGGGTCGGCAACGCGCGCGTAATACCTCTGGTATTGCAGGTGTTCATAGGCTACGGTAATCACTTACTATCAGGTGGGCTGTATGCTTGTTTGCCACCTCAGTGGTATAAAAAAAATCGTTAGTTTATTGTGGAAATTTCACTGATTATATGTTATGGTTGTATTTATTTTTTATGTGTTTAAGACATTGTATGTTTCCCTATTAAAGTAAAATCAAAAAATAAAATTCTAATGGCGACTAATTTCCATCAAATAACAATATGTAATATAGTAAAAGTAAGCAAGTGGACAAAATGTTTGCGCTTACGCGACTTCTCGCGACCGCACGAGATACGAGCGGGCGAAATTAAAAAGGAAGAGCTATACTATTACGCTCCTCTCCTTTATTGTTCATGTTGGCTAGGTCTTAAACAATAACGAGATTCTCGCCTCTTGTTGCAATGGAAAGGCAAAGAATGGGTTTATTTCGATAAACAATTTGTCGTTTCGGGACAGTGTTTTTCAAACTTTTGATTGGCGTGACCCCCCATCTTTAGTATTTAAAATATTTTCATATCCTACTCACCATGGTTCCTAACTTGTACGTATTAGGTAGAAAGGGATTGTTAGTAATAGGAATGTTAATCCCCTTTATTATTAATATATCAGGTCGACCTTCACGCGGTTTCCTCTAGAAACCATCGAGATTAATTTATCGTTGAATTCGTCACAATGGGCTAACTGACCTGTTTTTTCATCCTCACCACTCATCCCTCACTGGTGCCCTACCAGGGTATACCGATAGCGCAGGCGGGGTTATCATTCCATTCTCGTCCATTAAAAAAACTGCATGTCTTTTATAGTATTACAAATATCAAATCTGTAAATTTTTATTTATATTCATAGTTAGGCATTGGTTAATAACAATACATAATGAAGTACCTAATACAGACATGGGGGAGGGAAGGGATTGTTACTAATGGAAACTAATTTTGCTATTACTAGCAAGCCTTGTCAGGTCGACCTCCACGCGGTTACCCCTGGAAACCATCGTGATTAATACTGGTTGCATTCATCACGATGGGCTAAATGACCTGCTTTCATGCTCATTTATTATCCCTTAGGGCACCAGCCCTGCCAGTGTATACCGATAGCGCAGGCGGGGTCAGCATTCCATTGTCATCCATTAAAAAAAATACATACAGCGATTATTTTGTGAAACTGTTTTTTTTTAAGATTTTGCGCCTTCCGTGGCCCCCTTGTAGAGGTTTGGGGACCCAGCAGAGTGTTACGACCTACACTTTGAAAAACACTGCTTCAAACGATTGTGGTAGTGTCATCCCCTGCCACGTAGACAAGACATCTTCCTGTATAGATGTAACTTACCAGAGGGAGACTTTGTACAAAAGTCGATTGCTTGGGTACCTCTGTCCCATTCGTGTTTCAACTGTGAAGCAGTTGTGTTTGCATGGCTGTGTTTCGGTTTGAAGGGTGGGATATGGCGTGAATTTACTAGGTACGAAGGAATAACATCTGAGTCCTCAGGAATGGCAACGCATGGGGGGTATCATGGGCGAAACAGTATACTCTGTTATGTCCATGGTACTGCTCATGTCTATAGGCGACGGTTACCACTTTCCATGAGGTGGGCCGTCAGCTTGTTTGCCATTCTAAGTTGTATAAAAAAAAAACTTAGAAAAACACTTTTTTAAACGATTGTAGTAGTCATCCCCTGCCACGTAGACAAGACATCTTCCTGTATAGATGTAACTTGGTTATAATTACGTCCGTTCCACCTCAACTAGGTAATATGTGTTTACATTGATATTGCATTGCGTGTAATCCATCACGGGGTTCCCATCCGTGTAATATGTTTATTAAAAAAGCCGGTCAAGTGCGAGTCGGACTCGTGCAACGAGGGCTCCGTACAAAATCATTCAGTTAATTTTTTTTGTGAAGTAACTACAAATTTACAGTTTTCGGATTATTTCCTTTACTTGTGCTACATGGTCTTGCTTCTTGTCAAATTTCACGATTCTAGGTCAAATGGAAGTACCCTATAAATTTTGATTCTTTTTGCGAATGTCAAAATATGCGATATAAGTGGAACACAAACGGCCGTATCTTTTAATTGCGTCGATTTAGAAGCTTGATTTTTTCACTGCTTTAATAGATTACAGACCTGAGTGTATGTATTTAATTTCAACTTGATACCTCCACGCCTTCCTTAGAAAAAGGGTCTTGACAGACGGACGGACGGACAACGAAGTGTTCCTATAAGGGTTCTGTTACGGAGTGGGTCAGATGAGACTTTTTAAAAAGAAAATTATTTTAATTAACACGAGTTTTTTATTATAAAAATTAGTAAAGCGTCTTGTTCGTCTGAGGTTCAAATCCGGTCTGAATTAAAATATATCGAAAAGTCGCTGGAAATGGATGATATGACGCATACATACATTATTATCAACCGTTGACTGTTTCGAAAATGCAGTTCAGCATTTTTATAATCGTATGTTGTACATAGCCACGGCTATGTAACAGTTCCGTTTTTTCCTTTGTAGGCACGGAACCCTAAAAACATACCATTTCACGGTAGACTTGCTTTCTGTACTAATAGAATAATGTCTTGTTTGTAATGTAATTTGAATGCAAGTTGTCTAAAATTGTATGTAATTTGTATGATTTATTGTGTATGTAGTGTTTTATTGAGTGAGAGGTTAACAATGTGATGCCATATTTTTTTCAGGTCGTACACTGCCCACCGTTTGGAAAGCAATAACCGTCACTAACGTTCAATATAAACTGTGCCATCCCATCCCACGTTGCTATTCTTGAGGACTAAACTGCGACGTACCGATGCGTAACACCTCGGTATAGGGGGGAAAGGGATTGTTAGTAATGGGTTCTAACAGCCGTATTGCTAGCAACACATCCTATCAGGTCGACCTCCACGTTCCCCCTGGAAACCATCGTGGTTAATTCCTGTTGAATTCATCACGATGGGCTGAACTGACCTGCTTTCATCGTCACCTATCATGGTGCCCCGCCAGCGTATACCAATAGCGCAGGCGGGGTTAAAGGCGGACAAGAATTAACCATGATGGTTTCCAGGGGGAACCGCGTGGAGGTCGACCTGAGAGGGTATATTGCTAGCAATGAGTTTTTTTTTATACAACTTAGAATGGCAAACAAGCTGACGGCCCACCTGATGGAAAGTGGTAACCGTTGCCTATAGAGATGAGCAGTACCATGGACATAACAGAGTATACTGACGACTCAGGTGTTTATCCTCTGTACCGTGTAAATTCACTGCCATATCCCACTCTTCAAACCGAAACACAGCCATGCTAACACAACTGCTTCACGGTTGAAACCCGAAAGGGATAGAGGTATCAAGCAAATTACTTTTGTACAGTCTCTTTTCTTTCTTATGAAGAAATTGCTGTCGAGGTTCTTGCCTTTTTTAATAAAATGTAAGAATATTTCTTCGTTGTTTGTTGCAGATATTCGTAGGTTTAGGCATTTGGTGGCAAGAGAGCTATTAATTGGTATGATACCATCATACCATTACTTGTTTTATCATCGACATAATTACATTAGTCGTTAATTGTTCATTGCTGAACATAGATCTCCCTTTAGCAGCATTCGCCAGTAGATGCCACCTTTGGCAGACAGATTGGCAATTGTAGTGTGCTACCCATACTTCAACAAAATTTCCTTAGTTACCTCTTATGACACTCATGGGAAAGAATGTGTAGCCCATTCTATGCCAAGGCCGAATGGCAATTACCTCTTTGATAGAGTAAGAATTAAGAGTGATAAAAACGTATGAAATAACTAAATGATAAAAGAGGGAGATAGAATGAGACCATATGAAAGAGAACTTTGGCAAAGCATAAGTTGAGGGTACTTTAATAAATAAATAAATAATTTAAATTTAGCCACGACACAGTTATTTTAAACTAATGTGGCTGTTATCGTACACTACCGTACTTTTGTAATTTGTAAATTTTTTTTGATTTCAATAAATACATTTATTTATTTATTTAACTGTGTTTGTAGTTCTTAAAGTCTTCTTTAAAAGCGTACGACGTTTTGCAGCAGAAGAAGACTTCCGCATGAAGTCGAAACGATTGTCGGATATTACAAATACAATAAGTTCATAAAATTTCCGTTATGCATGTGTGTAAAATAAACATAAGATTTAAAAATAATATTACACGATATATTGACAAATTCTAAATAAATTTACATGATTCTTTTCATTTCATAGTGGCATTGTACGATATCAAACTAATTATGTCATTAAAAAGTAATTTATTGTCGAATAAAATATTGCGCTAAGTGAAAAAAAAAAATTCAATAGAGAAAAAAATATTAGCATCTAGTAATGACTTCTTTTAGTAACTTTTTGTAAATATCTCCACGTTTCATGTAATAACGTACATTTGAATATATTTCTGCAACATGTTGGAGCCGAGTGGCGTGTGATTGATCAGCTCTGTGACAGAACAATAGCAGTTTTTGCGATGTGTGAATAACATTAGCATGATGGATGAGTCCTCAAGTTAGCGATCTCGGAATAAAATGCCTCAAGACGTTGTTATATTAATATTTATTTTCCAAATAAATACAATCCCTGCGGCTTCGTTTATGTATATTATAGAATCAGTATTATTATTTCGTTTATGTTATGTATTTATTTAGTACATTATATACATATAGGGAGACTTTGTACAAAAGTCGTTTGCTTGGCTACCTCTGTCACATTCGTGTTTCAACCGTAAAGCAGTTGTGTTTGTATGGCTGTTTATCGGTTTGAAAGGTGGGCTATTGCAATGAATTTACAAGGTACACAGGAATAACACCTGAGTCCTCAGGAATGGCAACGCATGGGAGTATCATGGGCGAAACAGTATACGTCGTTTGCTTGGATACCTCTGTCCAATACTACCCTAGTCTTCAGGAATGGCAACGCATGGGGGGTATCATGGGTGAAACAGTATACTCTGTTTAACAGTTATCACTTTCCATATTTTTGTACAAACAAGCTGACTGGTAGAGAGTTTGTGTCTATTTCTTATTTATACAAGATGTAGGTACTACTTTTATTTATATTACTTTGTTTTAATATATTTTTCTCTCTTTTCGTTTCTCTTTTTTTGCATGACTCTGATGATAATGTGTCTATTTCTATTTATACAAGATGTAGAAGGACACAGGCTACTTTTATCCCGTACAGTTAGCACATTTCATTCATGCAGACGAAGTTACGGATAAAAGATAGTAAAATATAAAAAAATATATAAAAAAAAAATAGATTTCTACTCGTATTTCTAAATCTAATATATAAAATTCTCGTGTCGCGGTGTTTGTTACCAAACTCCTCCGAAATGGCTTTACCGATTTTTATGAAATTTTTTGTGCATATTGGGTAGGTCTGAGAATCGGCCAACATCTATTATTCACACCGCTCAATGACAGGGGTGACCAACTCCTAAATTTTTTTAATTTTTTTTGACAATTTATATTTATATTTATTTTCTTATGACTTAGCATTGAAAAATACATACAAATTCAAATCTTCACGCTTTTACGATCAACCCCTGTCGTTTAATTGCAATTTTTATATGCCGCAATGGGGTTGCAAGATGACAATCGAATATAATAATTGTAGTACGATATATCTTCATGTATAGTTCCAGAAATAATGTATATGGTAAAACAACGTTTACCGAGTCAGTTAGTAATATTATAAAAAAGTTTCAATAAGAATTCACTGCACTAACAGTGAATTATATGTTAAGCCATTTGTTATAATAAAACAAACTATTCGAAATTCAAAATAAGTAACACTCAGTGTAAAGTCAAACGTCTACTTGACTAAGTAAGTATTAAACTGTACAACAAGCCGGCAGACTGTTTACAGCCCGTGCTCGTGGGCGTATGATAAAATTAATCCGCCATATTGAAACGCGAGCACGGACAATAGGGGGCTCCGGTGTTTTAAACAGTTGATACGTTTTCATTTGTATTTATTATCAATTTTATAGTATTTCCATAAAAAGTTTATGTATTACTAGTCGTTTCCCGCGGCGTTGCTCGCTTCTATGTAGTTCCCATATGTTATTCCCATTGGAACTCTCCATGAATCCGGACTTATATTGTATTTTATACACTTAAATGATAATTACGTACCTAATACCTTCATAAAGTTTCAGCCACTTCAACTGATCGGTTATTTTATAGCATTTTATATGTGATTCATTAGATTAATTATAACTTTTTTATTTATGAACCGATTGAAATAAAACAAACACTAAATGTTAAGTGGAGGAAAGCGCCATGCATTAGTGAAAATCGCGTTCAGATCGATTAAACCGTTTTTGAGGTTAGCCCGCACAAACGTACAGACAAACATAAAAATTCTAAAAAATCATTGTTTTCGGTTCTATTGCGTTCGTAAAGCCCCCCCCCCCCCTATAATAGTTGTTCTTATATATCTTCTATGTACAGACAGCGACCAGTTACGATTTTATTATATGTACTTTTGATGTTTATATACATACACAACGAGAATTCAACGAACTTATTGTCTGTTGTTTCATACATCATCATACAAAAACCTTCATGTGTATTTACTACGTTTGCAATCGATCGTTTTTATTTAGGCCTTATGTTTAGGAATCTAAGTGCTATTTGTTTGACTACACATTTATTTCAATATTTCAAGTGTACCAGAGGGAAACTTTGCACAAAAGTCGTTTGCTTGGGTACCTCTGTTCCATTCGTGTTTCTACCATGAAGCAGTTGTGTTTGCATTGCCGTGTTTCGGTATGAAGGGTGGGATATGGCAATGAATTTACAGGTTACAGAGGAATAACACCTGAGTATTCAGGAATAGGAGGTATTATGGGCGTAATAGTATACTTTGTTATGTCCATGGTATAGCTCATGTCTATAGGCGACGGTTACCACTTTCCATCAGGGGGATCGTCAGCTTGTTTGCCATTCTAAGTTGTATAAAAAATACGTAAAATTAGTTACACTTTTGCAGACCCTTGATTATCATTGGGCATGCTGTGGAATAGCTCCCCTATGTGGCAATCAAAGGTGGACGTGGTGAAACGAGGTGCTACAGTCAGGTGCTACTTAAATTGCGGCTGGGGAGTAGTTGCGTTCGATTTTATGGTAGATCCAATGTTGGACCAGCTATTTTTGGAGGTATCAAGAAAAAGTATCCGTTTACGTAATATATATATAACCTTGTTTTACCATAAACATTATTTCTAGAACTATACATGAAAATTTATCCTACTACAATTATTATATTCGATTGCCATCTTGCAACCTCATTGCGGCATATAAAAATCGCGATTAAAAAACAGGGGTTGATCGTAAAACGATAAAAATTTAAAGTTGTGTGTATTTTTCAATGCTAAATCATAATAAAATAAAAATGGAAAAAGTTGTTAAAAAAATAAATATAATTTTTTTTGGGGAGGGTCACCCTTATCATTGAGGGGTATGAAAAATAGATGTTGGCCGATTCTCAGACCTACCGGATGTGCACACAAAAATTCATAAAAATTGGTAAAGCCGTTTCGGAGGAGTTTGGTAACAAACACCGCGACACGAGAATTTTATATATTATATATATGTATATAAAATTTACTTATATTTTACTGTTATTTTGCAGACAAATCACTGGTTATTTTATTATAATTATTTTGTTGCTCTCGAAGATTGACTATTATTATTATTACCAAAAGTTCTACAATCTTTCATATTAGTCAAGATTATTCGACTGCCATTTCGTCCACGTACAACCCGTTTGCCAAGTATGGCAACTAATCCCCGTATAGAGAAGGCCTATGTTCAGCAGTGGACAGTTAATGGATGATAGGATGATAAGTAGCTAATAATGATTCTTTTGCTTGTGGTACAATTTACAATTTTTACAATTTATATTCAACGAGGAAATATCTGCATTACCATCAGTCCCCAAACTAGGCCAGACCTGTATCTTGGGGACTATGAGTGCAATTACCTATTTAGTACAATTTATTTACAAAGAAAAAATAAATAAATAAGGAAAACTATGTGAAAAGGTGAGTACGTGTGTGTGCGTGCGTGCGTGCGTGCGTGCGTGCATGCGTGCGTGCGTGCGTGTGTGTGTAGTGATATCAACTTTTTTTTTATAGTGACGTTACAACTTCTTATTTGTCAGTATAATTAATATCTAACTGTAATTTTACATTTTAAATTCTTACTTTACATTTTTAATAGAATTAGATTCAAAGCACAATATATTTCAAACATGATAAATGGCTATTTTGCAATTTATATCAAGTTCTGAAATTGAATTATTTATTTGCGCCAGCGGCACTCGTGAAAAATGTTTGTGGCCCGAGCCCTTAGGGGCTGAAGGGTGCATAGGGTGGATCAGAAAGCAATTTCCGAGCCCCGGGCGATTGTCTGAAATCTCTGTAACAAGTGGGATTGCTTTGTATCAGCTTTGATGCAGATAATTTTATTGCATGCAAATTGCCCTTGAGATATAGAATGTGATGGTTGTACGGTATTAGATTTGCCATCTATTAATAAAGTTTGGAGGTTTTTAATTGCCTCTTACGACACACACGGGAAAAGAGGATTCACCGGCGGGGCACCAGTGAAGGATGATAGGTGAGGGTGAAGTAGATCAGTTAGCCCATCGTGACGAATTCAGCAAGAATTGTGCACGATGATTTCCAGGGGGAACCACGTGAATGTCGACCTAATAAGTTATATTGCTAGCAATAGGGCTGTCAAACTCCATTGCTAACAATCCCTTTCCCCCTAGTTTCTGCAGAAATAATTCCACAAAATTTTTACTTTCTGTGTATTTTATGAATAAATTTCCATTTTATCAGCTTGGGTGAACAAATAGTTAATAACAAATACATATTAACATATTACCAAATTAGAGAACACACAACTGGTTCCCATTCTCATCCATTACGTATTCAAATGTCTTAATCGAGTATTTTGTTGATTCCAAAACATCGGTACAATCGATTACAATGGAAACTGTTTATTGTTAACCAAACGAGTACAAGAAACCGGCATCGATAAATCGTCAAAATAAATATCGTATTACATTCGAAACATGTCACACGTTTTAACTGTTCACTCACGAAAATCTAAACACACGCTAACCCCACAATGCCGGCGGGGTCCAAAATGTACATTTGTGTCGGTCGAGCAGACGAGCGTCGCCGCGCCGCCGCCCCGCGACCCGCGACCCGCGTAATGATCTCACGTCCCGCGTGCGTGTCCCGATAAAGGGTTAAGTACACACTAACAACCTGACGTGAGTCACAAATCCACCATTATTATGTTATTGTGGGAGCCATGTCGCTGCGGCCCCGCATTTACATACAATTTAACATGAAATGTGGGCAATAATTCATGACGGCTGTTGCGTTATTATTTCTATTATAAAGTGTTCAACTTGACGTTTTTCGTGTTGCCGCCTGGTGGCGTGTTGCGTTTTTCTTTGTAAACGCTTTTCGGTCGGTTATGTTAACGACCTTATTAAAGTTCAGTTATGCTATCTCGCGTAAATTATTGCATTCGTATTATGCATAATGTTCATAAAAAACCCCGTTGAGAGTGGAGAGTTTTTAGATTAATGTGTGCAAAACAAATTAATAATGCCAAACGAACCCTCCATTCGTGTCACGCTGCGATGTACATTAAGAACAGAATTAATTCGTTCATTTACAAAACACGATTAAACAATAAAACCTTTCCAATAACACGATCAACGACAAATCGACATACCCGAATTATCTACGCGCCGCGGAACACGTATTCAAATGAAGGCATTCACTGTTTAAAATATTAATCGATGTGAGAAGCTTATTGAATATTTTTATCACGATTTATGCCCAATTAGCAGTCGGTGCGTGAATTGAATTGTTTGTGCCCAAAATCTGAATAAATACCACAATATTTACGATAATGTCCGGCCGTTTGAATAGGCGGCTCCGTTAACGCGCCGCGGGAGAGAAACGCTGTGAGTAGTTTATTATGCAGCGGCGAAGGGTTAGCTCTTTGTATGACGTTTTCATGTTAATTTACGCGCTAGCTGACAAGGTGGTCCCTCAGACCCAGGCGAGCGTTTACGAGGCTGGATTTTAAAAATGATATTTTAGTGTTAATACGGCAATTGAATGAGATCCGCCGGTCAATTTATTTTGGTATTAAGGGAATATTTATGTGAAGGAACCGGAATGATTAGTTCGGCCGACATGTTACTTTGAAACTGGTCCAATGGTTTCGGTAGACTCCGTCGGTTGGGAGCATGTACAGCGGTTATTTTCGTGTGGCTTAACGCTCCGTAATAGGTAATTATTGTTGGTAATTAATTACAAGTAACGTTCCCTGCTCAGTCGGTTAATTAGTACTTTGAAATGAAGCTGAGTTCGTGATCAAAGCTTTGTGGGCGCGATCAGTCGGATATAAATCGTATGCTCGGTAATCTCGCCTGTCTCGTGCCACAGCCTAATGGTTTATTTGAAGTTCTATTCTTAGTGGTTCAGCGGATGAATTTCTAGTTGCTCGTATATTTAGACTGGCCCAATGAGTAATGGCGGTAAATATGTCATCGTCCTTTGATTCAGACGCATTAATAAGGGGCAACTATGAATTACGAGTTGTGGAAATGAATGACTGGTTTCAACTAGGGATGGGATGTGTTCGATTACTTTTAAAATTATCAAAACACATGAAATATTGTTTTAGAAGGTTGTATATAATTTATATTTATAATTTTTTTTATATACAACTTAGAATGGCAAACAAGCTGACGGCCCACCTGATGGAAAGTGATAACCGTCGCCTATAGACATGAGCAGTACCATAGATATAACAGAGTATACTGTTTCGCCCATGATACCCCCCATGCGTTGCCATTCCTGAGGACTCAAGTGTTATTCCTCTGTACATAGGTTATTTAATAAATATAATAGATATATATCATACCATACAACATACTATGCCAGTTGTTAACTGTCCACTGCTGAACATAAGCCTCTCCAATAAGAGAAGTTTTGCCAGTAGTTATCTATGCTTGGCAGGTAGATTGGTAACCGCAGTTAGGCTTTGGTGATGTTTCAAGAGGGACGATACCTCCCATCCCTAGAACATTTAGTCATCTCTTATGACACCCACGGGAAAGGAAAGATTGGCTCATTCTATACCGGTACCGGTACACGGTATCACCGTGTGGTACCGCATGTATTAAAAGGAAAAAAAGTAGATATAAATATTTATAGAAACCTTTGAAAATAACTATTTGAAATTGGTTTTTAACTGTGAGTATAGAATAGTGGGTGGTTTTTTTTTATTTTCATATTTTTTTTTAATAATTAAGTAATTTTTGATTGATTTTCTATATATTTATATGTTTATTATAAAAGAAACAAGTGGAAACTTCGACTATTACAAGAAATCCGACTGTGAAATTTTAATTTTTTATAATCACTAATTAATAAAAATCTGATGTCACCCTATTTAATACTATCGATCAAGACTACATAATAATTGCATCAAGAATCTATACATATCTGCATAATTTTGTTACACATGCTTTAAATAGATTAATCCTTTTAATTTAACAGTCCATGAAAAATAAATTTAAAATGACTAACAATCAAAATTAATATCGATAATTTTGCTAAGTGAGAAAACACATGTGTAAGTGAGAAACATACTTTTATACGTTTCACAAATATTATAAGTATTTCTAATTAAAAAAGGAACATCAAATTTATCAATATATTCTATTAGGTCGACCTCCAGGCGGTTCCCCCTGGAAACTATCGTGACTAATTTATCACAAAATTAGGCATAAATTCTAAAATTCATAAATTTAGACATTAAAAAGAAATTATATAATATCGATAATAGTTCCCACAGTCGACGCATCCCTAACGGGGGGCGCACCTGTCTCTAATAAAGTATAACTCTAAATATACAGCTCGGGTTAAATTACATTTTTAATTTCATTAACTGAAATGTGATTTAACCTTTGACTTTATTATAAGATAAATAAAAAACAATCTTTTGATTAATGAGATACTTTTAAGTGGCTTTTGAAAGGTAGGGCCGCTCAATTTGAGTACATTATTTGTGTGAATGTTACACAATACCTTCGTATACTCGTAATATATTTTGAATGTATTTTGACGGTTATGGTTAATCGATAGGATCTCTTATCGATTACATATTATATTTATCATGATTACAAGAGCTGTTTTATGTAAGGCAAAATTTATGTTACTTAAAACAGCAAATTGTAAAATTTTATTTTTTATATTAGGACTAGTGATCTGGCCCGACTTCGCACTTAAAAATTTTTGAAAATTCTATCTACCCGAGAAATTTTTAAAATTTGTTGAGTTGTTTTTGAGTTTATTTATCACAAATAAACAATGGGATACTTCCTCTATACCAGGACCAGTAACAAAATTACAAACAATATACAAGTCGATCTCCATGCGGCTCTTCCTACATCATCATCATATCAGCCTTTAACTGTCCACTGCTGAATATAGGCCTCCCTCATAAGGTGGGTATGCTAATAGTTGCCACGCTTGGCAAGCGGATTAGCAACTGAACTTAGGCTTTGGTAACATTTTGAGAGGGATGCTGCTGCCTATCCCTCAAACATTAATATTCCTTAGTCGTCTCTTACAACTCAAGCAAGCAAGCAAGGGACAGCAAGGGTTCGTGACCACACGGCAAGATATACCTTCCATGTGGTCTTACAGATATCTTTCTAAATATCATAGTTAACTTATGAATTTGTTACGAATGATCCAACTGATCTGACATTATCCTCATTCACTAGTGTGACGGATGATGGGATGATAGGCGAGGATAATAAGGTGAAGATGGGCATTTTTTTTTAGTGGGTGATATTGGAATGGTAACCCCACCCGCGCTATCGATATATCGATATATACACTGGCGGGGCACCAGTGAAGGATGATAGGTGAGGATGAAGCAGGTCAGTTAGCCCATCGTGACGAATTCAATAAGAATGATTCACGATGGTTTCCAGGGGGAATCACGTGGAGGTCGACCTAATACTGTTTTTGTTTTATACAACTTAGAATGGCAAACAAGATGACGGTTCACCTGATGGAAAGTGGTAACCGTCGCCTATAGACATGAGCAGTACCATGGACGTAACAGAGTATACTGTTTCGCCCATGATACCCCCCATGCGTTGCCATTACTGAGGACTCAGGTGTTATTCCTCTGTACCCTGTAAATTCACGCCATATCCCACTCTTCAAACTGAAACACAGCCATGCAAACACAACTGCTTCACGGTTGAAACACGAATAGGACAGAGGTACCAAATCAATCGACTTTTGTACAAAGTCTCCCTCCAGTGTATAGCTAGCAATGGGGCTGCCAAACTCCATTGCTAACAATCCCTTTCCCCCCGAAGAAGGGCATTAGCTCTGCCAACATAAATCAATAGTACAGTCAGGGTTACTATTCCGTTTTCATCTATTAACAACGTCTTTAGTCATCATGACATCAAGCGGATTGGATATACCAAACGTTGGTGAAGCATGCGAAGTGTGCATTCAGAACTTTGCATAAATAGATTTACAACTGGTTATTCGTTTAACAATGCTAGCGCGATTTATGTTGTGTGAACACGCAGAGATCAGTCGTACATAACTATCTGATAAATATTAATTGGTAATACAATTGGCCATTTTTCAAATGTTCTTAAAAAAAAAGAGATTCCTAATTCAAATTTATGTTTATATTAGTTACGCTCGCGACTTCGTCCGCATGACCTAGATGAGCAGCTGCCTACATCTTTGTCGATCCATTCTAAGTACAACGTGTATGGTAAAATTCATGGTGATTAACTGAAATGTTAAGGTGTTGTGAAGAGAACAAATAAGGTATATTTTCTTTATTTTATTAATATTGTAGTTTTAGTATTTTATGCACGTGAAAATTATTAATTCACTCTTGCACCTTTAACCAATGGTTGTCTGTAAAAGATTGCCCTACCGTTATCGCTTGAGCAACATTTGCCATTCTAAGCTGCATAAAAGAAAATTAAAGTACTAGTTTTTTTTTTTAATTAAACGTAAGTAACTCATTCAGGATCATCCTGTTATAAGGTCTTGTTAAAATGACACTCTATACCGTTTACTGTATGTCTTTTTTATATATCGCATGTTGCAACGACATTCGTCGACACCATAATAACTATGGCTGGTAATAGTGAGTTGACGGTAATGACACGTCTGCACCATAACGTGATGACAGACAAGTTGTAAAACCCATTTTTAGTATCGACAGACACTATCTATATATTTATATTTTAATATGGAAAAAGTAGTCTTTAGTATCGTGTAACGGGAATAGACTAGAATTTTATTTTATTTTATACAACTTAGAATGGCAAACAAGCTGACGGCCCACCTGATGGAAAGTGGTAACCGTCGCATATAGACATGAGCAGTGCCATGGACATAACAGAGTATATACTGTTATACCACAGAATGAACCATTGTCAAGTATTATGAAGTTGAAAAATTAAAATATATTCGATAGTAAAATTCAAAATCGTAATGTTTCTGAGCTTCTTATCGACAGGGCATTGTGTTTAATTCATTCATTCATATTTAAGAGCTGCTCTTGTAGTGGAGCTCTTGCCACTCACTACAATTTTCAGCATGTCTCTTTACTTCTTGATACAACACGGCACCAAGTATTTCTTTGATCTGCCTGATGTACTATGTTTTGGTCTCCACCTTCCTCACCTTTCTTCTATTTTACCTTCTATTATAATTTTCATTAGTTCATAGTGAGTGCCTCAAACCTTTTTTTCCTTTTGGCCTATTCAGTTTTTATCATTTGTTTCATTTCCTTAAACCTAATTTTCTACATCCTTCTTTAGCATCACATTTCAATGTACATAATATGTTTATTTATATAATTTTCAAAAACGAACTAAGTTTAAAAAATAAAATTATAGAATCAGTAAGCACATCTGCTACCAGAATACGCCTTTTCTGTACAAGCATAATTGCATTTAAATTCGATGCCTGGTTTAATTAAGCATTCTAGAACAGTCTGAATTATATCAAAAGTAAACTAAACGTTGCTTTCATTCGTAAACCAAATGGCATACCTATCACTTGTGTAGACACGTTGCAATCAACTCGCTTCAGAGGCACGCCGCAGTCTCGATTCAATCGAGACTGCAACTGAATTTGCAGTTGCCAGGCCTTTGATACGTCCATCGCTTGTCTGTCCAAACGATTGTGAAACATGCCCATTATAATTAGACCTCTCATCTCACCAAGGACCTCCCCTCAATGTAGTAAATTTAAAGCTATACAGGCGGGTGGGCAGCTTCCAAATAACTGGACGGGTGGCAGCCTCTTTGTATCTAACGTACACCATCATTTCAATTGTCAAGCCGTAACTCGTAAACAGGGGGAGGTGATAAATTAATGCAACAGTACATTAGACGCTGATAATAAAACACACATTAAAGTGTAATTGCTGACAAGCTTGCCGCTCCACCAGAATTTATCTCTACGCGTGATATTCATCGCGTTTTTTGTAGCAAACTCAAAAGTATTCCTTGCGTCAATACAGCAATGGTGATAGTGCTTTGTAATGTGAACGTGCCGAATGTACTGTAGAAGTTCTCGCGAAAGGGCATCTAACAGCAAAACTCACTCTGGAGGGTAATCGCGCACGAAAGCGTCTCGTAATAAAAGTGGTCGTAAAATTGTAACGTTACGACCCGTGAGACGGTAGAGTGCACTTGGATGGCACACTGATACCTTTTTCGGCTTCAGTTGTTGCCACTTGGAACTACTACATTTTGTTATTTATCTGATTTATGCATTGGGTCCTGGAATTGACAGTGAGTGTAGAACGTGGCGACGCAGCGTGTTAAACTTTTATAGACTATGTTTTAGCTAGAATAATATTTTTCAAGTTTGTTGCTCTTTTTTATATACAACATAGAATTATGCTAAAATTAAAATAGTTTTTACAGGACCTACAATAGTTGTTCGCAATACAATAGTTGTTACAATCGCTTCTAATTGCTGTGCCCGACAGGGTCTACAATGTACTTTATCCATTATTAACATCATTCATAATAATATTGTAGAATGCAATAAATTGAATTGAATTGAATTGAAATGTTTTTACTCTAAATATCGTTATCATTGTAGAATTTACTTATCGTCTAGCTATTGATAATTATTGCCTCTAGACAAGTGGCAAGCGAATTCGTCGATGGAATCGACATCGCTAGCGAGTCCGTGAGTTGAAATGAGTCATCCGGCGTTGCTATCTCATTCTATCGCTTGCCACTCGTCTAGAGGCGTTGTGTACGAATTAAAAAAAAACGAATTGTATTGTACGAATTAAAAAAAAAAGAACAAGCTGTATTGGCATGAAAGCTATGTAATAGACTGTACAAATCTTATTTACTTAAATTTCACTTTTTTATTAATATTTCAAACAATTAAACTTCCATTTTTTTTTAACAATTCATTTATTTATTTTATAACAATATATGTATATGTATAGTTCGAAAACATTATTATTAGTGCAGGTTCTAAATATATTTTATATTTAATATTACAATAATTATTAATGTTACTTATAAATTCATAACATATATAATTGGTCTTTAAACAAATAAATTATTTATTAAGCACTAACGTTATAGGTCAATATTTAGCAATATGAAAAAAAAAATGCATGCATAAATACAGTCACGGACAATACAATATTATTTAAACGGTGACATAACTTCATCAATTAAATAGTAATTTTATTGATAAATTTATATTGACTGGATAGTAACACAAAAAAAAAAAATAAACTTGAAACAGGTTTATTTTAGTGAGAAGACTTTGTACAAACGTCTATTGAATGAGTACCTTCGTCCTTCTCGCGTTTCTGCTGTGAAGCATTTGTGTTTATCTAGCTGTATTTCGCTTTGAAGTGTGAGATATAGTAATTAAATTCCAGAGTATGGAGTTATAACACCGTAACTACCAATTTAATTTGCGAATAATTTGATTGAGAAAACTCGACTAGTTTCGGGATCATAAGGGAACCTTAGTTTTGAGCGGCTGTGACGCGAGCACGAGCTTTGCTTTGTTTTTGCTATCTTTACCAAATTACGGACGCATAAGGGGTACCATGGGCATAACAGTGTTTTTAGTAAAATGATGTGTACGTCTTTAGATTGACGGTTATCACTTTTTATCAGATGGGCTTTCTAAGTTGATAGCCTTTTTGAGTATCATAAAAAATGTAATAACACTTTATTTGTTTAACATAGAAAAAATATACAAAGTTGTCAATCCAAACAAATGTAGAACAAAGACGAACAAAGAAAAGTTAAGCTACTTTGAAATTGAAACATTTTATCTATCCACTGAAATATAAACTACAATGTTCATTGAAACAATAGCTTAAAAAGCTTCAAAGCATCTTAATCCCAGTCAGATTTAAACAAAACTTATTGGCACCTCAATAGACTGTGGGTTTAACTCCACTCTCCATTTCAGCGAAATCCCGCAGTATTTCCGTCACTAAAGGGGCGAGACAGGGCTTTATCTCGTTTCGTAATTGGTCGTAAGATGCCGGCTTTACAACGACTCGGTGTTTATCGTGACGGCCTTTTGTACGCGAGTGTACCTTTTGGAAGATTATATGATAAGATCACTGTTACATTCGTTCGTATGGTTTATTTTGTCACAGTGGATGTACTTGTGGATGATTCGATTGATTGCTGTGTACTAAGGTACTTTAGGGGGAGGGGCGGGGCTATGTTCAGTAATGGACATATAACGGCTGATATGATGATGATGATGAAAGTTCTTGGACCTCTATTTTTGCCTGCGTCATCGGTCGTTTGCTTGGGTACCTCTGTCCCATTCGTGTTTCTACCGTGAAGCAGTTGTGTTTGTATGGCTGTGTTTCGGTTTAAAGGGTGGGATATGGCGTGAATTTACTAGGTACAGAGGAATAACACCTGAGTCCTCAGGAATGGCAACGCATGGGGGTATCATGGGCGAAACAGTATACTCTGTTATGTCCATGGTACTGCTCATGTCTATAGGCGACGGTTACCACTTTCCATCAGGTGGGCCGTCAGCTTGTTTGCCATTCTAAGTTGTATAAAAAAAAGATGAGGATGAAAGCAGATCAGTTGATGAGCTCGTAACGAATTCGACGAGAACCAACCACGGTGGTTTCCAGGAGTAAGTGAGGTTGATTTGACAGAGTGTGTTGCTGTTGGATCCTATTGCTAACAAACCCTTTCCCCCTGTGGCTCTCTGTTTGCTAGGTACTTATATTTCTTTTTTTTTTGGTAAACAAGTTGGTCCATTTGATGGTCCAAGTTGTAACCGCCATCTATAGATATGAACAGCATTATTAACAGTTGCAACTTAGATTACATAGATAGAGTGTCTCCATACAAATGCTTCGAGAAAAACGGGTCAACTTTTTCATACAATTTTGCGTGATAAATAGTTATGAGTGATTGCTTTATAACTTCTATATTTACTTTGTCTTATAAATTCTGCATCTTTTTTATGCGTAATCATTCATTTTATATATTAAATAATATGTCAAGATACATTTAATGCGTAAATATATAGAATATTGATAAAAAAAAAAAGAGTCAGCTAATTTGACAATTAGTTGACACGTTTTAACAAAAAGATGACCCGTTTTTGTGACTCGATACTCTATCTATATAATCTAAGAACACTAGTAGGAGTACCTTAACTCCTCGTGTATTTCCTACAGGGAAATAAGGTGTCATGTATCCAAACTTCGTAATTTCTCTGTTATAAAAAGGTAAATATTCTTTATTTCCTCCAAAGATTACGATAGTAAACTTATAATAAATACAAATAATTACAAGAAATGATTTGACACTGAGAGCACAATGGGTGGTCTTATCGCTAAATTTTTTTTTTCCAGGCAACCTTTGGATGGAGAGGAGTAATTATAAACAGTTTGTTCGAAGGCATGATGAAAATTCTGTCTATTTTAAATATATAAGGTATAATACATATTTAATGGGGGGAAAAGGGATTGTTAGTAATGGAGACTGAGAATCCCATTGCTAGCAATATATCCAACCAGGTCGACCTCCTCGCGGTTCCCCCTGGAAACTATCATGATTAATTCCTGATGAATTCATCATGATGGGCTAACTGGCCTGTTTTCATCCTCATTAATCACCCTTCACTGGTGCCCCGCCAGCGTATCCCATTAGTGCAGGCGGGGTTACCACTCCATTTTCATCCAATAAAAAAAAAATACATATTTAATTATTTAAATGAAAGCATAACTATGCTAGTACGACTGCTTAATGGCAGAACAACATTGTGTTTAGTGTAATATGTAAATAAAACTAAATAATTAATTAATTTATCTTTAAATTCTCTAATTTATATGGTAATTTCAGTTTAAATAATAAAAAATAACACAACTGCGATGAAGTTATCCTTACTGAAGGAATATAAATAGATGCAAATAAATTGCTGCAGCACATGCTGAGTGGCGACCACGTTGGCAATAATAAATATAAAGTTTTTTTTTTTTTAATTCATAATGTATGTAACTTTTTGTTGTTGTCAATAAATGTTTTCTTTCTTTCTTTCTTTCTTTCTTTAGATGAATATATTGGATGCGTTTTTCAACTAACTTCAAAAAGCAGGAAATGGAAAAAGAAAAATAGACTGAAATCTGATTGTATTTTTTTCCGTGTATAATAAGAGCTATCTTTTCCGATTGTAAACTACTATGAATCAATCGTTTTTAATTATAATATTTACTTTTATATGATTGATGGAATAAGAAAATAAATAAATTTATTTTTTAACCGCCGATATTTTAACTTGCATAATGGTGGAAACTTCCATCATAAAATTGAATGCCCAAAAATTATGTAAAAGAACAAGTTCACTTTAAGTTGATCGTGTCTGGATAACTTTTTAATGTCCACTGCAGAAAAAAATCATAGCTGTCAGATTTATATTTTTTTTTTCATTAATTTCCTTTAATTTTGAACATGATAGGCTACGGTAATCACTTACCATCAGGTGGGTTTACTTGTTACTTGTTTGCCACCTCAGTAGTACAAAAAAAATTGTTTTAACATGTATTGATTTATTTCACCAATATATCATCAGAGGGAGACTTTGTATAAAAGTCAAAAGTTGCTTGGGTACCTCTATCCCATTCGTGTTTTTACCGTGAAGCAGTTGTGTTTGCATAGTTGTTTCGGTTTGAAGGGTGGGATATGGCGTGAATTTACTGGGTACAGAGGAATAACACCTGAGTCCTCACGAATGGCAACGCATGAGGGGTATCATGGGCGAAACAGTATACTCTGTTATGTCCATGGCACTGCTCATGTCTATAGGCGACGGTTACCACTTTCCATCAGGTGGGCCGTCAGCTTGTTTGCCATTATAAGTTGTATATAAAAAGAAAAATAAAGAAAAAATCATGCAAAGAAGGGTTAAGATATTGTTAAACACGTAAGAAAGTCGAGGGAAATGAATACAAATTTTAAAAAGCTGCCATGAACCCCGTTTCAAGGTTAGTACGATCAATCTTTCACACGTCATTACCTGCGTCGTTTCAACTCTGTAAAGGCGTCACTTAATTTTAAGGAAAGGGCATAAAGCGTTCAGTATTTTTACATTCGATTATCGCTTATACAAATGACTGGATGACTAATGGTCAATTTATTTGTTTACAATAAAACTTTAACCGACTTCAAAAAGAAAGAGTTTCTCTATCAGTATTAATCAATTTGGAAAATTCTTTTTTTATCTCTAAGCATTTGGCGTTCCATTGTTTCTGCCTACCCTAATGGTAGATAGGTGTGACAGATATGTATGTATGTATATATGTAATGTACTTATAGATTAGTCTTATACAAATGTTATCAAAATCGGTTCAGTGGTTTAGTTTTTGTATTAAAAAATTGGTTTTGCCCAATTGAAGCTGGGGCACATTTTTTGTACAGTCTCTCTGGTAATATTATGTTCTTATTTTGTTATACTATTTAATCACAATTAAACAGCTAAATTATAGATAACTTATCATCATATCATCATCATCACCACATCAGCCATTATCAGTTCACTGTTGAACATAGGCCTCCTCCATAGACTGCCATAAAGAACGGTCCTGAGCCATCTACATCCAATGATACCCTGCAATGCATTTGAGGTCGTCACTTCATCTAGTGAGGGGTCGTCCTACACTACGTTTGCCCGTACGGGATCGTCACTCATGAACCTTTCTTCCCCATAGTTTGTTGGTTCTTCGAGCTATATGACCAGCCTATTGTCGCTTCATTTTGCTTATTCTTTGGGCTATGTCGGTCAAATTAGTTCTTTTGCATATGTTCATTTGGAATTACGTAGAGTAAGAGCATCAATTTTTACTTGTTGCCTGATCGTCCAAGTTTCTGCACTATACAGAAAAATTGGAAAAACCAAACTCCTCATTATATGCATTTTGGTGTTCTTTGTAATATTGCGGTTCTTCAAGTTTACTCACAGCTGTTTTTGTGATGGGCAGTACCATGAGCAGAGGGAGACTTTGTACAAAAGTCGATTACTTGGGTACCTCTGTCCCATTCGTGTTTCAACCGTGAAGCAGCTGTGTTTGCATGGCTGTGTTTCGGTTTGAAGGGTGGGATATGGCGTGAATTTACTGGGTACAGAGCAATAACACCTGAGTCCTCAGGAATGGCAATGCATGGGGGGTATCATGGGCGAAACAGTATACTCTGTTATGTGCATGGTACTGCTCATGTCTATAGGCGACGGTTACCACTTTCCATCAGTTGGACCGTCAGCTTGTTTGCCATTCTAAGTTGTATAAAAAAAAAGTACTAAGTTAATAGTATGACATGCTGTCATTAACTGCAGAGATAAATGCTCTTGTTCCAAAGGTATTTTCTAACGCGAAGTATAATTGTGTTCACATGTCTGTAAGACAACTGACAAGTGGCATAATCATTTGTCATTACATCATTATGGTATTATCATTAAAAGTACCCGTAATCGGCGAGCGTGTATGAAAAGATTGATGAATGTGGAAGAAGCGAAAGAGGTTTGTTTGAATCGAAGCATTTGGTTTTCCATTGTTTCTGCCTACCCTAATGGGAGACAGGCGTGACAGATATGTATGTATGTATGTATCATTATGGTGTTCGCTATACCATCTTCTGGTATGGCAGTAATTGTAATTGAGAATTATTATTATTACTTTGGATACTTTAGTTGTGTTTGCATGGCTTTATTTCGGTTTGAATGGTGGAATATGCCAAGGATTACCATGTGGGTCCTGGCATAGAGGTAGCCTAACCTTTTCCTTTCCCGTGGGTGTCGTAAGAGGCCACTAAGAGAGCTTATGATGGAGGGATGGATAGCAGCTTTTAAAACATCACCACAACTAAACTTATTGATTTAATGTACTTTTTATGGATAACTAAATTTTTTTATGCGACTTATAATGTAAACAAGCTGAAGGTCCATCTGATGGAAAGTGGTAACCGTCGCCTATAGCACGAGCAGTACCATGGACATAACAGAGTGTACTGTTTCGCCCATGATACCCCCATGCGTTGCCATTCCTGAGGACTCAGGTGCTATTCCTCTGTACCCGGTAAATCCACTGCCATATCCCACCCTGGTAATCGAAACACAGTCTTGCAAACACAACTGCTTCACGGTAGAAACACGAACGGGCCAGAAGTACCCAAGCAAACGACTTTTGTACAAAGTCTCCCTCTGGTGTTAGCATTTTATACTCCTTCTCTATATAAATCATATGTGTGCAAAATTTCACAGTCCTCCGTCCGCGCAATTTTCGTAAAAAGGGGTACAAAGTTTTTGCTTTACGTATAATAAATAAATATCTATTATTGAATCGGGAACTTTATTTTTTAAATCATATTAAAATTTCTACGGAAAAAAAGTTAATTTGCACTTTAACACCTCTTTTTTAAATGCATTTTCATACAATTATCATAGCGTGAGATGTTAGTTACTACGAGTCATACATTTTCGCGCGTTGTTGGTTAAACTCGTTAAATGCTATTAAAGCGTTGGAGTATTTACTAAATGACCATTAATCTGTGCATATACGGCTACTTGGGATGCCCCACTAATGGGCTAAATGCGATAATGCTCGGCTGTTGTTTACAATGTTGTTAATATATATTTCTTTACATAATTACACAAATTGCTTAG
This sequence comes from Galleria mellonella, assembly GCF_026898425.1. Taxonomy (NCBI): domain Eukaryota; kingdom Metazoa; phylum Arthropoda; class Insecta; order Lepidoptera; family Pyralidae; genus Galleria; species Galleria mellonella. Next base: position 2,289,858 of record NW_026442087.1, read on the forward strand.
TTCTTGAACTAGAATAATTATAATTTACTGTTAGAACTTCTTAATAGAATATCTATTATTATTTCAGCCATTGTCTGTCCACTGCTGGGCATAAGCCTCTCCCATAGACTGCCATAAAGAACGGTCCTGAGTCACCTGCATCCACTGATTCCCTGCAATGCATTTGAGGCAGTCACTCCATCTAGTGGGGTGTCGTCCTACACTGCATTTGCTTATACGCGGTCGCCACTCAAGAACTTTTCTTCCCCATCAGTTGTCGGTTCTTCGAGTTATGTGACCAGCCCATTGTCACTTCAGCTTGCTTATCCTTCGGGCTATGTCGGTTACTTTGGTTCTTTTGCGGATATCCTCGTTTTGGATTCTATCATGTAAAGAGACTCTGAGTATAGCTATCTGTTATATTAGCCATTAACTGTCCACTGCTGAACATAGGTCTCCCCCATAAGGAGGGTTTTGGCAGTAGCCACGCTTTGCAAGAGGGTTGGCAATTGCAGTTAGGTTTTGGTAATATTTGAAGATGGGCAGCAGTGCCCATCTTTCGACCACTAAGGTCCCTTAGTTGCCTCTTACGATCTCTCTTACTCACGGGAAAGGAAGGGGTGGACCTTTCTATGTCGATGCAACACGATATTGAAATGACAATCAATATGGCGACTTCTTTATTTAAAATCTGGATTCATCTAGAAAATCCCAGAATAAACACCAGTATACCAGTACCAACCATGATATCTTTCATGGGTTTATATTCCTGAAGTCCAAGGTATCAAGTATGTAATTTTTTTACGTATTCCACCCTTAAAATTAAGACACAAGCATGCAAGTACAACTGTTTTGCGACAGGAATAAAAGTGGGACAGTGTTACTCAAACAGACAACTTTTGTACGAAGTCTCCCTCTGGTGAATAGAATTATTAAAATACTTTTGTAATATTATAAAAGGGCAATTTTGTGTTGCATCCGTACGCTGAAGCTGAGATGACCTACTTTCCTTGTTGTCTTAAAGTAAATAGTTTATGCTATAGTACATTACTGCAGCGGCCAGCAACTGAGGCATTGATGGACGAACGTGCAAATGTGGGCCGAGGCGTAGCCGAGGCACACATACGTGAGTCCGTAGGGGGTATTTACTACTGGTAAATACCCCCTACGGACTCACGTATGTGTGCCTCGGAGATTTATGTTCAGCAGTGGACAGTTAAAAACTGATATGATGATGATGATGATGAAATATATTTTTATATTAGTAAGAATTTGAACCATTTTGTCATGATATAGATATTTTATCCAAATGATAATAGACTGTAGTTTATTTTAGTTTATTCAAGTGTCACGAATTAGTTGTATTTATATTTCTGTCGAGTCCTTTTTGGCAACAGTGTGCATTCATAGATTTTTTATTTTCTGTATTGTAATTGAAAAAAGACCTTAATCAATAGACTTTAAGGTTGAAATTTCTTTAACTGATAATTTAATTGATAAGCTTTATACAAGTCTGAAGTGCCTTATAAGTGAGTGGTTTAAAGTGTATGTTTACACAGATGGATAGACAGGTAGCTGCACTGTCAATAAGGTTTAATGGCCGGATGCTAACGTAATTTATTGTATGAGAGACACATGCAAGTCCTGTTTTTTTTTTATAATTATTATTGGAACCGCAATTTTGCTCGTAAATTAAAAAAAAAAAAAATCTATCATAGTTAATTCCTGATGAATTCATCATGATGGGTTAACTGGCCTGTTTTCATTCTCATCCATCACCCTTCACTGGTGCTCCGCCAGCGTATCCCCGCAGCGCAGGTCATTGTTAATACCATGTTCACACATAAAAATGGGCTAATATATATATATATATATATATATATATATATATATATATATATATATATATATATATATATATATATATATATATAAATCAACTACAAATTCAGCACAGTTGCCTACTTGGCTAATTCCTTTTCGTTGAGTATTTTTCAGGATAAACTTTATATTGTTAAAAAAAAATGTTTGAAAAATTATATAGAAAGTTAAATAAATAAATAATAAGTATATAAAATAAGAGTTAAAAGTACCCATATAAAAAAAAATAAAAGGGAAAATTTGGTTTCATTTTTTTAGTACACCAATGCGAAGCCGGAGGAGGAGCTAGATTTAGTTTCAAATCTAAAAAAATATATTTATATAATTTTAATCAAATCCATAAACGACCAAAACTGCGGAGTATAGCTAGTAAAGATAATGTGGTAATAACAATAAAACTAGCACTTATGTTCTTACTTTTTAATTTTTGTCGATAGACACGGTTATGCTACGACCGTTGTCTATGTTCTTACTTCACGCTTAACGTATTTTTTGTTTCGTCTGAGTAATTTCATTAGCTGTAGCTGTAGGTATTCTTTTTTATTTTTGACTTTAACTATGTCGGTTTAAACATATGGTTAATGATAACTCGTCATAAGTTGAGTATTGTTTTTATTGGCTTTAATAAATTAAGTAATGGAGTAATGATACATTCCCAAGATATTTCTAGTTAGTTGCCAACGAACAGCGATTTGCCTGAAGTTGCTTCGTTTAGAGATGAAACACGTGTGTGGACTGAATAGCAGTCGGAGATTAATACCTTCTATGTAAGGTCCATAACAGCAGTCCAAGCAGGTCCATACCTGCTGGTAACAATAATAATCTATCTTCGAGTGTTGGCAGTCAAACGCATACTAATGGTAGTGGAATTAAACAAAATAATTCTAATCACGGAAAAGGATTGTTAGCAATGGAGTTTGACAGCCCCATTGCTGGCAATATACTTTATCAGGTCGACCTCCACGTGGTTCCCCTTGGAAACCATCGTGAACAATTCTTGTTGAATTCGTCACGATGGGCTAACTGACCTACTTCATCCTCACCTATCATTCTTCACTGGTGCCCCGCCGGTGTATACCGATAGCGCGGGTGGGGTTACCATTCCATTATCATCCATTTAAAAAAAAAAAACAAGTAATATGGACTTCAGCTAAATAACGTCTAGGTTAGTAAAATATTCCTGAGATATTTGTCAAAAGTTGTTTAAATTACCTACAGTTTTGCTCACACAAAATTATATATGGCTTGGTATGAAAATTTTATTGACAGGATATTAATTTTAACAGAAGGAATCTTTGTACATATAAAAGTCGTTTGCTTGGGCACCTCTGTCCCATTCATGTTTCGGTTTGCAAGGTGGGTTATGGTAGTGAAATTACAGGGTACAGAGGTATAACACGTACGTCCTCAGAAATGGCAACACATGGGGGGTATCATGGACGAAACAGTATACTCTGTTATGTTTATGGTACTGCTCATGTCTATAGGTAATAGTTACCACTTTTTACCAGGTGGGTTGCCATTCTAAGTTGCATAAAAAAAAATTAACCCCAATTTTAACAAATTAGTATGGGATCATGTATTTATATTTAAATTTAAAAATTTTATTATGCTTTGTAATTGGCAAACATGTAGTGTAAATTGTAAACAAAAATTTTTCCAAGCTTAGAGTGCCTTTGTTTCACCATAAGTACATTGGACATCTTAATTTCTGTAGTAGGTTAAAATCTAACTCACTCGCAGCGATCCCTACAAAGGTTTGTACCCGAACGTGAAGTAATTAAGCACGCTACGTAAATATTGTGGACATACTGAGTTCTGGTCAGCATGATGTGTGTGTTTTAGAACAAAAGAACCATGGAGGTGGCAAGTGCATTAAATTAAAATAACATTGGTCGTGTGGTCCCAGCATAGAATAGGCCTTCCTTTACCGTGGGTGTCGTAAGAGGCGACTAAGGGAGGGCGAAGGATTTTTTTTAATAGGTGATAATGGTATGGTACCCCATCTGCGCTATCGGTATACAATGGCGGGGCACCAGTGATGGATGACTGATGAGGATGAAAGCAGGTCAGTTAGCCCATCCTGACGAATTCAACTAGAATTGGCCACGATGGTTTCCAGGGGGAACCACGTGGAGGTCGACCTGACAGGGTATATTGTTAGTAATGGGGCTATTTGACCTTATTACTAACAATCCCTTTCCCCCAGGGTGAGGGATTGGCAACAGCGTCTTTTTTAAACAGAGGGAGACTTTGTACAAAAGTCGATTGCTTGGGTACCTCTGTCCCATTCGTGTTTCTACCGTGAAGCAGTTGTATTTACATGGCTGTGCTTCGGTTTGAAGGGTGGGATATGACAGTGATACAGGATACAGGTGAATAACACCTTAGTCCTCAGGAATGGCAACGCATGGGTATTATCATGGGCGAAACAGTATACACTGTTATGTCCATGGTATTGCTCATGTCTATAGGCGACGGTTACCACTTTCCGTCAGGTGGGCCGTCAGCTTGTTTGTCATTCTAAGTTGCATTTTTTTTTTTATTTAATAAATGACGTATCTGTAAGTTATTTTATTACCTATAAAGGGATATTTTATATTAGATACACTCACAAAGTATTGTTGATCGAATACAATACTTATAATATAAAATATAATGTCGCATTTCAAACGCAAAATACAAATAAATAAAATAACAAATGGCTAATAAGCTCACGGTAATCCTCTATTCCACCGCGTCGGGTTCACGATCGCTAATGGTTTTGAAGTATTGGCATTATGTTGCAGCTCTTCCCTTGCTCTTTGTTATGCGTTATTTATGTGGCGTGCCCATTAATACTCATTATTACAGCTGTGGAACCCTCCTTGTACACACGTACAGACCACAGGCACATTTACCCTAATACAGAGCAAAAAAATTCCCTAAAACATTTTGGTATACTGCAAGTTGGTGAGTAGCTGTGTATAGGAAATTTTTAAACTGTGGCACTTTGTAGGGTGAAGTCTTCGATAAGGGAACGTGTTTCAAACCATTTTGTTGAGTGTAAAGGCTGGCTTTGTTGCATAAAGTGCTCGAGGTGGCGTGAGTGATGTCGCCTTTTATGTGTTCGCATAAAAATTTGGGTCACATATTTTCTCATAGTGCTAAATTATAATATTAATGACTTTATTTTTTTTCATGTTAATTTGTATTAAAATACTTTTTGGAAATGACAATTTAAAGTTTTCTATACCTATGTACTTCAATGGTTATGGTATGAAATGATAAGAGCAACATAGACTTTTGTTATTAAAGCTGAGCATGAGTGAGGTTTAAAAAAAAATTAATTCACAATTATACAGTTATCTATCGATCCTATTTAAGAGCTGCGCCCTTGTCGGTGGAGCTCTTGCCACTCACTACGATTTTCAGCGAATCTCTTCACCTCTTGATACGACACGACACCAATTCCTTCCTTGATCTGCCTGATGTAACTATGTCTCGGTCTCCCTCTTCCCCTCCTTCCTTCTATCTTACCTTCTATTATAATGTTCATAAGTTCGTCGTGTCGTATCAAGTGTCCCAATATTTTTCCCCTTCTGTCCTCAACAGTTCTAATAATTTGTCTTTTTTCCTTAACCCTAAGCAGGACCTCTTGTTATACAGTTATTATAAAAAATACAGATACACTTGTATTTTTTTATTAGCAATTTATTATAGAAATATTAACAAAATACTTAATTTTTTTTATACAAACGTCAAGTGTAGTGATTTTAATTAAGCAAGCGGATTTTTTTTTTCATGGGTGAAAATGGTATTGTAAACCCGCCTGCGCTATTGGTGTACACCGGTGGGGCACCAGTGGAAGATGATAGGTAAGAATGAATGCAGCTCAGTTGGCCCATCATGATGAATTCGACAAGAATTAACCATGATGGTTTCCAGAGGAAACCGTGTGGAGGTCGACCTGAGTGGGTATATTGCTAGCAATAGGACTATTGAACCTAATTACTAACAGTCACTTTCCGTCCTACGCAAAAGCATTACCCGCAGAATAGCACAGAAGGTGCGGGTTCAAGCCCTGTCCGTTTCAAAATGATCACAGAATATTAATTTTTTTTTTGATAGATGAAAATGGAATGGTAACCCCGCCTGCGCTAACGGGATACGCTAGCGGGGCACCAGTGAAGGGTGATAGATGAGAATGAAAACAGGCCAGTTAGCCCATCATGATGAATTCATCAGGAATTAACCATGATAGTTTCCAGGGGGAACCGCGAGGAGGTCGACTAGGTATATTACTAGCAATGGTATTCTCAATCTCCATTACTAACAATCCCTTTCCCCCCAGAATAATAATTAGAATAAGATTTTCATAATTTAGTGACACTACAGAAGTAGACAAGAAACAAGTAATATAGACTATATAAAAATAGTTCTCTACTTTTAACACAGATGGCGTTAGTGACGCCGACAAAAAAAATCGTGATATAGCGCATTCTACTATTACTGAAATAAACCAACGCTCGTACGTTACACACGTGTCACTATTACTCTGTAATTTCTTAATTCTCTGTCAAACTACATTGCAAATGAAAACATAACCTGTCTATCAAAATTCAGCATTGACGTCACAGATTGCAAAGTGACAGCTGTCCAAACATCACGTTCCACAATTAGCGATATCCTTGTTAAAATGTCAACAGTATTAACGCATTAATTCAATACATCAGCCCACACAAAGCCCAGGCTTGTAATCGTATAGATAAATCAACCATTATCTCGGCTCTCGAAGGCAACGAACAAAACGCCGACGGGAACAAATGAGCGCCATTTTTCTTTGGCATCCGTAGCGGAGGACTCTGTCAATATATCCGTGTTGGTGTGTGGTTCTATTTAGAAGCGGAAGCGAGTGGATACGATCGTCAAGGAACCGGCTTTTTCCAAAGTGTTCATATAGTCAATGATACCCTTACTAATATTAGAAATATGAGAATGAGTTTGTTGTTTTTTTTTTATTTAATGAGCATGCATAAATACAAAAAATATGATTTTTTAGTATTCTCTTAAACCTATTGGGATTGTGTGTGATATAACATTTGTTCTCAAATGTCAATAAATATATATGCTGTTTTAGTAAGGGAGACAGTAAATAAGCTTTCAGTTGAAACTTTATGTTTTTAACAGTGATATTGTATTCGCAAGTCATAGGTAGAGAATTTAACTAATCGTATATCAGTGTTTTGCTCTTTTCGCTCGCCATAGTAGTTTTTTAAAATCGAGTAGTGACTATTTTGTGTTGCGCGGCGGAGCGTTATTTAGTAATGCGCTTAAAGGCTTAAACAATCAGTATGAAATTTAGTATACTCGTACTATATGGGAAAGAATATAGAGGCTACTTTTTATTCCGATTAGTAAATTTATCGAGATTATGTGTATGTTGGGTTTTGTTGAAAAAGAATGAAATTAAATTAAGTACTGTGCAACTAGTGTCAGTAAAAAATAATAACAATATATAATAATAATATTATATTATAAAATAATAATATAAAGACAGTAATAAAAAAAAAAAGATTGTTTATTTGATAAACATACATAAAAAATAAATTATAAACAAGTATAATGTACCAAATAAATATCAAAATGATATTGTTATGTAAATCAAATGTCTGTACTCATAATTTTTATTTTATTTGTTTCTCTAAATTCAACAGCACGAATCAAATATTTATTGCGGTAAAATGGAAGACTTATATAAAATGAAAGATAGAGTGAAATAATCACAATATTTTATTAAAATATCAAATAGAAAATAAAATTGAAGATTATGAAAAGTTATATTATACTTTTTAGTATAAAATAATAGATTTTCATTTCATTGTTCAAATGCAATATTGTCATTGTTTAAATGATAAAAATGTACTTTTAAACATTTAACCTTGAAAATTGTCCGCTAACTTTCGCACCTTGGTCCACAGCCATCATCTCTCGCCCCATCTGCCGCCCTAACCACTGTTATATTTTATTTGCACGATAAATTACGTTTTATTACACATATTTTGTCGTGTTATAATAACTAATGTACCTAGTCTCCATTCGCATGAACCGCCCCGTAACGCATTTTTATTATTTATTTGTGTTTTTTATTGTACACCACCCCGGACTTTATTTTTGAGGATATGTCATAATCTATCGGAATAAGAACGGTTCTGATGATAAAGTTTTACGGGCAAATAATTTTAGCGCTGCATTTTTTTTTTTGCAATAATGCAAATAAAGTATACTCATTCATTCATTCATAAAGAACTATTTAAATAATAAATTTATGCAATATTGAATGGCAAATAAACTGTCGGCCCACCTGAAGAAATTGGTAACCGTCGTCTGTAGAAATGAACGCCACCATAAATGTAACAGAATATACTGTGACGCCTATCAGCGATCATGCGATCATGCGATACCAGTGCCGCTAGTGAACAATAAAGGCAACTTAGAAACTCTTAGCACCAGAAAGTGTAATTCTCATATGTGAAAGAATTTTTAAAATTAGTTGAGTATATTTTGAGTCTGTTGATTACAAACAATTTACAATTGATTATAAAGGATTGAAATTTTACATATTGATTTTACTCTAAAGTAAAAAAAAAGTAAAGAGCAGCAATTTTTTTTTATATTATACGACACTTTAGAGTGTCTTGATGATATTCCAAGATTTTTGAGACGTCACAGTATAATTAAATTCTGCAGTGGTTATAGCTATGAATAATTACGGATTTTTATAAAAAAAAAAACTGATTTTTGCAGTTTAAAAAGCATGTCAATTATGCATAACCAATAATTCTTTTTACCATTCAGATTATTATAAGAAAAATGACATAAAATGCTGAAAGTACAAGGTTATCTTACTTTTACCCCATCATAAGGTGAAAGTGCCAAAGGTAGGGCCGAAACGCCACCTTTTATTGTACGGGACAAAATATTTGTACGAACGGGCAGGGTGCCCATAACTGTGCATCGATAAATCGCTCCAGACGTTAATAAATCGGAAGATGGTAACTGGAGTAGATCGAGTGCTGAGACAGCATGATTTGTGTGGCGTGCCCGCTCGATGCCTGCCATGCATCTCCCGTGGCGGGGGTTGAGAGCGATTTTTCACTATGACTTCACCCTAATGACGGAACGGCTGAGGTGAGACTCGGAAATAAGATTTTTAGAATGTTTAATTGACCGTGAATCTCTGATGGGAAATATTTTTTTTGGTAGGTACGCATTTATTGTCGCAAACAGATGATCCGCGCAGTGTCTTAAAAGTTTTAACTATATACCAGAGGGAGACTTTGTATAAAAGTCGATTGCTTGGGTACTTCTGTCCCATTCGTGTTTCTACCGTGAAGCAGTTGTGTTTGCATGACTGTGTTTCGTTTTAAAGGGTGGGATATGGCGTGAATTTACTGGGTACGGAGGAATAACACCTGAGTCTTCAGGAATGGCAACGCATAGGGGGTATCATGGGGGTATCTCTGTTATGTCCATGGTACAGCTCATGTCTATAGGCGACGGTTACCACTTTCCATCAGGTGGGCCGTCTTGCTTGTTTGCCATTCTAAGTTGTATAAAACAAATAAAAAAAAAATTCACCCCTTTGAATTATTTTGAATTTCTCTTCTTGAGGTCGTGTAACGAATGCTTAAATACTTAATCTTTTTGATACTGCAACAACTGAAGTGATTTCAATAAACGATTTGACCCTTAACCTTTTAAATTTTTTACAAACTTTTTACAAATTCGAAATTTAAATCGGTTGATATATTTTTTTAAGTCAAATACTGGCTGTATTTGACTTAAAAAAATATATCAACCGATTTAAATTTCGAATTTGTTGTAAATGTTTGTTGTAAATTTAATTATAATGGCATGTCTCCAATGTAACTCTTCAATTCAAAATTCGAACGCAATCTGAATACGATGGCAGCGGACGATTTAACGAGGGGACATGTGCGAACTGGTATAAATCGAGAGGATTTATTAGACGCGATCCCCTTATAAATAACGATAATAACACAAATAAAAATGGCGACGCTAATGCGAAACAAATCCGCCGCGCAGTGAAAATGTCGTTGTGATACTTATAAATAGACATTTTAAAAAACATCCAAGCAATACAAATATCAAGTATCGCATGTATTATTGTTATTTCAGCCATTAACTGTTACTGGATATATGCCTTTCCCATAAGGGGAGTTTTGCCAGTAGTTGACACGTTTCGTAGGCAGATTGGCAACCGTAGTTAGGCTTTTAGAGATGTTTTAAGCTGTTGCCCATCCCTCACCTTCCCTTAGTCGCCTCTTATGACACTTATGGGAAAGAAAGGGGTGGCATATTCTATGCCGGAGCACACAAGTATCACATAATTGTTATAAAAGTGGATAGTGATAAAAATAGAATGCTATAGGAAATTTAAGGTGGGTTTATGGGGGAGGCCTATGTTTAGCAGTGGACGAATGGCTTAGATGATAATGAAGAGAAATTTAGATGCTGCTTTGCTGCATAGGTATATGAGTTTTATGAGCTATTTTATTCTTCTTTACATCTGTCTTGTGGCGACCTCGTACGGGCAAACGCAGTGTAGGACGACCCCCCACTAGATGGAATCACGACCTGTAATGCGTTGCAGGGAGTCAGTGGATGCAGGTGGTTCAGGACCGTTCCTTATGGCAGTCTATGGAGGAGATCTATGTTCAGTGGTGGACGGGAAATGGCTGAAATAATAATTTCTTTTTTTTATACCACTGAGGTGGCAAACTAGCATACGGCCCACCTGATGGTAAGCAGTTACCATAGCCTATGAACGCCTGCAATACCAGAGGTATTACGCGCGTGTTGCCGACCCTGAAGAAACCTCTTTATCCCCCTTTTGAAGAATCCCATGCTGTAGTCTCTTGGGAAAACCTCTGTAGGGAGCTCATTCCATAACCTGAGTGTTCGTGGGAGAAAACATCTCTGAAACCGCGATGTACGCGACCATTTAGGCTGTAAGGTATGAGGGTGAACTGCCTGTCCCTGTCGTTTCTACGTTTTGCTGTCTTCCATACCAAAATATATTATTATAATCCTCTGCTTAATGTATGTCTTTTCGTTAACCCTTACACAGGCGTGAATTTTCAGGGTACAGAGGAATAACACCGGAGTCCTCAGGAATGGCAACGCGTGGGGGGTATCATGGGCGAAACAGTATACTCCGTTATGTCCATGGCACCGTTCATGTCTATAGGCGACGGTTACCACTTTCCATCAGGTGGGCCGTCAGCTTGTTTGCCATTCTAAGTTGTATAAAAAACACATATACCTTGAGTTATATATTTTGAATATTTACAAAATAAATACAATAAGTAAATTTTACTTTTTTAATTTTACTTAAAATTACCCGTGCGTCATGCAAATTAATATAAATTGAACGGATGGTTTTTTTTTTGATGGGTGAAAATGGTATGGTAATCCCGCTTGCGCTAACGGGATACGCTGGCGGAGCAACAGTGAAGGGTGATAGATGAGAATGAAAACAGGCCAGTTAGCCCATCATGATGAATTCATCAGGAGTTAACCATGATAGTTTCCAGGAAGAACCGCAAGGAGATCGACCTGGTTGGGTATATTGTTAGCAATGGGATTCTCAGTCTCCATTACTAACAATCCCATTTCCCCCTGAACGGATGGTTTCCGTTTTAGTTTGGGCAATAGATTGAGGGTGTGTTTAAAAAAAAATCTTAGGTAAATTAGTTTAGATCTGGGTGTTCTGGTTTCTTTATTACATATTCGACATCTGTATTCCATTAATATTAAAATACATGAATGTTACTTGATTACGTAAAATTTTTGAATGGATTTAAATCAAATTTAGTACTTAGATATATCATAGTTTAATAAATTGAATATTAATGTACTTTTAAATGCCAATACGGCTACCAAACTTGGCAATTGGCAAAACCTTCTAATAGGGGGAGACCTATGTTCAGCAGTGGACAGTTTATGGCTGATATGATGATGATGATGAGACTTTTAAATTGAACTAAATAATGATTTATAGTTCCAAAATATTCAAGTTACTTCATCTCCAGTCATCGTCTAAAACTAAAAAGGAAATTTATTACTAAATTATATTTTTTCAAACGAGTTAATAACCTCATTTGAATAGTTACAGTAGCATTATACAAATACACGTTACTGTCAATTGTCAAAATGTCAGATTACAAAACTGTTTCGCGACACAAAATATCAAATGCTAGGGTGACGTGATGGATGGAGCGGACATAATTGGCCGTCCCCCCACATGTTAATGAATCGTGTGTAATGAAAAATGATTGTGCAACCGTGTCGCGGCGTGTCCGGTCCCACTCATGATGTATGGTCATGCTACTTCGTGTAACAAATGGCTTTACAAAATGGCGTCGAATTGTTTGTACAATTGGCGGGCACTGTTGAGTGTGCTCGGTGTTTAAGTATTTACGATTGATGTTATTCGACAAAGATAATTATGTTGTATTGAAAAGAGATGAAAGAAAATCACGATAAAGATCATTTTAATGATTAATCATTTTAAAAGAATCAATTATCTTTGTATTTTAGTCAACGTTTTGAAATACACACAAATACAAGACAGAATTAAAGTGTATTGTAGAAGTTTACTGTTATAATGTTTCTATTATTATTGTTTTTAAAGATTTTTTTTGTTTATACAACTTAGAATGGCAAACAAGCTGACGGCCCACCTGATGGAAAGTGGTAACCGTCGCCTATAGACATGAGCAGTACCCGCCATAAACTAAAATTTCACCCCAACCATCTGGGCGAGTGGCGGTCCTCCACCGTGCGTTTTATAAGGCACTTTTTTCCACGCACAACCACTCTTTGGAATCAACTTGCAGCAGCAGTATTTCCGAACCGATACGACAACATAACCTTCTAGAAAAGAGCATATTCCTTTTTAAAAGGCCGGCAGCACACCTGCAATGCCGTAGGTGTTGTGGGTGACCATAGGCGGCGGTAGTCACTTACCATCAGGTGAGCCGCATGCTCGTTTGCCCCCTGTGTTGTAAAAAAAAAAACAATTACATTTGGATATTTGTTTCGGATTTGAATGAAATTTAATATATAGGTAGATTATATATAAACACATAAGAAATTTAATATATGATACACTTTAGATTATCATAAGATATAACTACGTGGAAGTTGTATATTTTTTCTTATAGCTTTTGTATGGTAGAACTGCAATGGTATTTACGTTTCCTGATCGTGCAACTCTGGCAGATAAATGGCGGCGGGATGACCACAGGCTATAAAAGTGTTGGCAATGACAAACGGTCGTTCATAACGATAGCAACCCTCGCATTTTTACGTACCATAGCACTTTTCGCCCCCTTTACTTGTACCAATTTCGTGCGGCGCTCAAGTGATAAGCGGAAGCGGTTTTAATTTGTAACTTTGTAATATTAAAGTTATTGAGAAGTTAAAGTTAACAAATGTAGTTTCGATATTGTATATTAAGCATGTTATTTTTTTTTTACATCTTTACTTTCCGTAATAAATCACTACAAAGTGTTTTAAATTTATTTATTATATTTTAATTCGTTCAATTCTTTTATTTGTTGACTTCTACAATCTTAATATTAACAAAAGATCTTGAAAAATAGTAAAGTACACTGTAAATTCTTTTCGAGCACAGAAAAATGTAATAATAAATTAAATTAAAAAAGATAATTTCTATTAATAGACAATTTAATTTTTTTTTTGTAATGTCCGTTTACCACCACTGCCTTTAAATGTTTTCTTTTTAATAGTTAGGTAGTAGAAAATGCCATACGATATTAAGCTCGCCATTTGTACAAATTTTATTGTGCAATAAATAATAAGTAAATAAACAGGTATGGTCCCGCAATAGAATAGGTCACCCCTTCCTTGCCTGTAGGTGTCGTAAGAGGCGATTAAGGGAAGGCGACGGATGAGCCGCAGCTTAAAACATCTCCAAAGTCTAACTGCGGTTACCAATCCATCTGCCATGCATGACAACTACTGGCAAAACCTTCTAAGGGGAGGCTTATGTTCAGCAGTGGACAGTTAAAGGCTGGTATGATAATGAAATATTTTTGTGTATAGACTAAGATTATTTACGCTGTCGCTTATGCCTTGTGCTGACATTGTACTGTCAAGTCAAGGTTGTAAAATGCACATAATATTTTATTTATATCCCTTTCAAAGTGCTGTTTGGTACTGTTAGTATAAAGTCTGGGACCAAACAGCTACGTGTGAATTCGAGTAATGAATATTGACAATCCATTTGGCACGGTGGTTAAGATTGTTCTGAGCGTCGTAAATTCGATGTCGGCGGGGTGCACTTTTTGATGTACAAACAAAGAATATTTCTAAAATTATTTATTGTATTGTTTAGACTTTAATAAAAAATTCTAAAAACATATCTTTTATCGTCGGTACATGTACGAAACATTATATACATATAGATATTATATTTTTTAGTTTATTGTTTGTAATATTTTAATTAAAGTTATTTTAGATATCAAAATAAAAAATTAATACTGTATATTCTAATTTCAATAGTAAAACAGTAAAATAAATAAACTTAATATCTGATGTATAATTTGTACTGACGCGACATATGAAAGTGGTTTCTTCCATTATTATTTCACTTCTGAAATCCACGCGTACAGAGTAGCAGGCAAAAGCTAGTTAATTATAAATAAAAAAATAATTGAGATATATTATATGATGCCAAAATTGATATAAGATATAAACGTAAAAAATAAATGCCTAAGACATAAAACTAAGGTTGTCTGGAAGAGATTGCTTTAGTGATAGGACCGCCTTTTGTACTTCTCATAAGTAATACATACACACACATAGACATATCACACACTACACACACTACACACACACACACACACTCACTACACACACACACACACACACACACACACACACACACACACACACACACACGCACACGCGCACGCGCACGCGCACGCGCACGCACACAGACACAGACACAGACACAGACACAGACACAGACACAGACACAGACACAGACACAGACACAGACACAGACACAGACACAGACACAGACACAGACACATGTATATATATATATATATATATATATATATATATATATATATACATATATATGTATAGTTTTGTATTATTCTTTACGCGGTGCAATAAAGAGTTAATAAATAAACAAAAAAAAACAATAATGCAAAAAAAAGAAAAAAAAAAACTGTTATTATTAATAATATAAAAAAATATAAAATAATAAATGCATAGCAAAAGACTCAATCATTCTATTATTCGAATAATATTTTATTCGTCCTTATATCGATTCTATTCAGTCGCTGAACCTTTGTGTGTATATTATAATTGAAAGGTACAGCAATAAAACGGAATTTATAATATCCATACTCCGAATTAGCAATGCTCGATTAATTCTATCGATTAAATCGAGCATCGATATGCTTCACATCTGTTGTGTTCCTTGCTTTGCAATCGTGAAAGTAATGCGTGAAATGGGGTTTGGTTGTAAACATTGATTTATTTATATGAAATACTAGTCTATGCATGCAAATTCGTTCACATAATCGGGATATGTTGATAAACAGGGGGTCTACCATGAAATGCAATTCCGAATTTTCGGACTGAATTTCGTGTTTTCGTTCATACCAGAATCGGTCCAGGGAATGGAGATTAACATTTTGTTCGTCATAAATCCTAAAAGAAAAAATAAAAGCCTAAAAGAACGATATTTTAATATTTTCAAATGTATTTATATCGGTATCATAATATAATTTTAATACGAAATTTGTGTTTCGTTCACCCGTGAAATTTCAGAAAACATTTTATGGTAGGCTCTCAGTAGTCTATGCCCTCATCCTAAATAGTACAGGTTGTCACGACGATTGGTTGAGTTGTTAAGGTATTTTGAGGTAACATACAAACAAATTCATTTTCCATTCATAATAGTAGTAAGAATAATACAAACACACAAAATATACCTAGATTTTCTACTTGTAAAATTATCTTGTAAGGCTATATTTTGTTTTTAATTTCAATATTTTTTTTTTATACACCTTAGAATGGTAAACAAGCTGACGGCCCACCTGATGAAAAGTGGTAACCGTCGCCTATAGACATGAGCAGTACCGTGGACATAACAGAGTATACTGTTTCGCCCATGATACCCCCCATGCGTTGCCATTCCTGAGGACTCAGGTGTTATTCCTCTGTAGCCAGTAAATTCACGCCATATCCCACCCTTCAAACCGAAACACAGCCATACAAACACAACTGCTTCACGGTTGAAACACGAATGGTACAGAGGTACCCAAGCAATTGGCTTTTGTACAAAGTCTCCCTCTGGTTTAACTTAACTGGTATAAATTAACAATAAGTAAACAAACAAGTTCATTTAAGAAAATATTCTTTGCAAAATATTTCTTATAAAAGTAAATATAAATCAAGGATTTTGGTTTCATCATATATAATACAAGAAATCAAGTAAACGAATAAGTAATCAAAAAGACATCAAATTGGATTTTAAATAAATTGAAATAATGTACCTTGACAGGGTATTGACACCACATGTGACCAGGGTAATATTGTACAAAGACCGGCGACACTTGAGAGAGCGCTCGACACTGAATGATGGATGGCCAGATGAAGATGGATGTTCGCCCCGTTATATATTATTATGTCGTTAAACATAGCAATGTATGTGGTAATATGGCACTATATCATTCACCTGTATTTGCAAGTAATTTATTTTATACCTTACTAAGGTAATCTTTTGTTTCTTCTTTATTGTACATAAAAAAGGTATTGTATTAGAATAATAATTAAACATAATAATACACAAGGGCGAGCTTATCTCTAAAAGAGATTTTTCCAGCAAACCCAATATGAGATAAACTGCCAGTTTAGTTGTATTTACAGTCAGCCATACATGTGTACTAATCGATTGAAATGTTATAGTTAAAAATAAATAAATAAAATATCTATACAATTGAAAACACTATGTAAAAATTAGTTTAAAACTTTGCGCCTTAACACTTTCCAATCTATCCTTCTTCTATCATTCTTCCAAATTAGATATTCTAATGGTAGTTGGACTGGAAAAAAATATAAGCTACTCTTTATCTCAAACTATTATCTTTGTAGTATAAATATTACTTGTTTAGATACCATCTAATATGCAATTCAAATAACCCATAAACATTTACAAATCACTTCCTATAATTTTTGTCTCTATACATGTAAAATATTCCAATAATCTTTAATTTTAGGAACGATATTGGTAAATATTTTCTTTGTATTTATAAAAAATTACATAATGTAGGACAATACATATTAAGGACATTTGTAAACGTGATTCGAGGATTTAACAATAAAAATAATTTACAGACTATTCAAAAAATATAAATTTTATAATATGACATTTCTGAAAAATCTACTACTTATTGTAAATTGTCAAAATAAATTTTACAAAACAAATATAATTTCAAAACTAAATACAGACATGAAAGTCAAATACAAAACATGATTAACACCCTACACTCCGTCCCCTGTATAAAAAAAAAAAAACAGGCGTCGTAAAGCTAACGCTGACAAGTATTTGATATAACAAAATCTGAAAGGAGAAAATTCAAATTGGATCACGTCACTGACTCGAGAATTCTAACTGACTAATATACTGCTGTCCTTATTTCCCTCATTGGTAGCCTCATTTCAGACTTTTAACAGCACAGAGCAATGAGATTATTATATTTGACAGGGTAATTCGGAGACACTGGCAGTGTCACGCCAATCTTATTAGGGATGTAAATTAATATGGAATGAATCCATTATTTCACAAACAAGCCTTGGCTGGGGCGATAATATTTTAGAAAATGGGCGGTTTAAACTTTCACTGGAATTTTGCAGAGTTGTTTATACCATATTTAATTAATAGTTTTTTTTTTGTTTATCATTGCAACTATATTATTGTTGTAATAAATGAAAACGCGAGAAAATTTCTCCTTTTTAAAATTGACTGAAACCACTGATTTTTGTTTATTGAAAGGTCCTTTATTCTACAATAAAAATTAAATTATTTTTTACTCCTCCGTTATAATTTAATAATGTACCTATGGGAACATATATGATGAATCTCATTTAATGGATGGAATGGATTTTCAAAACACATGGTGTTCTAGCTTGTAGACGGGATATTTGGTGTAATTATGTATAATTTATTTATTACACTTCTATATATTAATTTTTATATTTGCAACAAAATTTTGTATTTTAAAGTATGCTTCTTCAAAGTTCACTGAGAAATATAATTATAAAAAATGTTTTTTTATGCAAAACTTAAAAAAACAATGCAATTAGTGAATACTTACACGTATTTTTTTTGTATACTCGTATTTAAAACTAGATAGGCAAGGGTCAATTAGTGACAGTACCAAATACATACAACTTTTTTTTTGTACCAATTAATGTAATGATATACAATTAGTGGAATGTCAAACGCAATTACTGTTGTCGCACTCACGCAATGTGACCTTTGTGAAATGTCACAATTATTTACAATAACCTCAATGTCGGTGGTCAATAATATTTAAAAATATATATGATCGACAGAATCCGTCTTTTTATATTCTGAATTATAAATAATAAGGCATTAATATTTTACTGCTAGATGTGTGGTACTAAAATTAGAGAAGGACTTTAGTATACAGTTACCAATGTACTCGTAATCTGCTATTACATTTTGATTTAGAATTATGGAGAAATAGAACTTTGTGGGGAAACAGGGAATGGAATTAAAAAAAGTGTAATAAAAGTAAATGCAGACAAAGAAAATATTTTAGATAAAGTATGTAAATTAATTTGTACAAATAATTTATAGTATATATATATATATATATATATATATATATATATATATATATATATATATATATTGTAATGGAATTTATATATTAAATATAATTTATTAATTCTAATTTTATCACTTACTAGATGGAGTGACGACCTCATGTAGGGAGTCAGTGGATGCAGATGGCTCAGGACCGTTCCTTATGACAGTTTATGGGGGAGGCCTATACCAGTAGACTATGGACAATTAACGGCTGAAATGATGATTATGCTACCTAATTTTATACTGTGTTGACACATAGTTTAAATATACTATTGGGAATTAACGCGACGCGATTGCAGGCAAGTAATGCCTACTTGTACATACCTGATTTAAAAAAAAAAAACTGCGCGAGCTGCCATAACTAGACTTTGTTCATATTAGTCCTGTCGTGACTTCGGTATGGTATCATCCACGTCGAAACGTCGGTTATAAAAATCAGGTCTATGTGCATATTATTATTTATTATTTCAGCCATTAACTGTCTATTGCTGGGCATAAGCCTTCCCTATAAGGGGAGTTTTGCCAGTAGTTGCCACGCTTGCCAACCGCAGTTAAGATTTTAGAGACATTTTAAGAGGAACGCTGCTGCCCATCGCTCGCCCTCCCTTAGTTGCCTCTTAGGACATCCACGGGAAAGGAAGGGGTGGCCCATTCTATGCCGGGACCACACGGCTATACAGGTATTATACACCTGCAATCGTGTCACATTAAGTCCTGACAGTATATTTAAAATACAGACATACTATGCTTAATGCCATATGGCATTAAGCTCGCCATTTGTACAAAGTTTTATTGTGCAATCTATACTTATAATAAATCTGTAGAGAGGTCAATTCTGTACATGAAATATATTTACAAAATAACTATCAGTGGGTGATAAGTGATCGATACTGATGCAAAAAATGCAATTAGTAAAATTTGGTCTGTCTGTATGTACGTTATAGAAACAAAAACTACTCGACGGATTTTAACAAAACTTAGTACAATTATTCTTCATACTCCTGGGCAGGTTATAGTATACTTTTCATCACGCTACGATCAATAGGAGCAGAGCAGTGAAGGGAAATGTTGGGAAAACGGGAGAAGTTATTCCATTTTTAAGCTTTCGTCGCATGTACAGCTTTAATGGCCACTTTTTAAAATGTAAAAATGTCCACTCGTGCAACGCCGGGACGGGCTGCTAGTAAAGAATAAATAAATAAAATACTATCTGTATTATACAGGGTAGTATTTAAAATACAGACATATCTGTATTATAATACAATAGTGAATTTGTCAAAGCAGCCGCTCTATATAATTACCCGTGGCGTTAAACCGGGAGATGTATAATAAATGCATTACCATATTTTCGTCTGTATTACCGGGGTGTTATTTATTGGCTTAAAATTGTAGTCATCCCATACATTATGTATGACGGCGGTAATTACGCCTTGGGCGTACCCCTCGAGCCTTGTACAGAATGAGGCATCTTGATTACTTATTCTACAGTGAATTATATAGTTTACTAGTAAAATTGACTTTTTTTAATGGGCGACGATGGGATGGTAATCCCACCTGCGGTATAGGCTGGCGGGGCACCAGTGACAAATAGTAAGTATGTAGGTAAGCAATTAGTTGGCTAGTATAACAAAGGGGGGTCGCAAAACTCTCAAAACTCGACCCTTCGTTTTTTTCATGTATTTTATTATTAAAAAAAAAAGCGAAGCAATATAATTTTCTTGTGTTAAGATCTTTTTAATAATGATACAAGGAAAAAAATTGATTTTCTTAATAAATCTATATTTATAACTTTATTTTTTTACTGAGGTCGTTTTTGCGACCCACCCCCTGTATAGAGGCTTCGGGACTCCCCCCTCAAGGGGTCACGACCCACATGTTGAAAAACATTGACCTATTGTAACGAATCCACCAGGAATTAACCACGATGATTTCCACGGGGTATCGCGCGAAAGACGACTAGATGGGCTATATTCCTAACAGTATTAATGCTAGACTCCATTACTGACAATCCTCTGTCCCCGAATGGGTTATTACGGGGTCATAGTGTCTTCTTTTATGTCCATGATGTCACTTACGTTTATAGGTGCCAGTTATCAATATTATTTGGCGAGCTGTTTATTTTCGAATCGATATAAAAAAATATGCATAATCTTCAAGAAAAGAGCATATTCGCGGCGGCGGTAGTCACTTACCATTAGGCGAGCCGCATGCTCGTTTGCCCCCATATTGTAAATATATATATATAAAATTCTCGTGTCACGATGTTTGTTACCAAACTCTTCCGAAACGGCTTTACCGATTTTTATGAAATTTTGTGTGCATATTGGGTAGGTCTGAGAATCGGCCAACATCTATTTTTCATACCCCTCAATGATAAGGGTGACCCACCCCAAAAAAAATTATTTATATTTTTTTAACAACTTTTTCCATTTTTATTTTATTATGATTTAGCATTGAAAAATACACACAACTTTAAATTTTCATCGTTTTACGATCAACCCCTGTATTTTAAATTTTTATATTTCGCAATAAGTATATATATATATATATATATATATATATATATATATATATATATATATATATATATATATATATATATATATAATGTTTTTTAAAATATGTTTTCTCAGTAGACAGATGTGAACCGGCATCCGTCGGGGAGCTCGATGACACTTCACTTGGTTGACAGCACGGTGATTAATTCACATTCCGAGGGGGATGTCTATCTGACATTTTCATACTTTTCAGTTGCAATAGCACAGGCGTAACTGTCTTTTAAAACAGGTATTTTATATTGCTTTTTTTATTTGATTATCACATCATTAACGTATTGATGTAATTTGTGCTCATGATGTAGGCACGTAACTTTATTTATTTATTTATTTAAGGACAATCAACAAAGCATACATTTATATCTGCTTAAAATACATTATAATAAGGTTACATTATAAAATGCTGCCTCAATTAAAGGCCGCCACGACACGCGTATACATAATATATTATTATTAGTATGAAAATTTATAAAAACTACAATACTAGTTATACAATAAATAGTTGGACTACAGTAATATTTTAGATTTCAAAGATTTGTACACTTATAATCTATACATATGTGCAACGATACATGGCATGCTGTTATTAAGCTGAATAAATTTAACTAAAGAATCTATACAAAGTGGATTTGAATTTGTTTAAGGTCGTGTTAATGTCAATATTAATATTAGGCAATCGTGACAACTGCTTATACTGTAACTGCATTCTGTTAATAGCTTGAAGCAAGTCATGCTCACTATAAAGTCTAGACGATAGTGATGGCGTGGTGGGTCGAATTGTTGAGCTCTTTAAAATATGGTTTGACACAATGATGACGTGAACGTGTGCTGCTTGTGGGGACTGGTTTACCAATGTTTTTTATGTAACATAGAATGGTACCAATAAAAGTGTTCTAAAATTAAAAAGAAAATTTCATAAACATATTTAAATTTAATACATTAGCGGGAACGATATTATTTCTCATACAATATATTTTTTTTTATAATTTATATTTCTTTATTAACCAATGTAACAATTTTCTTCACGTAATGACAAATCAATATTTACATTATAGTTTTTAAATTAATAAAATAAATAATAATGAGAATTGAATTATAAAATAAAAATAACATTATAAATTAGTTATACTACATGTCAATATAATGATAACTACATGCTAATAATGATAATTACAAGTTATAATAAAATTTTACGTTTTTATTTATTTATTTATTTATTTATTTACATTTTATTGCACCAAGTAAAAAGAGAAATAACAAATACAGTAAATATTAATGAGAAGTGATACAAAATGCGGCCTTATCGCTAAGCAATCTCTTCCAGACAACCTTTGGGTAGAGGACATTGAGAAAAAGACAAAGGGTAGGTGGCGCACTGTTATATAAATATTATCATATATAAACATATATACATACATACATACACATACATATATAATATATACACAATTAAATATATACATAACATACACATACTGGGGGGAAAGGGATTGTTAGTAATGGAGACTGAGAATCCCATTGCTAGTAATATACCCAACCAGGTCGACCTCCACGCGGTTCCCTCTGGAAACTATCATGGTTAATTCCTGTTGAATTCATCACGATGGGCTAACTGGCCTGTTTTCATTCTCATCTATCGTCCTTCACTGGTGCCCCGCCAGCGTATCCCGTTAGCGCAGGCGGGGTTACCATACCATTTTCAACCATCAACATACACATACTTAACAACACACATACAACAGAAAAAAAAATGACGAAGGAAAACGTAGAGAGAACACAGGACACTTACTTATTACAATTAAATACAAAAAAACAATAATATGTCATAATTTAATATTAGCATTTAGGTATTCAATCACATTGTAAAAAGGATATTGCTTAAAATACACGTAAATATTCATAAACTATGCATATATGTACAGAGCGAATATTATATTGTAATACAATATTATTAAGCACTATAAACCCCGCATCTCCAGGACAGGCGGCCTGTGATTACGTCTCCCATTAACCCATCGCCCAGACACCCGTTTAATTCAATTAACACGCTGCTCTGTGCCTCTCACTCCGCTGCTTTACAAGCGTGTGCAGTTGTCTCTGTTCCGTTGAGTAATCTGCAACATGCCTTGCGGTGACCTGGGTAGTTAACATGTTGCCATTGTTTTGGGGTATTCAGTCGGCCGCAAGGATAAACTCGTCGGCTTAGTACATTTGTCCGGGTACCGTTTATACCACGGTGTTGTGGCTAACTTTGTTAGATTTATGCGTGATACGTTGTGTTGCCGTGTTAATCCATTTAAACTAATGTTTAATAAGATTTTTGTTAATGGAAATAATGGTAGATTTGAGTTTTAGTTAGATGTCTACCAGAGGGAGACTTTGTACAAAAGTCGATTGCTTGGGTACCTCTGTCCCATTCGTGTTTCTACCGTGAAGCAGCTGTGTTTGCATGGCTGTGTTTCGGTTTGAAGGGTGGGATATGGCGTGAATTTACTGGGTACAGAGGAATAACACCTGAGTCCTCAGGTATGGTAACGCTTGGGGGGTATCATGGGCGAAACAGTATACTCTGTTATGTCCATGATACTGCTCGTGTCTATAGGCGACGGTTACCACTTTCCGTCAGGTGGATCGTCAGCTTGTTTGCCATTCTAAGTTGTGTAAAAAAAAAATGAAAAATAATACAATCCAAATTTAGGTAAAGTAAATTATTTTACTTTACTGTAATATATATTTTTACGTCAAATCCATTCCGGGATAGGCAGAGTAAATACGAATACCAAAAGACTACTAAATATCAAAGACCTTCGTTATCTCCTGTATACCTATAGATTTTTATCTCATCTCATCTTGCATATATGCATATCGCTTTTAGCGATAAGACCGCCCATTGTTTTCTCATTGTGATTATTTCTTGTAATCTATAAGAAGTTTACTGTTGTAATCTTTTAGAGGAAATAATAAAGAGTATCTATCTATCTATCTACATGTCGGCTGCAAATACTCTTAACTCCACATTTAATTAACACTAATTGTATATTTTTATTTTAGCTATTCCTCGCAGCATTGACTTGTTACTCTGGAAATTTTGCTTAATCTTCAGGGAATGTTTACATTCTGTGAAGATTTTACTGTATTTTTTTTCTTTGATCTGTACTTGCTGTTGGTCACGTACGTAATTAATCACAAAGGATAAAATAGAACGTTGGGCTTTCTGTCTTAGTTGCTATTTTGATTTGCTAAAAAAGTATTTAATTCTTTGTAAATCTTTTCGGGGCTGTAATCTACCGCGTGTACAATGGATTGTGCTCAGAGGAATCGTTCAATATGATGCCCACAGCCATTTTCTACCATCGTACGGCTCGCCATCGACAGGGAGTTCATCCTCATGTCCTACAGCCTCAATGGTCGCGTACTGCGCGGTTTCAAAGATGTTTCCTCCCACGAACGCTCAGGTTATGGAATGAGCTCCCTGCCGAGGTTTTCCCAAGAGACTACAGCATGGGGTTCTTCAAAGGGGGTTAAAGAGATTTCTTCAGGGTCGGCAACGCGCGCGAAATACCTCTGGTATTGCAGGTGTTCATAGGCTACGGTAACCACTTACAGTCAGGTGGGCCGTATGCTTGTTTGCCACCTCAGTGGTATAAAAAAAAATATTTTAGTCAATTTAAACCTGTTAAATCAGCAGTGTAATTGACGTATATTTTATTTAATAACAGTGATAATTAAGTATACAGTCTGTCTGATAGTGAACGGTGACCTTAGCCTATGAATGGTTGTATTGTATTGTATTGTAAAAATCTTTATTGTACATAAGTCAGATTAAATACTAGTAATGGTTTTAATGATAAAGGTATCTCTCGTTACTGGCTTTTGTAATATAAAGTTCTTCAGTCACAGGATAGCTCTTTATATCATTGGATACAATGTCATCGATACTTCATAATGTAACATTAATTTTTTTATTATTTATTGTACACAAACTATAATGTTAACCACAATTAATTTAAAACGTAATGTACAAAGGCGAGCTTATCTCTAATAAGAGATTTCTTTCAGTAAACCTTTTAATATACGATAATATTCAATATAATTAAATAATAAATAAATATAAGAGACAATATAATATACAATTGTATATTATTTTAAGAAATAAAAATAGGCAGACATAAGATATGTATACACAAAGAATAATACAAACTACACATTATAAATTATATATTATCATTATATATGTGTGTATATATATATATACATATATATTTATATATATACATATATATATACACATATATATATACATATATATATATATATATATATATATATATATATATATACATATATATATATATATACATAATATGTCAGCATAGTGATAAGTAATGCTCCCTTAGACGTCGCTGTATGTTTTTGTATGTTCACTCCTCATAGATGGTCACATTAAACATTCGAATTGGACAAACTGTCATCCAATAATAAGCCCGGTATAAAGTGAGTCTATAATTTCCACTGGACCAATAGCCCAGGGAAGATTTATGGATTTAATAGGTGACAATTTGGCAGTGAGGGTAGGCGATTTATCAGGCTAGCGGGACTAAATTAAAGGGATCTAACGCTGCCTTTAACTGCTTTTATATTTGACCAACATTACGGGTTGGATTGTGGGTTTACACAAAGATAGACAGGGTAAAGGAAGTGCCTTACAAATTTGGACAATGAATATGAGTTGATTTTATTATTTATTTATTTAAATATTTCAATTGTTATGTATTTTACACTAGAGGAAGACTTTGTACAAAAGTCGTTTGCTTGAGCACCTCTGTACTATTTGTGTTTTGACCGTGAAGCAGTTGTGTTTGCATGGCTGTGTTTCGATTTAAAGGGTGGGATATGGCGTGAATTTACTGGGTACAGAGGTATAACACTTGAGTCCTCAAGAATGGCAACGCATGGGGGGTATCATGGGCGAAACAGTATACTCTGTTATGTCCATGGTACTGCCCATGTCTATAGGCGACGGTTACCACTTTCCATCAGGTAGGCCGTCAGCTTGTTTGCCAACCTAAGTTGCATAAAAAAATTAAGTTTTTTGTTTTAATTTTTGGAAAATCTATCTAATCATGATATACCAGTTTCAGTCATTCTGCATTGTTCCACTTTTTCTATTGACACTATTTACTTCGTTAACATTTCATTAAATAATATTCTCACGTGACCAAACAAATGTTTCTCAAACGTTAATTTTAAACTTTCACGTTGTTGATACATACTATATAGTGTGGATATCGAGAGTGTGGTATGTAGGGTGGCTTTAGACAATAATAGTGTGAAGGTACCCGAAGACTGCGCGAGCTGTCAGACGAAGACGCCGCTCACTTCAGTTCTGTCGTGACCACGACGTGGTTTAGTCCACTTCGAAACGTCGGCAATAAAGAAGCAAGTATGTAGGTACTGTTTACCTGCAATTTTTATTGCGGTAAGTCCAAATATTATATTTAAAATAAATGATCCTTATTTTACACTGATATTTCCACTTGACTTTCTAGATTAAGAGGTTTATAACATAATAATTTACATTAAGGATAATTTTAAAAAATGATCATAATTCTATTAGGAACGTAGTTTATAAGGTACAAAATACAAAAATATTGCGCGGTCACATCTAAAAGTTTCTAACTCTACAACTGCCAATGTAGAGAACGTTTAATACAAGCCCGAAATTATAGCGGGTCGCAATTTAGGGCGGGAGCATCCCGGACACGGAATCACGGGACTGAATTACAAGGCAGCGTTAGCCCGGGATTTGCCACGGGATTGCGCCCGGTAAGTTAGTGTTTCTCCTATGGTCCGAACTGGAATTTGCTAGATTAGAATTGTTAAGGGAATATTAAATGTTGAATTTGCTTTACGTGCTCATTTTAAAGTTCTGATTTGATATTTAAACACTTTCGTGGCCACTAAAATAGATATATCTATTCATCCCACTATACCGTGTGGTCCCGACGTAGAATAGGTCACCTATTCTCTTCCCGTGGATGTCGTAAGATGCAACAACGGGAATTTATTGGTTGAGGAATAGGCAGTAGCGTCTCTCTTTAAACATTACCAGAGGAAGACTGTACAAAAGTCGATTGCTTGTGTATCTCTGTTCCATTCGTGTTTCAACCGTGAAGCAGTTGTGTTTGTGTATGTGTGTATGGAAAGTGGTGACCGTCACCTATAGATATGAGCCGTACCATGGGCATAACAGAGTATACTGTTTCGTCCATGATACCCCCATGCATTGCCATTCCTGAGGACTCAGGTGTTATTCCTCTGTATCCAGTAAATTCACGCCATATACCACCCTTCAAACCGAAACACAGCCATGCAAACACAACTGCTTCACGGTTGAAACACGAATGGAACAGAGCTACCCAAGCAATCGACCTTTGTACAAAGTTTTCCTCTGGTAGGTTGGGCCTACGAAGCGGACCCTTTTACCCCGGTTTCAACTTCAGGAGCAACTATCCCCGAGTCACTGGGTCTGAGCTCTAAAATTGTTTGGGTGAGGCATGGTCTTCTTTCTTACTCTTGGTGTTAATAGTGGGTTGGAGTCGCATCTACTTTCCCCGAATATTTCTCCCCCTTTTTTTAAGATTAAAATCTCAACGCTATGCCAGAACTAGACTTTATTTTAGTTATATCTTTTTTTAATGTTTTTAAGTCGTTTTGATTGCCAATAAACAAATTTCTTTCTTTTATTTGTTTAAATGTATTAACAAGATTGTATCCTCGCATGAAACTAATTTTGACATTGTAAAGTCACATACAGTTATATAATGGGCCGTTTTAAGCCATTTAATATCATTATCATACAAATAGCGGGTTTTTCAAACTGCGCCCCAGTTTATGGTACTTTGTGACCGGGATTATGGATTAGCGGTTGTTTAGTTAAACTGCTGAATGTATTTTGGGGTTAAATTGTGACAGTTCAAAATAATGTACCAAGTATGGTTAATGTTTCGAAGTTTAATGTATTTGGCTACAGTCATAAATAGACGTTATTAATGGAAGTATATTTTTATTCTTTCTTTATTCGTAAAGGTTTACTGATTGGTTAAAAATTTTAACTTTTGTATAGTCAAGTTAGATAATGGAGTCCAATTAAAAAATTTTTTGCTAGATGTAATCTAGAAACACTAACAAATGAAGCTGAATAAAGGCTTGTAAATATGAACGTAAATTAAACGAAATAAAAATCTAAAGTTAGCTTCTTAAGCTTCTTCTTATGTAGAATACATATTGATAGTTGTATTAGTGAGCAAACAAGGGTCTTCCCAAACGATCTGATAAACAACGAATCTGTTGTTAAAGTTTTATTGTCTAGGGTTGCCGCTCTGATTTTATTTACATTGTATTTATATTAAAATATTGATTATGACTTATTTAAATTATGATAAGTATAAAAAAAAATAATTTAATTGAAACAAGAAGATTTTGGAAAAGAAATAATTAATTGAAATAAATTAATGGTCGATTGAATTAAGTTACGGTAAACATTAGTGTTTGTAAGTCTGTTTTACATATATATATATATATATATATATATATATATATATATATATATATATATATATATATATATATATATATATATATATATATATATATATATATATATATATATATATATATATATATATATATATATATATATATTAAAAAACGGGCTTTTAATATTTTGCCTACTATATAATAATAAGTAATATATATGAACATAATAATATGCATTGCATGTTAATATTTGAAATTTTACATAGAGACTTTACTTAATTTTTGTATTATATTTTGCATGTTTCATTGGCCAGTAGTCATATCGTGAACAGCCGAATTAAAATAATAGCGGAGACCTGTGTCATCTCTTTTTATTATTCAAAACTTAAACGTAAATGAGCTAATCCACCTAAAACAACAGTGTACCAACCCTAATCCAGTTTGAACCAGAACACGCTCGTTTGGAGCGGCAAAAGCACTGGATTAAACGAATGCTCCAATAACATTTACATAGAAATTGTACTACATACAGACACATTTTACTGATCCTATTCTACATTTTTTTTTTACTGTTTAACTATTTGGTTTTATGTTCAGAAGTTCTTGGGTTATACTTACTTTGCGGTTTTGAGGTTGATCTTATGAAATTGCGAAATACTTTACTACTTGTTTTTTTTTATAGATTCGATTATAAAGTAAATTGATTCTCGTAATAATAAATAATATAGATACCATAGAATAGTTCTAAAAAATATCTATTGTGACATATTTAATGCATGATACAAAGGTTTATATGTATTTTATGTATGTAGGTTTATATGTCCACTAGTGGACATAGGCCTCCCCCATTGATTGCCATAAGGAACGGGCCGTTCCTTATAGCAGTTACCATTACAGTGATTTTACCAATAGTTGCCACACTTGATGGATGGGTTGGCAATCCCAGTATGATTTTTGGTAATATTTCAAAAGGGACGCTGTTGCCCATCCATCGACTTTTAAGTTCTCTTAGTCGCGTCTTGAAACATCCACGCGAAAAGAAGTTCCAGCCCATTCTGTGCTGTGACTTACACAGCAAATAATAATGTAATTATAGAATGGAAAGTTAATTTATATTATACAAATTGCATATCCGTATAATTAATCGATTACTCGATCAATCAGAATATCATAATTTTCCTGCACTCACAGCTAAATGGTTACAACATCTTCTACTGGTTGCAATTTAAAAATCCTTGTAAGGGATATCTCCAATCGATGTCTGGCTCTAACGATTTCAATTTTATCTCGATGCGAGGGCCCATCGGTATCTGATTCCAATGCCTATGTTGATAGTCACACTGTGTGAATACCAAGTGCTTATACCGGTGTACTTTTACACGGTTCCAATTTGCAAATGCTTCTTAACTTGATACAACCTTGTCTACTTCGATGTTTGCTTACAAGTGTCTCCATGGTAAACTAGTCTTAAAAGCGTTAAGTTTTACGGTTCTATATTGAAAGCTGGTGAGAGTGCGTCTTAAGATCCTCTTTGAATGTAAAGTGTAATCTAAGGATAGTGTTGGCACAATTTCCTTTTATCGACTGAGATAAGAACAGGCGAGGCGAATATTAGATCGGATATTGTATTACTATTAAGTTGTTTCGTTTCCCTTCATAGCGATAAAGTAGTTCAGATATTTAATAAATACTTTAAAGAGATATTCTTCTAGTCTAATCTTTGGTAGGTGGACAGTAAGTTATGTACCAGATAAGATATACGACGCGGGGAACCAATATTAGGTTTCTAATGAACGTACTGCGGTCTGGTTCATCAATATCAAAGTATTAAAGATGTACGTTAAGAGGGACGAGGGCTGACCTTTAGCTGTGACGTCGTAAGCTGCATCCGCCAGTAGGTACCTGTGTATCTTTGCTGGCGGCGATCCTTGTGTACAGTCGCATGTCACTCTTTGGATGGGAAACTGCGGCTCTAATTCCATACCCAAATATTATTTATTTTATAAAAAAAATTTAAAATCTTTCTGAATCGATTAACGAGGATTAGGCATTAAACTTTATCTATTGGCAAGAAACATTTTTGTGGCTCTTTAAAAACTTATATAAATTGTAATTTTTTTACTCTTCCGACTCGAAATGACACTGACCCTTGCTATAGATGAAACAATTTTTAAAGTCGGTTAAGTATTTTTTAAGTCCATCCCATTTCAAGCAAATTTTTCTTCATAATTATATTAGTTTCGAAAACAAGGCTTTTCAATAGAGATTTAATATTTTTCTATTTGAAAAAAATAAATAAAAGAAGATGGTATACGCTAATACATTGAGGATTATAAATTTGATGCATTTACATCAAATCTATGGTATACATATTAACTACGAATATTACTTTAGCCGTGTGGTCCCGACTTAGAATAGGCCACCCCTTCCTTGCCCGTGGAAGTCGTAACCGACTAAAGTAGAGCGAAGGATGGGCAGCAGCGTCTCTCTTAAACATCTCTAAAGACCAACTGTGGTTACCAATTCGCCTGTCAAGCGTGGCAACTATGACTAAAAACCCTCCCAAGGGGGAGGCTGATGTTCAGCAGTGGACAATTAAAGGCTACGTCATCAAATCATGACGATGACTACTTAAATATCCTTCTACAATACAAAAATGTATTGAAAGAAAATGTCTTACAACAGCTAGAAAATTAATTTCGATATTGATGAATTTACGGTTGACAATCAAATTACAACATTGTGAAATATTTCTTTTTTTTTTTTTTACAACACAGGGGGCAAACGAGCATGCGGCTCACCTGATGGTAAGTGACTACCGCCGCCCATGATCACCCACAACACCAGCGGCATTGCAGGTGTGCTGCCGGCCTTTTAAAAAAGAATATACTCTTTTCTTGAAGGTTATGTTGTCGTATCGGTTCGGAAATATTGCTGCTGGAAGTTGATTCCAAAGAATGGTTGTGCGTGGAAGAAAGTGCCTTGAAAAATGCACGGTGGAAGACCGCCACTCGTCCAGATGATTGGGATGAAACTTTAGTTTGTGGCGGGTTGTTGTTGTTGTTGCAGGCGTGACAGATATGTATGTATGTATGTATGTATGAAATCTAATCAAAATATAAAATCTAATCTGCTAAGCCAAGTAAACTTTAATATCCCATATAAATTGACTAGGCCAAGTGAGATATCTTCTATTTAATACAAAGCGTTTCAGAACAAATCTAGGCCATTTCTCAGCTATTAACAGAATGCAGTTACAGTATAGTCAGTTGTCACGATTGTCTGATATTAATATTGATATCAACACGACCTTAAACAAATTCAAATCCACTTTGTATAGATTCTTTTGTTAAATTTATTCAGCTTAATAACAGCATGGCGTGTATCGTTGCACATATGTATCGATTATAAGTGTACAAATCTTTGAAATCTAAAATATTACTGTAGTCCAACTATTTATTGTATGACTAGTATTGTAGTTTTTATAAATTTTCTTCCTAATAATAATATATTATGTATACGCGTGTCGTGGCGGCCTTTAATTGAGGCAGCATTTTATAATGTAACCTTATTATAATGTATTTTAAGCAGATATAAATGTATGTTTTGTTGATTGTCCTTAAATAAATAAATAATACTACGTATATTGCATTGAAACAATTCAACAATTAGTTGTATAGAAGTTGAAACAGACATAAGTGCGGTAGTCAAATAAAGTGGCACGTAAATCCTGGACAACCTAGTTAACACAGACAGGGGTTGCGTGCAGTCATCCAGGTGCATAAGATTCAGCGGGGTGCATAAGATTGCAACTGCAACAATCGGGGGGAAAGGGATTGTTAGTAATGGAGACTGAGAATCCTATTGCTAGTAATATACCCAACCAGGTCGACCTCCGTGCGGTTCTCTTTGGAAACTATCATGGTTAATGCCTGATGAATTCATCATGATGGGCTAACTGGCCTGTTTTCATTCTCATCTATCACCCTTCACTGGTGCTCGGTCAGCGTATCCCGTTAGCGCAGGCGGGGTTACCATACCATTTTCACCCATAAAAAAAAACTGCAACAATTGGCTTTACTTTATATATTAGCTAAGCTACGTCTTCTCAATGAGGTAGTAGCGAGTTCCGAACTGGACTTATTTCACTGTACTGCCACAGATTTTAGCAGAGCGGTAACAAATTACGCAGAAATGCATTTTTAATATTTATTTTTATAGCATAATTAGATTTTATTATTATTTTTTAAATTTTTACAAAATTCACATCTCCCCTCTTAAGGAGAGGAGATGGCAAACTAACCCCCGGCAGAAGCACAGTCGGCCGGGGTTCAGGGCCCCAGGGAGAGAAACCGGCGTACAATGCGGGCAGAATCTAAGAGCACCGCTTTCTGCATCTTTCCCGGTAGTGAGCCGCCTCGGAATCCCAACCGTCTGAGATGTTATTCTAGAGTGGTTGGGATAAGACCGTTCACCGACATAACGATTGGAATGATTTCGGTAGATGTCACCCCCCACATTTCGGTCACCTGGTGAGCCAGGTATTATTATTATTATTATTATTCCATTATTGTATCATTACAATGTTTGATTTTTAGTTTTTAGTCAGTGCATCAGTAAACCTGTAAAGTTCACCAAAAATTTTATATATGAATAAATAAATAAATAAACATGTTTCCTATTAGTTTGACTATGCGTATATGGTTATGTATATAATATACTCGTGTTATTTATGTTTTTAGACGAACATATACTTTATTAATAGAGTAATTTTATATAAAACGACAAATATATAAAGAGAGTTTTGTGTTTCAGAGCCAGTTTTTGGCTGAATCTATCTAAGAGTTTTATGGTGATATAATAAACAGTTATTTACTATCTTGAAATTTAACAAATAGA
Source organism: Galleria mellonella (assembly GCF_026898425.1). Classification (NCBI taxonomy): domain Eukaryota; kingdom Metazoa; phylum Arthropoda; class Insecta; order Lepidoptera; family Pyralidae; genus Galleria; species Galleria mellonella. Next base: position 2,323,659 of record NW_026442087.1, read on the forward strand.
TCGATCAGTGAGTGATCAATAATCAATAATCAAAATATGGAATATAGATAGATAGATACTCTTTATTGTTTCCTCCAAAAGATTACAATAGTAAACTTATTATAAATATAAACATTTACAAGAAATAATCACAGTGAGAAAACAATAGTATACATTTTATTTTTTTTATATAACTTAGAATGGCAAACAAGCTGACGGCCCACCTGAGGGAAAGTGGTAACCGTCGCCTATAGATATGAGCAGTACCATGGACATAACAGAGTATACTGTTTCACCCATGATACCTCCCATGCATTGCCATTCTTGAAGACTCAGGTGTTATTCCTCTGTTCCCAGTAAACGCTATATCCCACCCTTCAAACCGAAACACAGCCATGCAAACACAACTGCTTCACGGTAGAAACACGAATGGGACAGAGGTACCAAAGCAATCGACTTTTGTACAAAGTCTCCCTTCCTCCCTCCCCCACATATCATGTGTAAGTCCATTTATATCTTTTATTAGCATATGATATTATAAAAAAATGATTTTTTTATCCGTTAAATCACACAAAAAAGGTTTAACTTAAACTTAACAGTTACTAATGAAAACGAAAAAGAAACATCTTGTAACTTGGACCACAGTTTCGCACTGCAAATCTACAGTAACTTGTAAGTCAGCACTAACTAACGCAAGGAACACAGCGACGAGAAATATTTGCACCGCGTACCACTTAACACGGCTATCGCTCGAGTGGATCGCTTGCAGCGCTCGTATCGCTTGCTTGTTGGAACGACTTCACTGTGCTGCGGTTTCCTGGTGAGGATTGATTAATAGGTGGTTTAGAAGTAAAGTATTAACTTTTAACCGCGTTTAACTTCGCAAACCGCGCCTGCATTGCGCTGCGTATAATGTTTCCTTTGAAACATCTCGCTTTCAATGTGAAATATTTAAATTATTATAATAATAATTGATGTAATTTTTGTATCTTATTGTATATAAATTCTTATATTTAATGTAATTTAATTTTGTTTTATTAAAAATAATAATTCCTATTAGACATAATTTTAAATTAATTTATAATTCAACTATCAAAGTTTTAAAGTATCTACAAGTTGGTCAAGTGTTTTTAATAAATATGTGTTAAAATTAAAATTAATTTTTAATAGCTGATTTGGAAATTAAAATATACTACGATGTGGTGGTAATTAGTTTGGAGATAATATATAGTCGTATAATAAAGTCCTTCTATTAGAAAAACGAAACAGCTGTGTCTATCAGGGGTATAAAAATGGAATATGGATGATAAAATTTGAATTAATACAGTAATTATTAAATTCAATATGATTAGTATTTATACCACAAAAAAAAAACGATTACAACCGTGGAAAAACTAATCATTTTGGAAACTAAACTACTAAACCAAATGATAATATTTCTATAAGTACATCCTTTCAGATAAAAGAAGCATTTTCTAAATCGGTTTGTTATTGACGGAGTTACAAAGTAACAAACATAAAAGAAAATACAAACAAATGGAAAAGAAAACAGTTGAAAACTAATATTAGGCAATGAGCAAATCCAAAGATTTGATAGTGAATATAATAAATATTATGCGCAAGCGCATTTTAATCTTAACTCTTGACGTCACTTTGCATCAGTTGTGGAATACCAGAAACACATAGTCAAATAAAAAAAATATATACAAAGAAATAAATTGAACGAACAATAAATAAACATATTACACAGCAAAAGTAGTAAATATTAAAGAAACACTTTATTGTCGGTTTGCAAAACGATGTTAAAATAGAAGTTAACGGAAGAGGAACGACCCGCCTGAGTTACGATCTGTTCTATAAAGCGAAATATAAAAAGCGACCAACATAAAGAATATTTTATTGCGGCCATCAATAATATTTTATAGGAACATTCAATAACATCTAGGACGCGGGTTACTCATGCGGATAAAGCAATAATTATAGAAAACGGGACATAAACAAGATTTACGCGAAAACAGTGAGCCCAAAACGGTCCTGGCGTCTATAAAATTTGGTATACGCTTATCTCGGGCCCCGTTTTCTCAATAAACCAACTGTGCAAGCGTACGTATAATGCCGAAAGACTAGCATACATCTCGACTGGCAGTAAAATAAATCCGCCTCACTTCCATAATAACATTCAGAGCTGAATTATTTTCTAATCCGGCAGCGGGGGCTAATAGTGAACACGTGTCGGTCTTTACTCTGAGTTACTGGTGAAAACATCCCAAGAAAAACATCAGTTTCCTCCCGACTCGCTCCATAATGCCCCCTTAATGCGGACACCTTAATAATTGTCAAATAAATTTGGTGGTAAAGCCGCGCTGGAAAAAGCGTTGCATTAGATCGGGGGGCGTAATGACGTCATAAAGAGTGCGAGCGATCTGACAGCGATTCCGAGTAGCTTTTTCACTTGATGTCTGATTCTACAATTAGATTTTATATTGTAATCCTTTTATTGGAACATGATGGTTTAAGAATAGAATAAAGCGAGAAAAATCCTTGCTGGATGTTACATTTACGTACAGTTTACTTTCTGTTATGTTATCACAGTTAAATTAATAAAGAATTAGAACGACAATATTTTTGATGTATGATAATATGTAAACTGTTATCTGTCCACCATTGAATATTGACCTATCCCATAGACCGCCATAAGGAACGGTCCTGAGACACCTGCTTTTTAAACATACAATTTGATTATGATTATTTAATTAATTCGAAGTCTTATTAATACAAATGAAAGGGAGTTTGTTAATCTTAGTATCTTAACAGTTTAACAATTGGTCTTGATTTAGTACAAACAGACTACCTGAGACGGAGAAGAATATACACTGTCATTTATTCACGTGAACGAAGTCGTGGATAAAAGCTAGTATAATAATAAATTAGAGGGAAAATTTACATATATTTGAATTAGTTAAGTCTATTTAATATTAAAAATGTGTTTGTAGAATATATTTATGTTATTTAAAAATAATTCAAAATGTAAACGAACCATTCTCATCCACCTGTCGTTTCATCATCATTATTATATCAGCTATTAATTGTCTGCTGCTGAACATAGGCCTTCTCCATAAAGGAGATTTTGCCAGAAGTTGATTCGCTTGGCAGACGGGTTGGCAACCGCAGTTAAAGTTTGGTGATATTTTAATAGTTGCCCAGAGACGTGATGAGAATGAGATGCGTCGATTAAATTAGATACAATTTATTATTCTAAAATTTCCATGCACTGCACTGGTAAAATATTTATATTTGTTAATTTTTTAATCATTAAGTAGTTTTGTTAAGTTTTTTTTTTTTTTTGATATGAAATCAGACAATGAACACCTGTGTGATTATTAACTTCTTGATCTTTTGTGATATTTATGAAAGCAAGCTCAAAATTCATCTCATACTCCAAGCGAGACATAAATAACAAATCATACGTCCATGCTGTTTCAGCTTTGCCTCCACAATGCACGTCTGTTTGGATTAATGTATCTTCATACATTTAAACTGGGCTCTTGTGTTCAACAATCCTTGTGCTCATCCCGCATCACCTTTGCAATGTCACTTGACCGAGCCAAAATAAATTTTGCTGCATTACAAGAAGACTTAAATTTGATCGGTACTGTGTAGCGCTTTAGGGCATCCTGGAATGTTTGAAGATATTTATTTTCTGCAAAGTTTCGCCTTGTCTATCTAAGTACTTTGCAAGATAAAAATGTGAATGGAGAGGAGTGTAGATCAAGCGGTGGCAGCCGACAAAAAGCCTGGCCACATTGACGGCTGTTGCATTAGTTTCTTGCTCGCGAGAAGACAAAATGCATAACGGTGCTCTGTAAAAGTCGGAATTTATGTTTCGTTTTATTATTTAGGAGCAAAATAGGTTTATGTACTTAGATAAAAAGTGAAGACAGCTTTAAAGAGATTTTAGTTTAATGCTAAGTTTTTATAAGTGAATAGAAACTTAACAAAAGCGCCTGAATCTCGGACAGCTCGTTGGCGACTTTAAGTTCTTCATTTTCTTTAACTTATTTCTGAACTTTAATTAAACACTTTTTTGGTCTTCATTACTTTAAGTACAAAACTGATTAGAAATAAGTGAATTAAAATGAGATCAATTATGTATTTATTAAAGATTTGATCAGAAGACTTGTAGATTGCAAGTTTATGCTGGGATGTTATCTTGACAACCCAGAATCGTAGTCAATCGATTTTTCGGACTGAATTTTATTATTTATTAGTACAAAGTAATTAATGGTATTATGTTTCTTAATTAATGTATGTCAATATGAAATTTTTTTTTAATAAATGTTAACTTCATGTCTTGTAACTCCATTAAGTGGTAAGAATATGTTATGTATGTTAGAATGCTTTTTATCCTGGGGATGATAATGTAAAGAGAAGAGACGGACAACACAAAATTAAATTGTATAATTTGCAGGGTGATAATAAGCTAATATCTATGTCTAACGTGGTTTTAGAGACCAATACTTGCTTTCAGTCATCTAATGAAGAATAATTATTAATTCAACTAATAAATTTTTTTATTGAAATTCTTTCAATGCTAATAGGTATAAAACTGTGGTTTGCCCCACAAATTTCTGAGCATTGACCATAAAATACTCCTGGTCGATTAATAAAGAAATTAGTTTAATTTAAACGATCCGGGTTTGCATCAACTTTAACCCCTAAAGATGGAATAATTCAAGAGTGAATTACATCTGTAGCAGTAACTAAAATTCGAATTTGATTATTTATAGGTAAAATAATACGGTTATCTACATCTAAAAGACGAAAATTATTAAAAGGTAGTTCATTACTTGCATATATAGATATATAAGCTAATATCTAACTCCTGTGAAGACCGTGATAAGCAGTGGGCTTAATGAAATGAAATGAGATAAGATGAAATGAAATGAGATTTATTCATAAAAACATAACTATAGTTTCTTAACTAATATTAATATTATAGTTTTAAAAGGACACAGTAGTTGTGGTTTTAGAATTGGGCTCCTACATAGGTTGATATAATAACCTGTGTTAAAGAGTTACAGCCCCAAACCCCTTTAGTATTATGGGGGAATTAACATTGATATACCACAAGGTTACAATAATGTTGTATACATAATAAATAAGTTATAGTTGTAAAAAATATACTATAATTTGTAATAAATTGTATATTATTAAACACTTTTATGCAATATAGATGTTAATGTAATTAATTCATCTTTTTGACACCTCGTTATTCGTTTTTGAGACAACGTCTCCTGTTATAGAATTCTTTACGATTTGCTTTGTTTCGACAATTTTAAATTGAATAAGAAATAAATCTTGTCAATTCTTAAGGACACATTGATAGCTCAGCGGCTGTCCGATCAGTTTTTGTAGTTGTCCGTCAACTGTTTAAAGGTCATAAATTTAATACAACCATGGTCCCTTTCAATAGTGCGTATTTAATAAAAAAATATATATTCAGTTAGGTATTGTTCTTTAAAATTCGTCATTTATCCTATCTCCTCCAAAATTGAGAGAGAAAGAAATAGGACAGAGAGAATAGTGTCAGATACTATTATTCATAAACTTTCTTGTTATAGAGACTTGATTGAACAGTTAGATTCATGTTGTGCACAAGACAACGCACAATGTATCAAATCATATAGACCACTTATTGTTACGTCATACTTTACATATCGTCATAGTCGTAGAGTTCTGACGGATCTATATATGTAATATTTGTCAGATCCGTCAGTGTTCTACGACTATGACGACATGCCCAAAACAACAGAGGTTTTCCTTTCCCATTTTTACACCAACATTTACCTTTTTTAACGGTTTGACAGAATATTGCAGATTCTATAATGTTTTTTTACAACACAGGGGGCAAACGAGCAAGCGGCTCACCTGATGGTAAGTGACTACTGCCGCCCATGGTCACCCACAACACCTACGGCATTGCAGGTGTGCTGCCGGCCTTTTAAAAAGGAATATGCTCTTTTCTTGAAGGTTATGTTGTCGGAAATACTGCTGCTGGAAATTGATTTCAAAGAGTGGTTGTTCGTGGGAGAAAGTGCCTTGAAAAACGCACGGTGGAGGACCGCCATTCGTCCAGATGGTTGGGATGAAATTTTAGTTTATGGCGGGTTGTACGATGGTGAAAATCTGCAGCTTACTCGTATCACTAAAATTTAACGTGTTTATTGTATTTTTTACTTGTGTCCCTTAACTTCTGTGCCATATGCTCTTCGAACTTAAACATAGCCTTGCAAATACGGCTGCAGTAAAATAAAGTCAGGCGGAGATACCCCATTTCCTTTGCTTCCTACTATAGCGCTCGGCACTGGTTTTTCCATACAAGATAAAAATAAAAAGCTTGACTTCTTCCACGCACAACCACTCTTTGAAATCAACTTCCAGCAGCAGTATTTCCGAACCGATACGACGACGTAATCTTTAAGAAAAGAGCATATTCCTTTTTAAAAGGCCGGCAGCACACCTGCAATGCCGTTGGTGTTGTGGGTGATCATGGGCGTCGGTAGTCACTTACCATCAGGTGAGCCGCATGCTCGTTTGCTCCCTGTGTTCTAAAAAAGACAAGATAATTATAGTCTATTTTTCATCTCTTGCACTCTTGTACTTATAACATGCTTTATTGTCTTAGTCGATTTACGACATCGCATTGTAGAAATGAGAAGGTAACAAAATATTGTAAACCCGTGTCGATGACTTTAAAAATCATTCTTCGGTTAATGTTTAATCATATATATGTCATCATCATATCAGCCATTAACTGTCTACTGCTGGGGGGAAGGGTTTATTAGTAATGGGCAGGGTAGTCCCCATTGCTATCAATATACCCTATCAGGTAGCTTCCGCGCGGTTCCCCATGAAAACTATCGTGACTTGAATCTGTCACGTTGGGCTAACTGACCTGCCTTTTCATCCTTCACCTGTCATCTCTCACTGGTGCCCCGCCAGCGTATCCCGTTAGCGCAGGCGGGGTTACCATACCATTTTCGCCCATTAAAAAAAATTGTCCACTGCTGAACGTAGACATCACTTTTGGTAGATTTTTCCAGTATAGGCAGTCTTCGTACTTACATGTTTACATGTAAAACTCAAGGGTTAGGATCCAAATGAAGTCAAAATAGAAAAAAAAAAACATTGACATTGATCTAGCGATAAGTGAATTCTTCTATGCTGGATATAAAAAAAAATTACGGATGTTTGAGGAATAGTGTCAAAACATTGTTCGACGTAACTTGAAACGACGGGGGGGAAAGGGATTGTTAGTAATGGCGACTGAGAATCCCATTGCTAGCAATATATCCAACCAGGTCGACCTCCTCGCGGTTCCCCCTGGAAACTATCATGGTTAATTCCTGATGAATTCTACATGATGGGCTAACTGGCCTGTTTTCATTCTCATCTATCACCCTTCACTGGTGCTTAGCCAGTATATCCCGTTAACGCAGGCGGGGTGACCATACCATTTTCACCCATCAAAAAAAAAACTTGAAACGACGTAAAATCGAAACGACGTAAGTCGAGGACTGCCTGTGTTTGCCACGCTTGGCAGATGGGTTGATAACCTTTAGGCTTTAGTGATGTTTCAAAAATGCTGCTGCATCATTATCATCCTTCGACCTTTAAGTTCCCTTAGTCTTCCGATATCTATGGGAAGGAAAGGGGTGGCCCATTCTATGCCGGGACCACACAGCAAATCATATATATGCAAAAATATACATTTTATTATCGGTTACATCAAATAAATCCTAGTTTATCGGCCAACCTATCTGCAATCTTGACAATCTACGGCTACCGCCATCCAATTACATGCGGTAATCTACGAACAAAGACCAAAGCAGACTTCTTTTATCTGTCAATCAAATGCGTCGATTGTCTCCATTTGATTGACTCTATTACTTTTGACTAATACATTCTCGTTAAGGATCTAATACCTTATATGTTTGTGGGTAAGAACTAGAATTGGTTGTCAAGAAAGTTTGGAGGGGCAATTTTAAAGTTGTAAGTAATGACGCGGACTGATTGACGGTGAATCAAGATACGTACTGTGGCTGGGGCTACTGGCAGATAATGTGAATTTAAATCTATAGAATTATATACGGACCTATTGTTTCACTTATAAAGCAAGGTAGATAAGTAAAATAGTAGTGATAGATATAATTGTTTCCCTTTACTAATGGAAAGATTATCTTCATGTTAAGTTTCTTGCGGGCCAGGCAGAGAGGGAGCAGTGACAATACTTTTATCTCTAGCTAAATATATCATACATTTTTAGAATCTATATTATAATTGAGAACTAAGTAAGATATAAGTTAGTTTAGTTTCAATCTGTATTCATTGTAATTTTATATCTTTATCTATCAATTTGTTTTTTATTCCATATTATGACGGTCAAACTTGTAGGAAACCATAAAAACTTAGCAAATTTTGTATCATATTTCTTGAATGTTATTACTAGAAATTATATAGAATATTACCAAGTTATGCATAGAAAGTCACGGGAAACAACACTGTATTATATACAAATATATTAAAATATACATATCTGTAATATATTAAACATTTTTTTTTTAAAAAGATTGCTTTGAAATAAGGCCGCTATTTGTACTACTTTACATTAAAATTTAGTAAATATAAAAATAAAAAAATGTGTATATTAATTGGACTTCTGAATTTATTAATAAAAGATTAAGTGTAAAAAAAAAAAAAAATCTATTTCAATCGTAATAAAAATCATTTATTTTGATTTCTTAACTAAACTGTTGAAACGATTTTGTTAAAATTTCTACAAGAGCAGTCTGTAAGTATATCCTTTCAGACAAAAAAAAGAATTTTCCAAATCGGTTTAAAACTGACGGAGTTATGAGATAATAAAAAAAAAATACAATAATATTTTAAGAGGGACGCTGCTGCCCATTTTTCGACCATTAGGTTCCCTTAGTCGCCTCTTTCAACGCCTACAGAAAGGGAAGGGATGGCCCATTCTATACCGGAACTACACGGCAATTGGTAAAATACATTTTTAAAAGAATATTTATATTTTTGATTTCATCATCAGTTTCCCAGAGGGAGACTTTGTACAAAAGTCGATTGCTTGGGTATTTCTGTCCCATTCGTGTTTCAACCATAAAGCAGGTGTGTTTGCATGGCTGTGTTTCGGTTTGAAAGGTGGGATATGGCGTGAATTGACAGGGTACAGAGGCATAACACCTGAGTCCTCAGAAATGGCAACGCATGGAGGGTATCACGGGCGAAACAGTATACTCTGTTATGTCCATGGTACTGCTCATGTCTATAGGCGACAGTTACAACTTTCCATCAGGTGGGCCGTCAGCTTGTTTGCCATTCTGAGTTGTATAAAAAAAAATTAACATTTACCATGCGGTAGTTACGTCACGAGTGTGTGAATGATTGATTGGTATCATGAGTACATTGACGTTTATTGCAATAAGATATCAGACAGGCTGTTAATGATACTATTTCAATTTACATTGACTTGGCGTTACGTCATAATTAAGATTGCTTATCAATGACTATTTAACCGATTTCAAAATAGGAGGAAGTTGTATTTTCGACTCTATAATTTTTTATATACATGTATATAGTCACCGATTTCTTTGTCAATTGTAGAATTATTTTTCGAAAGAGTACGAGTATACTCTTAAGATAGTTCGTATATGTATATATATAAAATACGTATAACGGGATTTATTTTTATGAATTTACTATGATGGTCATTGCTGACAATTGTTTAGACTATCTAGAAATATTGTTATTATATTCCTGTTATATATATATATATATATCGTATTTTATATAGACAACAGTTATATTTTTACAGTTTCATGTATGCTAATGAACATACTTATGAATTAGTCTTATAGAATTATTTATATATATATATATTCAAAGATTAGATATAAATTTCTCTCTTATTGTTAATAATTTGCATGTTGACAGAATTGGCAGAATGTATATGGGAAATGTGAACCTTTTTCATCTAAAACTACCTACATTCTAGCAAAATAAATTTATTTAATTTCAAATTAATTTCATTAAAATCTTGAACAGATTTAGTTTAAATTTTAAATCAAAATAACTGGTTTTGTAATAATTGAAGTGAGTTCTTTATACGGAACAAAAACGTAAATTATTTTTGTCAAACAAAATTTAAATTTGACGACATTTAATATTATATTACTATATATAAAACACTTAAAGAGAATGCCGAGCCTCTACGATCAATAAAACACAACTCTTTAATAAAGTAAACATACTGTACAAGAAACAAATGTGGTTTACATAACAATATTTTTCTTTACAGCGATCCATTAACCGATTACCTGTGCTGGTGATGACGGAGATAAGAATACAAAGTGTCATCACTTCTTTTCATCACTTGGATGTCGTAAAAGGCAGTTAACAGATCAAAATATAATACACTTGTGAAAAATAATGAATGTTTTAAAAATAAACGTTAATGGCATATGTCCCTTACTGATGACAATGTTACGACCATATCACATTTATTACTGCAAGTTTTTGAAACATTTTCTCCCACGAACGCTCAGGCTGTGGACAGAGCTACCTACTAACTTGTTCGCCACATTTGTGGTATAAAAAAAAAGACAGTAAGTTTTTTTTTAGAATGGCAAACAAGCTGACGGCCCACCTGATGGAAAGTGATAACCGTCGTCTATAGACGTAAGCAGTACCATGGACATAACAGAGTATACTGTTTCGCCCATGATACCTCCCATGCGTTGCCATCTCTGAGGATTCAGGTGTTATTCCTCTGAACCCTATAAATTCACTGCCATATCCCACCCTTCAAACTAAAACACAGCCATGCAAACACAACTGCTTTACGGTAGAAACACGAATCGGACAGAGGTGTCCAAGCAAACGCCTTTTGTACAAAAACTCCCTCTGGTAAAGGGTCCTCTTCTACCTCTAAGCAGCAGCTTACATAGTTATATTTCTGTTTAAAGGGTGGGATATGGCAGTAAAATTATAAGGTACGCAAGCAGAACATCTTAGTTCTCAGGAATGATAATGCGTGAAACATATCAAAGTAACATTTTTATCGATAAAAAGTACCGATTTATTCAATTTTTCTATTGTACAACATGTATTTCTTTAATCGATTAAATCGCATATTTAAATCGATATTATCGACAAACCTATCGATATTTAAACAATTGCAAATGAACTTTATCGATTAATTAATCATCGATTTATTAGGTAATCTTACGATTATCGTTTCTCTTTTATTACTCACCGTACTCGATATCAAATTGGCGATTGTCTCGCGCGACCGGTTGCGACCCATTATAATATCTACTAAGATAAACTGGCTGATAAATTTGATGGAGTAAGACCTGATAAGGAGCTGCTTACTGCTTACTGTTCAATTACACTAGTTTTTTTTTATGCAACATCGAATGAGAAATAAGCTGAGGGCCTAACTAATGGAAAGTGGTACCCGTCGCCTATAGACTTTATGTCTATAGGTGACAGTACCATAGTCTATGGGTGGGTAATAAATACATATTTATAATATATTTTAATTGTAATATATCTATATGTTGATCAAATAACGAATACTTTAAAAATCACTCACATAATACATAATAACGATATGTGGAACACTATCCTACCCTACCCGGTTCTCCAACGTGCTGTTTTTCAAGGCACTTTCTTCCACGTACAACCACTGTTTGGAATCAACTTCTACCAGCAGTGTTTCTGAACCTATACGACATTAAAATTATTATCCGTTGATATACCCGAGTCTGTTTGTTTTAGGCATGGTGGGATACAGCAGACTGGCGGTGAGGAGAGATCTCGCTCCTGTAAAATATGTTGTGAGTGTGTCACGCGGATGGATGCATCACCCACAAGTGCTAGAGACAGTCCAACTGCGAGTACCAAATGGTTAAATTGTCACATTATTATACACTGCTGTATCCGCTGACATTGATGCTCCTTTCCACTTTGGGTGTTGCTGGAAGAAAACTCTATCGGAGTTAAGCTCGCCTTTGTACATTTGATTACCTCTGTCATATTCTTGTAACTGGTGTGTACAATAAAGAATTAAATAAATAAATATATTATTATTAAATATATGTTTATCTATTATGTTTATATAAATATTGTTGTGCATTATAGTATAGGTAGATAGCCTACAGATTAACAAAGTCTGTATTCTATTTCATTACCTATATTGTCTGCTGCACAAAGGTTTCTCCCATTTCCTTCCAAATTTCATTATTGTTATTTTTTTTTATAATACAAGGAGCAAACGAGCATGCGACTCACCCGATGGTAAGTGACTATCACCAGCCATGAGGAACCGTTGTTTTTCTAATATTCTAGAAATATTGTAAGTATGCTGTCAGCTTTTTAAAAAGAAAAATGCTGTTTTCTTGAAGGTTATCACGTTGTATCTGTTCGGAAATACTGATGCTGTAAGTTTATTCCAAAGAGTGGTTGTGCGTGGAAAAAAGTGCCTTGAAAAACGCACGGTGAAGGACTGCTACTCCTCCACATGGTTGGGATGGAACTTTAGTTTGTGGCAGGTTAAACGATGGTGAAAATCAGTATTAGGTATTAATCCGAATAATTCCTCGGAACACGCTTAGTTATCGTCAGTCAATCATTATAAATTACCAGAGGGAGACTTTGTATAAAAGTCGTTTGTTTGAGCACCTCTAACCCATTCGTGTTTCTACCGTGAAGCAGTTATGTTTGCATGGCTGTGTTTCGGTTTGAAGGGTGGGATATGGCAGTGAGTTTACAGGGTACAGAGGAATAACACCTGAATCCTCAGGAATGGCAACGTATGGGGGGTATTATGAGCGAAACAGTATACTCTATTATGTCCACGATACTGCTCATGTCTATAGGTGACGGTTATCACTTTCCATCAGGTGGGTCGTCAGCTTGTTTGCCATTCAAAGTTACATAAAAAAATACCTCCAGGTCATTACGTTATCGCCTTTTGCATCATCTGTCGCTATTTATCTAAACGGCTGAACAAGTTTGAATGGAATTTGGTACATAGATAGACTATAAGTCTTAGACATGAAATATTTCATGTCTCAATTCATGCGATATATAACTAGCAATCAATAGATAGGTTGATCTACTAACGTTTTTCGAAATTATAGGAATTTGTAAGCACAATTATATATACCTAGCTGACTCCTAATTATAGTCCTATAACTTATATACAATCCACGATCTAACTTTAAACGGAATTAGCATCTTATTACCAGATTTTTTTTATATCTATAATAACGAGATTGGATAATTACGATGCTAACCGCATTGTGGGTAGCGAGAACAGAGTAATTTGATACGAAATTATATGCTGCGGTTGCCGAAGGCTATGTCTGTCCGTCCATCCATTTACATTAATATAATTTACTTTATAAAGCTTTTTATTTTTACCTGACAGACAAAAGAGGCTTTTGTATCTACATATATAGGCAACTTAGAATGGCATATAAGCTAATGCAAAATGGTAACTGTTTGCTAACTAACTTATATAATAAATAGCAGTATATACAGTGTAAGTATATAAGGTATAAGTATAAATATAAGGTGTAAGTATATAAGTATATAAGCAGTATATAAGGGTGTAAGAGACTGATCGGCAAAAACTGAAACAGTGAAATCAGACTATTATTCTGAGTTGAAAACTAGTGGAAATCCTTTTCAGAAATCTTCAAACATTTTCCTTTTTTTTATTACATTTAAATTGATGTAATCTATGATATTATGTTATAATACAAAGACACAATATTTTTTGATGAAATACCAAAAACCAGCAATGTAATATTCATACGAAAATCCTAACGTGACGCGCGGAATTAGCTGTGTAAGGTTAACGCAACAAGAGTTCGAAAACTACCCATGAAGCGTCAGTGATCGGGCGATACCTACGTATCACGCGTCGTGTTGATCCTAAAATTTCAAATACATTGCGCGTTGGCCAAAACTAAGAATCTTTAATTATATGGCTGTGGCGCATTTCTGATGCGAAAACAGTCTGCCATTTGATTCAGACCATTTATCTGAATCAGCTATTTTCGTTTCAGCCAACCTGTCCCTTCCACCCTGTATAGCCATGTATTTTACAGAATAAACTACAATGCTTATTTTTTTTTATACAACTTAGAATGGCAAACAAGCTGACGGCCCACCTGATGGAAAGTGGTAACCGTCGCCTATAGACATAAGCAGTACCATGGACATAACAGAGTATACTGTTTCGCCCATGATACCCCCAAGCGTTGCCATTCCTGAGGACTCAGATGTTATTCCTCTGTACCCAGTAAATTCACGCCCACCCTTCAAACCGAAACACAGCCATGCAAACACAGCTGCTTTACGGTTGAAACACGAATGGGACAGAGGTACCCAAGCAATCGACTTTTGTACAAAGTCTCCCTCTGGTTTAAACATTTAAATAACATTTAAATCTTATTACTATTATACCAATATATTATACAATATTAAATTTTTCACCGCATAATCACATTTCTGTTTTGCCAAACGTTGACTAAGAGAGAATGCTATATAGTATTAAGTCCGCCTTTTGTATCCGACTTTTTTTTAATGTAGTCATACAATGTGATTTCTGAAGACATATGGATGAATAAATCGGCATAGAATAGGGCGTCCCTTTCTTTCCCGTGGACGTCGTAAGAGGTCCACTGCTGAACATAAGCCTCCCCTTTGAAGGGTTTTGTCAGTAGATACCACGCTTGGCAGGCGGATTTGCAACCGCAGTTAGGCTTTAGAGATGTTTTAATGGAGATTTTGCTGCCCAACCCTCGCCATCTCTTAGTCGCCTCTTACGACACCCATGGGAATGGAAGAGTTGGCCAATTTTATGCTGGGACCACATGGCAAGTATAGGCTTCTATGTATTTAGAATATATTTAATGTGTAATTATTTAAATATTTATTTTTTCATATGAATTTTATAACGTGACTAGTATTATCGTACAATCGTAATAAAAAAGTTAATTATAACAAAGGTCCTTGATCTCAGCATTGTCAATCCATTCGTATCAATCTGTGTTCTTTGGTGAAGTCTTTTTCTTCTGTAATAAATCCTTTTTCAAAAGGAATCCGCATCTAGAACAAGTATAATCAAATCAAAGAAACATAATAGCTTCAAACAATATTCTGTTAATTTAATAACTTTCATATGAAAATTATAAAACATAGATATCTCCCTGTTCCTGCCCTTTTCCCAAATCTATTTGGGGTCAGTGTAATATTTTTTTATGCAACTTAGAATGGCAAACAAGCTGATAGCCCATCTGATGGAAAGTGGTAACCGTTGCCTACAGACATGAGCAGTACCATGGATATAACAGAGTATACTGTTTCGCCCATGATACTTCCCATGCGTTGCCATTCCTGAGGACTCAGGTGTTATTCCTTTGTACCCTGTAAATTCACTGCCATATCCTGCTCTTCAAACCGCAACACAGCCATGCAAACACAACTGCTTCACGCTTGAAACACGAATCGGACAGAGGTACCCAAGAAATCGACTTTTGTACAAAATCTTCCTCTGGTGTGAACAGTTCGTTGCCACTTCAGCTTGCTTATCCATCGGGCTATATAAGAGCCAAAGTAAGAGACTTTGGTTCTTTTGCGGATATTCTCGTTTCGGATTTGACCACACAAAGAAACTTCGTAGCTGTCTCCAAATTACAAAATAGTATGCATTGTATAATTACCTTAACGTAAAAAAGTACACGATTTCAATGAGACTGAGAAAGGAAAAGCCAAGAAAGAGTCCAAGTAGCCCGCCGCAGTTGGCCAGGAAATCTGTCAGTCCAAACAACTCGGAACGTCGCATCGACACGAACTTCGGTTCTTTGAAGTGCAACTTTATTCTTGAATACTGAAACCTTTTAAAGATCAATTATTTAAGTGGCTTCTTAAAAGAGGTTTACATTTTTATGCTGGTATGTTAAAAGATTATGCCGCCAATTTTGATAGTGTCTACTCCCGTATTGGCTGGGAGAAAGGGGGTCTAACTGATCCATTGCCTGCAATACATCCTATCAGGTCGACTTTCTCTTGGTTCGCTCTGGAAAACATCGTGATTTATTCTATTTCGTTGATGGGCTAACGGACCTGCTTTCATCCTCACCGATCATCGCTCATTGGTGTCTTGCCAGTGTATAGTGTTAGCGCAGGCGGGGCTACCATTTCATTATCACCCATCAAAAAAAGTCTCGTATTGGCTTTATCCTTTTGGGATAATCGCAAATACTATTTATTCTTTGCGCATCAAAAATAACTGCTTGGTTTTAAACAATATCTATTCAAGCATATACACTATTACACATTCTAAATTTATATTTTTCGATATAATGTGTCTATAAAACATCTTGTCGTTCATCGGTAAAGCAGTCACTTCTTTTTCCTGCCCTCTTTCTATATCTATTTGGGGTCAGTTCGATGAGGGTGGGTTGACAATGATGATGTTTATATTACCCTTCAATAAATTTTGACAGATTGTTGCTTCTGATTGTCTCAATTTGCTTCAATATATCTTTGAAGTTATAATCCGATATGACGCTATAAGCATCGTACTCCGTCGAATCACAGGTCGGCAAGCAAGAGCACGGATCAGAGCCTTCGTCTATGAATTGGTCGATTACTCGTTTTGCAAAATCCACTGCAAAAAGTATATATAATTTACCTCATATATATATATATATATATATATATATATATATATATATATATATATATATATATATATATATATATATATATATATATATATATATATATATATATATATATATATATATATATATTTATTATTGGATCATGCTGTGTGCACATGTTGTGGCAAGTTTACCTGATCAATACATTAATGTACTTGCATGTTATAGTTTAAGTTTGTACTTGTATGTATGATATATATATATATATATATATATATATATATATATATATATATATATATATATATATATATATATATAAATAAACAAATATCTCCAAATTAATATAAGTACAGTAGTCATGTATTTTAAAAGAATAATTATTAAAATTTAAAAAGAATACTAACCACGAGCCATTCCAATACATTCTGCTTGTTCGCTTGTACAAATTGACTGACTGTCGTAATCTGTAAAAAGAAATTATTCACTCTACTAACTTTTGCACGTGAATATATACGTTACCGGCATATGTTTACTGACATTTATGATTTTTGCCTAGTAATTCATACACATGGATTTAATGTAGAAAAAGCCAATGAAAAGAATACACCATGTTTAGACAGCGTATTAAGATAAAATACACACCAATTATTGAGTTAGAAGTTCAGGACTTAAAATTCAAATATACAAACAGATAGAAAAACCAGAGGAAGATTTTATACAAAAGTCGTTTGCTTGGGTACCTCTGTCCCATTCGTGTTTCTACCGTGAAGCAGTTGTGTTTGCATGCCTGTGTTTCGGTTTGAAGGGTGGGATATGGCGTGAATTGACAGAGTACATAGGAATAACACCTGAGTCCTCAGGAATGGCAACGCATGGGGGGTATCATGGGCGAAACAGTATACTTTATTACTGTATACTTCATTACTATTTTTTATGCAACTTAGAATGGCAAACAAGCTGACGGCCCACCTGATGGAAAGTAATAACAGTCGCCTACAGACATGAGCAGTACCATGGACATAACAGATTATACTGTTTCGCCCATGATACCCCCCATGCGTTGCCGTTCTTGAGGACTTAGGTGTTATTCCTCTGTACTCTGTAAATTTATTATATTTAAAAGTGGACGGTTAACGGTTGATATCATGACAATGATGATGATGTCTAGTTATAATTTTATTACATTAGTATGTAAGAATACTCACGAGGCATATAGAAAGCTACACAGCCACATTTTTCATATGTGACATTGGAATGACACTCCAGCATACAGTTGCTTGCTGTATAAATATTGAAATAGTATAATTTCCTCTCTGATGGAAAATAGCATTGTCGGCTGAAAAGAAAATTTATTTATTTATTTATATGCTTATGTACATTCACTTATAGTATAGATATAAGCTTATTACAAAAATATACACAGGCGTACTTATCCCTTGAAGAGATTTCTTCCAGTCAACCTTGAGAACACGAAAGGAAAAAGTGTTTATAGGTATGTATATAAAGCATAACATATATAGTGAAAAAAGAAATGAATATGACAAATAATAAATTATTATAGTTAGTACCAGGCTATATATATATATATATATATATACATACATACATAGAGACATGTATAAATATAGCTAAATATATATAAATATTGGGTCCTTGATACCTTATTATATAATGGCAACGCATGGAGGGTATCATGGACGAGACTGTATATTCTGTTGTGTCCATGGTACTGCTTATGTCTATAGGCGACGGTTACCATTTTCCATCAGGTGAGCTATCACCTTGTTTGCCATTCTAAGTTGCATAAAAAATAATAAAAAAAAAGATATAGGACATTTTTAGCCCGATCAGTAAACATATACTGGTAACGTAAACGAAGTCGCATGTAAAAACTAGTATAAAATGAATGTAATTAGTAGACATACGCTTTGGGACTGTAGTCTATTAAGCTGTTGGTAGTTGTGATCATTTGAAACTTGAGCCCCAGCGACGTAGCCCGCCTTGGTGATGCCGAGTGGAAGTACTGAGATGCTTGGGGCAGATCTGCTGGGTGTTGCACGAAAATCTAAACAGATAAACATTGTTTTATACTAATTACTCTGCGTGTTCTACCGCTTGTACAACGGATTGTGCTCTGAGGAATTATTCAATATGATGCCTACGGCCACTTTCTATCATCGTACGGCTCGCCATCGACAGGGAGTTCAGCCTCATACCCTACAGCCTAAATGGTCGCGTACAACGCGGTTTCAGAGATGTTTTCTCCCACGAAAACTCCGGTTATGGAATGAGCTCCCTGCTGAAATTTTCCCAAGAGGCTAGAGCATGGGGTTCTTCAAAAGGGGGGTAAAGAGGCTTCTTCAGGGTCGGCAACGCGCGCGCAATACCTCTGGTATTGCAAGCGTTCATAGGCTACGGTAACCGCTTACTATCAAGTAGGCCGAATGCTTGTTTGCCACCTCAGTGGTATAAAAAAAATTTGCGTGAGTCGCAGCCGAAGGACTAGAAAACCAGCGTATCTTCGAGTTTGCCTTATCAGTTTCACTTTCTTATCAGATTTCACAAGGTCTCTTCTTCATGAGGACAATATCAAATTGTTATTAATATGGTGCGCGGTAGTACAGATAGCAGGGGGGAAAAGGATTGTTAGTATTGGGGTTTTACTGTCCCATTGCTAGCAATACACCTTAATCAGGTCGAGCACCACGCGGTTCCCCCTGGAAACCATCGTGGGTAATTCTAGTGCAATTCGTCACGATGGGCTTATTGACCTGCTTCCATCGTCACTTATCATCCCTAACTGGTGCCCCGCCAGTGTATACCGATAGCGCAGGCGGGGTTACCACTCCATTATCAACCATTAAAATTACGGATGGCAGAGCGTTTCTCTAGTTTAACCAAGTGTTGGTTGGGCGCTCATATTTATAGTTAACTGTGACCATTTTAGGTTATGTGTACCAATCTTGTTTGCCATTTGCAGTAGAATTATAAGAAACAGGTAAACCTACTTTGAAACCTTTATTGACGATGTTGCATAAGCGGTCATGGTCATCATCAGGTACTTTAAGTATGATGTCCAATTCGGGTAAATGTCTGGAGTCCTGAAATGTAAAAATTGATTTATTAGGTAATTTTTATGAAATATACAAAATATATTGTGAATGTAATAAATGACTAGCTGAAACCCGCGGTATCACTCGTGATTCGGTATTAAATTAGGATTTAAACTACACATGTATAAATTTTCGTTCGAATCCAGAGGGAGACTTTGTACAAAAGTCGTTTGCTTGGACATCTCTGTCCCATTCGTGTTTCTACCGTGAAGCATGTATGAAGTGTTTGCATGGCTGTGTTTCGGTTTGAAGGGTGGGGTATGGCAGTGAATTTACAGGGTACAGAGGAATAACACTTAAGTCCTCAGGAATGGCAACTCATGGGGGGTATCATGGGAGAAATACTATACTCTATGTCCATGGTACTGCTCATGTCTATAGGCGACGGTTACCACTTTCCATCAGGTGGGTCGTTAGTTTGTTAGGTTGTAGGTACCATGGACATAACACAGTATACTGTTTCGCCCATGCGTTGCCATTCCTGAGGACTCAGGTGTTATTCCTCTGTATCCTGTAAATTCACGCCATATCCCACCCTTCAAAACAAAACACAGCCATGCAAACACAACTGCTTCACGGTAGAAACACGAATGGGACAGAGGTACCAAAGCAATCGACTTTTGTACAAAGTCTCCCTCTGGTAAAGTACAGTTAAAGTAGGTTTGTAGAATTTTTAGTTTTTATGTTTAAGTGGGTCATTAAATATTTCGATTCACCATTCCTCGTCGTGGGTATGGATCAGAATCTCTAGAGTAGCCTTCCGTTAAGCTCCAACCATGGCTTAATCTTGTAGACGTACTGTAGTTGTAGTCCTTCTGTATACTGAAAAAATATCTGATTATTACATTGTATGGTAAAAGGAATGGCTAAAACGAGTTAAAGTTTATTTTAATTATTTATTTATTTAATTCTTTATTGTACACACCAGTTATAAGAATATGACAGAGGTAATCAAATGTACAAAGGCGAGCTTAACTTTGATAGAGTTTTCTTCCAGCAACACCCAAAGTGAATAGGAGCATCAATGTCGGCGGATACAGCAGTGTACAATATTGTGACAATTTTTAAACAGACAAAATTAAATTAATTATATTATATTTAATTGTACAAATACACATATACATATACATAAATACATACCTACATCTATGCATATATTTACACACACATACACTTATACATACACATACACTTATACATACGAGTTAAAGTTAATTGTTATTTTGTATTTATACATCGTAATAATATTGCTCCATTAGTGCCCTACTGCTCTTTTTATAGCATATTATATCTTTTAATGAGAGTTTATATAAATTATTATTATTATATGTAATTTATCTTTTAATGTCGCCTTAGTATTCCTTAGTATTTAGGTTTTTGTTAAATTTTTCCTTCTTCTCAATATTTTTATACTACTGAGGTTGCAAACAAGCATACGGCCCACTTGATTGTAAACAGTTTAAATAGCCTATGAATGCCTGCAATACATTATTGTACTGTTCCTAAAGATCTCTATTTGTTTTCTATAAATTATATGTAGTCTATTTGACTGGCTGATAATGAAGCTTTATTTTAAATCGGTTGACTAACTTTTGAGTAAACCTGTTACAAATAAACATAAATACTAAAAATTATTGTTTCTTTCTTATTTCTAATATTATTATAGATTTTACCAGAGGGAGACTTTGTACAAAAGTCGATTGCTTGGGTATCTCTGTCTCACTCGTGTTTCTACCGTGAAGCAGTTGTGTTTGCATGGCTGTGTTTCGGTTTGAAGTGTGGGATATGGCGTGAATTTACTGGGTACAGAGGAATAACACCCGAGTCATCAGGAATGGCAACGCATGGGGGTATCATGGGCGAAACAGTATACTCTGTTATATCCATGGTACTGCTCATGTCTATATGTGACGGTTACCACATTCCATCAGGTGGGTCGTCAGCTTGTTTGCCATTCTAAGTTGTATAAAAAAAATTAAGAAATTTATTTACATTTAATTTATTTAATTAAATTTATGTTAACTAATTTATTAAATGCAAGTTCTTACTTATCAGTGTTGAGTATTTCGGTGGTTGCTAGCGAGTTAAAATTAAAACACACTCCCTCATCCGTCAGAACGGTGGAAAATAGATCCGTACAAGGAACTGTCGAGTTTCCGCGCCAGGAGCAAATAAACATATAGTCTTCTATCGTGGGTGATACCTGAACCAAACGAGTCGGTTATGTCCATGGTACTGCTCATGTCTATAAGCGACGGTTACTATTTTCCACCATGTGGGCCGTCAGCTTGTTTGCCATTCTAAGTTTATAGAAAAAAAAAATTCCTGACGCTGGTGGAATCTTATTCATCATCATATCAGTCCTGTCCATTTAACTGTCCACTGCTGAACATAAGTCTCCTTTAAGGGTTTTGCCAATAGTTGGTAACTTGGCAGCCGGATTGGCAACTGCAGTTAGGCTTTGGAGACTTTTTAAGAGAGACGCTGCTGCCCATCCGTAGCCCTCCCTTAGTTCTCTTACGACATCCACAGGAAAGGAACGGGTGTCTAAGATACCTATTAATACCTATTAATAAAATAAATTCGAAAGTTTTTAAGGAGTTTTGATGGATGGTTTTTTTAATGGATGATTATGGAATGGTAACCTCGCCTACGCTATCGGTATACACTGGCAGGGTACCAGTGAGAGATGATTGGTGAGGATGAAAAGCCAGGTCAGTTAGCCTATCGTGACGAATTCAATGATAAATTAGTTACGATGGTTTCCAGGGGGAACCGCGTGGAGATGGACTTCATAGGGTTTATTGAGAGCAATAGGGATTAATTTTTCCATTATTAACAACCCTTTCCCCCTATAAAGGATGAAACGCGAGCGCGAGTCTGACTGCTTCACAGCCGCTCATGACTTAGAATCATAGATCGATCCCGAAACTAGTCGAGTTTTCTGGATCTAATTACATGTAAGTTGAACAAGTAGATATTAAATTAAAATAAAATGTTATTTGATTAGAATTATTTCGAAAATTGACTTAAACATTCCATATTAGCCATCAATCTCCGACTGCCATTTTGTTCACGCACGTTTTACCAAAACGTGCGTGGGTAGTGAAATGAATTAAAACAATTATGATCAAATAACCAATGATATGGATTTTCGCAAGATAAAACCTAGTTCAGTAAAATACTTATAGATTATAGACAGGAAATAAATATTGCGTTACCTCTAAAAAACTGCGGATAACCGACGCATTTGAAGTTTTACGACCGATTTTAAAATCGGACAACACGTCGTTCAGTTGGCATATTAGACTTATGTCTTGGAGTTTTATTCTCGCTGCTTCCACTTCATCTGTTATATTTACACTAAACAAAATAACAAAGAATTTTATTACTTTGTTTAAATTTGTAATTCAATAGTTTTATTGTTTAAAGATTCATAATTACACATTATATTATTATTAAAAAATTAAAATAAGCAAGCAGCACCACAACCAGTCAAGACACCACAGAATATTAATCCTTTATTTTTTATTAATTTACGTATATTTTAGATGAGAACGCTCAACTAGTTTTAGGAAGGCGCTCGCATTTCGGCCACCCATGACTAAGGATTCCGGATGGTCCCGAAACGAATCGAGCATTTTCGACTAAAGTGCACGTAAATTTATTAATTTATTTATTAAACTCAAGAAATGTACAATGTGAGCACACGCACTAGGCGAACCTGTATCGCGGGAGTCAATAAAGGATTACGAAGACACAGTATTTTAGAAATATAGATCAGTGAGTCAATTTTACGGAAACAGACACGATAGAAGGACATCGTTAACTAATATAAAAGTGCTTCGTAAAGACATGTGTAAAAAACCGAAAATTATTTGATAACTTTTTAATATTACATAAATAAATACATATACAATATACAAATATCAATAAATGTTATAAAAAATTAATCCAATTGTTCTTAGATTAAAATTCAATAGTTTTTTTTAATTGTTATCAATATGACTATTTCGTATTTACAGTATCTTTTTTTGCAGTGTAATAAATAAATTTGTGAATAATAATATTATTTTACCTGTCTATAAAGTTTTTAATAAATTCCTTTGTAAAATTATATACTGTAGCTCTTGTTTTGATTTCCGGACAAATAGTTATAGATGGAAACGGTACCTGAAATTGTTTTTTTTTTTTTTTTATAATACAGCGGGTAAACGTACATGCGGTTTCTAGTAAGTGACTACCATCGCTTATAAGTACTTACTCGAAATACCGAAGGAATTGCGGGTATGCCGCCGGTCATTAAAAAGAAATATGCATATTTGCTCTCGACAAATATTTAAGAAAAACAATAGAAAACTATATTTTGATTTTTATTAGGTTCCCTTACAATACCCACGGGAAAGGAAGGAATGGCCCATTCTATGCCGGGACCACGCGACGATGTATAAGAACATAGTTGGATTAATATATATCTGTGATTGATATTATTTACATTATTGTAATATTTTATTCTTTATTTTATACAATTCGGTGACTAGCTCGTATACATTCTTTTCTCTGTTTTTCTCAATATACATTTATATCTCAAAAAAAAAAAAAACTATTTACTTATTTATTTATTTATATTAGAATCTCGATTATCCAGATCGAATAAAACTAAGCATATTCCATATAATCGAAAATCCGGATATTCGATATCG
Source organism: Galleria mellonella (assembly GCF_026898425.1). Taxonomy (NCBI): domain Eukaryota; kingdom Metazoa; phylum Arthropoda; class Insecta; order Lepidoptera; family Pyralidae; genus Galleria; species Galleria mellonella. The sequence continues at coordinate 2,348,217 of NW_026442087.1, forward strand.
AAGTCACATCAAACAATAATAAAAAAAAATATCTTTTTTATCATATTATGGTTTTTACATACGTCATTTAGACAATACAGTATAAAAAAATTACGAGCTATAAAGATTATGGATTACATAATACCTATTTAACCAATTAATACATAATACCATATCTAAATCGGTAATTAGAGTCGAGAAGAATAAGTCCGGATAATCGAACATTCGGATAATCGATGTTCGGATAATCGGAACTCTACTGTATTACGTTTGCTTTATGTTATACTTACAGTATAAAATTTACTTACCATTTCAACTGGCACAAATTTCTCGCTGAAACTGACTATGACGGGACTGGTTTGCCATTTGATCCATACATTTCTTATTAGTAGGAAACACAAAATTACGCTCAGTAAGAAGGTTACCAGCCAAAATAACCTACGGTCACCAGATAACTTAAAATTAACAATATGATTGTAACGAGTAAACAATTTGTCAATTAATTGAAGAAAATCATGTCGACGATGCATGGTATTTACTCGAAAAATATTTAATATCTAAGCCAGACCAAATACACTTAAGTATATATACAAAAAGTAGAGTAACTGTTCAGTTATTTACAGTTTCTTCTCTATATATAATATATTATGAAAACTACAATAGATTTTTTTCTATACAACTTAGAATGGCAAACAAGCTGACGGCCCACTTGATGGAAAGTGGTAACCGTCGCCTATAGACATAAGCAGTACCATTGACATAACAGAGTATACTGTTTCGCTCATGATACCCCCATGTGTTGCCATTCCTGAGGACTCAGGTGTTATCCCTCTGTACCCTGTAAATTCACGCCATATCCCACCCTTCAAACCGAAATACAGCCATGCAAACACAGCTGTTTTACGGTTGAAACACGAATAGGACAGAGGTACCCAAGCAAACGACTTTTGTACAAAGTCTCCCTCTGATAAAGATGACGATTTAAAATCTGCATAAGACAACTGCAAAAGACTTTAATAAAAATTTATATGTACGAGTAGATAGTGATCTAAATTTCGCATTAACATAGGATTATGTGTATTTTTCGTCAACAAATTTATAAGTTATATCTAATTACGTTATTTATAATAGGAATAAGTGAAAACTTTTACTTTTCAACGACGCTCAGACTTTTCTCAGCGAGGTATCTTAGACCGTGCAGCGTAGTATTTTTTGCGTAATCTTTTAGTAAATCTTTAAACAAGATTTTCCACCTTTTCCTCCGTAGATCTGCATTATTCTCCCTTTTCCTTGCAATGTAATAACCACAGAATAAATAAATATTAATAACTATAATGCAGGTAGGTGATTTTCTATCTAATTCCGGTGAAGTATTTTGGTTTTGAGTCTTCAGATAAGTTGATGTCCCCGGAAAGTTTTTTACGAAATGCTTTCTTTTATATTTCGGGGACATCGACTTTTCTTCGGACTCTGAAGTTAAAAGCACAATTGTAAGGTCTACAGAAGTGTGACGCACTTGCTGAAAAACACCCAGATGTTTCTGCATCTTTGTTGCAGCTATATTGGCCAGTTTCTTTGCCGAGGACCTTAAACTTTTTTCAATTCAGGAGACAACTGTCTCTTATTCCTTCACATCTAAAGAGGATTAAATAGGAGTAATATTACATTCAATTATTACTTCCTTACTATACGAATGGTTTCCAGGAGGAGGTCGATCTGATATACTCGTAGTATACTGCTAGCAATGGGGCTACTAATCCCCATTCCTAACAATTCTTTCTCCCCCCATAATCGTCAGTTGTCTATTGCTGAACTTTTCTAAATTATTCCCACTAACTATGCGACTAGGTCACTTTATTTCGATAATGCTTTTCTATTAAATGCGAAAGATTGTAAGGCTAGATCTAGATTATAGAGGAACTGACAACGATTAACTTTCACGCAAAAAATACTAAACAATTTTGAATGGAATTTGGTACATGGGTAGGTTATATCCTATTTTACTATTTAGCGTACTTTACGTACCGATTCACATGCACAAAGCCGCAGTATATAGTTAGTAATAAATAAAATAGTAATACTTACTGCATTATAATCGTATTACAATGATTATTGTTATCAAGGAATGATTTTTCAAAATTTCTTTTAGAACTTATTACTAAATTACTGGCACATAATGAATAATTTAAGTTCCAAAATTGAAAAGGACGAATACTAGGAACCAATATTTTAAACACTGGTTACTATCAAATATTGTGTTACACTACACCATATTAGATAGTGTTGTTAAATTACTCGTATTTCCATTAATTAATTAGATATGACGCGTCTAATTGATAATGAATATTTATAGTTTACACTTTAGTCTTTTATTATGGCCATTTGGGAGATATCATTGTTTAAATTACGTCTATTATTCCCTATATAATTAGGGTGTGTGCAGGTCATTCGACAAATGTACTTTATGCCGTCGACACTTGTTAATTTATATGACTTAAATATATTAATATACATACATATATTCTAATATTATGTTTGTTTATCACTAATATAGGTAGGAATAATATAGTGGTAGTATAGTACGAGCAATAAAATGCCAATTGTGCTTTATCAAAGAATATCTTTCAAATTCAAATTTATTTTTATTCAAATAAACTTGTTTACAAGCATTTTTAAATCAGCATTTTTTTTAATCTATTACAGGGTTCAGAAGGTTGTTATCTGTTGAGAAGAGCCCGCAAGAAACTCAACAATTGCTCTTTTAAATCTTTCTTAAAATTACGTGTATTTATTTGATATGTACACACGTGTATATATATGACAGTCGCTTTTACCGGATGTTTTCGCCACCAGGCGACTAAATGCTGGAATAACATACCCCCTCCAATGAAACAAGCTGCATCCAAATTAATTTTTAAAAAGTTATTAAAACAGCATTTATTAACGAAACAAAAACTTAGGTTGGTCGCCTGGTAGCGACTGCTTTCAACATAATAATTATTGTGGTGAATTATTTATATTGTATGTTTAATTAATTAATGAAATATATTATTTATGCATCATTTATATAAGTATGTATCTATATAATACAATTTTATCTTTGGCTATTAAATTGATTACACAGGTTACACTCTGGGTTTGTTGTACGCGTCCGTGTAGCCTAACTTCAGGCTGCAGCTGAAAATCAGTGCTTTGCTTTTAAGCAAAACCATCACTGAGCTGTAGCTTATTTGGGTCACTGCGACACACATGGCGAAACCATATTTTATCTTTTGTTGTATACTTTAAAAAGTGTAAATAATTTAATTGTTAAACTCATTTGTAAATTTACGTGTGTCATAAATGGCTCAAATCAAAAGTTTATCTATCTATTTAAAGTACTATGTCTAAATGTTACTTTCACTTCATATATCCAGTTCCACTTGTCCTGGGATCGTTTCCTCACTTGTGGCTAAGAGTGGATTTTCTCCACGTGTCTCTATTAATTTGTTACCAGTAGGAATGAATGGAATAAATGTGTAATCATCAATCTATTCAAACAGAACCTATGGTTATATATATTTTTATTTTGGCTATATTCAACCTACTTGAAAACAGGTTCTCATTTCGGTTGTATCTAGCTGAATGTTTGTTTACCTCATAACTTAGTTTTTTTTTAAAAACCGATTTGGATTTTTTTTTGTGTAAAATGATATACTCTCTGTCATGTCCTATACAAATTTTATTAAAATTTGTTGAGTAGTTTAGCGTTTAAATCCAAATGAGTAGTTTTTGTAGGAACTACATCTTAAATTATTAACATATCCCTATCAACTTTTTTACTCATTTGTCTTCTGTAAGTATGTATGTCTTTTTTATAATTTTTGTTGGTCTCGTTGGTCATTATTTGGGAAAGATGGATGACCATCCTTTTTAAATGATGCCCAACACAAAAATCCCTTTTCAATATTTATCAGTATATCATGTAATCATTTTTTAATCCTTTTAACAATAATATGGTACTGAAAGTTAAATAAAACATATATAATTTCTTTATTTTTAATAGTAATCACAAATACGGTTAAATATTTTGAAATTATATTTAAATTTCATTTAAAATTACCACTTTTCAACTTTATTTTTAATATATTGAGAGCTTGGGGTTCAATACTGTGCCTTGAGAAACACCAATGCAAAAATGCTGTAGCTTGAATTGTAGAGAATATACATACACTGAAAACTTTATTACTAATTATATTATCTTGTTTTCGAGACTTAGTTCGTAAATAAAATATAATTGTGATATCTTATAAATTTTTTCATTGGCTGATTATTTTATTTCGATGTCATGACTTTTGTACTTTTCGTCTATTGTTACTTCCACTTCATCTTTTGTTACTTTAAATCTGTAACATAAATAAAAATTAAGAAAACAAAATCTTACTGAAACTACATTTCAAATAACATATACTTCTAAAGTTTTAAAGATAATAGTTAATATAATGTAAGAATATCAGCGATATTTAAATGAGTTCTTTTTTTAATATCTATTATTAAAAAAGACATTATTTTATTATCATATTAGAAAAGTATCCAGACTAATTAATACATATTGCTCGAGAATCTAACCGGCAGGTTAAACCGATGTATCATCAAGGTCATCATGTTTTAATGCAACTTGGAATAGCAAATGAGTTGATGACCCATTTGCAGCAAGGTAACAATCGTCGTCTTTAGATATGAACATTATCATGGATGTTGACACAATGTTGTGTTATATCCATGGTACCCTTATATGTTGCTGATCCTAAGTACTAAAGACTAATTTTGTAAAATAACTAACTCACCCAATGATAACATAATGCAAAATCTCGAGAATACTGAAGAAGGATACTCCAAGACAGAGTCCAAGTAGCCCACCGATGTTGCCAAATAATTCTGATATAGTATATAACTCTGAACGTTGTATTGATAAAAAACTGGACTCCTTAAAATATATATCCAATCGGAAGTAATCGTATCTAAAAAAAAATTAAACATCTAAACATTAGTAGGTCTAAAAAAGAGGCGGTTCATAAACAGATTGTGAATGATTGGCATGACAAATATTAGAAGAAGATTGACTGTCACTATTACTACCAGAAGTTCCACAACCTCTCATATTAGCTAACAATCTCCAACAGCTACTTTGTTCATGCACGTTTTGTGATACGTGTTTTATCTCTAAACGAGGCATCTTCAAGCTAATTATTAGGTTGTTGCTCGGAGTTGAATGTTTGTTTATTGTTATTTTTGTTAATATTATTGATAGCTTATATGGAAGGTTATGGAACTTCTTTCTGGTAGTAATGGTGATGGTCAGTTTTCAAGTGTTAGCAGTCATATAAATAATAATACTGGAGGAATTAAACAATATAACTCCAATTAAATAACCACAAATGAACTTTTGCAAGATAAATAAAATTTATAAAAAACGAAAGTGTATCTTTTATTATCAATTAGATACTTTATGTTAGAAATAATAAATAGTGTGCAAAATATACTATCAAATTACAGCGAAAGAAAAAGAAAATTATAGTAGAAAATAAATGAGTTATTAATATTATCATGTTAGTTTACTATATCAGCTTGAATAAAGAGAAGTGTGTGTACAGCAATAAGTTCAGTTGCTTACTCTTCTAAATCCATTTTGTTTTGAAAACCCGTTGCTCTTAAGTGCGATGCAAGTTTTTCAATGTCGAAAGGAGATTCATAAACTTCAGCATCATATAGAATTTCTTCGCACGTTAGCAAACACGAACATTTGTCTGGTAGGTCGTTTGAATACGCTTCAAATATTTCTGCCCGATATATAGCTGAAATTTCATAATTGTTATAAATATAAATCAAAAGAAAATTATTTGTATTAAATAGATAGATACTCTTTATTGTTTCCTAAAAGATTACAATAGTAAACTTATTATAAATATAAATAATTACAAGAAATAATCACAATGAGAAAACAATGGGCAGTGAAATTTTTTTTCTATTGATTGCTTTTTTGGTATTTTTGATAATTTGATAAGATACGTTTTTTTTTTGTTTTTATATAAGTTTGTTTATGCTTTTCCTGTCTTTAATTTGTACTCATTATACTCTGAAACTAAAAAATGTATTATTTATTTACCAGTTCATAATACTTACTCGTATTCTTTATTATTATTATTTGTTAATTTTCTTTGGAGAAATCGATAAAATAACGAGATTTAGAAAAGAACAATTACTAAAAAATAAATTTCTGGAAATTATTTGTAAGTGTCGGGAAATAATTCATTAGTTTTATAAATTACCTCGAGCTTTAATAGTGCATTCTTTTTTTTCTGTAGTACAAATTGACTGATTTTCACCATCTGCAAATACATTTCTGTTATTGAGTTTATTATATGATTAATTATAGTGTCTTTTAAGTTTGTACTTCATATGTATTAAGAGCGTACTTAAAACATAAAACATTAAAAAAAACGTTATCTATTGAAAATACTTACGTGGCATGTAGAATGACACACAACCACACGTTTCATATGTGTAATTGGACAGACATTCTAGTCTACAGTTATTGGGTGTGTATATTTTAAAATACTTAAGATACCGTTCTCCAGGTAAATAACATTTTCGCCTAAAAATAAAAATAAATATGCAATGTATACGTTTGAGAATCATTATCTTTCTTCTTCTAAACTTCGTTAATTAAGTGCAAATAAATCAAAACAGTGAGAATAAAATATAAAATTAATTAAAAATTTTATAGTACAGTATGTTATGACAATCAAATAATATTAAAAAAGAATTATTTTTCAATAATTAGGTACTAGATTTGAAGGTGTGTGCAAGATTTCAGCTTAATCAGATGTTAAAAAATTGTTCTAAAATTTGCTTGAAAAATTTGACCTTAACAAAATAACTAACATACATTGAAAGTTAAATAAAAGAAACTTGTAAAAAATCTAATCTGCTCACACGTCTACGCCGAATTTATGCAAATCTGAAGAAGCGCTTATAGATTGAAATTTAAGTGCTAAAGATGTGGTCTTTCCTGGTGATGCAACGTAGAAATGGCGCAACGCTTGTGGATGATCAGCTGGATGTTGCAAGTAAATCTGCAATGCAATACTTGTATTTGCTTATTTTACTAATATTTGGATGGAATCTTTCTGTATTGTTTGTCAAACTTATAGTGTTTTTAATAAAACTAGTTGCTTTGCAATCTTTGCTTATTTTTAATTCTGCATGACCAAAAGACTTTACAAATAGTTTTGTTGATAATAACTTTATATGAAATAATTTGTATAAATACATTTGTATTATTTGTTTCTGTAGTTGAACTGTTTTGTTTGCATGGTTACATTTTGATTTGAATGGCAGAATATGACTATGAAATCCCATTAATATTATAAATATGAACGTTTGTAGGGACGGATGGATGTTTCTAACGCTTTATGCAAAAACATACTAAACAGATAATATTTTAAATGGATTTGAATGAAATTAATAAACAGGTAGGTAATATCCTAACATAATGCATAGGTTACTTAATGTACTGATTTATTAGAACAAAGTTACGGGATGCAGTTGGTTACTAAATATGGTGACATAAAATCATATTTATCAGGAGTGATAACGAATGAGGATTGGATGTTATATTATCTACTGTGCAATCTAAAATACCCTTTATGTTTATAATCGATACTTAATATTTTTCACCAAACTGAATCTGACCATTATTTTAAATTGTAAAAAAAAAACTTACATTAAAACCAGTAAGGCCAGCATTGCAAAAGTCATATTTGTCTGTTTTTGGCAATTTAAGAAACAATACTATACGGGAAGCTTCTCCTGTCTGAAAAATGAATTAAATGGAGAAATAAGAAATCAAACTGTAATAGGTAATCCATAATCAGAAAATCCTAACTTTAATCAAAACTCTTTCGATATAAGAAGTAAATATACTATGATATATATAGCTTGTTAGGGAAAGATGTAGAAAAGTTGGGAATACTTACAGATGGTGACTTTGCTGACCTCTTAAATACATGATATTTGCTCCTGGATGCAAATGCCAGTGTACCGAGTATTAACACTAAATCCATTATATTAGATTTACACTATTTAAGGGCTAGCTCAACACTAGTATTTTAATTAATTCTAATATAGATTTATTTACATATGATGCAGCAATTGACATCTTATTATTATTGCATATAGGAACATTTTTGTTTTCTTAGTGCTAGAGGGTGCTCCGGTTGTAAAGTGCCAAATTGATGAGCCATAAGTAAACTTTCTTGAGTAGCTAATTGTAAAAGTGGCATTACGAGTAGCATAATGCAAAATATTGAAAGGGAATAAAAATAGGAGGAATAGAAGTAGCAAGCCAGCATATAAATAATATATAAAAGCTTTCAAATATTACCGTCCTTAGTGGATATACGTTTGCAGATCCATTCGTGTAGCCTTTAACAAGATCCCAACCTTTACTACGTTGAGCAGCATTGCTCAGTGGATAATTAGGTCGGAGGCTGAAACATTATAAAGTTGATAAGATATAGGTCAGTGGTTAGTCGCTTTAATACAATAAGGTTAAGCCCATATATATTCTCGTAGATAATGTGTTAGTGTGTTTTATATGGTAGATCGATAATTAAATATGTATTTATTCCATATTTTCTTGTAACATTACATAAGAAAAATATTTTAATATAATAATACCCGGTTTAACTTACGTGTATTTTAGTCGAGCTTTCTCGATCTCTCAATAGAAGTTTCCGGATCATTCAGGACCTTTAGTCACGAGCAACAGTGACTCTAGCGAGCAAGTTTGACCCTAGTTGTTATTATATTAAAATATAATGTGTACTTACGATACTTTTAAAGAAAAGGTTTTTTTTTTACGAATACTATTACTATGTATAGACTGATAAATCCAAATTTGATTGTTCTGATGATTACGATTTTTTAAAATGATCTAAAGATCTAAAGCTAAAGCTCTCTTTACCGAAAGTAGATCTACATTCATCACGATGAGCCAATTGAACAGACTTCAGACTAACTTATCATCTTTCACTAGTACCCCGCCAGTGTATACCGATAGCACATACAGGGTGACCATTGCATTTTCATCTTTAATAAAGTCCTAATACAAATCCGTTCAATGAAACTACATATTTTGAGCCTTAATAACAAAGATAACAAGTTATTATTTTATATGGTTAAATGTATTACATTGCATTCATAAAATAAAAAAAACATGAATTTCATCACCTTATGGAAATTTTTCGAAAAAAATGGATTAGGCACTATAGGAGTAATACCCATTATGTCACTTACTTCTCTTCACGGAATATTTCTGTAGCAGCCAATACATTTTTATTGATACAATGGCCTTCCTCTGTTAAAATTGTCGCATAGTTGAGGCGCAATGACAGTTTGTCGAGCCAACGCAACTTTTCGTGCATATCAGTATGAACCTAGAAAATTAGAACTGACTCAAATTCAGATCATCTTTTTTCAAAAAGACTTGTTTACAAGCATTTAAATCGTTATTTTTTAAGTCTACTGTAGAGTTCAGAAAGTTGTTGTCTGTTGAGAAGAACCCGCAGGAAATTCAACAGTTACTCTTTTAAATTTCTGTTAACATATACATATATTATAAGTACTCGTATATTTATTGAAATGATGACTAGGAGTATGTCTAAAATTATATGGTCATTAAAAAACCCGTGCATGATCGACTAACACGATGCACGCTTGTCATTCAAGTAATCGTTTAGAGTGTAATAGGCTTTGTTCAATAACTGTTTTTTTTTAATAACAGTTTTAAATTTATTAATAGGTAGATCCTAAATATTCTTAAATATCTTATTATATTATTTAATGCCCATTCCCATAAAAGACCTATTAACTTTTTCTAAACGATACTTCGAAACAGCAAATTTGTATTTATATCTAGTGTTAAAATTATTCAGATCCTTGTTTTTAAGAAACAGTTTAAAATTCCTACGTCATTCATTTCATTCATTTCATATTTATAGATTGATTACTACTAGGCTATTAATATACGTAAGCTACTAAAAAGTAATTAGCATGTGCCGAAATAAAAATTTGCATGCTTTTAGATAAGGCGAAATATATAGCTCATATTATTTAAGATAATTTGTACTACATTTCGAGCAAATAAATTATTATATATAAAAAATGTTTGCGTACTGTGAAGCTATTGTTTCTATTATAAATTCTGTTATCTCTTCCAAAAAGGAGTTGACGAAACACCCGTCCAATGAATAAAATCAATGCTCTCCAAGCGAATAGTAAAAACAAATCTTCATGATATATCACATGAAATTTATGCTACTAGAGGATGCCCACAAGGAGGTGTCTTATCGCCTCTACTGTGACTTCGTTACAAGTCAGTCAATTAGATCAATTCTTGGAACGAATAACTGATGACCACATCAAAGTGTAGGGTTATGCAGATGACCTTGTAATTATGGCCAGAGGTTTCTGTGAAGTTATTATATCAGAACGTATCCAAAGAGCTCTTAACATCATTATAAAATGGAGTAATGAAAACAAAGGTCATATAGTGAGGTACAAAGATAAAAGGTGGACTCTCCAAACAACAAAGTGGCGAGGTCCAGCAGGAAAAAGAAATGTTGGAAGGCAAAGAAAGAGATGGGCAGATGACATAATAAAGACAGCAGGAAACAACCTGGACAAATATTGCTATAGATAAGGAGAAGTGGAAAAAGATGGAGGAGGCTTAAAAGCCACTGAAGTGGATAAAAAAGCTATAATAAAAAAAAATGACAATAAAATATCAGTAAATCCTGATAAAACTGTAAGCATTCTATTTACTAAAAGGAAGAAAATAGACAAACTAATGATGCGTCCAGTAAATTACAAAATCTCTCCAAAGAGACTTCTCCAAAAAATCAAGTACCTGGGCGTAATCATGGATCAAAACCTGACATGGAATCCATATATAGGCTCAAAGGCTTTAAAAGGCTAAAGCCACACTTGGCATTAGTCGTCGCTTAACCGAGTGTGGATGGGGGATAAATCACAAAATTGGCCTGTGGCTATACACCGCTATATATGTTAATAACATCATTATATCAGCCCTTAATGGTTCACTGCTCAACATAAGCCTTCCCCTTGGAGGGGTTTTGCCAATAGTTGCTACGCTTGGCAGTCGGATTGGCAACCGCAGTTAGGCTTATGGAAAACATATTTTATATCCTGAGGAGTTAAAAACATCGCTACAAAAAACATTTTAAAACTCCTATCGTTGATAGAAATTAGCAGCGAACTTTAAAAGGGGCGAGCACAAAAGATCACGGAATAGTCGCAGTGCCACTGATTTTTTTTTTTGCCTGAAAAAGCCCATCTTTTTGTAAAAATAATAATACCCAAGAGTTGATACCAATATACCTTTTCCATATTTTCTATAATTGTACCATCAGTGAAGTCACGGCCTATGGTGTAGTTTAAAGTGTTAAAAATACCCTGTATGGTACGCGTAGGACAGATCAATGAGATATCTTGAACTGCTTCCATGGCTCTTTTTATGGTCTCATTATGGTTTTTGTAACTGAAAAAAATATTAATACATTATAATCATTTTACGATACTTAGAATGGCAAACAAGCTGACGGTTCACTTGGTGGGAATTGATAACTGTTGCCAATATACATGAACAAACACCATGGACTAATAAATAATGCACTGTGATGCTCATAAGGAGTACCTCTTTATGCGTTGCCATTATGTTACATATACAGTCCTCAGGAATGGCAACGCATGGGGGGTATTATGAGCGAAACAGTATACTCTGTTATGTCCATGGTACTGCTCATGTCTATAGGTGACGGTTACCACTTTCCATCAGGTGGACCGTCAGCTTGTTTGCTATTCTAAGTTGTATAAAAAAAATTACTAATTAAACTACCTTCTTATATTTTATAAGTCAGTTTAATTTTTTTTTACCATTATTTTACTAATTATACATTATATATATATATATATATATATATATATATATATATATATATATATATATATAAAATATTATGAGAATAATGAGGTAAAAAGGTTTCTTCAGGGTCGGACAGGGTCGTAATCGGGCGGAGCCGCGGGTTACAGCTATTATTTATATATACAAATAAAAGGAGTTATTTACTTAAGAAAAATAAATAACTCGAGTTCGCAGTAGGTTTCCAATAACAAAAACAGTAACTCACTCGTTCCGAAATGTTGCGTTTTGGAAATATTTTATGTACTCTTCAGTAAAATTGTACTTCGGATTTATTTTCACATTCGGGCATAGTGTTATTGATGGAAACGGTACCTTAAATTAAAAAAAAAGAACTAAAAAAGAACTAAACAACTAAAAAAATAACTAAATAATTTTTTTTAAATTTTATTTAGTTATTTGTTTACTAAAAATTTTTATATATTTTTTTTTGTTTTTAAGCATCTTAGAATAGCAAACAAGCTCGTCAGCTTGTTTTTCAGCCCACCTGACACAAAGTGGTAACCGTCGCCTATAGACATAAACAGTACTATGAACATAACATAGTATATTGTTTCGTCCATGATATTCCACATGCATCGCCATTCCTGAGGACTCAGGTGTTATTCCTCTGTACCCTGTAAATCCACTGCCATATCCCACTCTTCAAACCGAAACACAGACATGCACACACAACTGCTTGACGGTAGAAATACGAATGGGACAGAAATACCTAAGCAAACAACATTTGTACAAAGTCTCCCTCTGGTAAATAAAATTTTAAGTAACTATCTGATATAAAAATTCTGAGTAATTTGTTTTCTGTTTTTAATTAATAGCTTTATGCTTTTTTTTTGTTATCTTTTTTATTAAGAGGCTTTTATCCTTTAAGGATATGTCAGCCTCATCATACCCTAATTTAAACAAAATACCTCACATACTTAAAACATTAAAGTTTTATGTTGAAGAAAGAAATAACAATTATTCAAGTAAAGTTAAATTTAACTATTGTTGAATACACATTTTCGTAAACTTCAGCTGTTTTTTTTTTAAGTTAAATTATATAGGTAAAAATTAGGAATTTTTGTGATTACGAATTACTAAACAGTATGAAATTATAAAATATAAGAAGCTATTAGCGTATAATTAGAATAATTAAATAAAATAATTCGGCTACAAACCACTAGAACTGACTACAAAAGGCTAGTGTTAAGAATGGAAAAGGATTTGTAAACTGAGGGCATACCAGGAAATATTTTACGAAATTACGAAACCTAATGAAACCCAAATTTGATGTTAAAATTACATAATACTTACCGTTTAAAAACATTAAAAATATTAAAATATTATTCTTTTGCACTTTTATGGTAGGATTTATGACGAACGTAACGTTAAGCTCCATTTACTAGGCCGATTTAGGTATGAACGAAAACACGAAATTGGGTCCGAAACTTCGGAATTTCTTTTCATGGTAGGCCCTCTGGTCTCTCCTGGTCATGCAGAAGAAGACACGAGTTAAATCTAGTCTTACCTTTTCGACGGGCACGTATTTCTCACTGAAACTCACTATAACGGGGCTGTTCTGGTATTTGGTCCATACTTTGTTGATCAGCATGATGCACAGCGTTGCACTCAAGAGGAAGATGATCACCCAGAATAATCTGAGGAAATGATTTTTTTACTGAACTTAGCGTTACTTTGCGGAAGCCCATATCGCTGGTTATTTAATTTAATTTTGTTTAATTCCGCTACCATTAGTATGTGTGTATACCAACACTCGAAGATTGACCACCACTATTACTATTAGAAGTTCTACAACCTTCCATATCAGTCATCAATCTCCGACTGCCATTTCGTTCACGCACGTTTCGCGACTCGTGTTTTTACCACCGAACGAGGCATCTTCAAGGTTACTTTTTATGTTGATGGAAAATTGGAAGTGCCACCTACAGGGAGGAGGGGATTGTTAGTAATGAGTTTTAACAATTCCATTGTTAGCAATATAGCCTATCAGGTAGACCTCCACGCGGTCGCCCTGGAAATTATTGAGGTTAATTATTATGGAATTTGTCATTATGGGCCAACTGATCAGCTTCCAACCTCACCTATCGTCTCTGAGTGGTACCTCGTCAGCATATACCTGGTTTCCATTTCATATCTCATAAAACTCATTAATCAACTATCACCTAAGGACGTGAATCCATGTATATCAAATAATAATACCTCAGTATCCATGCATATCAAATAAAAGTGTCTTTCCCCTGTGGTCTCAGCATAGAATATTTCTCTTTCTTTCCCGTGGGTGACGTAAGAAGCGATAAGGGAGGGCGAGGAATGGGCAACAGCGTCCCTCTTAAAACATTTTCAAAGTGTAACTGCGGTTGCCAATCCGCCTGCCAAGCGTGGCAAGTACTGGCAAAAGCCCCCAAAGGGGAGGCTTATGTTAGACGCTGAAATGATGACGATTATGACACTGTCTTTGGTATACAAACATGGATTACAATACCTGAGGCTATAGACTTTACTGTATAGGCTATTCAACATCACGATAAGACTACGGGCGAAGCAGCGGGATACAGATAGTGTTATGAAAAGAATAATGTTATAAAGACATTTTTTTTTTATACCACTGAGGTGGCAAACAAGCATACGGCCCACCGGATGGTAAGCTGTTACCGTAGCCTATGAATGCCTGCAATACTAGAAGTATTACGCGCGCGTTGCCGATTCTGAAGAAACCTCTTTACCCCCTTTTTGAAAAACCCCATGCTGTAGTCTCTTGGGAAAACCTTGGCAAGGTTTTCTACGCAAGGGAGCTCATTCCATAACCTGAGTGTTCGTGGGAGAAAACATTTCTAAAACCTATATATATATATATATATATATATATATATATATATATATATATATATATATATATATGTATGTATGTATATATATGTACATTTTTTTTACTACAATAGCCAGCAAGAAGTAGTTGTCAATTTTAATAACATACCATAAAACATTTATATGGAGAACGCAGTTATAAAAGAGATTGTGGAATTAACCTTTTAAAGCTGAAACAGTCATTTAGAATGCAGTCTTTCTGCTGCAGTGATTTCCTTCTCTCTCTGTCCTTCTCTCTTTGCTCTTGAACACTCGGAAAAATGTATTTGAGACCATGTATTGTTGAGTTTTCCATGTATTCTAATATCAAGTACCATATTTTCCTATGATACTCCACTGGTTCAAGGGCTTCAGGTGCATTTTGTCTTTTAAAAGAAAAGTTAAGTCATAAATTTTAATATCTTACTAATTCACGAGTAAGAAGTTTGTAACTAAACGATGTCTATATACATGGTAGATATTTAAGAAAAAAGTAATGTAAACGGTTTTAATAAGAACAAAAAATATGATCATTACGCCATAGTCGTAGAATACTGACGGATCTTTATATGTAATGTTTGTCAGATCCGTCAGTATTCTACGACTATGACGATATCTCGGAATACTGCGCTCGTTTAAAGTGGCTCCCAATCCGACAGCGTCATGAGACACATTTCCTAGCGGTCCTATCTAATGCCCTTAATGATCCCATATTCTCCTTCCTACCTTCGTTCCCGGTTCCAATTGTTACCTCCTCCTTCCACGCCTAGACGTATTTGCTTATACCAGTCCAGGGTTTTTTTAATATAGTTTTTTAATCTGTCTATTGATAAGTCTGTCTGTCTGTTTATACGTTTGTACTGGGATCAAATAAAAAGTATTAAACTAAATTGAGTGCGGTTTTCACAGTTGCGTTGCTTACTTCATTCGTTTTCCCATAACAGAAAATTCGCATACAAAGTAGCGTGATTATTTAAATAGAATTGTTTACAAGATCTTTTAAATAAATGTTTTTCTTTTTACAATTCGGTCTAATGGGATTCGAACCCACATCTCTCTGCTATCTGGACTGTGTTCCCAGCTACAGCATGGATGGAATATGGCAGTATTTATAACTAAAATTTTAACTAACTTTTTGTATTAATAACTAGCGATCCGACCCGGCTTCGCGCGAGTAGACAGAATTTTCGAAAATCAATACAAATAATAAGAAAAGTTTCAGCCAATTCAACAGATCGGTTGTTTTATACCATTTTATGTGTGATTCTTTAGATTGATATAGCTTATTTATTTATGAATCGATTGAAATGATTGAAATTGCATTCAAATCGGTTAAGCCGTTTCTGAGATTAGCGTGCACAAACGTACAGAAAAACAGATAAAAATTTTTAAAACAATTGTTTTGGGTTCTATTGCGTTTATAAAGCCTCCTGTAATAGTATTTCTTATATTATATATATTCCATGTACGGACAGCGATCAGTTATATATATATATATATATATATATATTGATTGGCATAAAACAAACAAAACACAAAATATTATTACTTGAAAACAAAAACAAAAAACAAAATTAAAATGTAATTTAAAACTGTTTTTTTTTTGTGTCAATAATAATAAGTAAATTCCATTGGAATACCCACGACATATCCAATTTATGCGTAGAATACAGACACAAAATTTGAGCACTACAAAAATACTGGCAGTCACTGCTAAATATAGCGTTAAACTAAAAAAAATTGATTCAAAATTAAATCTCATCCTAAGGTCAAATTAGGTTATACAGACAAACAGGTTATGTAAGTTCGAACGCTTCGACTAAGACCTGCTATTGTAAATATAGACATAGTGTAGAAAAACAATGCAGATATCATGATATTTTTAAAGTTTTATATTTTCTTTATACCACTGGGGTGGCAAACAAGCATACGGCCCACCTGATGGTAAGTGGTTACCGTAGAATATGAACACCTGCAATACCGGAGGTATTACGCGTGCGTTGCCGACTCTGAAGAAACCTCTTTACCCCCCTTATATATTTATATATTTTTTTTTAATTCAAATTCAAATTATATTTGTTCAAATAGACTTATTTACAAGCATTTTTAAATCGTTATTGTTTTTTTAATCTACTGCAAGGTTAGGAAAGTTGTTATCTGTTAAGAAGAGATCGCAAGAAACTCAACAGTTATTCTTTTAAATCTCTGTTAACATTATGTGTATTTATTTAAAAGTACTATGTCTAAAATTACATGGTCTTTAAAAAGCCCACGCATGATCTAACACCATGCACGCTTGTCATTCAAATTGATTGATGATACTCGTATTCTACTGCGGAAATTAATTTATTTAAAATAAAAAAAAAGTTAATTAATAGACTTATATAAAGTAATAGATATATGGCGAAGTAGCTTCCTTATACATACCAGAGGGTGATTTTTTTACCAGAGGGAGACTTTGTACAAAAGTCGTTTGCTTGGGTACCTCTGTCCTATTCGTGTTTCTACCGTGAAGCAGTTGTGTTTGCATGGCTGTGTTTTTGTTTGAAGGGTCGGATACTGCAGTGAATTTACATTTCCTAGGTACCCAGGAATAATACCTGAGTCCTCAGGAATGGCAATGCATGAGGGGTATTATAGGTGAAATAATTATGTCCATGGTACTGCTCATGTCTATAGGCAACGGTTACAACTTTCCATCAGATGGGCCGTCAGCTTGTTTGCCATTCTAAGCTGCATAAAAAAATCACATTGTTGATTTGAAGAAAAGATAAGGCAATAAAACTGCTGGGTAACTACACTGTACCTAGTACGACTTGAAATCTCAGGTTAATACAATTTATAAAAATAGATCTGATCTGGGATTTTTTTTAACCAAATTACTTGCAATACTGATAAAATGGCGCGCAATGTTTTGCTTTAAAAAATATGTGTAAAAATTATATCAGCCAAAGTGACGTTAGCTGACTAAGCTTTGACCTGTTTTGACGCTATATTTCTTATTTCCTTTTTATTAATCACTCTATCTATATGATTTGAAACTACAGGGTACTACTGTGACAGAAAAAGGTGCATTAAAACTAATAATAATAAAAAATCACGTGTTTATTAATTTATTTTTAATTAGAATTTACAATTAAAATAATTTTAGTTCTCGACTTACGTACATAAGGTGATATATTTAAAAGTAGTTCCAAAAATTATGAATACTAATTGTGTCGGTCACGTATAGTAGTCACGAATTTAGACACTTGAAATTTACAACAGATACGTTGATTCAAATTTATATTCCATACCTGACTTTATTTATTTCTAATATAAGTATAAATCTGTATAAAAAGTTTCATAAAAAAAAAAAAACCAATTCATATTACAGTAAACATAAAAGTTGTTTAATTATCAGTGTGCACAACGCACATTTTTGTTTCCTTTTAATTTTATTGAAATGAAATTTTTGTTTGTGACTTGAAGTTGCTCTCAGATTATGTTGTTTTCTCGTTCGCTTACTTGCTCCCTTTATTTGCTTTGTATAATTTTTTTATAATTATATTTTATTTTTAAAGACACCGTGTTTCCATATACCAGCATATAGTCCTTTTTCGAAATCGACTTACAACTGATAGAATTATGAGATTACAAACATTAAAAAAAAGATATAAACGAATTGAAAAACGCCTTCTGTTTAAAGTCGATTGATAAATTTCTTAATGGAAATAATAGAGATGTCTGGAGTTTGAAGTCAGTAACTTACCCAGTAAATACCTCTATTTATTATACCATCTACTATATAAGAATAATGATGACAAACTATTTCATTTTTTATACAACTTAGGATGGCAAACAAGCTGACGGCCCACCTGATGGAAAGTGGTAACTGTCGCCTATAGACATGAGCAGTACCATGGACATAACAGAGTATACTGTTTCACCTATAATACCCCCCATGCGTTGCCATTCCTGAGAACTCAGGTAATATTCCTCTGTACTCTGTAAATTCACGCCATATCCCACCCTTCGAACCGAGACACAGCCATGCAAACACAACTGCTTCACGGTAGAAACACAAATGGAACAGAGGTGCCCAAGCAAACGAACTTTGCACAAAGTCTCCTACTAGTAATCATTAACTATCATCATTACAATAACATTATAAATACTTAAATATATTTTATTTATTTATTATTAAATTCAAAATTTACTTATAAATATCGAACGTGTCTTGGTAGCTTGCATTAAAAGAAAACCATAGCTTTATATTATGACTAAATATATTGAGACAATATATTTATGTGGTATATTGTAGTTTTAGAATTCATACATAGATATGACTTACACTAGAAGCTGAGTGATTCTTATACTACAAACACGAGTAATTATATTATACAATTGCTATTGAAATATTGCTCAAAAATTAGATAACAATTTTACGATTAAGAATGACAAATTAGTGAGATATATTAAAGGATCAGAAATATAAATGCAACACTTAGAATAAGAACAAAGTGATACCTGTCACTTTTATATTTTTATGTCTTAACAGTTTTTCTTGTAATATAAAATTATTAAAGGTCACAATAAATTATAGGTTATTAAGTTTACTTTAATTCTATTTTAAATACACAATCGGCACTTAACGCGATGTAAAAGCTTTTACAGGTAAATATTACCTACATACCTGTTTCTTTATTGCTGACGTTTCGACGTAGATTGCACCACGTCGTAGCCACGTGTGGTCAAAATATATATAAACAACGTGAAAGTTTAACATTAATTACTTTAATTCTTTTTTTTTATACCACTAACGTGGCAAACAAGCATACGGCCCACCTGACGGTGGGTGGTTAACGTAGCCTATGAACACCTGCAATACCAGAGGTATTACGCGAGCGTTGCCGACCCTGAAGAAACCTCTTTACCCCCCTTTTGAAGAATCCCATGCTGTAGTCTCTTGGGATAACCTTTTTAATAGATCAAAAATTAGTACATCCACTTGTTAAAAACTAAAATTACGTATCTTTTTATATTGTCTATATGTTTATTGCCTCTTTTTTTCTACTATATCAGTTTTCGAATTCAAGTTCTTTATTTGCATTAAACATGATTACGTTAGATATTAGATTGTGTATACATCGAGCTATATGTTTCACCAAAATACTGGTATGTAAAATTTATTTTGTATACCAATATATTGATGAAGTAATTGTACATGGTTAAGACTTTTCATATGTCTAGTTTAGTTTTTGGTCTTTAACTATTAAAGTTTTCATACAATACTTGTAAAATTTAATTACAATCAAAGTACTATAATACGATCGCTAGTATCCATGTTTATTTTTTCCCTTTAGTTTATTTCATTCAGATGCATTCGTTTCTGCATCATTAACTTTGTCCTTCCTTAGCGTGCTTTTCTCTTGATCTAAATCTTTCTTCAAAGTAAATCCAAGTCTAAAATAAATACAAAGTAAATTTTAGTTAAATTAGAAACTAACTAAATTTATAATTATTATATATATAAGTTAAAAGTCATGCAACATATGTTATTACATATGTTTTTTTCTCTTTTATTTTACCAATCTATTTTACTAGTTGTATCCCGGAGCTTCACCCACTTTTTTTTTTATACAACTTAGATTGGCAAACAAGCTAACGGCCCACCTGATGGAAAGTGATAACCGTCGCCTATAGACTTGAGCAGTACCATGGACATAACAGATTATACAGTTTCACCCATGATACCCCCCATGCGTTGCCATTCCTGAAGACTCAGGTGTTATTTCTCTGTACCCTGTAATTTCACGCCATATCCCATCCTTCAAACCGAAACACAGCCATGTAAACACAACTGCTTCAAGGTAGAAACACGAATGGGACAGAGGTACCGAAGCAATCGACTTTTGTACAAAGTCTCCCTCTGGTAGAATTAGTACAAAAACTATCCTATACGCTACATTAGGGTGTTATATACTCGTGTAATAAATTTCATTCAAATCCATTCAGTACTTTTTACGTAAAAGACTAACAAATATCCATCCGTCGATTTCGCATTTATTGTACTAATAATAAAATCTAAGGCCTTACCTTAATGTACAAAAATATATAATTTCAATAAGGCTGAGGACAGAAAATCCGAGAAACAGTCCGAGTAAGCCACCACAATTAGCGAGAAAATCTGTCAGGCCAAACAGTTCTGATCGTCGCATTGATGCAAATCTCGGCTCTTTGAAGTAGATGTCAATTCGAGAATAATCGTAACTGAAACATTGTAACGACATAATAATACTTTCAACACTACCCAAGATTGACAGGTAGCAAATGCTTTGTCACTACTGTAGTGGAAAGATAAATAAAATAAGGTAAACAAAAAACTAGCTGAGCGGGCCGAGGCGCGCAGTCAGGCTCGCGCTCGTGGCACAGCCGCTCGTGATTAAGGATCACGAAATGATCAAGAAACTAGTTGTACTTTCTCGTTCTATTTACACGTAAGTTAAACCGGTAGTTATTACATTAAAATGAATAGGCATCAATAAATATATCTGACTGTAATTCATTTGAAAACATAGACGTTAGCTGTATTTAGAACACGTTTGAAGCAAAATTAGTTAATTAAATTCAAGTTAAATTAATTACAATCATTTTTAATTGTCAATTAATGTATGATTCTTCTATTAATTTAGAATGAAATTACGGCTGGGAAGAATGGACTCAACTGAAGAAGAGACTCAACTGTTGCTTTTTGCAACAAAAGTTTATTTTACAATTACCATATATATTATGAAAAATAAATACCTAGCAACTTAAGATATCTCGTAATATTATTCCTTAATAAGAATAAAAAAAAAAAATCCCTCAAAATAATAAATTATAACTTTAATAAAATCCATTTTCTTTTTTGATTCCAATTTTTGCTTATTACATTTTCGGTAATTTTTCTTAGCTTATGTGTGATCTTAGCTTAGATTGTATACCACAAGATCGAGTACCAAAAACAAGCCCAAATTCATTGAGCTAAAGTGATTTTAAAGTTTGACATAGAGCGCGCTATTTTTAAGTTTTAATATTCATTAATACGAATGGAAACAAATATATATTTTTTAATTCTACTGTTATACTTGTATGTCAATCAAAGCAAGGTGAAGATAGTATCGTTATAACCTCTTTATCCCGTTTGTTGGAATATGGAAGATATAACATTATAAAAATATAATAGTAATGCGGACTACCAGTCCCATTAGCAATATTCCCTGTCAGGTCGACCTCCACGTGGTCCGCTTGGAAACCATCGTGCTGAATTCTAGGCGTATTCATTACGGTGGGCTAACTGCCTTTTTATTCTCACTGGTGCCCCGCCAGAGTATACCGTTAGCGCAGACGGTGTACCATTCCATTATCATCCATTAAAAAAATATGATCTATGAGATAACAAGTTATTCAAAAGCTATTTCCGAATCAGCTATTAAAAAAAAAAAACAAGGTAAATATTTTAATAAATATAATATTACATTGTACCTCTCAATAAGATTAGACAGGTCGATTTCAGCTAATTTCTGAAATTGATTTATTATTGAACTAAAATTGAAATCAGTCTTGAGGATTTCTGCATCGTAGGAGATCTGGTCACATGGTGGTAAACATAAGCACGGATCGGGTTCATCTTCTACAAAATCATCAAATATCTCATTGGTGAATTCATCTGCAACATTGATTCAATTAAAATTTAGACCGATGATGACAATACCTAAATATCACTACATAGTATAAAACAAAGTCGCTGTCGTTGTCTATCCGTCCATATGTATGCCTAAATCTTTAAAACTACATAACGGATTTTGAAGCGGTTTTTTTAATAGATAGAGTGATTCAAGAGGAAGGTTTATATATATAATACATGCACAATATAGCAGAGAAACACTGATAATTTTAGAGGTTTCTAATGTGATTATTACAATGTGATGCACCCGTGCGAAGCCGGGGCGGGTCGCTAGTCATTAATAAGATTCAGATCCAATTCTTTTAAAATTTGATAGATATATATTTTTATTTGCATTACTTACAGCACACAAATAACAACAGACATAGATAGACACACACAAAAAAGATTTTAATATAAAAGAATATACAAAATATACAAATATAAAAATAAAACCGTTTAAAAATGGGGAACACATAAAAGAAGTAATAAATTTAAAAGTTGAAAGTCTGTAAGAAATGTTGTTTCCAGATTTAATTGCTATGATGATGATAAAATATGTACAAGAGAATTAGAAAGAGAAGAAGAAAGAGAGAGGAAGAGAGATTGTAATATCTAATTTTAAAACCTAAAATTATCTATTTGGAAGAATAGTCAGAATAGATGCTTTAGATAACTTTTGCTAAATATAAGGCTAAATATTTTAAATCAATTACCTATAGCTTTTTTAATGCAGTCCAATTTATTTACAGTGCAAATAGATTCGCTGTCATTATCTGTAATAAAGTATAGTTTCAAACATGTTACATATACAATGAATTTATATATATTCAAATCCAATTTCTATATTACTGAAATAAAAGATGAGATTTTTAAATCTATTTATACGAGTATAAAAGAGGATGCTAATTGACTGACTGCCTTATATATCAACTCACGACTGAAACCGTTAAATCTAGAATCTTGAAATTTTGCAGATAGTTTCTATATATGGATGAATCATAAGAAAAGAATTAAAAAAACTGAACCCCTAAGAGGACAAAACGATGGTTAAAGTTTGTATGAAATTTTGTTAGTTTAGATGTTAGACTAATGAAATTTTAGAGAATAAGAAATTGAATAACATATGCGAGCAAAATCGCGGGGAAAGCTAGTTATTTATACAAAAGAAGAAAACTATTATGCAGATGAACCAGCCCTTCTTTGCTTTTTAAGAAGATTAAACCTGAGTCCTCAGGAATGGCAACGCATGGGGAGTATCATAGGTGAAACAGTATATTCTGTTATGTCCATACTACTGCTCATGTCTATAGGCGACGGTTACCACTGTCCATCAGGTGGGCCGTCAACTTATTTGCCATTCTAAGTTGCATAAAGAAAACACTTCCTATATAAACAACCCAGTCATAATCAATAACATGTACTTGAGTACCTATATCAGCATCATCATCATCACGTATCAGACATTGTCTATCCACTGCACACTTACAATCCTTCGAGTCTTGATTTGTACTAGAATATGTCACGTAGATAATATTACATTCGGTTATAATTCTTTTTAAGTTTATTACCTCATAACTCCGCTTGTTCTAAACTGATTTGAAATTTTTTTTTTATCTAAAAGGATATACTTACAGATTGGTCCCATATAATTTTATTTTTAATTTATTTTTAGTATTGTCACAATTGTAGTTGTTTTTTTTTATGGAACCCAATCTTTATTACTGAAAGTACTTAAAAAAAAGCATGCACAAATATTAGTATCTTGAAGATTGAATAAAAAGAAATATGCATACTTACGCGGCATATGAAACCAGACGCATCCACATTTTTCAAAAGTATAATTCGCTTGACACTCCAATCTGCAGTTTTTTGAAGTGTATATTTTGAAATATCGCAAATACCTTTCATGTTGGAAATAACACTGACGTCTGAAAAATAAAAAAATATATATAAACTACCACTGGTTATTGGATTAGAATTATCCATTAACTTTTCCGTGCCCAAACTGCAAATACGCTGAACTATTAACACTAGGCTCCGAGCAGTGGTCTAATAATTTCTCTGAAGATGCCTCGTTGCCTCGTTTAGAGAAATACGTGTCGCAAAACGTGCGGAAACAAAATGACAATTGGAGATCAGTCGGAGATTGATAGTTAATATGGAAGGTTTTGGAACTTCTGGTAGTAATAGTGATGACCAATCTTCGAGTGTTGGCAGTCATACACATATTATTGGTAGCAAAATTAAACAAAAAAATTTGATCCAATAACTAGTAATATGGAAATCTGCAAGATAACACATAGTTCAGTAAAA
The DNA here is from genome assembly GCF_026898425.1 of Galleria mellonella. Lineage (NCBI taxonomy): Eukaryota > Metazoa > Arthropoda > Insecta > Lepidoptera > Pyralidae > Galleria > Galleria mellonella. The sequence continues at coordinate 2,373,089 of NW_026442087.1, forward strand.
TATATACAAAATAGCAATAATACTGATAACGTATGTGAGCATTATAACCATTTTATGTTCATGTTACTGTCCATGTCTATAGGCGACGGTTACTATTTTTCGTAATGTGGCCCATCAGCTTGTTTGTCATTATAAATTGCAATAAAAATATCATTATATATTTTGTCATACCTATGGTGCTAAATGAAAAGGGGAAAAGGATCTGTATAGCGTAATAACTAAAAGCAGAAATTATCTGTTTAAATAAGAAAGATCACTTATAACAACCATATTATATTTTATTTAACATTAGAGAGAAAGTAATATAAACAAAATGTATTTTAGCACAATGTGGACTCCATACATTAATATGAACATATAAAACCTACTCCAATAGTGCTTATTAATGACGATTACTGCTTTACATTAGGTGGGCCAAAAGTTTGTTTGCCATTCTGAGCACAATAAAAAATAACGTATATAAAATCGAAACAGCATGCAACATGTAGTTAATAACACCTGGATTGCAAATTCCATTGACTTTGCATTCCAGATCTTAAAGATACTTCTTTGCAAATAATTATATTACATTTTTCTAATAACGAACCTACGATATGTAACATTGTTAATTATAAATGTATTTCTGTTTCTCGATTGCTATCTATCGAGTGGTGGTCCTATTGAAAATTAGCACTGCAGCGCCACGATGCAGCTTAAACTAAGCGGGGATGGTCCCCAAATTTAGCTGCTATCACAGAATTATTATTTTAATCTATAAAGTTATCATTAATATTATTATGTTTTGTAGTTGAATAAATGATTTTATTATTATTATTAAATACCTATTCAAACAATATTATTTATAATATGTGGTACTATTCATCATCATCTCAACCATTATCTGTTGACTGCTAAACATAGGCCTCCCCCTTAAATTGCCATAAAGACGGTCCTGAGCCACCTGCATCCACTGACTCCCTGCAACGAATTTGAGGACGTCACTTTGTCTTGTAATATTATTATCTGGTACTTATTAGCTATCCAACAACGTGCAAAATAGTGTGATAAAAATAAATAATACATACACTTCGGGACTGTAACTTTTTAAACTATTAGAAGTACTGATCATGTTAAATTTTAGGGCCACAGATGAGACTTGGCCGGGCAGTGACGCGTAGTAATACAGCGATGATTGCGGGTGATCAGCTGGATGTTGCACGAAAATCTATGGAAGTGAGAAATTGTAACATTGTTATGAAAAAATAAAATATCACTTTACTGTGCGTATGTTTTTTTACAACACAAGGGGAAAACGAGCTTGCGGCTCACCTGATGGTATGTGACTACCGCCGCCCATGATCACCCACAACACTAATGTCATTGCAGGTGTGCTGCCGGCCTTTTAAAAAGGAATATGCTCTTTCCTTAAAGGTTATGATGTCGTACCGGTTTGGAAATACTGCTGCTGGAAGTTGATTCCAAAGAGTGGTTGTGCGTGGAAGAAAGTGCCTTGAAAAACGCACGGTGGAAGACCGCCGCTCGTCCAGATGGTTGGGATGAAATTTTAATTAATGACGGGGTGTACGGTGTTGAAAATCAGCAGCAGGTATCAATTCGAACAATTCCTCAGGGCACTCCCTAGGATAAATTCGGTAGAAGACGCACAGAGATGCAACATTTCTATGCAGTTTTAGTGGTCCTCCACATTGTGGATTGCACATTCACCAACGATGACTCTAACTCAGCGGTCTAATATAACTAGTGAAACCAATTTTATTTTTGAGTACTCATTTAATACAGTGTGACTGTATTAAATATATTTTAGTTTGCAGATGTCTTAGAACCCGTCTTTGATGAGAAATGTGGATTAGCTTGTACTCAGTGAGCGTATCTATCCTTAATATAATATATAAATATTATATTAAGGATAAATAATTATTATATTATTAAAAGTAACTATAAAGTTACTTTTAATAATATAATAATTATTTGACTACGAATTATATTACTTACTTTAGATCCTTTGAGGGCACCATTGCATGTTTCATCCGGATCTTGTTTGGGTGCTTGAAGAATAACGGTCAAATCGTAAATGGATCCTGAAATCTAGAAGATACTGCTATTATATTTATAATACGAGTAAAAACTATTATATTAGGTAAACATATGATACCCAGAGGTATGCACTTTGTGTAATCTAGATCTTCTATAGGCTCAAATGTTCGCTATGTAGTTTTTCGTATTCCTATTATTCTAGTTTCCATTTTAGTTCGTCGGGTGGTCTCGGCATAAAAAGGCCCATTCTTTCCTTTCTCATGGATGTTGTAAGAAGGAACTAAGATAATGTAACGGCCGAGGTTTAGGTAGCAACGTCCCTCTTAAAATATCACCAAATCCTAACTGCGGTTGCCGATCCGCCTACTAAGCATGGCGACTACTGACTTAAGGAGGAGGCCTATGCTCAACAAAGGACAATTAACAGCTGATGTGATGATTATTCTAGTTTAAAATACTTAAGTAAAGCATATGAATGTGTTGCATTTATTTATTTTACACTTTATTTACTCGTACGTAGGTACCCAAAGACTGAGTCTTGCAGGTAAAACTGAAGATGGTTAAGGTATAAAAGGTAATTACAGGTAAAAAATTGTAAATACTTTTAAATATTGAAATAGCAATTGATATTTGCAATACGCAACATATTAAGATAATTTACCACTCCACGCCGTGGATAAGGGCCTCGATTTTTTTGGTATCCTCCATCTAAACTCCAATATTTACTTGTTGTCGAAGCATCACTATAGTTATACTGTTTTTGTATACTGAAATAATCAAGTACAGTATTAAAATTTAGGTTTTACATTTAATCACATTTAGAAAAAATGAGTTTGTGTACAATATAAACAACAAAAATAACAATCTTGAATATACTAATGATAATACATGTTTTTTTTCAATGGCTGATAATAAAATGGCAACCCCGCCTGCGCTAATTGTATACGCTGACGAGGTATCAGCGAAGGATGATAGGCGAGAATGAAAGGGCAGGTTAGTAAGCCCACCGTGATGAATACACCTGGAATTCAGCACAATGGTTTCCAGGGGAACCACGTGGAGGTCAACCTGATAGGGTATATTGCTAGCAATGGTACTGATATTCCGCATTACTAACGGTCCCTTCCCACCTTATACATATGTTAGTGCGTGTTACATTTGATAGGAACGAAATTTTAATTTTCAATGAGAAATAACATCTTACTTTTTCTGACGAAATATTTCATTGGCCGCCAATGAATTGAAATTGAAACATACGCCTTGTTCAGTTAATACAGTAGAAAACATTTCGCTGCAGTCGATCGCTGGGACACCACGCCAAGCACAATGAAAAATGTAATCCGAAACTGGTGGAGACACCTGATGTTGATGAGATGTTGAATAATAAATAATAAGTCGCTAATCGAACTTATAAGTAAGGGCTCTTATTGACTTCAAAACTAGTAGATCATAATGTTAAAAAAAAAACTAAATGAAATTTTTAAATACAAGAATAAGTTAATATAGATTTCTTGTATGTAACTCCAAAGAGTCTTTATATTATTGAATAAAAAGTTAGTGAAGTAGTCAAACAGTAAGCAAACAATTGTCTAAAGAATGCAATGAAATATTACTTTTTTATGCCCAAGATGTCGTAAAAGGCAATTATTAAAAAAAGAAAAAAAAATTAAATACTGAAAGAGGAGTAAGACTTGAAGTGAAACCCTATTTGAAGCTTCTTATCCAGAGATACCTTATTATTTATCTTTTCTAAGGACGACCCTAAATTTACAAGTACAGTTTTATTAAATTCATATTTAAGTTACATAATATTATAATTTAAAAACTCAAAGGTACTGCTAAAATTAAATTTTATTCTATTTAAAAACATGACAATTCAAACTAATATTATAATCGTGCCTACGATCAAACTGTCTGTAATTACTCCTATCCATCCAAAGGTTGCCTGAAAGAGACAGCTTATAGCCCATTGTTTTCTCACTGCGATAAGTTCTTGTACTTGTTTGTATCTATAATAAGTTTACTATTGTAATCTTTTGGAAGAAACAATAAAGAGTATCTGTCTATCTATAAAAAGTTTTATTTTTTTTTTTATTTTTAATAGATAAACTCAGAAAGTACTTAACTAGTTTATTCATGAAACATTTTGATATATATAATATTATCGGCAAATTATATGAGCTATTTTTTTTTTGAATGAATGAATGGTTTATTTTCTCTTCACAAAAAGTAGAATAAAGTAACAACATGAGGTACAATTTAATATGAAGACCAATTTTGTGAGAGACTAGTGCTTGCGGTAGGTTTAGAAGAACCTGTGTTACAAATCACCAATGCCCCATCTCCATGGACTACACAAATACAAGGCAACCAATTAGTGTTATAATACACAGATCTATATTTTTCTATCTATCGACTAGTGTGAAACTGTGGTCACTAGTTAATTTATAATTTCCTAATAGTTTAATAACAATAATACCTTTAATATATTTTCAACAATTGTGGCATTACCCGTTTGCCTGTCTAGAGAAAACGTCGGGTACATCTGTTGCACCTCACAAATGAGGGCTATGTCTTGTGCTTTTTCCAACGCTTTCATAATGTCCACAGACAAATTTTTATATGAGTATCTGTAATAAAAAAATACACAAAATAAAGATGTTACAGTTATACAACTACTTGTCAATATATCTATTTAAATACATTATCGGGACTTTGCACGATACATTTTTTTACACGTACTTAGTGCCTATATACCTGCTTTTTTATTGCTGACGTTTCAACGTGGAACGTGAACGCACGGCGTCGTGATCACGACAAGACTGAAGTGAGCGGCGCCTTTGTATGGCAGCCCGCGTAATTTCTTCGGGTACCCTCACACTGTCACTATTATTATCTAAGTCCACGTCGAAACGTCGACAATAAAGAAGCAGGTTTGTAGGTACTATTTATCTGCAAAAAAATCTTTGTTGTAATCGCGCTAAGTCTTGATAGTGTATTTAAATATGTGTTAACAATGCAAAAGTTTAAAAATAACTATATACTTATTATTTTAATCGTTTTACATCGAATATCGTTTAGATTTTTGGGAGATTATTAAGGTGAGTGTGATTAGAATTAAAATATAAGGCACAAATTCGTGTTAAATGAAGCCTGCATATAAGTGAAGTGAGAGAAAAAAAGATTACTAGAATGAATGTATTAGTGTAAAAGCTTTACCTTTTTAACGGATTTCAAAAAGGAGAAAGAGTATTATCAAAGTTACTAAAGCAATTTCTTTCTGCGTTTAACGACAAATGTATGCGAGATGTGGTAATGAAATTATAAAAATACATATTAGAAATTAACAAGTCTATTTAAAACATATTTGAAAATATGCTTTTACAATGAAAATATGTGTAAGGAAAATTTTGGAGGGGCGGTCGTTTTAAATTTAGTGTGATTTTTACAAATTTTATCGTTTGTTTCTTGCTTAATTTAATTGATTTGACCCAAGCGAACAAACATGCCGTGTGGTCCTGACATAGAAAGGGCCATCCCTTCCTTTCCTGCAAGTATCGTAAGAGGCGAATAAGGGAACTTGGTCGAGACATTAGCAGCGTTTCTTTTAACACATCATTAAAGTCTAACTGCGGTTACCAATCCGCCTGCCAAGCGTGGCAACTACTGGCAAAACTCCTTTATGGAGGAGATCTTGGTTCAACAATGGATAGTCAACGGCTCATATGATTGATGATGATGAAACAAAATAATTATACATTGCATGTCGCAGTTTGTAATAAAAGAGTGGTTGGTGGTAATGGTGACATACTGTTCAATGTAAGAATTGTTCTCGTGGTTCAACATCGAGACTTCAGACGAATGATTATATACCGATGCCCGATTTTTTATGTCCGGACATATTGTCACAGACGGGAAGGGGACCTGCAATATATAAATTGAATTAATCACAGCATTACGATAATAATAATAATAATGTCTAAAAAAATATAATTGAAAAATATTTACGTGAATTTCCTTTTAGTAGATAGATACATTGATAAACTCTTCATTTGCATCAACACCTGAGTCCTCAGGAATGGCAACGCATGGGGGGGTATCATGGGCGAAACAGTATACTCTGTTATGTTCATGTTATTGTAATAATGATAGTTAATGATTACTAGAGGGAAAAGTTGTTTGCTTGGGTACCTCTGTCCCATTGATGATTCTGCCATGAAGCAGTTGTGTTTGCATGTTTGTGTTTTGGTTTGAAAGATGGGATATGGCAATGATATTACAAGGCACAGAAGCATAACATCTTAGTCCTCAGGAATGGTAACGCATGGGGGGTATCATATGCGAAACAGTATACTCTGATACGTCCATGGTACTGCTCATGTCTATAGGCGACGGTTACCACTTTCCATCAGGTGGGCCGTCAGCTTGTTTGTCATTTTAAGTTGCATAAAAAATAAAGACATTTCTCACCATTTCGACAGGCACGAATTTTTCACTGAAACTGACTATGACAGGACTCGTTTGCCATTTCATCCAAACATTGCGTATTAATAGAAAACACAGCGCCACGCTTAATATGAAGGTTAGCAGCCAGAACAATCTGGAAACAAAAACACATCGTGTGAAACAATAATCGATCTAAATTGTTTCATTTTATGGGTCAAAATTGAATGGTAACTTCGCTTGCATTCTGGATGTATACAGGCGAGGCAGTAGTGAGAGATAATAGGTGAGGATGAAAGAAAGTCAATTGGTCAATCGTGGTTTCCAGGACGAACCGCTTAGGTGTCGACTTGATGTGTTATCAATGATAATGGAATCATAATCTCGCCTGCTCTATCGATATACACTGACGGGGAGTGAGGGACAATAGGTGAGAATGAAACCAGCTCAGTTAGCCCATAGTGACGAAGTCCATAAGAATTTATCACGATGGTCTCCAACAGGAATCACGTAAAGGTCGACCTGATACGGTATATTGCTAGCAATGAGGCTGTTTGACCCTGTTACTGACAATCCCTATCTTCTGTTCTATTCACACATAATATTTATTTATAGACTGAAAAATAGATAAATAAATATATAATAATAGGTATGTAATAGGTAGGTATATATATTCCATTATTACAGATTTTTTTACAACACAGGGGGCAAACAAGCATGCGGCTCACTTGATGGTAAGTGACTACCGCCGCCCATGTTCACCCGTAACACCAACGGCATTGCAGGCGCGCTGCCGGCCTTTTAAAAAGGAATATGCTCTTTTCTCTTCTCAGAAGGTTATGTTGTCGTATCGATTCCGAAATACTGCTGCTGGATGTTGATTCCAAAGAGTGGTTGTGTGTGTGTTTTTTTTTTTTATACAACTTAGAATGGCAAACAAGCTGACGGCCCACCTGATGGAAAGTGGTAACCGTCGCCTATAGACATGAGCTGTAACCATGGACATAACAGAGTATACTGTTTCGCCCATGATACCCCCATGCGTTGCCATTCCTGAGGACTCAGGTGTTATTCCTCTGTACCCAGTAAATTCACGCCATATCCCACCCTTCAAAGCGAATACAGCCATGTAAATACAACTGCTTCACGGTAGAAACACGAATGGGACAGAGGTACCCAAGCAATCGACTTTTGTACAGTCTGCCTCTGGTACTTACTTCTCGATGACGCTAAGTCCATTCTGCGCTACATATCGCAGTCCGTGCAATGTCGTATTTTTCGCATAATCCAAAAATAGATCTTTCGCCAAGATTTTCTGTCTTTTTCTACGTTGTTTCCTTATAACAACTTTGGTGCTCAAATTGCGATGTTTTGGCCTAAAATTATACCAGTATTATTATTATACCAGCCAGTAACTGTCTACTGTTAAGTTTTTCTTTTTTTTTTTTTTAATCTTCACATCTTATTAATCTAAGGAAAACAGTATACACAGATGTAATAAATAATACTCATAAAAGTTCTTTATTTTTTTTTTATACGACTTAGAATGGCAAACAAGCTGACGGCCCACCTGATGGAAAGTGATAACCGTCGCCTATAGACATGAGCAGTATCATGGACATAACAGAGTATACTGTTTCGCCCATGATACCCCCCATGCGTTGCCATTCCTGAGGACTCAGGTGTTATTCCTCTGTACCCTGTAAATTCACGCCATATCCTATCCTTCAAACCGAAACACAGCCATGCAAACACAACTGCTTCACGGTAGAAACACGAATGGGACAGAGGTACCCAAGCAATCGACTTTTGTCCTAAATTACTGTCAATGGATAGGTAAAATTTCTAAGTCTAGTAATTTTAAATTTGGAATGCATATGTACGATTTATTTTAATCTAAACAACTGCTAAGGAAAAGCTTTTTTGGAAATTTCAACTTAAAAGAGGCAATACGACATCACGTGTGTAAAGTTACAGGCCAATACTTAGTATTCAAATATAATATAAAATTAAAGTTTTTAGAGATAGTCTTATTTTAAGGGACTTTAGTGTAAAAGGTACCTTGAAAATATTTTAAGCAATCGATACTTACTCCCTCTTTTTTTTTTTTTTTTTTTTTCTCTCTGGCAACACTGCCGATAACAGTCTTTGTCAGTTGGCTCTTATTTATTTATTGTTTTTAATTTATTACTTGTGAAATAACGATACTAGTGTATATAATCAGTGAGTTTTGGTCATAAGTAACGTCGATTGTTGTTGGTGTGCAAATCTGTGATTTCTTTGTGACAAAAATCTACGTTACTAAATTTGTGGGACCGCCAACTGTCAAAGTATTGGTAATTTACAATAGAAGTCTTGGATTTCTATTGACTCCTTTAATAATTAAATACAGTTATTACACTTCACTATTACTATATCCATTTACAAATAAACAATAATATTAAAGTCAAATATTCGATAGTGAAGATCGGTTGTTGTTGTTGAGAGGAAAAAAAAAAAACTACCCACTAACATAAAATATTATTGCAATAATTACAGCTCATAAAATTTATTTATTATCATATTGATAATATATTCCAAATAGCTGTGCGAAACTAAACTTATGTATTTTATTAAATAACAATACAATATTAGTAATCCATAGCCATTGCTAGATATCATATGACAAATTAAGACATATTTACTGTAGTGGTAATATATAAGATTAATTATTTTTTTTGTAACAGTATTGGTATTTAAAGTTTTTACTAACAACATTTATTTATTATTAAATTATTTATTGTATTATTTTATTGAAGGGAAATAGCGCACTTTCAACACTGTATTTCTTCTATTGAATAATATTCATTGTTGTCTTGTTTCGTAGATATTTAACATAATAATTAAAAATGATGTCCCGCAGAGCATGTGATCTTGATGCTAAGCTCAAGGTGACACTCTTAGAGTTAAAAAAATCCAATGAATTAAATAAGGCCTTATTACAGGAACGAGATGAAAGTGAGATTGAAATTAAGTTGATGTCTGATAAATATGTGGCTCTGAAGAATGACCTAGTGAAGATCAGTACAGACTTTGAAGTTCTACATATCGAAAAAGAAAAACTTCAAGAAATTGTAAATAAATATGATCTGTGCAGAGACACATATGAGTCAGCATTGCAGAAAATCACTCATCTAGAGCGGCACCTTGAGGAAGTTCAATCACAAAATAAATCTTTGTTGGATCACAGGCGGTTGAGTAGTTATAACGAGACCATGGATCTGTATACAGAAATGTTAAATACTACTAGTGATCAAACATCTGCTCTGCCCCTTGTGACCATAGATTTGACAAATACACCAAGCTCCTATAGTCCTAATAAAGTACCTATTCATAGTAGTAAGAAGTTAAAAAAATATGTAAAATTAAATAAATTTATTCGAAAATCAGAAAATTTAGTGAAAAGTCATAAAAAGTGTTTAAAATCAATTATTACTAGGAAGCAAAAAATTGACTTATCAATAGAATTAAATAATTGTAAAGAAAAAATATATAACAAAGATTTAGAAATAGATGAATTATCACAAAAAATTAAACTATTAGAGAACTCGTTGTCCAATTTATCTTTGAAATACGAATCAGCTAAGAATGAAATACATGAATATTCTGATCAGTTGGATAATTTAATAAAATTAGGTACCTACAACATGGAGCGGTTTGTTTCTCTTACGGATAGATGTCACTGTAATTCACCAGAGTCTGATAACTATATCCAACCGTCCCACCATAATCAGTTGAACATTGATATCTCATCCGTCACGGAGCCAGACGTTTCATGTTTACCCACACGAAACAGTACAAAAGTAAATAAATGCAGCACTGTACATAAAACCATCAGGAGAACAATTGTTTATTCAGATGAATTTGGCAAGGATTTAGGTAGTTTATTATCGAATATATAAATAATTGTTTTCCGGGATCAGGTATATATAAGATTATAAAAAATATAGTAAATGAAAAATATATATTCACACGACCCTAGTAATAGCGTTAGGGAATTGTTTGCATATGCGTAAATCTGATATAGTTAATTTAATAAAATCATTATATAATATAGTGGAGCTTGGTATAGGTAAAATATTATTATGCGCATTTCCCTACTCTCAATCCCTGACTAATGAACAGAATAAGTTCATTTATAGTATAAATAATTTAATTTATTCGATGACATATCATTGTAATGATATATTTTATTTTGAAAGTAACAAATTTGTTACAAATTATTATATGACGGGAGGTAATTTTTATCTTCCTAAAAAACAAAAAAAGACTATTGCTAGTTTACTAGCGTATAACATTTATGATCCCATTATAAGTAGTATAACGGGTTTAATTAGTAATATTAGTAATTATACTAATAATGTGACATGTGTTAATTTAAACTAACATCTACGACATTGGTTAAGCCACAGGATATGGTCATTATTCATCAAAATATTCGTGGCTTCTCCAGCAAAGAATTTGAATTAAGTCTTTTCTTAGAATCTAACAATGTACGGGTGTTATGTCTGACAGAACATTGGCTTAAACAATATGAAATAATTTGTCCTTTTGAACATTATAATATAGCTAGTTTTTTTGCTAGGAACAATGCCATTCATGGCGGGTCAATTATTATTTTAAAAAATGATGTAGAATATAAAAACCGTCAAGACATTGTAAATATTTCTATTGAGCAAACAATTGAACTATCTTGCGTAGAATTAGTTACTTGTATAATAATTTGCGTTTATCGTCCGCCATCGGCTTGTTTTGATTCTTTTGAACTGGCTATGGAGGAAGCATTGAGACGAGTCGCACGGAGGAATAAAACATTATTTGTATGTGGCGATTTTAATGTTGATTTATTATCGGAATGCTCAATAAGCTTAAGATTGATTAACTTATTTAAATCATTTAATTTGCACAATCTTTTTTTAGAACCCACTAGGGTCGCAGGAAATTCTGCCACTTGTATAGATAATGTTTTTTGTAATTGTGAAGTAAAGGTGAAAATGAATTTCGACTGTCTTGGATCTGATCATTACGGACAAAAAGTTATAATTGAAACTAAGGGATCCAAAGGGACTCAAACAATTACATGCAGACAAATAACACAAAAGAATTTGGCACGTTTTAAAAATAAAATTGAACATAAAATATCTAGTGTCATAGTACCTCAATATGACCCGGACATTGTATGTGAACATATTTTTAATTTAATTGAACATGAAGCTAGCAGTGAATTTAAAACAAAAACATTTTCAACTAGTGTAAAATCAAAGTTTTGTGACTGGGCCACGTTTGGTATTTATAAGTCTAGGGCTAATCTTTACGAACTTTACGAAAAACGAAGCTATATATCCGATCCCTTATTTCATGAACATGTAAAATCTTATTCGAAAATATTTAAAAAGGTTTGTCATACAGCTAAGTCTCTCTATTTAGGTAAAATAATAACTAAATCTAAAGATAAAATAAAAGCCACTTGGAAAGTAATAAATAGCGAAACTGGAAAAGTTAATTTTCAAAATAGCAAAATAGCTTTAAATATTAATAACAAATTGGTAAATTCCGACACAGAGGTCGCGCATACATTCGAATCTTATTTTACTAATATTCCATTAATTACGACACAGGCTCTAAAATCTTCCCCGTCTGCTGCTGAAACTTTACTAACAGACAATGTTAGCAAGTCATCAGCTGTATTTAACTTTAGACATACATCATCAGTAGAAATAATGAAAATATTCAAACAGCTTAATAATAAAAAAACAGAGGATCTATGGGGTATATCTGTTAAAATACTGGATAGTATAATGGAAATTATTGCGCCCTCTCTTGCTTTTATTTTCAATAAATGTATAGATGAAGGTAAATTTCCTAACATAATGAAAATTAGTAAAATCATACCGCTTTTTAAATCTGGAGATAGGAGTGACCCAATAAATTATAGACCTATATCCATACTCCCAGCACTCAGTAAAATTTTTGAAAAAATAATCCTTATGCAACTTGTCAGTTATTTCAATTTAAATAATTTAATCCACAATAGTCAATTCGGTTTTTCCAAAGGTCGTTCAACTACAGACGCAGGTGCAGAGTTGCTTAGACACGTATTTGCTGCATGGGAAACTAAAATGGATGTGATAGGTGTTTTTTGTGACCTTTCTAAGGCTTTTGATTGCGTTGATCATAATACATTGCTTAAAAAACTTGCTTTTTATGGCGTCAAAGACAATGCTTTAAATTTAATAAAATCTTATCTATCTGATAGAATACAGAAAGTGAAGATTAGCAACGCTACGTCTGACGGGTCACTTGTGCAAATGGGTGTACCTCAAGGATCTATTCTCGGTCCATTTTTATTCCTAGTTTACATTAATGATCTCCCATATGCCATGCAGGATAGATGCGGCATAGTATTGTTTGCAGACGATACTTCATTGATTTTTAAAGTTAATAGAATGACTAATAATTATGACGATGTAAATAGTGCTTTGCGGCGTCTCCTGCACTGGTTTACAACTAACAATCTTATGTTAAACGCTAAAAAAACAAAATGTGTTAATTTCTCTCTGTCTAAAAGTTTTAATACTAATTGCAATATTAAATTAAATGACGAATCTCTCGAATTTATAGAATCTACTGTCTTTCTAGGAATCACACTAGATAATAAAACACAATGGGGTGCACAAATTCAAAGCCTTGCAGCGAAACTAAGTTCAGCAGCTTTTGCCGTGCGTAAAGTTAGACAGTACACTGATACTGATACTGCTAGATTAGTCTATTTTAGTTATTTTCATAGTTTACTCTCTTATGGAATATTACTATGGGGAAAAGCGGCAGATATTAAGAATATATTCATATTACAAAAACGTGCCGTTGTCCTATGAAGAGTCGTGACTCATTAAGAGAGATTCAAAGAGGCAAATATTCTCACCGTTGCTTCTCAATTTATATATTCAAATATCCTATATGTTCATAAAAATCTTGACTTATTTCCAAAAACAGCAATATTCATAATATTAATACTAGATTTAAAGACAAACTTGCTGTCCCCAAGTATCGTTTAGAAAAAGTTAATAGGTCTTTTATGGGAATAGGTATAAAAATTTACAATAAGATACCAAAGGATATATTGAAATTACCCTTAAATAAATTCAAAACATCTGTTAAATCATATTTACTGAGCAAAGCCTATTACTCACTAAACGATTACTTGAATGACGAGTGTGCATGGCAATAGTTGTTCATGCACTGAATTTTCATTTAATATAAACCTATATAAATATACATTGTAAATTGGCTTTTAAAAAAAAAAAAGTAATTCAATTGAGTTTCTTGCCAGTTCTTCTCAGTTGGATCTATATACCGAACTGGACGGTAGGGAAAAAAATAAAATTATAATGTAAAAATTTGACGTTCATAAGCGGCTAAAATGTCCTACATAAATAAATGATTTTTGAATTTGAAATTTGAATTTGAATTTGAATTAGGTCCTACTTAGGATTAAGAAAAGAGACAAATTGTAAAAACGATTGAGGTCAGAAGGGAAAAAATGTTAGGACACTTGATACGACACGACGAAGTTATGAACATTATAATAGAAGGTAAGATAGAAGGAAGGAGGAGAAGAGAGAGACCAAGACATAGTTTTTTTTTTGATAGGTGAAAATAGTATGGTAACCCCGCCTGCCCTAACGGGATACGCTGGCGGGGCACCAGTGAAGGGTGATAGCTGAGAATGAAAACAGGTCAGTTAGCCCATCATGATGAATTCATCAGGAATTAACCATGATAGTTTCCAGGAAGAAGCACGAGGAGGTCGACCTGGTTGGGTATATTGCTAGCAATGGGATTCTCAGTCTCCATTACTAACAATCCCTTTCCCCCCAACCAAGACATAGTTACATCAGGCAGATCAAGGGAAAAGTTGGTCGTGTCGTATCAAGAGGTAAAAGGGACTCGCTGAAATTCGTACTGATTGGCAAGAGCTCCACTGACAAGAGCGCAGCTGTTAAATAAGAAATAAAATAGATTACTCACTCCATTTAGATGCAAATATTAACGCGTACTGCTAGTTTAACGTGCAGATAGTAACTAAAAAGTTAAACCGGATAATGTGGTCATCGCAACTAAATTAGGTTAAGAGCTTTCACTAATTAACAATTACCTTACCAGATGGACAATGGGGAATTGAATGTGCACCACACCTGTGTAAACAACTTTGAAGTATTCAATACTTGTTTGTAACAGGTTTAATATTTATGGGGTTTTCCGGCTACTATGGTAATGAGGATAATATTTTACAGGTGATAATATATATGTATTCTATTTTACCAGAGGGCGAATTTGTACAAAAGTCGATTGCTTGGGTACCTCTGTCCCATTCGTGTTTCAACCGTGAAGCAGTTGTGTTTGCATGGCTGTGTTTCGGTATGAAGGGTGGGATATGGCGTGAATTTACTGGGTACAGAGGAATAACACCCATGTCCTCAGGAATGGTAATGCATGGGGGGTATCATTGGCGAAACAGTATACTATGTTGTATCCATGGTACTGCTCATGTCTATAGGCGACGGTTACCACTTTCCATCAGGTGGGCCGTCAGCTTGTTTGCCATTCTAAGTTGTATAAAAAAAAAAAACAGGTCCTTTTTACAATATTGTGAAAGTGAGTTTGTTTTTCTTGCTCTATCTATGTAATCTTAGGTTATATATTATTATACAGTACGTCATATAGTTATATACTATGAACATAGTCTACTTTTTATTCTGGCCAATGGATATTTTGACACGCAGACGAAGTCGCGGGGAAAGGCTTGTAAACAACAATGAATGTACTATTCAAACTTTTACATACTTCAAACTACGAACAGTAATTAACTGGAGGGAAAGGGATTGTTAGCAATGGAGTTTGACAGCCCCATTGCTAGCAATATGCCTTCCTAGGTCAACCTCCACGTGGTTCCCCTTGGAAACCATCGTGAACAATTCTTGTTGAATTCGTCACGATGGGCTAACTGACCTACTTCATCCTCACCTATCATCCTTCATTGGTGCCCCGCCGGTGTATACCGATAGCGCGGGTGGTGTTACCATTCCATTATCATCCATTAAAAAAAAAAAAAAAAAACAGTAATTAACTTTAGCGAACTTCACAATTGTCAATAAAACAATCCAACATTCAATATTTCAAATTATTACATCAACACACCGACTAGTCAAACACTCGGAGGCTTGTTTGCACTGCGGGCGAGTGCTCAAGCGAGTCGACTGGCGCGTCACGGTAGCGCTCGTGTGTTTTGACAGGCTGCTGAGCAAACTACGCCTCGAGAGCAACGGGATAATTGTGAGCATTGTCGGTGTGGATAGGCTAGTGATGGGCAGTGAACTTTAAATGTTACATCTCGAAAAAATATTTATTGTTTTTTTTTTAATTATAAGTACGATACTAGACATTAGACACAGCGCCATCTAGTTGAAGCTAAGAAAAGCCGATTTACCTTTTATAGATGATATTTTAAATGATACAAAAAAAAAATGAATTGATGTAATAAAACTGCAATTACCTTTCTTACTTATATTTTGTGTTTATTACATTTATATCTACATCATAAAAAATACTTTCACAAGTTTAGTTAAAACTGTGTTTCGGTTTGAAGGGTGGGCACAGAGCAATTACACCTGAGTCCTCAGGAATGGCAACGCATGGGGGTATCATGGGCAAAACAGTATACTCTGTTATGTCCATGGTACTGCTCATGTCTATAGGCGACGGTTACCACTTTCCATCAGGTGGGCCGTCAGCTTGTTTGCCATTCTAAGTTGTATAAAAAAAAAACTGAAATA
This sequence comes from Galleria mellonella, assembly GCF_026898425.1. NCBI lineage: Eukaryota > Metazoa > Arthropoda > Insecta > Lepidoptera > Pyralidae > Galleria > Galleria mellonella. The sequence goes on from NW_026442087.1 coordinate 2,389,438, forward strand.
TAAAAAAAATCTATAAAAATTAGACTTTCATAATGCGTTACTAAAATTGCAGATTTCAACAATAGCTGCTTTAAAATGCATTTAACTGTTAATTTATTTGTTATTTAAATAAATGAGTGAAACGTACGGATGATTTTTACGTAATACGGCGCAAACGAATTGTTTCGCTGTTGGGTAGGATACGTGTTAGCTAAAACAGTGTCCTGAAGACAATTGCCGGTGAAATGGACTGTCCCATCCTAAAATATTGGTTGGGACAGGTTATCAATGCACGAGCGTTAGGAACGCTCATTTACTAACATAGGTTAAGTAAATGTATAACTAACAAAATGGACCTTATGTTGTCTAAATAAAGAATAATCATTATTATTAAAACAGTTCTAACTAGGCTAGGTTCTAATAGGTTTAAAACCACTGTTTTAATAAAGTTAGTCGATCGATTCATCGAATAAGGAATTAGTATTATTATTAATTTTAACAATTTAAATGAATTTTTGTAAACTATAAACGTATATATTAGTGTTGTGACATTGATTTAGTTTGAAATTTAGATTGTAATTTTATTTTTATTTGACATTTCTAACATTTTTATTATTTATAATATCTTTATTGACTGCTTATAATGCATGATAAAAGTATGCACTTGGTACCAGCAGTGATTTGTGTATTGTATAATGTAACAAGTAATTGAAAATTAAATAAATATATAATTTACCTATATAAAATAACCTATCTATAGGTAAATTTAATAGTTAATATTTGCATGCCATTTGATGTGGCGAAACATAATGGACATCTTGTAAACTTAACAAATGCAAACTTATCTACAATGTTTCTGGCAAATTTCATTTCATTTAATTTCATTTAGAACATCTCTATACCATAACCTACACAAACACTCAATACTAAGTACAGTTTTGTATTATGGATGATGGTAGCGAGACCCACTAGTTAATCGTGTTTACAGAATCAACACTTGATATCGACATTTCTAAATCCACGGGTGGCCTGGCTACTGTTTGTATTTGGCCTCAGATGTGAATGCAGCACCGTCTAAAATTTAAACAACACTCAAATTTTGAATATGGCGCTATTGCAAAATCAGCTTTATGCCCCATATCGATAGAGTTCATTTTATTTCCATCGTTTGTGTTGAAAATGTTTTCTTAGGTGTGCTATGTGGGGTTTTGTTTGATGAAACAATACCTTAGGCAAATAGTGTAAAGTACTTTTGTTATCTGTGTTATAATAATTTGGCAGAACTATATTATTATTTTTTTCATTTTTTTTTTTTACTATGAAAACCAGAGAGAGACTTTGTACAAAAGTCGATTGCTTGGGTACCTCTGTCCCATTCGTGTTTCAACCGTGAATCAGTTGTGTTTGCATGGCTGTGTTTCGGTTTGAAGGGTGAGATATGGCGTGAATTTACTGGGTACGGAGGAATAACATCTGAGTCCTCAGGAATGGCAACACATGGGGGGTATCATGGACGAAACAGTGTACTCTGTTATGTCCATGGCACTGCTCTTGTCTATAGGCGACGGTTACCACTTTCCATCAGGTGGGCCGTCAGCTTGTTTGCCATTCTAAGTTGTAAAAAAAATTTAAAAAAATAAAACAAAAAAATTTTTACTCATAAATATTTGTCTCTTACAAACTAAAAGTATTCAGTAGATTTTAACTCAAGTCTTTTTAATAATTAAATAATGCTGTCATCGTTATATCAGTCCAAAGATGGATACAGGCTACTGATTGCAGACAATCAAAATTGGCCGTACCTATGTTGAATCAACGACTATCAAAACGTTTATTACATCTAGACAGAAAAAACCTCAAAACAATGATAGGGACAATAACGGGTCATTGTCCATTAAACAAACATCTATACACAATAGGAGCCACAGACAGCCCTCTATGTCGAGGTTGTTTCGACGCCGAAGAAACGGCAGCTCACGTAATCCTGGAATGTGAGGCTGTGGCCCATCAACGTTTAGAAATCCTCGGAACGGTGAGGTCGCTCCGTGAGGCCTGTGAAGAACCCAGGAAGCTTCTGCGCTTCTGGACGGAGCTAGGTTGGCTGCACTAGCCACGACTCATACGCACAATGGCCCAAATGAGAGGCTAAGTGCGGAAAATGGAGTCCCTTTCACATTCACATTCACATTATATCAGTCGTCCTCCGTCCACTGATGAACGGAGGCCTCTCTCATAGACCACCAAAAGGAACGGTCCTGAGCCATCTGCATTATGGTGTCCAAGCTAACGATTGTTAGCAATGGAGTTTGACAGCCCTATTGCTATCAATACGCCTTATTAGGTCGACCTCCACGTGGTTCCCCCTGGAAACCATCGTGAACAATTCTCGTTGAATTCGTCACGATGGGCTAACTGACCTGCTTCATTCTCACCTATCGTCCTTTACTGGTGCCCCGCCAGCGTATACCGATAGCGCGGGTGGGGTTTCCATTTCATTGTCACGCATTAAAAAAAATTGTGAGTAAAAGCTTGTATAAAAATATTTAAATACTATTTTAGCTTAAAATCTTAATATAAAAACTATTTAGCGGTACATTTTTTTTACTAAACAATAGTTTTTATTATTTTTTTTATTAAACAATTTATTAAATTTATCCTTTATTACGTAACTAGCTGACCCGGCGGATTTCGTTCCGCCTTACAGTCGATTCTTTAATTTTTTTAGTTTTTTTTTATTATGACACCTACTTAAATTCATTTTATTTTTACTTATTCCAAATAAAAATAAACAAAAGTTATTTTTATTGACAATAGCTGTGGCATGCGCGTGAGCTGCGCGCAGTACTGGACAGTACTTGGGCGTTGCAACATTACTTTATTTTTCTAAAATAAAAGATTTTTTAAAATAAACGTAGCCTAAGTTATTCCTTATTACATCAGCTATCTGCAAGTAAAAGTCCCGTCAAAATCGGTCCAGCCATTTCAGAGATTATCCGGAACAAACAGAGAGACAGACAAAAATTGTAAAAAATGGTATTTTGGTGTATGTACTGTATATATATTCATATACATGTAGTAAAAAACGGTTATTTCAATATTACAAACAGACACTTCCATTTTATTTATATGCATAGTTTAAATACACCAGGAAACTGGGAACATTTTGCAGTGGAACGACCTTTAAATCTTAACGAATAACAGTTTAAACTTTTTTACAAAGTAACTCCCATTAAGAAACCACAAAAAGCACTTCACACAAACACGAACAAATGTTTCTCATACAAAATCACTTATTCGTGTTGAAAATTTACAGAGGCACGATAAATTATCGTAATTTACAACATTTTAAACAGCTTTTCAACATAAAACGACTTAATTACTCGTACTCTTTGAAAACGATATTCGGCATCCATTTTGTAGTGGAACATGTCTCACTAAGTAGGGTGACTAACCGATTTACAGAAGTTCGGACTTCAAGGTTATTTTTGCAAGTGATGAGTAATGAAAATTTACTATTGATGTATGTGTTGGATAGATTTATCCCCTTATATAATAACTAAAAATTTCTATAAATCTATTTTCAACCGACTTCAAAAAATAGATGTTCTCATTTTGTTACTATTTTTTTTTATATTTGTTACCTCCTAACTATTCTATAACTAGGTATTCGGAATTCCGATTTATTTTATTTGAAAATATATACTTCCAAATTAGTCTTATAGAAATTTTGTCAAAATCGATTGAATATTTTACATTTTAGATCAAAATAATTGGTTTTGTTATATTTGAAGACAGTTTTTTTTTTGTGGATCACAATCTTAGTTATAATTATTACACTATTTTAGCACTTTTATTCAAATTGGAAATTTAGCATGAAAGAAAGAGACAAAACAGTTTAATAGTTAAAATAAGAATATGAAATGTTCAACGTCTTTGTTGTATGTATAGTTTAGGTTGAACTTTATGTTTCTATCTTTCTGTATTAGATTCGAATCGTTATGTACATTGAAAGAAAGGCTATTACATGTTTGATCAGGTTAACGTGTCAGACTGCGTTATGAGTGTTTTATGTCATCTATTTTACCACTAATAATATTTTTTTCTACACTATTATCTGTTTTCTTAGCAATGTGAATAAAATATGTAAGGATTCTCTGACAGATGGCTAAGAGTCTAATAGTAATGCCCAATTCTTTTAGCGTAGATGTTGGTGCCGCAGGAAGAAGGTCAACAATTCACATATCTCGTTCTGAGATTAAAATCAATGACACCCTAACAGATTACAAATACGTGAAGCTTTCAAACTCAAGATAAGATAGATTGAGTTAGCTCCTCGCAATGCGTTTTAACTACCGCCGTCTTATTTTATCAAAAGTTTGAATGTTACTTAAATTTTATCGATTTGCCGACACATGGTGTTTTTTGTTGGCGGTCTTTTGTGATGTTTTTTTTTTTTGGAAAAAAATTACTTGTTATTTTTCGAGTTTTATCTTATAGATTAAGAAAAATCTTGGAATTTTACTACAAATTAATATTGCCATGCCCAATGGCATATTTTAAGATAATGTTTCATCTTATTCCTTTTTTTTATTTCACATATATATGTATTTTTTTATTTCAGTCAGAGTATCAGACTCTGAAAGTGTGATTTTCAAAATTTTACCTCCTTTGCGGTTGAATTTCCAAAATTCCTTTCTTATCGTTCACCTACGTTATATAAAAAAAAAACTATATGTAAAATTCTAGATTCTAAATTCAGCGGTTTTGGCTGTACGTTGATATATGGATCAGTAAGTCATTTACTTAGCTTTCTCTTATATATATAATATAAGATTATATGCCATGCCATATGGCATTAAGCTCGCCATTTGTACAAAATTTTATTGTGCAACAAATAATAAATAAATAAATTATAAGTGTAAATATTTCGGGACAATTTTTTATAGATTTTATTTATTTATTTATACTTTACTAATAAGATAAAAATATGAAAGAGGTACGCAAATCAACAAAGGCGAGTTTAAATCTAAATAAGTTGTCATCCAGCAAACTAAAAGTGGAAAGGAGCATCAATGCCAATTTAAACCTAAATTGTAAAAAAAATATTGAAACACTTACGTTTTTATGTTAACGAAACTGTCACATACGTAAAATGCAATTAAGGACAATGAATTATATTCATTGTTATTATAAATAGACACAGAGAGACTTAACTGTACGTTCAACAAGTTTGTGCCAACCCTATTCCCCGACATGTGATCTATCATCGTCAAAGATGATTGATATCACTTTTTCACTCGCCACCACATTAGTGTTTGCGACTGTCAATTGCAAATAGCCGTATATGTGTTATAACGACCTTAGCGCGTTTTAATAAAGTCCATGTTTCTTTCACAAATTTTGGAGTGACTACACATTGTGGAGTTCTAACGAAATTACTCTTTATGGATTAAGTGTTAAGTTTTATTTTTTAATGAACGCATAGGTACAAATGCTATTTAATTTGCACATAATGAAAAGCTACAGCGCGTTTGCTAACTTTTTACGTCTCTTGATGTATATGTTGTATAATTTTTTGTATTGGTAACGATGTATTTTTAAGAGGTCGAATTGATATTAAAAAAAAACTTGAATACACATACTCACTAGGGAAGACAAGGAAAGAGTTTTTAATTAATGAATAATAAAAAAATATCCATGGTACAGTCGGCATTAAAAATCAATGAACATTTATAAACTTCCAAAATTAAAAATACCGTCATGCAGGAACTTTTTTTTGTAGAGAATATTATGTATGAGTATGCTATGGAAAATAATTTAATTAATAAACTTACCAGAGGGAGACTTTGTACAAAAGTCTATTGCTTGGGTACCTCTGTCGCATTCGTGTTTCAACCGTGAAGCAGTTGTGTTTGCATAGCTGTGTTTCGGTTTGAAGGGTGGGATATGGCATGAATTTACTGGGTACAGAGGAATAACACTTGAGTCCTCAGGAATGGCAACGCATGGGGGTATCATAGGCGAAACAGTATACTCTGTTATGTCCATGATACTGCTCATGTCTATAGGCGACGGCTACCACTTTCCATCAGGTGGGCCGGCAGCTTGTTTGATATTCTAAATTGTATAAAAAAAAAAAAAGAAAAATAACATCTTAATATACCTACAGTCTATATTTAAGTTTTACATTTAATTTGAAAAAAGAATTAAAATAAAAGAAAAAATATGCATAACGGATTTCACTATCTTGTTGAATTGGTCATGATGGGACAACTGGTCTGATTTTATCGCCACCTATCATCCTTCACTGGTGCTCCACTATTATATACCAGTAACGCAAGTGGGGCTAACATTTCACTTATGTTTTAGAAAAAAAAAAAACATTCTATCAGGGGATATAAACAATTTTTTTTTAATTTTTTTTTTTACTGTACGTCATCAATTTTGTCACATTCATAGAATTAGCACAGTTAGGCTGAACTGCGATGTGGGTGGTCGCCTAATTAGAGTGCTCGGTTCGAATCCAGCGGCTGTATGAAATATGCATGGAGACGATTTGCATTCGTTGCAGCTGATGAATATACAGTATTCTATTCACATTACTCGCGTCCGCTTGAGCTGTGAATGTAGTTACGCGAGCAAGTTGGTTAAACGAAGATTTGTTCGTTGAAAGAAATGCAACAATTTGTTACCGGCCAGCAGTCGTATTACGAACTCTTATTTCCAAGCAGATTACGGCGTAAATTGAACTGCCTTGCTAATTCATATTAGGAACGCTACAAACCAGCCAGTCAGCGGTCACGTGACAGTTATACGACATCTGCCCGTATTTTGGCCGGTTATTTCGTATTACGAGCTTCTGATTTGACATTTCTACGCGTCGTTTGACTATTTAAAACTTGTTTACAAACTATTCAGTTTACGGCGTCTTGAAGTGCCTTTTATTGAATTTACAATATTACTTACTTTACAATATTACTAGTGGCCAGTACGTGAACATAATATACTACAGTGAATAACCTTTCTTTGCATAACGGTGGAAATTTCCATCATAACATTCCCAAAAATTATATAACATGTTCACTTTAAGTTGATCGTGTCTGGATACCTTTAATCTTAGTCTCTAGGGGAAACCTCGATCATTGTTCAAAATGTCGGAAGAAATCAATTTGACATTTAGAGTTTTCGTCAAAAATGCTGAAATGTAACAAAATAATGTTTGATGGAATTATCTTTATTTGGACTATAAAAAAGTTAGTATTGTCATTCTGTATTATACAGATAGATTTCTATAACTATTTTAATATTTAAAAAAAAATATACAATTTTCTTTTTTTAATGCAACTTAGAATGACAAACAAGCTAACGGCCCACCTGATGGAAAGTGGCAACCGTCGCCTATAGACATGAGCAGTACCATGGACATAACAGAGTATACTGTTTCGCCCATAATATCCCCCCCGTGCGTTGCCATTCCTGAGGGCTCAGGTGTTATTCCTCTGTACCATATAAATTCACTGCCAGTCAATTATGTGGAGTTCGGAAAGCTTTTAGATGAATACAGTAATAATATTATTAATCACTCCACACTAACACTATATTTTTTCTACATCACACCCATGCAAAGCCGGGGCGGATGGCTAGTTATAAATACTTTGGCTGTGACTCAAACTGAATTCTTCGCATAGAATCGTAGGCCTCCAATAACAGTCGGATATAAATTTGCCCGTTGACATCGTATGCCCAACAAAACTGTCCGTTTCGCCTTAAGCACTTCCACTTTTTTATCTTGAACATCCATAATTCCTTAGAATTGATGAAAGACACGCCGACTGAATAAATAATAAGGCAAAACAGCAAGCATTGGAATTCCGCTGAGGAGGGCACGTCCAAAAATTAAACGCGGTCCGGCAAAATGAAAATCTTCACGGGTGAGGTGCAGCAAAAAGTGGCATGCTCCAAAGTCCACCGCCGCAACAATTCTGATTTCGAATGCTGCAAGCGCTTCGCTCGAGCTCTTCTATTATTATTTCAATCAGGGATAATTGGACACTTGTCACCGTAAAAAGCGATGGATCCGCTGATTGGTCGAGTCACGAATGCGGCTCGTTTGATTTCCAGCGATCCGTTTGAAATTCTAATGGTTTAGCGGGGTCCCGACGCTCTTTGTGACGCATCGATGTGACTGTCCACCTACGTGTGTGTATGACTGCGAATCGGGATTCCATGGCTGCCAGGTTTAATGAATACCATTGTCTGAATACTGTTTGGAATCTCGATATAAATTATTATATTGATATTATTATATATGAATACTGACAAATCTAACTTACAAAGAGGGGTTGTGAGAGGGGTTTTGTTTACAACACAGGGGGCAAACGAGCATGCGGCTCATCTGATGGTAAGTGACTACCGCCGCCCATGATCACCCACAACACCAGCGACATTGTAGGTGTGCTGCCGGCCTTTTAAAAAGCAATATGCTCTTTTCTTGAAGGTTATGTTGTCGTATCAGTTCGGAAATACTGCTGCTGGATGTTGATTCCAAAGAGTGGTTGTGCGTGGGAGAAAGTGCCTTGAAAACCGCACGGTGGAGGACCGCCACTCGTCCAGGTGGTTGGGATGAACCCTCTCTTCTTTTAAAGTATTTCCGAAACGATACGACATCATAATTTTCAAGAAAAGAGCATATTCCTTTTTAAAAGACCGGCAGCAATGCAATGCCTTTGGTGTTGTGGGTGATCATGGGCAGCGGTAGTCACTATCAGGTGAGCCGCATGCTCGTTTGCCTCCTGTGTTATAAAAAAAAAATTGTAGGTATTATGTTAAATTTCAAGAGGATTGTTTAAGTCATTAAGTCCATCAAGCTATAAAAGTTACTTTAAAATTTATTATATTAGTAAGGGAAAGTAAGACTTAATAGGAAATAGAGTCTAAGTTTATGTGACAGCAGTTCACTTAGATACTTTTTTTATGTAATTTAGAATAGCAAACAAAATTACAACCTTTCTGATGAAAAGTGGTAGTCGTCACCTATAGACATGAACAGTACCATAGGAATAACAGAGTTCCTATACTGTGTCGTCCATGATACCATTCATGCGTTACCATTTCTGAGGACTAAGGTGTTATGTCTCTTTACCCTGTAATTTTATTGTCATATTCCACATTTCAAAACCGAAAACAATGCCATATAAACACAACTGCTTCACGGCAGAAACACGAATGGGACAGAGGTATCCAAGCTGACGATAATAATGTAGGATAGTCGTAAAATAATTAAATATTACTCATACTAATCAGATCCAGAGAAAAAAAGTCATAAAAAGGGCTCATTCACGAAGCCCACCCATAGATAAAATATTTTTTTTTTGTAATTTAAAAAAGGAACAGGTAATAAAGTATTGGCGCCAAAGCTGGCCGCCAAAGAAATCACCACACAACCATTATTCAAACGTTTGACATACAAATATGGCAAATTCGCACCTTAATAAATGGGTTACACATAATTTATACAACTAGATGTAATTTGTACGTTTTAGCCGAAAAATTACAAAATGGTACCGCTGCGATTGTCTGCCTGCTGTGGTTTCAGTAAATTATATGTTATTTGGCTCAGCCGAAAGCCGAATGTTGGCGCCTAGTTGGTCGATGCGTCATTATATTATTGAGGGTTACGTCGAATCATTATTTCAGAAGACAGGGCTGGCTGGGCAATACTACTATTTTTTTTTTCATAAATAATAATTTAAATAATTTAGAAATTTGTTTATATCTTCACATCACCTTATCAGCCACAAACTGTCCACTGCTGAATATAGGCCTCCTCTCTGGTGGATTTTACCATTAGTTTGTTGGAGTTTTAATACTGGCTGTTGACACTGAGGTTTTTTAGAACAATGTATTATTTTTATATTTGTTCTATGTCAGATTTTTTATGTCTCGTATTTTTTTCACTAAACTTATTATTTTATATCTCAAATACATATATGTTTTATTGCTGCATCCTGCTATTTACAACATAGTTGCCATAATTGGCAGGCGGGTTAGCAACCGCAGTTAGGCTTTGGTGAGGTTTTAAGAGGGACACTGCTGGCTACTCGACCAATAAATTATATTCCGTTAGTCGCCTCTCACGACATTTCACGAGAAAAGAAGGGGTAGCCTATTCTATGCCGGGATCACCGTAGCCTATGTACGCTAATTGGAAAATGTATATAACCTACCTGTGTACCAAATTTCATTCAAATCCTTGATTTGTTAGTATTGGGCTGAAGTTTATACAATATTAGAAAGCTACATGTATAAATCTCATATTTATATTCAGTTCAAAATTAGTCATAATTTATGCGGGATCTCAGTTTCTGATAGTCTGTGATCTAGTAAGAAAATGTAACTAGGATTGTGTATGATACTCTCTCTCTCTCTTCCGTTCGGCGCTTGAACAAGCAAGCATGTCTCTGCAAATATTTATCAATTGTTCAGTAAAGTAAATAAAAGATCTCTTTGGGAATGCATTTGTTGGTGGTTTCCGCCACCTACGGTTTGGAGAAAAGGATTGAAGAAAAAGAGGTAGGGAACGTT